>NC_140776.1:148077949-148730750 GCF_044657685.1 Stegodyphus dumicola
CGCGGTTCGAATCCTGGTGAACTGGCTGACGGCATGGGCGTGTTCGTGATTTTCCCAGTGCGTAACGGGTATAGGAGACATTTTGCCTTAGAAAGTCCCTAACCTACTAAAAGGACGCGCTCAAAAAGACTCTCTTAGTATTTTATATTGTTGTATCCTCAGAAAGTTTGGTTTTAGAATGTCCCAAATTTACTCATATTAGTATAGTAAATTGACCTAATGCATGATATTTTTTTAGATCTCTTAGACATCTGTGCCTCCAGCACTGAATATTATCATGTTCAATCAAAAGTGAATGGCGTTTTCGTTTTTTATATGCAAACCTTAATAATTCGTTATTCTACTACTAGCGAATGGAAATACTTGGCAAATCAGCTTCATCATTTATAACTTTTGTCACTTTTTGCACAGCAGAAATTTATTTCCATTTAAAAAAAAAAAGGGTAACTTTCTTTCATATTGCTGTTAAAGTTAGTTCATCATGTCGTTTGATTTAGATTTACTTACCGACTTTCAGAAGCGGTTTTTCCCCTAGTGTCAAACTTCCAGAATTTCCTTTCAGTAAGGACTTCATGAGATTTAAGGGGACTCATACACCTTAAACCCCTCATGATCTTCGAATATGTGACTGTTGCAAGAATTGGGATATTTTAAAAGCAATTACTTCTAACCTTAAACCCCTCATGATCTTCGAATATGTGACTGTTGCAAGAATTGGGATATTTTAAAAGCAATTACTTCTAACCTTTTACAGCTGACTACATAACATAGTTGCTTTGGAAACTAGTATCCAGAAAGTTTGTGTTGCCACAAATAGTTTTGTAATTTAATCCTCTTTGTGACAAAATATTTTGCCATATTTCCGCCTTGCGCGCATGATATTTTAAAAATGGCTGATGGTACATATTTGAAATTTTATGGAATTCTTTATATGGGCACTATTTTCTAACTGAACCAACAATCTGATGAATATTTTAATACTGAAAAATTTTATGAACGAAAACTTTACAAATTTTTTTAATAAAATACATTTTATAAACTCAACTCCAAATAAAATAAAAATTTAACATGAAATTTTTAGAATTTTAGGTTCACAGTAGTTTCTAAATATTATAAAAGCTATATATTAAATATGGAATTAAATTATGAAACAGAATGTTTTAAACTGTGCGCGCGAGTTGGAAACATGACGAAAAATGTTGTCACAAAGCGGACTAAATTATAAAAATATTTGTGGCCACACAAACTTTCTAATTACTATTTCAGAAAGCAGCTATATTATATATTCAGCTGTGAAAAGTTGGTATTAATTACTTTCAAAATAAATAAGTTATCCCAATTCTTGCAACAAATCACCTATTCGAACATCTTATGGGTTTTAAGGTGTATGAGTCCCCTTAAGCTTGTCACGAAAACGTCAATTAAATCAACAACAAAAATAACAACTTCTTTACCTGATTGATTAGAAAAATGCTCCCGTAATTTGACAAAAAAATTCAAAGAGATAATCGTAGTGGAACTATGTAGTGATGGAAGTCATACACTTATGTCAAAGACGCAGACGCCATAACAGTTGCTTCTTCTCCTCCCGATCAGTGAATAATGAATCTTTAATTGCTTTTCTCAGCTAGAGTAGGACGGAGGGTGGGCTGCGGAAGTTTACAGTTTCGCCAATAATGCCAAAAAAAGAGAATGTCTTCCTACTGATCATTCAATGATTAACGCGATATTAGCCAATTTTTAAATAAAGAACTGGATGCAACGTAATCTATCACTTCAGAGACTTTTTTTTTTTTTTTTTTTTTTTGTTCCGTTCTCTTCGCTCAACAATATTTATATTTCACAGGGTAATGTTTTTCAATAAGGGTTCTCGAAATGGTAAAAGTATATTCTATGACGGACGGATGCACTTTCTATTGTATTCATAGTTCTCAATTTAGATTGACCATTAGATGTGAATATGAAAAGCTTCAGAAAAATCCAATTCACGAATGGAAGAAGACTTTGGAAAAGATTTAGTTTGTTTATTTCATGGCTTTAATTCCAATACAGCCCTTCCTAACACTGTTAAAATTCTATCAACTTAATTTTTCAATTTTTTTCTCTATTTCTGCCGTCAAATGGTGCTACCATCTCGTTCGCTTTATTCCTTTCAAGTATAATTACAATCGTCGCTTTTCCAAAGAATATGTATTGTTAAAAAGGAAAACTTCTTCCCAACAGGATGGGCTCTGTCTCAACATAGAGGAAAACAGCTGCGCATGCGCGAAATAGCTGTTGCCTATGGAACTTTTTCTTCTTTACATAGACATTCTTTGGCTTTTCCTTCGCTGCAGATCTCTTTGCTCCTCATGAAGAGGGACGTGCACCTCTTTGCCCTCGAAATCAATAGTGTCTTGACTAAATATACGCAAAATATACTGTTTTTCTAGCGTCTTGATAACCGAATTATCTTCCTTTAATGAAGTATCGAATTAATTGAAACATAGCTTTTCCAGTTATGTAGAATTCGACACAGTACGTTCAAATTTTGGAATGCGGTGCGCTTAATTTCACATTAGAATTCCATAAATTTTTCTAACGTATTAATAAAACCAAGAAGTTACCAAGATTCCTGATTGTTTAATTAAATTACTCTTTAGAACAAGAAAAAAAAAACATTCATTCCTCTAACTTGTGACTTGACATATTATTTTCGAATGCAGGTGCAATGTTTACAAGCAAACATACATATGCTGAAATAAAGCGCTTTGAGATGAGAATCAATATGAATCTTGGATGTACTGATGGTGCAAAGGCAAAGGTGGGAATGTGGGAGAATGCGTTCGAAAGTTTAAAATATGCTTCGGAACCGGAAAAGATTTTATGCTTAAAAAATTAATAACTTGAAAAACAACGTTCCCTAGCATATCCAGTTTCAGCTAATGAAGATTTTTCTGTATGTACGAGAACCGACCCCCGTCCCGGGGGTTGACTCAGGCGAACGCCTGTGAAATACTGGTTAGGATCTGTACCTAGGCAGTCTCAACCAAGGGGGCATAATAACAAACTTCACAGAAGGTCTGAGGGCTCTCGGGACAGAGTAAGGCTCGGCAGGGACCGTACTGGTACTGCTTTGTCTGCCCTTGCTCTGTGGGGTTGCAACATTGTCGATTGATCCAGGGCGGGGCGGCATTAATTCCGATAGGCGCCTATTAGGCCGCACTAGGACGGAAGCTGTCCCGTTCCATCAGCTTTGTATGTATGAGAAGATGTCATCTCAGAGATTTATGTTCATGAATTAATCTGTCTATCACAGAGACACAGAAAAGATAAGACCACCAATAGAATTTGAAATTAGGCCTTAAGCAACTGATATCTTGGAAAGGTTTAACCCAGAAAACTGAGAATTTAATGTCTTGATTAGAAATTAAAATCTTTACTGAATATCACGCGACTTCGACCAAAAATTACGTTCGCTTTACTGGCCTGAATTTACTGCACAAATACTGAACAAGCATCTTCCCTTTTGATTTCTGGCTATTACTGTTTCGTGTAAATCGTAGCTCAAGACTTCCACAACAAAATTCTTGTACGTCGAAGATTAAAAGACCGCCAGCATGTACGCTGTTCTTTGTCTAAATCGTCATGAATGATGGGGGGGAGGGAGGCTCCTTCATCTCTTTGACGCTAAATTGCTTGTGCGGTGTTTTGTCTTTTACTTGCCTACCTCTTGTTTTCCATTTAGCAGAAATAATATCTTCCAGGCATAATAGCGTCAATTTCTCAGATAGTATTAGGGCTGTAATACCCGAATAGGTCATTACAATGAGACAGTTATGACCAACTCTGAGTTAGTGACTTGCAAACATATAAGGTGTTAGATATCAGATACTTTTACTCAATCGAAGTTTTACATTATAATACTTCAACGAAAATGGATTTCTTTTTATCCTTGGAAGCCTCCTGAAATGCGTAACAGGTAGTTACAGGCATACATTACATTTCTACAGGTGTTCGTCTTCTTCTTCTTTAATTTTTCTAATTTCCTTGTAATCTTACGCATCATTTCATGAGACAATTTATTTTCAGTCTTTGGAATACATACGTAGTTTTAACGCTTCAATACTGTTTAATGAATTATATGTTTTTACTGCTTGACTTTCATTAATATGTTTATTATTTTCTTTCATTTCTTCTAGAATTTAACTTTCAGGTGAAATTTTTTTGTGGTTACTATAAATTTTTCCATTCGCTTACTTCAAAAAGTAAGATTATTAAAAATCATTGGAACGATATATTTTAGCAGCAGTATACTTTCCATAGTATAGAAAATCACCTTATTTGAGTGGGATATGTCCATTTCGTAGTTGATTTAAAGTGACATTTGCTAGTATTGTAATCATAGCATTTACCAGTATTGTAATGTGACATTCGTCAGTATTACAAGAATGCTTTTCTTTCTTTTCCCCCCTAAAATAAATTTTGTGTTTTTTTCCAGCCAATGTGAATAAGCATGCATACAGGTTTAACACAAAAATCAAAAAGAAATATTATAATTATAGTGTAATTATAGTAATTAAATAAGTAACTATAGTAATAATTTATTATTCTATAATTATTAGTACTAATTATTAATAAACTTCTTTTATTCAGAGTGTAGTAATGTAAATATACTTATTAATTATAATTATAATGATTATTTAGTACATATAATTATTAATTATAATATAATTCTAATGATTATTTAGTACATATAATTATTAATTATAATGTAATTATTTACTATAGTAAAATTATTATAATCAATAATAATAACATTAGAATTCATTGTACTAAAAATATAAGGAAAATTCTGCAATTAAATATAACAATAAAGTAATTATAATAAAAATTGTTGTACAATAATAATTATTTTTAGTTATTTATCATTACATTGTGTATATATAGCAAAATAAAGTTTTGAAAACACTCATATTTTTACCAATATATAAATAAATAAATACACAAATTTAAACACAACGTAGACATAAGTACGTCAGTATATTCAAGCTATTAAAAATGTTATAGTTACGTCATTAAAAAAAGTGTTATCTTGATACATAAACTACTGTTTCTTTCCTTCCGTCAATAACTTTAAAATACTGTATTACTTTTGTTATCGACCTTTGGGAAAGCGCCTTTAAATCGGCTATCCTATTATGCCAACGCTTCACATTTTATATTAATTATAGATAAATCTGTGGAGGAAATTGAGAAAAACCAACATGCGGCCAATTAGTAGTTCCCTGGCTGTAAATCAATCCTAGCAGAAAATTACCCATGCTCGGTATTAGTTATTTGGATGCTATGGGCATGTCTGAAGCAACAGATGGTTTCCAAACGTATAAGCACTAACCCACCGTTTATTATAGTAATTGCAATTGCTTAGTCAGTAATTTCATTAAAAATATGGTAATTAATAAATTTAAATTAAATGATAAATTGATGAAGGTTGTAGCAAGTGAGATTACGATCAAATTCAAAGTCAAGAAGAAATCACTTCAATCCTAAAGATTATCTAAAGCTGTTTTCCCGTTTCGGTTTGATGCGCATGTGCAGTCTAATCACCCAGAGCAGCGAATCCTAGGTAAGCCAAAACCCCAGCCTTTAGATTATATTTTAATTCAGTTTTTTTCGTAATAGATAACCATAATGTAAGACTCTTGTAGCGAATAAGATTACGCATGGGTTTTAAAAATTTGCAATGCATATTCATTCTTCTTTTGATGTTTTTTTCAAACCGTTAAGCTTGACTTGCATCATTGTTTTAGAATTGCACTTGTCATAGGCATAATAGTTCTTTAACAACTTCTGCATCGTTCACACTAACAAAAGCTTTTGAATCAGGATCTAAGCTTAAAGATCAGGGTTTAAGTCTATTTCTAATCCGAAAAGCGTAAACTTGCGCGTACTTCACTCATGCACAAATCTGTTCACGGATCATTTCTTTACTGTTGGTATGCAACTGCATAGAGTTTCAACTAGTATCTTTGGTTTATGCAATACAGCCAATAATGGTGATGCAAAGAAAGGTGCACTTGTGTAGGGTAACAAAGTCATGAATTCGGTTGACAAAGTCATGAGATGATCATACAATTATAAATCATTACGTCGGTAAACGATGAGAAATTTCAAAAGTGAGCTATTAACAGTACTAAAATGCGCTAAATTCCTTAACTTTACAACGCATTCGCGGAGCAAATAGTACAGTCAAAAGTCGTTAATCCGGACACCCATAATCCGGACCTCAAAGCTACAAACTTTCTGCGCATGCGTCAAAGCAAATTTGCGTTGATGCATGCGCGTAATACCTTTACGCATGCGCATATGCGTGTACGCATGCGCATAATACGTTTACGCATACGCGTTTAATGTATAACGGACGGTAAAAGCTCAGCTAAAATTATCTAATTATCTATTTCAGTTAATGTTGCAGATTGCATTGTTCCTTAATCTTCGAATTGGAACCGGCTTATTATTTTTTGCAGACTGTTAGAGCAATTTTATAAAAGTAAGTTGGAACTTTCGATTATGTCAAATAGAATTTCCGATGCTGGATCTACAAAGGGAAAGCATGTTTCGATGTCCATCAAACAAAAAGTGGAATTGCTGCAAAAAATGGGTAAATGCTCCTTTGTTTCTCTAACCATTCCGAAATCTGTTTATCAATTTCACGCTGCTCTGCGCGGGGGGGGACGTCGCGGCGCGCAATGAACTGGAAGTTGATCTGTCAGCACTATCCTTATCTTCAGGGCAAATGTTTTTATTTTATTCGGCTTATAATGTAGTATTTCATCTGGATGTACTCCGTCTTTGATATGATTTAAAATCAAATTCCTCGTCATTATAAATATCACGAATACAAATCAAATAATTTCCTGGTTGCAATTTTCTAATTTGGATTATGCGTAATGTATGCTTTATGCATGCGCGCGTTGAAAGAAATGTTTAATAAAGTAAACAAATATATATTAAGCTTTTTTTTTTTTGCAAATTTTGATACCTTTTAGATCATAATAGCTCTTTATTTCATAAATTACGGTTTCATATTTTTAATTTTATAATTTCTGTATAACATCTTACCAGATTTAAGCTGATGATCTATAATCCGGAAAAATTGATAATCCGGAATCGCCGAAGTTCCGACGACTCCGGATTAAAGACTTTTGACTGTACTAACTCTCAGGTGTTTATTTTCAGCAGCCAGTTGTTGCGAGTAAAATCCGTTGTGACGACAGCAAAGCTTTAGTTAGTTGTATTTAATGCAACAGAAAAGAAAGCAAAAATAAAATATAAAATTGTTTAAGTTCCTGTATTAAAAAAGGCACAACGGTTTGAAAACGTAGACGCTCACAACCGCCTCTCTGACACTGGATTGCTTTACATATGTTAAGTACTCATTTCGCACCAAGTTTTGCTTCTTCTCGACATAAGCGATATGACAGGCGATTAATTTGAATTTATATGCCACAGATATATCTCTAGTTCAACTTAATTTGGAGTATACCAGGTGTTGTATTTAAACCATGGATTTCCATTGTTTTATTTTGCGTCGACCCCTTTTAAAAGAATGGTTTTCTTCATCGACCTCCATCCATTTTTCTCTATAATATACAGTATACAACATGGTCATGATAAAAATAATTGCAAATAAATAACTTAAAGATAACAATTAAATTTATAATATGGATAAAAATCTTGAAAAAATTAATTTATTAGATTTATATTTAATTCTTCCTTGTGTTGTTATTATTTTTAATTTTACAAATATAAACAGGGTTTTAGAAACAAAATAACAGATTTTAAATTGCACTAAAATTTGATTTAAAATAATATGCTTGATGTATGGACTCAGTTTGTTTAATATTTAACATAAAATTTCTTAATTAGTCCAAAAGGGAAATTTGCGCAGGACTATTAATTTCGTTTCGGCATTTTGGGTTGATTCGCGTTGTTTCACTTTTCAAATTGTTGCCACCAAATCTTATCGCCCTGTATTATATTTAAAAGAATTAAATAATGAAGAATCTGCCTGAATGTATGTATGTTTCTCGCACTGTGATAAAACAACGATACCTAGAGCCATCAAATTTTGAATGACGTAATCCTACTACGAATATGGGCATCTGGAAGCCCAAATTTGAATTTGAAATTTGTTTTATTATCGACTTCATATTTTGTAACACTCAAGGAATTTTTCATTAAAAAACTTAACGATTAAAAACGATTTCAAAGCGAGCGATGGCAATACTGTAAAAAAAAAAAAAAAAAAAAAAAAAATTCTCCAGCTTGCGAGGCTGTGTTAAAGAATCTCTAAGGATTCCTTACATATTCTTTGGCTGTGTATCGGAAATTCTAAAGATAGGCTCAATTTAAAATTATTTTGCAATATTGCTGTTGAACTGAATTTTATGGTTTCAGTGCGTAGAACATAACATTTAATAAATAAAGGTAATACACAAAGTGTTTTAAAAACGCCCCTTTGGACGTAATTTAAAATTTGAAACCTTTCAGTTTTTTTTTTTTTTTTTTTTTTTTTTTTTTTTTAATCACTTTGTCCAAAAATAATCAGCTTGTTTCTGTTTTCCATTCTAATTTTGTGTTCTTCACATGTTTTTAAGTTGTGAGTTTAGCCTTGTTTTACTTAGTTTGCGTTTTACTTTCTTATAGCATAAAAAATTTATATATTTAAAAAAAATATGATTTTTAAACTATATCAAATAGTTTTAGCGTATTTTCTTTCTTATATTTATTTTATATAATTTCTCTCCTTATTATATATATGATACGTCTTTATATAACGAAACAATTAATTTCAATTTTATTAATTTTTTTTTGTAATTAATGGGATCTTGATTATGCCGATGCTGGTGCATATTCTGCTGTCAACCCTCGATCGACCCCTTGATCATCACTGACCCTCAATCCCGCGGCAAGCGTTATCGGCGCCATCGTTAAAATGTCTATTGAGCGCCTTTACGCAGTAACAATATTAGAGGGAAATTGCTTATGGTTAACACTTAAAATGAAGTATTATTAACATAATATTATGAAAAACCAAAAAATAATATTTTTATCTTTTAATTTTTCTAAATGTACAATGTTAAAACCCACACTCAAACATATTTATTGAAGTATTATACATATAATTATATTATAAAAAAGTAACATTGCAAGCGAAGCGAAAAAATATATACTAAACGCATTGAATACCAAATATACTGCTTAACACTATTTATTATCTTCAAATTAAAAACAAATTAATTTGCATGTCTAATAAGTTAAATGTTGGGAAATATATAAATAGAGATATGTTATGTAGAGAAATAAATAAAGTTTAGAAAATGAAAAGAATTTTTAAAAATTCCAAAAAAATTCTTTTGGCTTAACTAATTCAAAATACTCACCTGAAGGGATAACTTATGACACAGGAATTGTCTGAGAAATGACAAAAAGTATAGTTTTGCATTGCATTTTCGATTTCGAAGTCTCAAAAAACTTAAAACGCGTTTTTCTCGAAACTATGCATCTCATGTTGACATGCATTTTGCATCATTTAATTTTGATCTGTTTCGCCAGACAAATCCACCAGATAATTTAAATCATGACATTTAATGCAGTTTGCTTTTTGAAAGATTTGAACAATTTTTCTTAGTATTTCTGAGTTCACTCAGTTTATCAGTTCTAACATTTTTTACGTTTTTTGAAAATGATCATGAAAATCATGAACTAAATACAGAGATGCCTCTCATAAACGAATAAATCACATACTGTTCTTGCGAACGTTCTGCCTAACGAATGCGCGCAAGGACCAACAAAACTCTCACATAATGAATTCAGCCTCACATTACGTACGAACTAGAATTTTGTGGCAGTTTAAGCACGAAGTTGAATATATTTTGTTTTCTACTTTCGTGGCACCTGATTTCGAAAAATACCGCTCCCCATCAGGGCCGATTAAAGGATTCGCTGGAAGCATAGGACAAGTGTGGGCATATAGCACTATTCGATTTGGTGTGTGGGCATATAGCACTATTCGATTAGTATGAGAAGGCATTACCAGTTGACCTATGGTACATCGCTGGTGTCCCCCATACTTTTACCTTTACCTTTACCTATTCGATTTGGTGTAAACTTATGTTTGTATCCAGTTTTCATAGTTATACAACTCATTTTCTTAGTTACAGAATTACTCTCTTCTTTTTTTTTAATCCAAACGCTAAAATCTTAATTGTCAGCAAAAAATTGAGCAGTATCTTTAAATCTTTCACAGCTAAGTCGCCCGAAAAGCCTGTGCATTCAGACATCGGCAGGTCACCCGAACGCGTAAGTCAATTTCCGACCTGGTGCTTTCCCTCATCACATTAGCGAACTAAAGAAGATCTCTTATTTGAATGCACTTTCCCTCTCCTCTGCTTAGCATCAACATTTAGCTTTGACCCTAGCAGCTGCAATTCTGTCCTAAGTGGAAACTGCACACAGTAGTAAAAACCGCACGAAGATCCCCAAGAGAGAAATACTCCCTTCACTTAAATAGGTTATTGTTACGTTGTACACAGGCTGTTCACATATTTTTTAGACGATGTATATTGTATTCACAAAACTAAATTACATAAAATTCTTGTATTTTAAATGTTCTATTTGACATCCCTTATTCTGAACTATCTTTCGACACCGCAATTTCCAGGATAATAATGCCTTTTGAAGTGGCAGAAGAGATATTCTATACCATTCCTCCCGAACAGCTTTCCAGAGTCCTGTTAGGGTTTGGGGACAACGTTTGGATAATGCAGTTTTTAAAAAACCGAAAGCACAAAAATCCATATGTCGGGATACACATCGGGAGATTTAGTAGGGATATCAGTGAAGGGTATGACCTTGATACCAGTTTTGTGTTCCATTTCTTTTAGGAAATTTACAGTGGATTTTGATGTGTGACTGCTAGCTTTGTCCTGATGGAGTCTCACAGATTGATGGCACTGTGGGTAAAGCGATGGCATTTCATTCAGAAAAATTGGCGATAAAATGTGTTTCTGATAATATTTGGAGTTAATCTTGACATTTTTTTGCGCTCTCTTTTTTCTTAACTTGCCATTATAAGAAAAACCAGCAACAATCATGAATCCCTTAGAAAAACTTTCTTTCGATTCTTTGAACCATGTACTTAAATTTTTTTCTCCCCTTTTATGACAATAAATGGCTCTTTTTTTTTTTGCTACAATCATTTAAATACCCCCATGCTTCATCTATTGTGACAGTTGTTTTCCATTTTTCTTTGGATAAGTGTTTCTCATATAGAATTCTGCAGCGTGTCCTGCGTTGAGCGATATGCTTTGGAAGAAGACGATGCACATTGCGTTTTTTCGCTTTCTTAAGATTTAAATCAACGTTTGTCATTTTGTTTACAGTGAACACCGAGCATTTTAATGATTTTGCAACTGTCCTTAGACTAGGAGGATTTTCTTTTAGCATTAAACAACGTACCTTTGCAATAGTCGAAGATGTCCGTTGTTTCCTTGGATACTTGTTTGGAATTTTTGTCCCACTTGAGGCTCCAATTTGACGTTTTTTTCCTTTCTTGTTGATGATATTACCTATACACGCTTTAGATATCACAAAACCATGGATCCCAAATCGTTTTTGGATAACGGAGTATGCATATTTCTATTCGGAAAGAGCGTAAATGTAGCCCTCAAACCACTGCTTTGTTAAATTCGCCATTTTGAATAAAAACAAAACTTTCAAGCCACAGACGATAATTTTGACTTTTACAAACATAGTACAATTGCAATTACTTTTTTTGCAGCAAACTATTTTTTATTACCGCTTACCAAAATCGTCTAAAAAATGTGCGAACAGCCTCTGTAGCAGTGTATTAAGCAGAGGGAAAGGAAGTCCATTCCAACTGAAGTTCATATATATACGAGCGTTTCGAATGTTTGAGGGGAACACATTTTGGTCTCTCTCGATGCGAAAGAATTAAAGAAGCTATAGAAAGTATAATAATGATTGTTGCCAAAACAACAGCGAAGTAACTAACAACAGCAAAGTTCCATTTCCCAGCAACACATTCTTCTTAATTACATTTGTATATACTTAGGAAGACATATGATAGTTAGATAAATTATTATTTATAATATTTAGATAAATTATAATAAATTATTATTTAAACTATAAGGTATTTCTCTCGTCTTCTTAGCATGCTTTCGTGGTGTAGTGGTCAGCACACTCGGCGCGTATCGAGAGTTTCGTGGAGTCTCGGTGAGAGAACTGCTCATTTTTCATCTCTCCTGCCTTTGAAATAACCTAATGTCTCTACAACACCACTAGCAGCATTATACAAGTGCTGTCTCTTTTCCTTCTGCATATCATCTAACGCGTTGCATAGTTTTCTCATTATTTTTCTAATCAGTTTCTAAACTTTATTTTAAAATAATTCCCTCTAAAATAGTTGGAATGTTTTAAGAATAAGAAAACACAGTATAATACTATCTAACAATTGCCGCACAACACCTCAGAGCTCCAGAAGCGTATGCGATGTTTTCGTAAATCAACACTAACGTGCGTAATCAAAGATAATGAACATAAACACCTATCTTTTATATTATCACAAAAGAACTGTATGCTTATCTTGAGTACCAATACTGAAAAGTCAAGATGAAAAGGAGGAGAAAACAAAGATTTCTTTCCCAATTGCAGCCATCGAGAACCTTATGAAGAAGTAGGAAGAGATAATGGCTCTATCATGTTCAATGTCATTTCTATCATGTTCAAATAAAGAATGAGACTGATACGTTGAATAACAGTTCCATGCAGTACTTCAGAATCATCCCAAAGAAGAGAGAAAAGTAAATTTGATAATTATAATGAATTAATAAACTCCTAGCATTTCTAACACTGATGATGTTTTTAAACACCTTTAAAATGTTTTTTGATGTTTCATGATTTTTAGAACGTACTTATAATGGATTAAAGTTATTCCTATAGTTAAGATGGAAAATATCGTCCCGCATCGTGAACACCTTTGTAGAATAAGTAGCATATATTACATGCGGTTCCATTTTATATAAACAGCAGAATTATGGTAAGTCACTGTCCTCTGAATGATACAGTTAAGTATTGTTATTTATTTATCTCTAGATTTAAAATCTTCAGACATTCTACAGCCATTTTAGTTTTGTAATCTTCGACTTTCATTCATATAATACTTTTAATTTTTGAAATCCCTAATTTCATTTTTTTTTTTTCTGATTACTTGTTTTAGATATTCTTCGATATGAATTGTCATCACTCAAGACAGTGGCCGTTTCTACGATATAACTGGACATCATATACATAGTTGAATGTCTTCAAACGAAGTCTTATCTGGGACCTCTACTGTAGCAGCTTCAATTATTTGAGAAATTAGAAGCCATCTCGGAGAAAAACCAACTGGCGTGATCAGATATTGGCAGGAATGAGTTCATAACAGTAGATATGCACGTGGCTCAAGGACGAGCATAAGAAAAGGAAGACTGAAAATGAGATAAACTCACTTGAACAGCTGTGTTATTGACCATGTGTATCATCAGCATTATGCATCCTATCCCTTCGGTGGGCTCTTTCTCGACGTGGTAGAGGAACGACAACTCATCAGTGGCTGTTCTTCCTTTGTGGCTAATCGGGCCAATCCCTCGACCTGGGAACTAGTAACGTCCATATTGGAAGTGGACTGTATGGGTGAGAGTAGCTGCCTTTACAGGATTAGAACCACCGTCCCTAATGTGGTCAGTGCAGGGTCTACAGGGACTGCAAGTCAAGTCAAATTACAGTCAAGTCTGTCTCTTGCTGTGTGATCACTAGATGTTAAATAATATTAAAGCTTGCCCTTGGAAATTTCGGCCTTCCGAGATCGCCTCTGGAGTGAGAGTTCATTATAACTGTGTATGGGTTACTTTTGTTTGAGTTTGGGTGACTCTTGCTTTGGCCCTCTGTATGCGTCTTCGTGTCTTCTCTGTATGCGTCTTCGTTTCTTCGTGAATCATTGGCAAACGATTAAGGACAGTAGCAGGTACGTCACCCGTTAAGATGGCTGGCCTTGATTCCAAGCATGGTTGACTGCATCTGGAGTAGTCATTCATACAGGAATCCCAGACAGTCGCCGGAATGATAATATATCATCTTTAGCTTGATCCTTCTCTGCCATGAGGAATATCATTGCTGCATTATTTTAGCGAAGACCCGGAACGCGCTCCCATTCTCAGTTTGCTATTGAGTGGCACACTGGTACAGCTACCAGTGTAAAGGAGTAGGATTCCATCTCGTACGACAGCAGAGCAATCTTACTAATCTCGTGAGGTAGTTGGACAACTTAGATATGTCCAGAAATTCCAACAGCCTCTTGTTTTACTATTCATGGTTCCTGCTACGAGGGGTATTTCCTCACAAAACGACGTCCAACTGCATATCACTCGAAATTCTCAAGTGTGCTCTTATTTGTACCGAGCTAGCGAAATGCCTATACCTTTCTCCAACGGAACATGGATGGGGCAAGCTAGATTAAATACGCTATCCAAGGGGAGTAAGCTATTTAAGGATTACCATGATATAAAACAGTAACAACAGAATAAGGAACACATGATAGCATAAGGCATTTGTATAGCTCTATACCGTACTGCATATCGGCATGTGCTGCCGCAAAGGAAGCTTATTAATTAATGACATTTATGATGAACATAATCATAATAATAAAGAAGTCTCTACATTATGTATAATAACAATTTATTTGTCTGTTCATGTATATCACACATGCCAAATTTCATGTAAATCAGACAAAACAAGCCACCTAGATTAGACAATGGCTTCATTCTCACAGAGTGTATATAGCATTAGAAACGTATTTTATAAATTATAATGACGCTAAAAATATTCACGGTTATCAATTAACGTTTAGATATATTATTAAAAAATTTTAATTTATTTATTTATTTATTTGGAAATCACAATTTCGTATTTGTTAAGGAGCTGAAAATGATATCATGAAGATCTACTGAATAAGAGGGCGCTTATTTCTCGTTTTATATCACAGAGTCCTATGTGTTTCGTGAACTTGTTTCTTTGACTATAATTATTCTATTCGATCTCCGTTACGGAGTCTTCCTGACTAGTCTACAGCGCTTCTTTGTCCTCTGCTCTTATGACGCGAAGGCGGATCCTATCCTAGATCAGGCAAGATTGCTAGAATGTCTTCCCGTCCCGAACCTGAGTTCCTTTATGAAAGATTCTGATAAAATTCTTGTGCTGATGACTGGCTCAAATGCACATGTCAATATCTAACTTATTCTCATAAAGACTGTGCCACTAATTATGTAACCTCTAAATTGTGTTATGACGATCACGGACCCTGGTTATGAACTCTGAAATGTTTAAAGTTACAAACATTCCCTCTTCTCTTTTCATTCCCTAGCATTAGCGTTTTAGTACGTTTTACTAGTAGTACATTTACTGCTTCTAAAGCTTCTTTTTATAATTTTGTTAAGAATTTGTCACCTTACATTAAATATCCCATCGAAACAGAACACTGCGTAAACTGGCTGAAGATAAAGATATGTCTCATTCGGAGGCATTATTTTGCAAGTCTTAGGGGTTATAATGGCATGATAACGTAACGTAGCTGCTCAACAAATTTGAAAAGACTCCGCCAGAGAAGTTCGAAACGTTAAGACATTGAGAATGCCTTTAACGAAACTTCATAAGCATATTCCTTATTTTTATTTATTTATTTATTTTTCTAACTGAATAACAAAAAATAAATGTAAGGCAAACATGAAGCATGGTAAAAGAGTTCACAGTCAATCATCGGTAGCCTTTAAATTACCTTTTGCAATTGGTAAAATTTTCATAAAAATAACGTATTAGCGCTAATCTTCCTTAGAGATATATGATATTTCCTGAGTCGCACTCTTTTGGGGAATTTATGCTGGTCGCCTCTAGTCATTTTGCAGACGACTAAAACCAGTTTCTTGCCACATGAGGCAGACCACACACTATACTTATCAGAATTTCGTCAACAACATAATTTTCATCAGTGTTAAGGAATCTAATGGTGCAAGATAGGTGGAATGCAGTGATAATGCCTCTCTGCTTATTAATCTGTCTGGAAAATAGGTGACAGAAATGATCTTATGTCTCTCAAATCAAGAGATAGTATCACCAAATGGTTTGAAAGCAAAAACTGCAGTGCAGTTGGCTGTGCTGATAACGACGGAAAAACCATAGGTAGATAAGAAACTGGGAATAGACCGAGACAGAAGATGCAGCAAGGAAAAGTTTAAAAAAATTAGGTCAAAAGGTCGGAGATTGGAATGCATTGATAATCACGATTTCCAACGCATTTAACCTTATAATTTTTAATTTATTTATTTAATTTCAACCGCTAGTTAATTTAATTTGTCTGCTAGTTTTATGATCGACCTTTGACAACAAATGTGATCAGAGCGGGCGACAAAACGTGTACAATCGGCTCGACTGCACCTGTCGGCAGAATTTTTAGAATTTAGAAACCGAAAGGTAGAAATTTGATTTGAGGAGTTTGCACCGGCAGCAAAATAGCTAGCGCCGGTTGTGAGTGAGATACACTTCAGATGAAGAAAAAATCACTTAAATGAAAAAAAGGACTGAAAACACGTGTATTTAATCTAATAATAAGACGTCATCAACATCCAAATTTAATAAAATATTGCATTTATAGGCTATTTCTTGTCATGCGGATAAAAGTAGAGGATATCGCGTGACTAGCAACTTAATTCCCAGAAAGAGATAAAACGATGAAAAAATAAGTCATGCTTGAAACTAAATAAACAATGAACTATAACGTTTCAGCTGATGGTCGAAAATACTACGAAAATCTAATACTAAACATTTTGGGTTGCTGTAATTCACCGTGTTATGCCCCGTTATACTTTGGTGGGTAACTCATCAAACCATAAAATCCTGATTAAGATCAGCCTTTGGTGAATTATAAACTTTTTTTCTTTTTCATTTCCTTTTTTAGTCCAAAGGGATTTGAGTCCCGAAGGACTATTACTTTCGTTTTGGCATTTTGCGTCGGACTCCTACAAATGTCAGTTCACTTTTCAAAGTGTTGCCACCAAATGTTAGAGTCCTGCATTATATTTGAAGAAATTAAATAATGAAAAATCTGTATAAATGTATTTATATTTCTCGCACTGGATAAAACAACGGTAACGAGAGCCATCCACTCTTGAATGACGTAATCCTGCTGCGAATATGGGTATCTGAAATCCCAAATTTGAAATTTGGAATTTGTTTTATTATCGATTTCATAGTTTGTAAAACTTTAACGAAATTTTGAGTAACAAACTCAACGATTTAAAAGCGGGCAATGGCAACACTCTACAAGGGGGGGGGGGACTTTTTATCTCCAGTGCGTCCTGTGTATCTAAAATTCTAAACATAGGCTCATTTAAAAATTATTTTGCGACATTGCTATTGAACTAAATTCTATGGTTTAAGTGCAAAGAACGATATTTAATAAATAAAGATAACACACAATTTTTTTAAAAAACGCCCCTTTGGACGTAATTTAAAATCTGAAACATTTCAGTTTTTTTTTTTTTTTTTTTTTTTTTTTTTTTTTTTTTTTAAGTCCAAAGGGAAAATTTGCCCTGAAGGACTATTAATTTCGTTTTGGCATTTTGCGCTGAAAACTTTAAAAGGCAGTATCATTTTTCAAATCGTTCCATACATTATCGCCCTGTATTATATTTAAAGAAATCAAATAATGAAGAATCTGCATAAATCTATATACAGAGGCTCCCAAAAGCGTTCGTACACTTATGATTTTCATTGAAATAGGACTCTATACATTAATTAAAAGTAAACTTTCTGAATGAGATTTTAATAATAAGATCTGTAATCTGTTCGTAACAAAATTACATGAAATATGTTTAAAATATAGCGAAACTTTATTTTTAAGAAATTAATAATCAAAAAATGACAAACATTTTATCTCACAAAAGTCTTCGTACACTTCAAAAAGATCTTGACATATTAGTAAATATTTTCCTTTTGTGTTAAATTAATATTTAGTAGGATATCCTTTAGCATCCCCAACAGCTTTTAAACGTCTGGGAATAGATTTTACTAGTTTTTTTTTTTTTTTTTTTTGTCATTTCTGTATCAATGTTCATCCATTCTTCCATCATGACTGTTTTGAGTTCGCTTTTCGTTTTGATGTCGTGTTTCATACTCTAACCTCCAGTTCTTTCTAAATGTGTTCTATAGGGTTTAAATCTGGCGACTGAGGTGGTGTTTTCAAAACCCGTGGACAATTATAGAGTCACCACAAGCGAAAGTTGAGAGGCGTATGCTTAGTATCGTTATCATGATTAAAAATAAAGCTGTTTCCAATACCCAAATTTTGGACTGATAATTTTAAAGCGTCTCTTAAAATATTTAAATAAGCAGAATGATTCATTATGCCATCAATAAATACCAAATTACCTAGTCCTGATGCTGCCATGCATCCCCACATAACACCTCCACCGCCATGCTTAACAGTTCCAACTAAGTTCTTAGAATGAAGTTCCTCATTTTTTCTTCTCCATTCCGTTATTCGACCATCGGAACCCAAAATGTTAAATTTGCTTTCGTCAGCAAATAGGACAATATTCCAGTACGTTTCGGGTGTATTTATCATTGATTTTGCGAATGAAAGCCTAAGCTTTCTGTTTTTCTCATGAACGAAAAATTTTTGACGGGCAGAACGCCCATGTAATCCAGCTTCTCTGAGAACTCGTCGAACAATTTCAGGTGAAATTGAAATAGAAAACTTTGCATTAAATTCTGCAGAAACTTTTACAGCACTCAAACATGGATTTTTCACAAATTTTCTAATAATAAATCTCTCATCACGTTCAGTTTACTTTCTCGGTCGACCTTTTCTTACCTTGTTTTCAATCCGATTTTCTTCTTTAAAGCGTTTTATCACATACTGCACTGTAGAATGGGATTAATTAACTAATTTAACGATATTTCGAATTGATTTACCACTACCATGAACAATTATCAGTTTTCGAATGCTGTTTGTAATTTCTTTATGACTGCCACCTATTTTTCAATAATAAATAGAATATTATGAAGTAAACAATAAAAAATTAAAGCAAACGATTTTTTTAATTCCACCATAATGCAAAAATTAAATAATAATAAAAAAAACGACGGCAAACGATAATTCTAATTTTGATTTTATCCAAAAATATTTCAGTGTACGAAGACTTTTGTGAGATAAAATGTTTGGCATGTTTTGGTTATTAATTTCTTAAAAATAAAGTTTCGCTATATTTTAAAAATATTTCATGTAATTTTGTTACGAATAGATTATTAAAATCTCATTCAGAAAGTTTACTTTTAATTAATGGATAGAGCCCTATTTCAATGAAAAATCATAGGTGTACGAACACTTTTGGGAGTCACTGTATTTTTCTCTCACTTTGATAAAACAACGGTACCTAGAGCCATCAAAATTTGAATAACGTAATCTTCCATAGAATATGGACATGTGGAAGCTCTAATTTGAATTTGAAATTTGTTTTATTATAGATTTCATATTTTGCAACGTTTCAACGAACTTTTGATTAAAAAATTAAACGATTTCAAAGTGAGAAATGGCAACATTGTACGAAAAAAAAACATTTTTATCTCCAACGCGCGAGACTCTGTATCGGAAATTCTAAAGATATGATCATTTCAAAATTAATTTTCAATACTGCTGTTGAACTGAATTTTATAGTTTGAGTACGTAGAACATGATGTTTAATAAATAAAGGTAACACACAAAACATTAAAAAGACGCTCTTTTGGACGTAATTTAAAATCCGAAATCTTTCAGAATTTTTTATATCTTACTTATTTATTTATTTTAATTTCTAACTCTAAAAGTTGTTTTGCGCAGCAATAAATAAACTCCACAATGGCTGAAACTGCGGATAAATATTGTCTCTATAATTCATATCTTTTATTTAACACCCCATCACTTGAATACTGTTATTACTTGATCGATAAATGATGCATGTTTGAAATGTTAACATCAAAGCTTTAATAACGTGGTAAGATGCTTAGCTTTTCCTTCGAAAAATTTAAATCCTTACGAATATCAATCGAAAATTTTTGCTAGGTATAGATTGGTAAAATGATCCATCAGTAAAAATTCTTTCTGTTTCATATAGCCTATGAAGCTCGAAATTCTTTCTTAGAAACGTTCTCTTTCTGTAAAGTCGAGAAACAAAATTTTCTACAAAATACTGCATATATTCGTGAAAAACACAAACTATCAGTCCGCGTATTTTGATACTAAGTGTTTTGGTTTACATCAAAATTACCATATATTTCTGTGTATAAACTCAAACCTACAATAGCTGAAAATAACCTTCATTTTTTACCATCATGTCAGAATTTTTCGCAAATTTCAAAATTGTCAAAAATTTAGGGAAGTATGAGACTTTAAAAATAGATATAAAACGTATTTTTCTTATAATTTCTTTTTACTTTTTGGCTTGTACTAAATATTCATAGAGCAAAATAGTTGAGCAGTCTGATGGGAGGAGGAGGTGCACACATCCTTTCAGTTTTTTAATAAAAATTGCTTTAAATGAGTCTAATGTTCCATTTTATTGTATTATTTATTTATTTATATACATTTTTTTTAATTTCTAAAAAGTACATTCCGCCCTTGAAACCCTTTCCCTTCCCTCTGCTCCCCTGTAAATGTTCTTTAGCAAATCTACAAAATGTTTTGAGTCTGAGATGAAGAGACGGTAAGAGACGACTCTTCATTGCTGAGTGTATGCATGGAATCAAATTTTTGATGTAAATCGACAGCTTGGTCGAAAGTAGGGGAAACGGAGATCTGATATTTTGTGTTAAGTCTTAACATGTTTATTGGCTACTGTCCCCAACGCTCATGCACCACTAAACTCTCAGTGCTGTTTCAACCACCAGCTGTTTTGTGTGTCAATCGAGTTTTCTTCCCTCCTCCGTGATCTAACACGTTTTGGCTGATGAAAAATATTTTCATGCCATTTTTTCTAAATGGCTTCAAGAAGCTTTAAAAAGGTCTGCAGACTTTTTTTTTTTTTTTTTTTTTTTTTTTTTGGGTGTGTGTGTGTGTGTGTGTGTTACATTTATAGTGAGTAAATGGCGGAAAAGCCAAAAAAAAAAAAAAAAAAGTAACAATTTTCGTTTGCCAAGTGTACCTCGCGTATTTCGGAGTAAAAAGACAAGATCAAGACAGAACTTGGGCACCCCACTATATTTGCTACACTGGTGTGGAAGGACTTAAGCGATCTTCAAAGGGTGAACAAGAAGCGTTCACTTTTGGAGTTTCAATGATGTGTCGACAGCCACAAAATCACAGCAATGATTGTTACCTTTGTTCGACTGGTGTTCACAATTTCAATATGATGATGAATAAGAAAAGAATCATATATCCAAATGTGCCATTGCTTTACGCCCAGTTCTTCTTGATCCAGATGTACCAGTGATATTTCTATCAGAAAATTTACTTGAATTGAAAATTTACTTAAAGAGAAGAAAGGTTCGCAGCTGCCACATCACTTTACTGGTTCAGGTACCAAAAGAAGGATTTTCTTTCATATTTTCAGAAAAAAAAAAACTTTTTTTCTTCTGAGAACTTGGTGAACTTGGCATTGTTTCAGTATAATCTAAAAAAGAATAAATTCTGACAAAAAAAAAAAGTTTTAAATCTATTTTGAAGTTTCATATTTTAGCCATTTTCCGATTTTTTACAAATTTTGAAAGTTGCGATTGTGCGTGATTGATAAATGTGCGTGATAAATGAGCAACGCCCTCGCCGGGACTCGAACCACGGATCTCCCGAATACGCGCCGAGTGTGCTGACCACTACACCATAAAGGCATGCTAAGAAGGCGGTCGAAATACCTTACATACTCCGTCTTTTAAAGGGCGACTGGGGATTAGGTTATCCAGTCGCCAAATCCTAGTGGTGGAGAATCGTCATCCATCAACTTTTTCTCTAGTTCGGGCGCCACTGTAGAGTCATTAGGATTTTTTTTCGGGGGGGGGGAAGCAGAGAGATGAAAAATGAGCAATGTCCTCGCCGGGACTCGAACTACGGACCTCTCGAATACGCGCCGAGCGTGCTGACCAGTACACTGCGAAGGCATGCTAAGAATGCGGAAGAAATACCTTATGCTTATTAGTCCGGTTCTAGATGTATCGGTCGTCATAATTCCCATCTGAAGAGAGAATCGTATATCCCGTATATATATATAATCAGTCCGTGTATGAGACCAGGGGTAAGATTTTTCAGCAAAAGTTCAATCCCAATTGAAAACTCATGTAAAAGCCAAATTAAAAATTGCATTTTAAACTATATATCTCTAAAAGTACAAGTAACTTAAAATCTAACTTAGCCAGACTTATCAATAAGCTGAAAGTAAGTTCTAATGCATATCCAGCTACCGAAAATAAGATAAATTTAGGCTTCCCTGCTCCGGGAAATTAATCCCACTACAGGCCTACTCCCCCTTTGGGCACGTCGTGGAGGTTCAACCTCCACTATTACCCTCCAAGAGAGCAGCGCACCACCTGGATAAGACACCAGGCAGCACCGGTCGTCTAATGGTAAGCATTATAGAAAGAAGTGGCACTTTCAAAGTTGATAGTTTATCTCACTTCTGCCAGCTTGAGGTATGGGCATGGTTTCGTGCCTTAGTAATAGTCTGGCACATTTTACTCAGTTGTCATAATCAGCTCTTAATTGGCATAATCTTTCTTAAGCAATCACAAGACTTTTCAGTGGCGTGAAGTGAAAGAAGCCTGATCAAAACATGTCTGTGTCTAAAGCTAGTTTTATAACTCAAAGTTATTACTTTTGTTGAGCATTACTATGAACTGAGGATGATATTCAATACTAGGCGGAGGACAAAAATACTAATGGTAAAATGAAGGACGACAGCATTTACACACTCTTGTCTCAAACAAAGACTTCACAGAATTTCTAGAAAATTCAAAAGCATTAATAAATTTGATTAATATGTATTAGTAGTATTAAATAAACAAGAAACAATATTTTCTAAAATTATTTAATTATTATTTTTGTGATCGAATTATCTGTAAATCCTTTTGAACTCTTATATAAGCAACACCCTTCCCTGAAACTTTAGCATTAAAACTGTAGGATTCTGCACTGTGTAACTCTAAGTTACAGTAAAAAGTGAAGAATCTTAAGCACTAGTAAGCGAATAATTGTTTGAGTTCGTGAGACGGTGAATAAACTTGGAAAGGGTTAAAAAACCCTTTATTATTCAAATAAGATTTCACAGAACTCCGTCTTGGAGTTGTGTAATAAAGCCGACACTTGGGCTTGAACTTAGACTAAGAATCAAACTAAACTAATCTTAACTAAAGAGATATAGCTGAAGCTATCAAAATTCTAACAGAATTGGCCCCTTAATGCTAATTGACTGCGAAGCTATAAAGGGCTTAAAGTACGGCCGAGCGTAATAATAACTTACGAGAGAGTAGCCTAAAAAGCGGGCACGTGCTAGCCAGAATATCGGGTTTCTCTCTCGCTAAAACAGTAGAACCTCGCGGTCAAATACCGCACTTCCTCATTAGCATTCAGACGTGATTCTAAAACTACGTTCTGGCCGGAAGTGGTAAGTTGAAATTAAGGAGCGATAGGAAAGAAAGTTTAACTCCAAATTTAACTAGTTATAAAATTAACATAATCCTTACATAACAATTGCTAAAATTTGTGATTACTTTGTCAATTTTCACTAAAAGACCTCTCATTATAACGTTCTTTTTTGTAGAATGCTAGGGGTCGTTATAACGAATATCACTTCTGTAAAGTTCTGTGACTTATTTCATATTATTTGCCGGATTCCTTTGAAGATACGCTCAAATGCTTTTCGCATATACGGTAATGGTAATTTTTCTTTTCTTTACGCACTTTTGGCTTATGATAGATTCCACGGTAATTTACAACATTTTTAAGGCGGGGGAAAACCTGTATAGTAACTTTAAGAAAGCTACCATTATCAGTTACAGAAGCCATTTTTTACCGAAAGCACAATTCTATTCAAATGAGTTTTTCCTGGCCTAAGGCTAAGGAACTGGCTTCTCTTCCCTGCTGAGCATGAAATGAGAAGGTTACCACTCGCACATTCAAAAAGCTGCATGAATCCTGATTACCTAAGTAACTTTCCCTTCTTATCACCATAAATTGTTAGTTTCGAAAAGAAGCTAGCTTGAATGCTATAAACAACTGATGAGATGAAAGAAGATGTCACTACATTTATAGGCCTAGATAATATTCGTCTGATAAGCTAAGAAGTCAACTCATACGAGATATACTATAAGTAATCCATTCAGACTACAGGCACATTTTTCACTTGATTTCCAAAAGCATTGAAGAGGATCTGGGGAAAGAAGCCATTGAAAAGAAGAATGAGAAGAAAGCATTTTAACCAAAGAGATCACGTATACTATCTTTCCACGGCGATCAGGAGCCATAAACAAAAACATAGTATGTAAATGAATCTCGCTGTAACGAACGTGAAAGGACCGAAAGTTTGGTTCGCTGTAGCCAACGATCCTTTACAACCAATCTGACAAGGAAAATGGATTACCTCACCGAAACACGGTAGTAATTGACTCGTGAATCACGAAATAAATTAATAAATTAATAAAAAATAAAATTATATTATCACATCTACTAAAAGAAATTAACCATAATTAATTTTTAAAAATCGCATTAAGGGTTAAATATAATTGTTATTATTGTCATGTCTACCAGAAGAAATGAATAATAACTAATTTAAAAAATCATATTAAAGTTTCTAAGGGTAATTACAAAAGTTAAATTGGTTTTGTATAATTATTAGCTTTTTTTTTTCTTTTTTCTTTTTTTTTTTTTTTTTTTGGTGAAGAAATATTTTACCGCTTTTTCAATCTATCCAATAAGTCATTTGAGCACAAAAAGAGTCTCTCCAAAGTGTGTGGATAATTCGTTATTCTTTATCTGAAGCATTTGTCCAAATATTGGTAGACTTAGGCTAGGCCTTTAACTCCACATCATCAGAGATAAAATAATTACATCAAAAGAGGGGTTCATCTAATAAGGGAAAATTTTGAAGCCTAATTATAAAAATAAAAGCTTTTCAGATAATGCCTTCCGCATGAGAAAAAAAGGAAAACTCTTAGAAAATCTTTAAATTAAATTTCGTGTTTCGTATTTAAAAAAAAAGGCCAGGAATAAATTTTGAGAGAGGAGTCAACATTCAAAAAATTTTGAAAAGAATAAAAAGGTGCAATTCTTGATATCAACAGCAAAATAAAATCCTTAGGACAAACAATCCGCAGAGTTGGGCAAAAAGGGCTGGGGGGGGACCCGTTGGGCGGGTTCTAGTAGCAGTTCAGTGTGATACAGCTGATGGAGGAGAAGAAAATTTTTGGTCGCTATTTGCTCTATATTGAGCATCTCCACGAATGAGGTAAATTCCGATGGCCTCTGAAATCACGTGACTTATGTACAGCTAATGTAAACAAACAAGCTCATTCTTCCTCTTCTTCTCTTGCAGAATGCTGGTCATTGGGTGTTACCTGCTTCAGCTAGCTCTTTTCTAGAACACAGAAAAAGTGGAGATGAAGGTAAAAGAATACTCATGTAAAGATGTTTTTCACTATAAATAGCATAAACATGGATGATGTTAAGGGTTAGTAATTTTTAAGCAGAAATTCTGAAGGAAATTACGAAAAATTCAAAAATAATTTCAATGGAAGATATCCATAAAGTTTGTTATATCCGATATTCGTACATTTGGCGGTCTGCTAGAGACCTATAAAACAACATTAAGTGTCTAGAAAATGGGATGGAATCATTCGTTCGTTATAGTAGTGTTTTACTGTACACCAGATTCGAAAACTTTTCTACCAGACATCCCTTCTGCACGGATTTAGATAAGTGATTCCGCACAGCATAATCAAGGGTGCCACAATTCTTTCAACTGCAAAAGTAAGTGTCGACTACCATCCTCAGAAAAACATTACTAAATATTCCTGAGAGCATAAATAAACATCGATATTAGTAATACAATATAAACATCGATACAAATAATATAATATTCTTTTAGAAGAAGACTCGATCGAGACCATAAGAAACATTTATCAAATTTATCTGTGCCTTTAAAATCATCTAAATTCCGGTATCAGTCTAAAATATTTCCAAGCACTACGCAAACTAAGAAATGCATCTCCAACAGAAATTATTTTTTATGAAAAATAGTATTTTCTTACACATTTCTAAAACATGGATTTTATCTTAATCTCAGGGCAATGTAATTTACTTGGTACTTATTTATTAGAGCAATCACCTTAACAGAAATCGCCAAATTTTCGGAATGCGCCAAACTCTGGCAACCATGCACCATTCCAGAGCGGGGGAATTGGTGAGAATACGAAATAAGTTAGATTCGATTCAGCGGAGCTGGTGTTTAGCTATTACTAGATGTTTTCGTACGGTATCAACTGAAGTGCTTTATGTTCTTGCTGGCATGCCGCTCCTTTCAGTTATGTACAAATTTTACTATGAAAATTATTTATTTAGAGCACAAATATTAGATTTTAAATTATATGATAATACATTGTTAACTAAACACATTTTTACACAGACTTTTTACATCCTGCTATAAAAATTTGTTTTGACCGTGTTTTTTTGTTTTGACCGTGAATTACCGGTTGTGGGAGAAATTGATATATACATACATTGACGGGTCGAGGCAAGATCGCAGATTTGGAGCTGCGTTTGTTGTTTACTTTTATGGTGTTGAGATTGCTTTTCAAATGTTTATGTTAAACAGTTATAACTCTGTATACCAAGCAGAATGTTGTGCCATGTTTAAAGCTTTTGGAATTATGGAAAATTTCTATTATAATGTTTGGAAAATTCAATGGGAAGAATCTGAGAGGTGCGCGGGATTGCTCCAAGCTATAAAAATCCAAAGGGGCGTGAGTATTATTAGTGATATCGACCTGAATCAATTTTTAACAGGGCACGGTCGCTTCCTTGCGTACCTCTCAAGATTTGGCCTACAGGCCACAGATTATTGCAATACTTGTTGTGTAACTGGAGATGTTGAGCACTTATTATATCACTGTACCTTATTTAAAGATTTGAGATTACAATATGGTCATAATAACTTGAGAGATTTTGATACTTTAGGGAAATTTTCTACGTGTGCGATGACGAATGTCAATAATAACAGGGAGGCATTCGGTGTCTTCGTCTAACAGATTTAATTGTCTGTATATTTTGACCTTATGATCTTAAAGTATTGATTTTAAATTTCAATTTGTTTTTAGAGAATTAATTATATGTGATTTTACTTAAGTGGTTTGATTTTTTGAATTTTATTGTAAATTTGGCCAATAATGTATGATGTTTTATTTGTTTTTGTCTTGGCCATTCATGTATATTATTTATTTATTACGGCTTTTCCCTCTGGAGGTCCTTGGTAATTACTGATTAAGATCGATTTGATGTTGAAAGATGAGGCCTCTGTTATTCTGTAGTTTTGTGTAATTTTTCATATGATTTTATAATTTCCTTAGTTTAATTAATATTTTTAATTTAAATATGTTTGAAAACTAAATATGTAATGGATTATCTTTTTAATTTAATTTTATTTTTTAACTGTAATTTGTGTTTGTCTGCGTCGGGTATGCTACTTTAACCATACAGCCGATTATTATCGGCCAGGAGGGTTGCAGCATGTCCGTGTGAACAAACTAACTAACTAACCAAGCAGATAACAATTTTTTAGCTTAAAAAACAAACTAACTAACTAACCATGCAGATAACAATTTTTTAGCTTAAAAAACAACTTTCTTATGCGATCTTTTGGTTGTTTTTCAAGTTCCAATGGTTTTTATAGACTTGCCGAAATATTTTCTCTAAGCTCAATTTGTATTTTGCTGTAAAATGGAGGATGTTAGAATTCGCTTTAGATTAATTTGTATTTAATAGTATAATAAACATGAATATTATTTACATAATTTAAATTTCTATTTACCCATTGTAAAGCTTTAAACATGGCACAACATTCTGCTTGGTATACAGAGTTATAACTGTTTAACATAAACATTTGAAAAGCAATCTCAACAACATAAAAGTAAACAACAAACGATTAATCTTTGGATTATGGTAACTTGGCGATATTTTGGCGAAATTTTGGCGACCAACCCTGCTACAGCAACCTGCTAGTTTTTGCTTGGACGCCATTTTGTTTTCACAAAGTAAAGGCATGTTTTTTTTTTTTTTTTTTTTTTTTTTTTACTTATGCTAGAACTTTTATGGAACAAAAGTGCTTAATCATGACAAATATTAGGTGCGAAATTGGGAGAAAGTGCAGAATCACAAACTGCTTGCCGCGTTTTTAAAAATTGCACATTCACGGTATCCATGTACACGTCGACCTATTTTGACTTTAAAAAAAACATCTCAGAATTGCACAAAAATGGCATTGCGCACACTCTTGACTTGTACACTGCTGCAGTCCTAGCTAGCAACCTTTATCGCCTTACCAAAATGTCGCCAAACTACCTGTTACCATATTCCAAAGATTAGCCGTATTTCGAGAGACAAACTTTTTGGAAATGCAGTGTTAAAAATTGTAACTAACATGTTGGACTGTAACCAGTGGTTGGTTTGTAAATAGCTCTGTCTTCAATTCAGCAGTCAGATTTATGTAATACTGGAGCAGAGAATTAACCAATATTAAAATACATTACGAAGAGCTGGAAAAGACAGACAAGATTGTAATAGACTAGAATAATTACATGAGAGAGATCTGCTTTCTAGATAAAGAGGCCGAAGAACAGGAAATAATTAGTTGAAATAATCTCATCCTTAAAATAAATAAATGTCTGTTTACAGAGCAAAAAAACAATACTGGACGTGTTTCATCACCCCAGTAACTTTTCAGAGGAATCTGCTGGGAATCAAAATGTTTTCTTAATTACATATAGTACATTCTTTCTAACTGAAATACAAATACATTAACGCAGAAAATAAACTAACACATTAATCAAGGAAGTGTCATTGATTCTGACTGTTGTTGATTTGAGCATAAAATAAACTAACACATTAATCAAGGAAGTGTCATCGATTCTGATGGTTGTTGATTTGAGCATAAAACTGAAGAGCTGGATGAAGTTGGATTTATGCACGAAAATTCACCCATGTACAGCGATACAGCAAATTTGCTGAAGTTTCTTCATTACTTCAGTTGTTATTCTGTAGACCAGGGATTCCTAATCTTTTTCTTGTGTGAATCCCTTTTAAAGGAATAGTTTTCTTCGTCAGCATTCCGACATTTTTCTGTATAATAATCACAGCCTAGAACATAATCATACAGCAAATAACTGCACGTAAATTATTTAAAGATAGCGATTACATTAAGAATATGGGAAAAGTTTTGAAAAAATAATGTATTACATTTATGTTTAATTATTTTCGTATTATTATTATTATTAGGCCAAAGGGGCACTTTTGTCCAGAAAGGCTATTAATTTCGTTTCGGCGTTTTGCGTTGGTTCACTATAAACGGCATTTCACTTTTCAAATTGTTGCCAGCAAATATTATAGCCCTGCATATTATTTAAAGAATTTAAATAATCAAGAATCTGCATGAAGGTATATATATATATATATATATATATATATGTTTTTCGCACTGTGAAGAAACGACGGTAACTAGAGACATAGACTTTTGAATAATGTAGTCCTCCACTCGAATATGAGCATCTAGAAGCTGAAATTTGGAATTTGTTTTATTTTCTTGTTTTGTAAAACTTTAAAGAATTTTTCCTTAACAAACTCAATGATTTCAAAGCAAGCAAAGTACAAAATAAATAAATAAAAAACATTTTTATCTCTAGCGGGCGAGACTGTGTATCGGAAATTCTAAAGATATGCCTTTTTTAAATTATTTTGCGATATGGTTGTTGAAATGAATTTTATAGTTTAAGTGCGAAGAACATAATATTCAATAAATAAAGGTTACACACGAAACGTTATAAAAACGCTCCTTTGGGTCTGATATAAAATCTGAAATTTTTCAGATTTTTTTTTTTTTTTAAATTTTTTGATAAGCAAGCTTTCAAAAACAAAAATCGCACAAAAGTTCGATTTTGGCTGTGCTTGATGTATTAATGCAGTTATTTAATATTGTGCATGAAGTTGCTCAATTAAGTTTTAGATGGCCTCGTTGAAAAATGTTCTTGTTTTTCATTCTAGTTTTCTAGAGGATTCTTGTTTTTCATTCTAGTTATGGGTTTTTCGCCTTTTTTTAATTATGTTCTTTGAGTTCTTCCGTTTTACTTTTTTGTTTTGCATTAATTGCTTAAAAATTTATATGTTTTGATAAAGTATATTTGATTAAAAAAATATATTAAACAATTTTAGTGTATGTTTTGCTTACATTTATTTCGTATAACTTCTTCCTTATTACATGATACAGCTTTATATCAATAAACAATTAATTATGAATGTCATTATTGTTATTATTATTTTTAATGCATGAGATCTCGTTTATGCCTATCCGTTGCCGTTGCTATCGGTACCTAATCGACTCCTTAATCATCATTGATCCCTTTTAAAATTTCATCCACCTCCAGGGGTTTAATACAAATGGGAGGTTGATGCTATAAAAAGCCCCTGCTATAGAAATTATTGTTAAGACTTCGTAAACGGAAAGCACACATTTGAAGATTTTAACTGCTTCTTTCTTAATCGGTGTATGGTTAGAAAAATTCCTGACATAAAACTGTTTTTAGAGGAACTGTAAGGAAAAATCGAAATAGTGTTATAATTTTTGGAATTCTATTCAAGAAACTGTGATTTATAGTTTGCTAATGCCTATAAAATTATATTTCCCATGAAAAATGTGCCGCCTTCCATACATCGCTCTACTTTAGCCATGAATGCAATTTTGTGGATCCGTACGTCAATGGTGTCCAACCTTTGGCCTATCGCGAGTACATTTCCAAAACATCAACATTAAACATATTTCCAATCTTATGTGATACATCTGAAATATTAATTTCGGCAAATGGGTTTGAGATGAATAATAATATTGGTTGAACTTTATGGAAATCAGAGAAGCAGAGTTCAAAATTATTTTTCAGTGCATTTAGGTTTTCCGAGTATATCTCTGTTTCAATTGCCTTGTGGTTATTAATATGGCTTAATAAATTCTAAAAATGGGTGAATTTTTTTTTCATCTGATTTATCCACAAATTTAACTTTATCTGAAAAGCAGTTACAGTCTTAGTCAATTGATAAAGAGTTTTTTCTTTTCTCTGGAGATCTTCGTTCAATTTAGCTGTTATATCCGTGAGAAAATACAGATCGGATAACCAATTATTATCGTCCAATTCTTTCTTTATAACTTTCGTTTCCGGATTCCGAAAACTGCTTTATTGGCGAAAATTCTACAAATCGTGTAAGTACTTTTCCCCTCCTGAACCATCTAACATCGGAATGAAGCAATAAGATCCCATGTTCGCTATCCAATTCATCAGTCAGCAAGCAATTAGTTATTTTATAACGTCTTGCAAGATATCTCTTATGACTATAAATGCTCACCATGTTTTAACAATTAAGAAATATAAATGAATGGTTATTTTTAAAATATCTTTTGTTCGTAGTACCTAATCGGGCTGGCGAGCACATACAAAACGATCGGCGATCACAAGGTTGGGCACCACTGCCGTACCTAGTGGAACCAATTTGTAGAGTCGTACGATATACTGCAACGTCGCCGAGCTTCTGGGATGAAAAACTTAGACGGATTGTCTTTTTTAGATTTATTTAAAAACTTGCAGAGGCATTAGGTTTTTTTATAAGCAGGAGAGTTGAAAAATGAGCAATGACCTCACCGGGACTCGAACTACGGACATCTCGAATACGCGCCGAGCATGCTGACCACTACCCCACGAAGGCAGGAGAAATACCTCATGTACTTCCCCTTTTAAAGGGCGACTGGGATTTAGGGGACCCAATTGCCAAGTCCTGGCGGTGAAGAATCATCATTCACCATCTTTTAGTTCGGGCGCCACACTGTAGAGGCATTAGGTATTTTTTGAAAAAGCAGGAGATTTGAAAAATGAGCAATGGTCTCGTCGGGACTCGAACCACGGACCTCTCAAATACGCGTCGAGTGTGCTACCGTTACACCACGAAGGCATGCTAAGAAGGCGAGAGAAATACCTTATTAACTTAACTTAGGCTTTCTTAGTTAATTGAAAAGTAACATTACAGCATTATTACAGAAAAGAAAAGAGGCTTTCTTGACGCTCGTATATAAAATTCTTATATTCTTTATATATATAAAATTATTCTGTGTATATAAAATTCATTTTGCATCTTACTTTCTCGGCATTTCTCAGACAGAAACGACGTTTTCTTTTCTCATATGAGACCAGTAAAGGACATGTCGCCAAGATGGGGTGAACGAGTCTTCTTTGATCACTTTCGCCGGTTTACAGCACATTCCTAGGATTCGTTCCCAAGAGAACAGGAAGTTTTCTAATGTCACATGTTATGGTGTTATAACTACTTCCCTCCTGGAGTAGGCGTCAAAGTGCAGAATACCTTTGCTTAATTACCATTGCTAAAGTCAGCCAAAACAATTAATATAAAACACAAATATTTATACTATGCTGAGTTAAGTACCAGGGATTAAAACTGAAAGATTACATTGAAGGTCAGTGTAAAAAAAAAAATTACTAATGACTAAGCTTAATTTAACTCAGTCAAAATATATGCTTATAGTTTTTTTCTGCAAACAAGTATCATACAATATATATTTTTAAAACCGTATATTGATTTATACATTTAGCCAGGCTGAAAAGGGAAGCCTTGCGGATATTTATTTGTCAGATTGTGAAAATCTCTTTGCGGAGAGCTAAAATCTGATCCTGAAGTACTGCACTTAATGACATCAAAATAACCATAAACATTTGAACTGGCATCAACATAAGCAAATAACTACTTCATTAAGTAACATTATTTGAGTAATACCATTTATGAATTAAACATAATTATTCCCTTTAGGCATCTTCGCATGAGGTTTTAACAAAATGAGATGGCCAACTGTGGATCTTTCTTTCTTTCTTGTAAATTTGCAATACAACTCGATTCGGACAACCCACTTCCGAATTTTATAGGCCTTATCGATTGCACCGAGAATTTGACTGGTTTGTACGACGCCAACCTAACCTAACCTAAAGATAATAAGTCGTACCGCCAAAGTGGCACAACAGGAACATTAAACCAAACCAAATAAAAAGATTGAAACTAAACTACAGATGAAGACAACTCGTCCTTCCACTCGCCCTCCGAGGAAGATCTGTCGGCCTTGCCAACAGCGTCAAACTAAACTAAACTCAGTGGCGTAACAGCTCTAGTGGGCCAAGGCCTGCAGTGCCTGAAATCTGTTTTCTTGACCGTTGGCCCCATGTTGCGTAAGCATATGCCCTGAACAAGTGTTCAGCTTGTCGCAGGACCCCCAGTGTTTAGTCCCCAAGCGAACTTGGTACTCATTTTATCGACCCAAGCGATGGAAATCAAGGGACGCCAACAGGGTCATCTCGACCTTTATTCAGAATGATACATACATGTAAAAGAAATAGAATTCAAATTACAATGCGAACAGTTATATTCAGTTACAGACAGCAAGCAACATTAAACATTTCTATTAGTAATAACATAATCATATTTACGAACATGCTTTATAACAAATAATATATACAGGGATTTTCTGTGTATATAAAATTTTTTATTGTATTACAAAATAATCTACTCATATTGTAAACTTGTAGGAATTTATATATTTATTTTGAATAACCAGCTAAGTTAAGTTGACGCTTTCCTATAAGCCTTCATTCCCTTAATTGTCAATGCCAGAATATTTAAATTTGGTAGTGCGCGTGAAGGAATTCAGCTTCTACCGTTTGGGGAAAAGGTTTAAATACTGGTGAGCAAACGCTGAACCTTTGTAGCGTGAGCTTCAGGTTCTGCATTTATTGCTGGTTAAAGTGGCATAACAACTATTACTTTGCTGATTCAGAAGTCAAACAACAATTTAGTATTTATTCGGCGTGTTATTGTGTCTTAATTATTACTTTGCTGCTTTGATGACTTCGATGATGTTTTAGATAACAGGATTATCTGAACCCTGAAGAAAAATTCTAGTGTTTGTTAATAGTTTTGAATTTTTACTTTAGTTCTTGTGAGTTGAGTTAACGCCCGAGTGAGGCGTAGTTTGTTAGCGTCAAGTCGACGCTTCGTAAATTTTAACGAGTTTTAATAAAGGGTTCTTTTAACCCTTCTCCTGTCTGGTTCCTGTACGTACTTCAGCTGTAAACACCAAAAACTAAACAAGGAGATATTACAAACTTATTATTACTTAATTCTACAGAATAATCAACATTTGATTAACATTGAACAGTTGTGGCTTCTGTACATAAATCAAACAGATTTTTAGTAACATAACAGTTTTTACTGATCTCCTAAAACAAAATATTGATATCTATTTAAGTTCACGATGATCCTTGTAATGCCCAATTTAGCCTTTTCAGTTGTATATAGGAGCTTTTCATTAATCTTTGCAATATTTCCATAGTATTCTGGTGTTGGTGTATTTAATTATGGCAAAGCACATATAGGCAAGGGCTATCTGTCTATGGGAAGGGATGCCTTCGTGGAGGACTTTCTAAGGGAAACTGGCTCTTGTACACGTTACAGATGGGGAAAACCACGAAAACGCCCATGCAGCCAGCCCGTTCGTGGGATTCGAACCTCGGACCGAACTACCAATGTTCAGCGACTTTACCACTCGGCCGCTGGTGGGCTCCCATAGTATTCTGCTCTGATAGGTTCTGTAAGTGGACAATCCCATATATAGTGGGAACTTTTTGCATGTGGCCTAGCTGACAAGAGACAATTTATATACCTTTTATGAAATCTGTAATAATAATTAGGAAATTGTCCGTGTCTCGTTAATGATTGATTGAGCAATCTATTACAATATAGTCTTTTTGAATTAACCTTTGGAAGAACTCTATATACATTTCTTCCAGTCGTATCATAATCCCGCTTTTCTTGCCACTTTTGAAATATTTGATTCTGTAAGGTAGTTTTAATTGAGTCTATAGATAATGTTGTATAAATATCTACTAAATTCTTCTTTGTGGCGCCTTTTGCAGCTCCGTATGCTTTAATTTCTAGTATGTTTGTAACTCCTTTTATCCAATTAATATTTATTTCAAACTTTACATTAATTTCATTCACAAGATCTCTTACACTAAGATCTAACCACTTGTACGAGGCCAAAACTGACATAAAGTTCCTTGATCGTAAAGAATTTCTTTAGGAAATCCCATTCTAGTGGAAAGGTTTAATATAATTCATCCACCACAGTAATAGGAGTTATGTCGATTACCGGAACAGCACCCGGGTACTGAGAAGCTAAAGAAAGAGCGATCTTGATACCTTTTTTCCACTAGGTGTGATTGATAAAGGTTCACACGTATCTATTATATTAATTTCCGGAACTGCTTCAGGAATAACCAATAGTTTCCAACCATTTCTCATGTCTTCCTGATCTTTAAAGAGCAGTCCGTTTCCTATTAAACAATTGCTTTCTAGCGAACAACTTTGTTAAACATGCTAAGTAAACAGGTGATTTCAATTCGTTACTTTCTCTTTCTAAGAAATTCCAGTCATATCTAATAAAACAAGAGGTAGATCATTCACCTTTGTGCCTGGGAAGAACAATGGTGTGCTTCTCAGTTTTTCTTTAGGAGAACTAGCTTCGCTTTGCCTCATTAGCGGAATGCAAAACTTCCTCTGTGGCTTTGCATCTGTTCCTTTCATTGTATTTTTGCGCGTTTTCAGTTTTGATACTGACAGTTTCGCGGATTTTTTTACGTCAACATGGTACATCAGTTCTTGACAGAAGACTCCTTCGTTGTGGTTTTCTGCTAATTCTCAGCAGTCTGGTTCCCACGTAAATAGCGTCCGGTGTCTAAATTTTTTCGAAGAACTGCAGTGTGTAGTTTCATTTTGGTTATTTCGAATTCTCTTTTCGCTCTGCTAATTTTATCCTGCCTCTCTTTCTTTTCTCTTTCGAATTCTTTTTCTTCTCTCCTAAGACCTCTCTTCTTCTTCTCTTTTAGTTTTCACCTTCCTCTCTTCCTCCTCTCTTTAAGTTTTATCCTATTCCTTTTTCTCCCCTCTCAAACCTCATTGAAGTGATATTTTCCATAAGACTTTTCAGAAGTTCCTCCTCGTAGGCTTCACTTCTCATAATTTAATTAATTAATGTCTTAGATCGATTATCCTAAGCTCAGGTCTGACCTTTCCCCTAATTCTTCAGCCAAGGTTTTAAGATCATCTTTTCCCAACTTTTGCTAAGAATGCCATGATATACCACAAATTATGATCCAGAACCTAAAGACTCTCTTTCTTTCTGTACTGGCCATGGTCCATTTCCGCAATATTTCGCAAAAGGTGGACTCAGACATATTGAGTTCTGCTGCTGCGGAGATATTGGGTCCCCAGAGCCACTTGTCCATTGAAAACTGATCTTCATATTCAGCTGCCAAGTACCAACAGGCTGGCTTTCTGCAAATTTATCATAAAGCAGAGATATCTGATTACAAAGGTTGTCAATTTAATGGACAAACTGTCTGCACTGAACATGGACTTATGTCAGACAGCGTAAATTCTCCTGCTGTCATAAACGTTGAAGGGGTGCTATAGATAGTGGTGGACGTGGTGCTATACTGATTAACCGTTTGGTAAAGGGATAGTGAGCGCCCACGTGCCCCGTTCTCTCTCTCTCTCTCTCTGTTTATATGTACACTGTGTCCCATTAGAGTGTAAATAGTTTAAAAATCATGAAAATTGAAGGAATTGGTAGAATTGAACGCGGTTTGCGAAAACGTTATTCTCGTGAAAGGTGATATTTTGGGAGGAGAGGTGTAAAGAAAAAAAAAATAGTTAAAATTTTCGTCGATAAAGGGTGCTGTACGAGAGCAAATCACACATTTTAAGGAAAACTACATTTATTTGCATGTAGGCAAATGCTTATAAGCATCTCACTCTATGTGTCCGCCATCACCACAAATTGTAGTTTGCAAGCGAGATACAACACCATTAACTGCAGCTTGTAGCATATACGAATGGATGCAAAAGGTTTCGTGCCAATACCCAAAACTAAATATCAAGTGGTGTTAAGTCCAACGAACGAGGGAGACACTTATTTCTACAGTGACGGATAATTAATCGCTCTTCGGTGAAAACATTTTTCAGGGACGTCTTCACTTCGGTTGTCATATGAGAACATGCCTCCTTTTGCACGAACGTCACTTGTCAAGGACATTATGTTCCAGTAAGTGAGGTATTACTTTCTCCCACAGTATTAACAGCACCATTACTGGTAGTATTATGTTCATTTTACTTTCTTATGAATAACTATAAAAGTAGTAATAAACAGGTAATCAGAGTACGCTGATAACTGACACTGTACCAAGATTTTCATCTTAGAGTAAAATTAACATTTATTTAGTTTTACACAACAATATTTAAATTTTCACGCCAAAAATGTTCTTTTAAATGTTTTAGATAAATCATGACAGACTCTTTTATTTCTAATGCTTACAAAAATTGGAACCATCAAACTGTGTTTCCAGTACTGATGCTGGCGGAACTTTTTACGTATTTAAAAAAAAAAAAAAAAAAAAAAAAAAAAAAAAAGAATTATTTACTCGTGTTTCTCTTTCTCTTTTGCATCCTTACTGAACGCGTTCTAAAAGTTAAACTAACAAAAATAAAGTTTTATTATTAATTTACTGTGCGCATTATACAAAGTATTATTTGTGTTAACATTTCCCGAAGCTTTGTAAATTTTTCCATTTTATTTGTCTCTAATAACTCTAAAATCGATGACTATGTTATCGTGAAAGACCGAAATTGGAGAATGTCGACTTTCACCGGAGAATGTTAACATTCACCAAATACGTTGGTGAAAGATCGAATATTGCACTACATTCTTGTATATTCGGACCCTCACCGATGTATGTCGACAATCACAGATATGCTCTGGTGTAAGTCGAAAAGAGAGGTCATACAGTGCCATAATAGTTTAAGTTGTTGCAATAAATAAGATTTGAATCACATAATTTAGTAAGTTTTTTATTGCTATTATTTTATTTTCTCATTTAGAACGTACTGTATAATTAAGTTAAGTTTTCAACTTCTATTATTTCCCTTTCTCATTTTGAATGTATTGTGTGTTTTAGGTTCTCATGTTCTTAAGTTCTTATTTCAAGTCTCAAGTGCGTTTATTCGCGACTGAATTACGGAGAAGAAAATATAATATTGTTATATGTTCAACATTCACCATTAGTACATGGTGAATGTCGACATTGACCGGTGTAAGTCAGAAATAAGAGTATTTGGAAAATATTTTGGACATACACCAAGAGACTATGTGAATGTTGACATTCACCGGTGAAAGTCGACATTCTCCAGATTTCGGTTTTTCACCGTAACAACTACATACATAAAATACGCATGCACATACATATATACACATCTTTGTGGTTTTGTAAAAATTATTTATTAAATATATCAAGACATTACTTACTCAGGATCACAATACTGGATGTAATTTCTATCCCATGACTGTTTACATCCCCAGCTAACTAAAGTACAGGACATTCTATGTTAGTTATGCAGGAATATAGAAATTTAAACAGATATGTTGAATGCCATCCACATGAAGGATCTCTGTGTATATCTTAGGAGCATAATATCCATGTAGAAAACGCATCCTAAAAGTGTTTCCCACAGAAATCATGTAATACAGTATTTATATTTAGAGAAATGCATATTATGTTATAAACAGAGTTTTTACCTGTGCTTTGGGGCGATTTACACCAGCAAAATCATTAAAAATTACTGCGAATGGGGTTTAACAGCCATTTTGTACATTACGTTTCATTAATACACATACATAATCAAAACACTGTTATAAATAATAATAAAAAATAGACATGCCTTTTAATTATCGAATCACTTTCGACTATCGGCGAACACACGCAAACAGGCCCATTAAACTTTCAAAACATGCTAAAATCAGGCATGCGTTGAATGCTTTACTTTGATTGGCTGCAGCATACAACCTAAAAAAAAAAAAAAAAAGGTTAAAAATGAACGATTGCGACGGTTTGACCAAAACCACGTGAAACACAAAATCAAGTGAACCAACTCTAGGTAAGTAAATTAATGTCATGCAAAATAAATTAAACCGTTTAGTTTCATTTCGGGAGCATTTAAAAAATACGAAATGATTAAGTTAGAATCCGGTTATTTACCTGCAATTTAGTTGTTATAATAATAAAAGAAGAGCTCCTTTCCCGTTCCCGAGCCTGTATTTCTACTATAGTAGATAGAAAACTACTTTTACTCTGATTTGATTATGAGTAGCCGGAAGAGTTGCTTCCGATCTTATTGTTTTCACTTTGCAATGAAATTCCTCTTTTCACAAAATCGATAATCTTTTCCATTCCAAATGACTCAAAATCCTTTATTTAGCTTTCGGATAATAGCAATAAATTGCTTATCAATTTAAAAAGTAAATCTTTTATAAAATAGGTACCGTAAAACCTCTCTAAGACGGTCTTCTGAGCAGTGGTCGTCTTAGAGAGAGGAATGACGAGGATTTTCATTTATGCTCTCAGAAATATTGGTCACTTTTGGCAGTGATGATTTTAGGGAAATTATAACCATGGGATGTTCACTGTAATTTTGTATTTTTTATGCTAACAAGTTTTATCAATTAGAGTAATTTTATGGAATTTAAGAAATTTATTTGAAAACATTTAACCACATATGTTAAGTATCAAGGCAACAGAATGTTTTTTTAACTCATTAGATTGCAACAAATATCAATTCTCGTGCTAAGAAAATTCTGTTGCAAGGTATAGATTACAACCGCTTTAGTCAGAGATTCTTAATCCTTTATATTTGAAATATCCATTCGACATTACGTATCTAATTAGTCTGGATTATTATCATCCAGATTCCTTCTCAGCTAGAGGACTAACATGTACAGTCTATGAAATGGCACTCTTATGTCCTAATTGGATGCATCTAACATCGTGTCCCCAAGCAATGCAGGTATCACAGTTTCAGAACTATTTGTCGAACTGAGGGAGTGGGAAATTTTTCGCACAACTGGAACTCATAGATGTCAGCAGTAGCCAAGAGGTTAAAACCGTTGAACACAAGTGGTCAGATATGAGTCTGAATCTCTGCGAACGGATTGGCCGCATGGATATTTTCGTCGTTTCTCCAACATGTAGCTTATATACAGGTTAGTTTCCCCAAGAACGTTCTACACCAAAGTATCCATCTCCTTATGTTTCGTACACGAAAGTATCCATCTCCTTATGTATCATACACGAAAGTATCCATCTCCTTATGTATCGTACACGAAAGTATCTATCTCCTTATGTATCGTACACGAAAGTATCCATCTCCTTATGTATCATAATCTGTACTGTTTTATCATCTGCATAATTTAAATGTAATGTAAGTACAGTGCTATGTAATGTAACTTCGCCTTCTAGGCAACGCATTTCTATTGTAAGCAACATACATCAGCGAACTGTACACAGCATCACCATGCAAGACGTCTACGGTACTTATAAGAGAGAACAGTTATCTCAGTCTAAGCTACAAGCATCCGGTCGGCTAGGTTCTCTCGAATTTTAGTCTGAGCTGGCATTACTCCGCTTGGTTTGTCCTTAGGAGGCCTTCTTTTTCTTTACCCTTTACCCTTATGCAGATAGTCCTTGTGTACTTTGTCCTGTTCAAACAAAAGTAAGCAGACATGAAATGTCTTCGCTGTCATGTATGAATGTACTTCCAGTTTTCGTGGAAAGATAGAATAGGGTAATTTCCTTCATGCAGCTATTTGCTACTTCTTCCTGACTATGTTATGTAGCGCTTTTTTCCTTCATACATCTGTTATCTATACTATTAAGAGTATAGATAATATGTTTGTTTGCTTGTTTGTGGCATTATCTCCTCTGGAATGGCGGGGCGTTGAGTTTTAAGACGTACCCCCCCGGATTCCAAAAATTCGTGGGAAGCCATTTTGACCATCCTCATCCTCGTACGACATTGATCAGCCGAGATATTAATTAAAAACTCTGAAAACGCTAATTTTCGCTCTTATTTTTCCGAGTGGCAACAGTCTGGTGCTTTGGATAAAAATCTGCTTTATTTCGAAAAGTGTTGCCACTGCTCGCTTCCAAATCATAGTGTTTGTTAATAAAAACTTAGTAAGCTTTACAAAATATGAATATATTAAATAATATCATTGCTAAAGATTAAATATATTACTATTATATAAGGTCATATTTTGTCGTTTGAAGAAAACACACGATTACATGTGACGTCAGTGTAAGTCGAACATTTTTTCGTTAACATCAGCATTTTAAATAAATAGCTGCTGTTGGCAACATTTTTGTTTCGGGTTAGCATAATTGACACGATATGTTATTTCCGCTTTAATGCTTTTATTGATATTGAGAAAAAGTTGTTGCATTGCATTAAATTTCAATCATGACATCATACATATTAATCTGAAATACTCAAAAGTTTTGTTTCCTAGTTTGGAAATTAAATTATTTACTAATTGGATGTTGCTTGGAAAGAACGAACTCATTTGATTTATATTGAAATGTTTTTATACATTTTCTTTTCGGGTGTACAGAGAACAGTTTTGCTTTGGCCGCAGCCTGTTCAGTATTTAATGAGAGTTGATTTTTTTATATAATTTTTTTTCTTGCGTATTCATCTACCACCAAGGATTATTTGACATTTCAGATATTACATGCCATGGAATATAATCTGTATTTGACAACTAATTATGAGAAAGGGTTCCCTAATTGGAGTAATCTTAATTCCTAACAAGCAGACGCACGTCTTTCCGATGTAGAGCTATGAAGACTTCAGTGGGAACCTCTCCAGGGAGAATTAGTAGATTAAAAAAACATGAATAAAACTGTGCGGGGAATTTGGAGAAGACTCAGGAAAACATTCCCAAATGATATCGACTGACTGCACATTATTCTGCGATGCTGTTACTTTCCCTTTCCTTCATTACTTTTTTTAATTCTCTTAGTACCTTTATTGATGTTTAAAATAACGGATTTATATATTTCCAAAATAATTCAGTTAATCATACCTATGTGAATCACTTTTGTTCCTCCTCAGAAATTTATCGAAGAGTATATTTTCATCAGTTTTGTCGGTCAGCACATGTCAAAAATAGTGACGTGAGTTTACGTAAAACATGCATTTTGAATTTTCTGAAGTTAAAAAAAAAAAAAAAAAAGTCTAAGATTGCAAACTGAGGATTCAGATATGATTGATTTGGAAAATGAATTTTCTTTAGTCCACTTTCTCAGCAGAAGGTAAAATATGCGTGATCTTGTCTGTCTTCTCAGACATTTAGATAAGTTTCTTCGATCTAGTACCGAACGTACTTTGTACTGAGGGTTTATTTTTATCTGTTATCTTATCATGAAGGCAAAAGCAATATCTTTTGTTTTAACCCTTTTTTATGTATGAAAAGAATCAAACATTAACAACTTTACGCTTTATTTGAAATACAGTCGATTCCGATTAATCGGACCACATCGGGAAGCGATCGTTTTAGTCCTAATAACCGGCTGGTCGGAATACACGAACATGTCCTATGTTGTAACACGGGACGTGCTATAAGTATCAAAGAGTAAATGTTCATGTAAATTATGTACTAAAATGTAATTATGACCTTTATTGTGCTGTGCACATGTATGGCGTACATACATGTACAAACAAGAAATACAGTCGAACGTTTTTCATTCAGAAAATTAATTTAGAAACAAATTATAAGAACGATCACCACGACACTCAACAGGCGAAACACAATAAAAACAAGCTCTTACCAAGTTCCAGTCAACATTTTAAGAACTTATGTGATCTGACGAGTTCTCTTGATGGATTGCGCGTGAACGAAATCGCCACAAACATCTAACGCAGCAATGGGGATGGCTTCATTTCCCTCCTGCATGAAATACCGATGCAAAGTTTCATTGCATTTCCTCGCATCCTGTGTTGACACTTGCACCAACTTATTAGCGGCAACATCATCATCATCATCACTTTCTTGGTCTTCCGATGCTGTCGTGTGTTTTTCTGCAACTCGAGCAACGATTGCAGCGTCGTAATCTTCATTTTCATAGTAGCATTGAAGCTTGTTATCGATGGATAAAAATTCTTCGCAATTTTGTACCTCTTGAAGTTCCACATGTCCGTCATAATGTTCACTTTCAATGAGCATGTCCACATCCATCTCCAAAACCAAGTGCTTAAAGCCACAGTCAGAAAAACAGTTCTGAATTGTCTCACTACTCACTTTTCGCCAGCTGTCGGTCACACATGTATTTGGTTGTAAGATTCGAACCTTGCACTAACTTCGCTAGCTCTTGATGATGAGGTCAGCAAACGTTCTTCAATAGCTTCAAGAATGCAGTTTACCAATCTTGCACGATAAAGAGTCTTCAAATTTTTGATGATGCCCACGTCCATTGGCTGGACCTAGGAGGTAGAAATTCTGTGGTCCTGGGAGGTAGAAATTCCAGTTGGATGTTCTTCAAGCAATCTAAATGACGATGTGCTCCACAATTGTCAAGAAGAAGCAGCACTTTTCTCGATTGGCGTTGTAGCTCCCTGTCCCAATCCTTCAGCCATTCTTTAAAAAGTTTAGAGGTCATCCACGCATTTCTGTTCGCACCATACACAACTGGTAAATTGCCCATCAACGATTTTAAAGCGAGCAATGGCAACACTGTACGGGAAAAAAAATTATCTCCATCTAGCGAGACTGTATATCGCAAATTCTAAAGATATGCTGACTTTAAAATTATTTTGCGATATTGCTGTTGAATTTAATTTTATGGTGGAAAAAACATGATATTTAATAAATAAAGGTACCACACAAAACGTTAAGAAAAAGTCCCTTTGGGAGTAGTGTAAAATATGAAGCTTTCAGATCTGAAATTTGAAAGCTTTCACCTTTTTTTTTTTTTTTTTTAATTCTTATTTTCAGTTTTCAATTTTTTTATTTGCATTCTTATTTAAGCTTCTTTCATTCTATCAATAGTAAATGGAAGCATTAGAAATATTCTTAACGCAGTTTCTGAATTCAGATTAATTGAACTAAAGCGTAGACCTTAATCATCTTTAAAAGATTTTACCTTAATTTAATGACGCTACATTTATTGAATTAGTGTGTTTTTTAAACTACACATTTCCGAAGTAATATCTGGAACGTTTACTTCATTTGGATACTTAAGTGCGAAGTTATAAGCTGCTTCTTTTAAAATATCTAATTAAAGTAGCATTAATTTCTCAACAGTTAGAAACTGGAAATCGAAAGTTATCCCTTTCATTCTTTCTTACCTCCAGTTTCATTATGAAATTAAAATATCTGCCACTTCTTTCCTTCTACTATTAAAAGGAAATTATGAAAAACTAATTCTTTTACCAACTTAGCTTTGATAGTGTGATTTTTTCACTTATCTTCAAACTGAATTGAGTTACTCATTTAAAGCTAAATTTTCACTTCTGTTTTCTTTCATTCTTCTTTCATTTTTCTTTCATTTTCTGTAAAGAAATAATCTTTCTATTATGTTTGTTTAAATCAGTATGGCAAAGGATAGAAGGGATACTTGCATAAGGAGATGGATGCCTTCGTGGAGAACTTTCTAAGGGAAAACTGTCTAGTATTTATGTTACACATGGGGAAAATCACAAAAATCTCCCATGCATGCAACGCTTATGGCAGAATTCGATATTATATATAGTTATGTATAATTAAGTTTTTAATTGCAACGCTTTACTTCCATTTTCTGTTCCCTGTAGTATTAAATTCGAAGCGTAAGATTTTGAAATGATTTGCTTAAAGATGGTTAGGTTAGGTTATTTAATTCCGGCAAAGCCTCGAGGCTATCAGTCTAAGGGGAGGGATGCCTTCGTGGAGGACTTTCTAAGGGAAACTGGCTCGTATACACGTTACACATGGGAAAAACCACGAAAACACCCATGCAGCCAGCCGTTCGCGGGATTCGAACCTCGGACCGAACTACCAGTGTTCAGCGACTTTACCGCTCGGCCGCTGGTGGGCCGATTTGCTTAAAGAAGGTATTAGCTTCAATGATTTATTAATTAATTCCTTGCATAAATACGAGGTAATCTCTACATATAATAAAAGAAAGAGTTTGTCTGTATGTGTGTCTTTCGTTCATGCTGCGACCTAGGGCTACGAAATTTGGTACATAGGTGCATCTAGACAAGAACCAGTGCACTTTGAAGCGAATTTTTCAAACTACGAATCAGAAATTTTTTATTTTACATTTTTTGATGAAATCGTATCATTTTGAATAGTTTCATTCTTTTAGAAATTTGGTTTGGGCGACAGTTTTTCATTTAATGCTTTGTATACTAGACTGCTGACTGTTGAGAATATGAGGTAAAATATTATTAATTATACACGCAACACGCACATCACAATCTTCTTATTCTGACGCGTATGTGTTTCGCGAAGCACAACAGAAAGAATTTCCTTTTTTTCCCCTCTCTCTGTTTATTAGCTAATGGCAAAGAGGTTTGTATATTTTGAATTTTGTCATTAACAAGGCACAATTTTGATTGCTTATTGCTTTCTGATGATAGTTTCATTCTTTTAGAAATGTGGTTTTGGCAACAGTTTTTCATTCATTGCTTTGGATACTGGACACTGCTGACTGTTTTCTCTTGAAAATATGAGATTAATTGTTTATTTCATTGCAATTTTTTTATATTATGTTTTAGTTACATATAATTTTAATTATATAGAATGTTTTGCATGATTCTTTTAGGAAACAAAGTTCTTAACTTCCTTTATAGCATTTGAATTCTTAAGATTTTGCAACAGGAAGTTGGTTAATTTATTTATTAGGATAGTTAATGTTTGTGTTAAGGGGTATTGCTTATTTCATTGTAATTTTTTATTGAAATTTCTGTTTTTTCTTTTTTTGCTGTTGTTTGTTTTTTTGATAAAGTTGTTCTGCAGAGTAAAATTTTGTGCAGGTTTTTAATTTAATGTTTGGTGTTCCCTTTAGGCATTTTTCTGGTACATTTAAGGCCCACCAGCAGCCGAGCGGTAAAGTCGCTGAACACTGGTAGTTCGGTCCGGGGTTCGAATCCCGCGAACGGGCTGGCTGCATGGGCGTTTTCGTGGTTTTCCCCATGTGTAACGTGTATACGAGTCAGTTTCCCTTAGAAAGTCCTCCACGAAGGCATCCCTCCCCTTATAGCCCTCGAGGCTTTGCCTTAACCACACACACACACCATGGTACATTTAAAAGCCAGAGGGAGGCTGGCCTCGTAGCGGCTAGTTATACAAATAAAAAGCAACAATAACAAGCTGAAATTTATACATTACGCCTATTAATGACTTTTCTGTTACACTTTAAATATAAAACCGCTAATATTAATTATATTTTTGCTTTTCTTAATTGTTTATGCAAAAGCACGCAAATCTCAATAATGTACTACTTTTTTATTGCCATGCTATTTTAAAACGGTGCTTCTCGATATGTTTCAATGGAATGTTAACAACTATAAGTTTTTCAATGTATTTCTAAACTTTCGCGGCTCATTTGGTGACGCTCCTAGCCATTCACCTGAGGCAAGTGCCTCACTTGCCTCAGGTGAATAGTTGAGGCAAGTGCCTCACTTGCCTCAGGTGAATAGTTGAGGCAAGTGAGCTTGTGCCAACTCTGGCAGGTTTAGAAGACAGTTCACATAAAGAGAATAACAAATAGCTATAATTTGTCATTAAAAATCTAACACTTTTCTTTTCAACAAACACGCACAATGAGATAGAATATTACTTACTTATATTCAATTTCTATAGAAAGATTTGATTTTTACAAATTTTCGCTTATTTTTCGTTGAAAAGATTTAATTTCTTTTATGATATTTGTAAGAAATTTTCTGTCTTCTTACCGCGCATGCCTTCTTGGTGTAATTGGAAGTACCATTTTCTTTACAATCATGTTTTCATGATTAAATTATTTTGAAAACCCTATGAAAATTGAAGCTGCTAATATACTGTAAAGATGTGTATAAGACAAATGCTTCCAAAACAAAAACTTTTCTTTCAAATAAAATTTACATCCTTCCCATACTGAATGAATTAACAAATCTTTTCAATATCGGCAAGCATAAGAATTTATTTAATAATTTTGTCGTACTCAAAAAGTTGTAAGGTCGTGATCTGTTATTCCACATAAACAAAATTACATCCTACAATAAACCTGGCGAATTCTGGCACAGGCATGAATAAATTACCATCACAAAAAGACGGGTGAAAATTAACCCTTTATTTAACTCAAATAATTAACAAAAAGGCACGATCTTCTTGCTTTACAATGGCGCCTTCAACTTGCGGTGAAACTATAACGTAGAATAATTCAAGCCAAAATCTAAAATAAAATAGCGCTGGATTAGCACGTTAAGTTACGCCTAACAGGCTGACTCACAAAACCTAACAGACGTGCTGATAATCCGAAATGGCCAAGAGGCTTACTCACGTAACAGCGAAATAACAACGAAACGTGCGCTGGCTAGCGAAAACGTGTTCTGAATAAACTCAGAGATTCATCCATTTAAATGCCCTTCACTTAAGATTTACATTCTGGCGAGATAATGTGAGGGGAAGTTGAGAAGTTCAGTAAGGTATCAACCTCAAAATACATTTGTTATGTTTGCTAAGGGAAACCCTACAAAGTATAAAATAATTATTTGTAAATTATGTCTTAAATTTCCCTTTCCATGACAAATGCTGATTGAGTACTAATTGTAAAATCAGTATAGACTTTACAAGAATAGCAAAGCTTTTGTTAAACCATCAAATCCCGCATTTTCAAGATAAACGAGAAACTATTTTATACTCAACTATCTTTTTCTCTTCTTCTTGTCGACTAAATCTAAAAAGCTTCACCTGCTATTTTAAGAAAATTAGAGATGAAAAAACTGTTAAGGTTTTAAACTACGAAAAAGGAAAGGTATACGGACACATTCTTTTGTGAAAAACAACAAAGAAATAGAACTAAATGAACTGGGTAAAAATTACTACGTCTTCAATAAGAGAACCTTTTCTTAGTTTCGCCAATTTGTGCGAAAAAAAAAAAAATAATGGGATTACAGAGGAGAAAGAGAAGAAACTGTTTATTCTTAACCCATGCTGAGACTGAATAGGATAGATTTAAAAAAAAAAAAAAAAAAAGAATTTATTTGGAAAAGTGTCGAATTTTAATTTAATTAAATACTGAAATTGTTTCTTTAAGAGGGGAAGGTGAGTTCGCTTTCTTCCCTATGATGCGTGGCACTGCACAGCAGAAAACTCGATTTTTCTCGCTCGGGCTAGTGGTTAAAAATTTTAAAAACTTAATTTAAGCATAAATTGTTACACTAATTTGCATATTTAACCGAAGCTAGGGTAATATAATGTTTCATATACTGAGCAAACTTTTCTGTTTCATTCAAGGAAAGGCAAAAACATTTAAGAAATAAACTTTTTCAGACTAAGAATTGTGTATGGTATTTATGTGCTAGCCCATCGACCATGAAACTGTCGTCAGCCAGTGCGATTTAGCCCAGTTATGGATAAGCGTAACGTAGCAACACACTCATTATATCTGCTCTTTCATTTGATGTAACCGTGACTGATTGTCAGTAAGCCACGTTTTGTTTTCATGAACACAAGGCTCTAGATTAATTGTTGCTGTTATATTTTTCATGCCCTTTGTAAAAACAATGATTAAAATCTGGGACCTGCCTACTGTAGAAAAGTAAGTAGTGGATTATTCTCAAAGTAAAAGAATCCCTCATCAAAAAGGTGTGTATTAATAGGTACGATATGCTTATCTGATTATAACCGACAAAACACAAAGAGTCTGAAACAATTATGCGTTCAGTCGCCCAGACGGTATAGTGGTTAGAGGAGCATGATTGCGACACCGAAGGGACCGGGTTCGAATCCCGATAAGGCATGAATGTAAAATTGTCTGCCCCTTCATAGGAGGTAACGGTGGCCGCCTATTAGGTGTATCCACTATAAAATGGCTACCATTTGTGATCTTAGTAGTGGCCAATGCCGTTACAGGCCATTTGTAATAAAAACAAATGCATTCTAAGCAGACCATCGGGTGAAATCCAAAGACCTAACAACATAGCCCAAATCATCAAAAATGTGTTTACAATGTGTTACAGGTTAAATACTGATTGTTTATTAAATACAGAGGTATCAGTTCCTTGGAAATACCTCAGAAACGTCTGGAGCAACTTTGATGACATCTCCCTCAATTTCAGTAGTAGCCAACTTTCACGGAGTGCGGGTTATCACAGTAGCTTTCGGAAATTAAGCCGAGAAGGAAGATTTTGCTACAAAAATCAAGTCAAAATTGGAAGCACTTGCAGAAGATGAATTATACTCGCCTCTAAATCCAATTAAATATATCACCAAAAGTGGGAATACTTGTTATGCAAATTAAATAATTTATCAGACAAACTGAAGATAAGTGACAATTCACTTTCAGCTTCCATTCGACAAAAGTAAAGGGACGAAACAACATTTCTTCAACGGTGGGAGCGTTATGGAAAGAAGGGGAAATTTGGCACCAATACTTTCTCAATTCTCTCAACTTTGGGACTTAGCATCATTTGGCGCAGGGTTACTATTATTTTGATTTAAAGTTCTGCTAACTATTCTCAAGTAGTTGCAAGACTCTCCCCCGCCCTCAATTAGGCTTTGGCGAACGAAACACAATATTTCACCGTCTGTTATACAGTGATAAACGTCCCGCTAGTTTTAAACAACCGCATTTGCCGGCGTATAAGACGCCACCGGCCTATAAGACACACCCTCTTTTTTATACACATTTTTGAAGGATAAAACTGTATTACTGATCATTACAATGAATTAAGAGTATTTTAAATGTAAAGTAATAAAAATACTAAGTAATACTTTCTGCAAATATCCAATCTATCTGGTAAAGAACCCCTTTTATAATCTTCGTCAAAACCCAAACACTCATCTCCAGAGCTAAATGAAGAGTCACTTGAAACCTCTTCTAAATCAGCATCTGAGTCCTCATACAGCAAATTGCCCTCTGTACCATGCAGTGCATTACTAAGGCCACACTTCTTAAATGATTTAACCACTTTCTCTGTTTTCACAGCATCCCATGAAGCTTTGACCCATTCACACACTTGCGAAATGCTACGTACGTGTACAAACACCACGAAAAATTCTCTTCAGAATTCATTTAAAATCAGTTTTATAATTTTTTTGGGAGAAAAGAGTCCTTTATTCTGTCCTTACGTACAGATGTCACGCAAAAACATCGTTAAATTGCATTCGATAGCGGTGAAAATGGATATTTTCATTGAAATATGATACCTGAATTTTTTTTTTTTTTTTTTTTTTTTTTTTTTTTTAGATTTCAATACTTCCTTTTTACTTCATACAAGGAAATAAAAAAGTTGTAATCTTGGGCAAATAAAACTAGGTAGCGGGAATCTGTGGGAACTATTAGCACGGATATTCCTCAGCCTCCATTATCTGCAGTGCATCTGGTTTATCCTTATGATGTTATCGTTAATCTTCTTTCTTGGTTTTCTTTTCAGTAGTTGGAGAAAGATTCGCCGGGTTTCATTGCATTCGTATAAATGTGTTTTCCTTTTGCTGCAGATGTAATACATAAGATTGTTAGCCAATGATCGCTATGTCTCTTGTCATTGAATTCTTCAATAGAAACGCTGCTACAGATGCATTTGAACGATAAAATAAATAAAACAAATGAAAAGAAAGGGGAAGGTTGTTCCATTATTTAATTATTAACACAATAAGACGTTTTTATGCACTGAAACAATAAATAAGTTTATAAGGTATTTCTCCCTTTTTCGTAGTGTAGTGATCAGCACGCTGGGTGAGTATTCCAGAGGTCCGTGGTTCGATTCCCGGCGAAGGCGGTGCTCATTTTTCACATTTCCTGCTTCCAAAAAAATCCTAATGTCTCTACAAGTTACCTAAAATAGTTTTTAAGTAAAATTTCCAAAAGAAGTAGAAATAAACCAGGAATCGAACTCAGTTCCTTCTATTCAAATCTGTTGCATTTTTGTTGCTGTTCATCTCCAAAGACTAGCAGGGCTAAATCATGTCCATGATATTGTGTCCCCTAAAGAAATCGAATTAGTTCTGTTTCCGAGATTCGTCTTTCCGCGTTTCTCAAAATTCCTGCTGTTCAAGCGAAATCGGAGAGTACAATCCCCCTCCCACAGCTCCTCAGGGAATGTCACGATAAGTCATCAAGAAGAGATGGGCAGTTTCTTTGTGAATAAGTTGTAGAGACATTAGATTATTTGGAAGCAAGAGACTTGAAAAATGAGCAACGCCTTCCCCGGGAATCGAACCACGGGCCTCTGGAATATGCGCCCAGCGTGCAGACCACCACACCGCGAAGGCACGCGAAGAAGGCAGGAGAAATAGCTTCTAAAGTTAGTCTTCGACTTGATATTGTTAGTCTTCAGGCTTCTCCCGAAATCTTTACTTTTATTCCATTTGAAATTCTGTCACAATATTAGCTGTTATTTTCGCATCTTATCTTAATCAATATGGATGTTTTAGACATTATTGAAACTAAAAGGAAAAACCTTTTTTAAAGTTTATCGATATCGAATTCGGAATAGAAATTAGGAAAATGTAGTTCATTGGATTTGCATAAATGAAAGAATTAAAAGCTGCAAATGCGCAATTAAGAGCAAAGAAGTCGCATTTATGTCAACCTGACACAATAGAATCTTTAGACAAAAAAAACAAAACAAACAAACAAAAAAAAAAAATGTAGCAAAAACCAGAACGAAAGAAGAAAATGTTCCACTTTCTTAAATTTACAATGATGAAGAAACTCAGTTTTCAAGTGTTAAAACAGCTCTATACAAATCCGATGTTGTATTTCTCAAATATGACTTTGACAGTTTGCGGCTAGGAAAAAAGGGTCTTTTGGCTAGGATATGCTTTGTCAGAAGCTGCGATGATATTCCAGGTGTATTTTCTTCTAATCCACCTTTCTTTTCGCAACGAATATTTATTCTTAAAGATTTTTATTACACCTTAATGCAGAATTTCGGAAGAATATTATTTTTACTCTAGGAAACGATCTTTTAGTTCATTGCCAAAATCATCTCAGAGTTTGAACATCTCTCTCTGCCCTTTTAAATACAGTATTAGCTTCATTCGTGAAAAGATCTGAGATCGTAAATATTTTTCGATTATTTCTTTTAAAAATTCGTTTTTTAAATCTAAAAACTTTTTGCTTTCAAAAATTACATTTCGGGAGAGGCTAAGGCCCAGTCGGCCCCCACTATGTAACCCCTTTGGGAAGGGGGGTAATGAAGATGGATGACTTCGCGGAAACAGGAACGTTTTTGGCAACCGCGGAAACAGGAAGACACCAAGATATTCACAGCCAACAATCGATTGCCAGCATAAAAATCAAAGGGTGACTTATTCCTGAATAGGGAAAACAGGCATCTTCTGTACTTAAAGATTGGAGCACTAAAGGTAGAAGGCCGACTCTGTTCTATCGCCTGCAAACTTTGTTTGGGAAAAAAGTTATGGTCTTCACACCTAAAGTGGCCCTACCAGGAGTAAACTCCCGACCTATTACTTCATCTATCCCACCCAGGGAAACCCCCTCACCACGATGAGGTAGTCTACAGGACTTGAAAGGGTTTATTCAAATCTCTCACTCATTCCTACAACGCAACACATAGCCAGGGTTAAGACAGGACTTAGGAGTCTTTTCTAAGTCCTAACTTATAGGTATGCTGTTTGACGTTCCAATTAAGTCAACCATGAGAGTTAATTGCTAAATCCATTGTCCAACTATTCCGACTGTAGTGGCCGAAACCGCTATGCATATCCTGGGTTGTGACATCAGGTTGAAAACAAAACACAGCATAAAAATTTTATTGAATGCAACAGCGACATACAATTCTACAAGAGAGAAACTTATCTTTTTTTAAAAATCAAATTCTGTACATTTTACGTGCGAGAGCAATTCGTGGCTCTCGAGCTTGCGTTTTTAACATTGCCAACGATTTAATTATTTTAATAAAGACTATTTTAACAACTATTAAAAACGTGTTTGTAAGTTAAAAAATAATAATTTTCAGCTTATTCTCACGAGACATCCTTGTCCATATTAATCTTCAGTCTCTTCTTCTTTTATGTGACCTTATCACACGACTATATTGTCTTTAACTATACCATCATACGTGCATATTTATAAATAAAATAACTTTCTTTACTCAAACAAAAACTGTACTACGCATAATGGGAAAAATGGAATATTTTTTGCCTCATACGCATCAAATATCAGTCTGATCTAAAATGCTAATCTTTCAGGTAATCAGATTATCTGAAATGGTAATCCGAACACCCGGATAAATTTTACTCTTAGTTAATGCGGATGTGAAATAGTAATCTGGTTTTTCGAATATTCGGATAAATTTTGCTGTTAGTTAATTCGAATGTTTAAAGTTCTACTGTACATTAAAATTTCGCTTAAATCAACTCCCATCAATAGAATCCCAGATTAACCGAAATGGAACTGAAAATTAATAGGAATAAAATTAGGCACAAATGTTTCCTTCCAGGAATTTCCCGCAAATTTTTCAAGAAAATTGACAATTTTCTGGGACTTCCGAAATGGTATAAATTTAGAAGAAAAAAAAAATGGGTATTTACATTTACATAGGTAAAAATTAGAATTACAAGCAAAAATACCAAAAATTGCATTTTCATACTTAATATAAAATTTCTGAAACGATAATTCAGAATTATACAGCATTTGAAAAAATTGACATTTTTTCCCAAATTTTAAGACTTTTTATTTAAATAAATTTTGTATGATTGTTTGTAATAGCTTCTTAATAAACTCAAAGCATCAATGCTATTATTACTGATAATACTAGTTCTCAGTTTTGTGCTGAATAACGCGACTGAAGACACAACGATTTCAGATATAATTAATTTCGTTTAATTCTGCATATAGACTGCATATACGTATTAATTTGTACTCCATCAGTGCAGCTGGTGCACAAACACGTGTGTTTGTGCATAAAAATCCGTCTATTTCTGGTGAGCCAAACTGAACATTAGAATATGATTTTACATAAGAACTTTGATATTTTGTACTATTATATTGACACTTTTATTTATAGCTACGAAAGAACAATGATACGTAATTAGACTCAGCCGCAAGACACATCTTGAATTATGAATCTTATGTTCAAAAGTCCTTCCTTCCGAACATTAAAATAGGTACCATGTAAGATATTCTCCCTTCTTAGTGAGTGCCTTCGTGGTGTGATTAGAAGCACTTGCAGCTAGCAATTGGGAAGTCCGGAAGTCAAATCTTGGAGAGATCCTTGCATAATTTTTCATGTTTCCTGCGTCGACGAACCTAATGTCTCTACAACCATAGAATAACCGACAACAAAAGTTGTTCTTTATCAAATTAAATGTATCAGTTACATTAAGTACTTGTTAATACCATGTAAGATATTCTCCCTTCTTACTGAGTGCCTTCGTGGTGTGATTAGAATCACTTGCAGCTAGCAATTGGGAAGTCCGGAAGTCAAATCTTGGAGAGATCCTTGCATAATTTTTCATGTTTCCTGCGTCGACGAACCTAATGTCTCTACAACCATAGAGTAACCGACAACAAAAGTTGTTCTTAATCAAATTAAATGTATCAGTTACATTAACTACTTAGTTAACATCACTAGGAATTATAAGTCACAATTGTAAGCATACCGCTGCTACCTTTGCGGCATTTGGTAAAACCACATAAAATAGCAAGCATAACTCTACTGACTCAACCTTTGTCGAGCGAGATGAGGTTATTCAATCCTAGGTGCCTGCTACAAGCAAAATTGCTCTAATTTGGAATTCGCTAAAGCTGCCCAAAATAATAAGCATTCCTCTGTTGACTCAAAGTTTGCCGCAGCATTCGGTAAAACTACACAAAAGTAAGCTTGCCGCTGTTGTCTCAACCTTTGTAGCTGTATCCGGTAAAATTGCCCAATGTTAAGCCTCAGTAGGAACTGTTATGGTATTGGATTGTTACTACTTAAATGGAACGGTTATTTCTTCGCATATCAAAGCAATATTTTAATGTTGAATTACAGAAAACTTTAGATTCATATCCTTTCACGTATCTATCGTTCCATCTAAAAGAAAAAATAATTTCCCTGAAATTTGTATTAATCCTACGGTAAGAATATTTGGCCTTCATTTTTGAGAGTGTAGAACATTCGCGAATTCTTAAGCGGCAGCAAATAAATTCAGTGAAGAAGACTGATTTTACCACAGGTCTGAAAAATCTTTCGAGACGGAACATTCTATTGGAAACTTTAAATGAGCATGAATGATGTTGCAATGTCGAGTCGCCAAATGCAGCATCAGATCTCCTTTTTTTTATATATATATTGTAATTTATCTCACTTTTCTGACCCTAATCTCAGAGCAGGCCCCCTTCGCTGAGTTCCGCTCCAATTTTGATGGAGAGCACCCTCTGGGGGGGGGGAGACAGACCCGAGTGTCTCCCACCCCTCTTCCTCTACCACCAACCTCTTGAGAGAATTTTCGGCTCAACATGTATTTAGAGTGCCCATGCCGCAAAGACACTATACACATATCTACATCTGTGCCTTCTCTAGGATTCGAACCTGGGCCTTTCGGTATCGTATTAGGCCCCCTAACCATTATACCGTCTGGGCGGCCCTTTTTGTCATGATGATAAGTGATTAGTTTGTAAGAAATTTAAAAAGAACGTGAATGTCCTATGCACAGAAGTATCGCAGAGAACATGCATCATTTCACTAATACTTAGAAGAACTTTTCTAAGCGTTTCTTAATTAATATGAGGAGGGGAAAAAGGCTCTCGTGAAAAAAAGATTTGAAACATTACAACTGTGTGTATTATATATCAAATAATGAGCCAATTCAAGCATTTTGGTTAATTCTGCTAAAACAATATTAATTTAGAATTTAGAATATTGTTTTAGCAGAACGGTAAAAACAAAACCTCGCTCAGACTTTCTCACCGCCTCAGACAAAAAGAGCGGAAATTAAATATTAGAAAAAGAATTTCAGCGGAGCAATGAAGAGGTTAACAGGAGATGAACATCGAAATTAGTATGCACTAACGTCTTTCTGGAAGTGTTATGAAGGGTCCTATAAAAAGCAGCAGCATTACTGTAACATTATTAAAGAAAAAAATTGTCTGTGTGGTAAGAAAAGTGTAGGAAATCATTTTTGCTGTAAGTAGAAACTGCTGAATAAAAACCAACAAAATCGTTCGCTTTCCGAGAACGCATGCCCAAATGCACACATAAACAAACTTTTGTTTCTTTTGTACCGGGAACACTCAATCTTGATCGCTCTTGTCCTCCTCTTTTGCTCTTTTCTTCTTTACTTCTTGTTCGTAGAATGTACACAAAAAATTTATCTACGCAAAAAAAAAAAAAAAAAAAAAAAAAAAAAAATTTAAATTCTACACAATAGTTTTCTATACAAAAAAACACGGCATTTCTACTGTTTCATGACTTACATTACATGATTTCGCATATTTCTCTGTAATTGGTGAATTTGTTTTGGATCTCTGGTCTGATCACATTTGGAAAAGATCCATAACTGATAATTGATTACATCCTGCATCTTGCTTTGTTTCGATATAAAATGTTAGAGTGTGTATTGTGGTATCTGCTATGCTCATAATAATTAGAATTTTTTATCCAAGAATCTCAAACAACTAAAAATATTTTTTTACAGAATCATTCCAAGTTATGTTTCTGATTTTGATGAAAAGAACCGAGTTTTTATCTGTGTAAACTAATACCCGCCGCTCAATTTTGTGCAGCTAATTAGCAATATTTGTATTTCTTACAATAGTTTTCTTTTTCTGGGCATTCTCGCAACAGTTGTTCTACTATCGTCTGGCGATCTACTGCCTGTGAACTAGAAACTCGTAACATCATCGTACTAAATCACACGAGAAACAGCCGTATATAAAGAATATAAGAAATTACATGTATCTACTTTTATTATATTACCAGAAGTTTTACTGTATTACCAACTTATTATATTACATTATACAACATTAACAGAAGAAGACACTCACGTGGTCCTGAAGACATCAAAAGATATGAAGAAGACATATCATATCCCTCGATGATCGTTATTATCTTTGAAACACGTTAAAATGCAGTTCAAGCGATCCTTTTTGGCATCTGTCAGTTGAAGCAATTCAATTTCACATTTGTCAATAGTCATCATTTTACTACTATACTTAGACCAAATAAGACTGATAGCCTAATAGTCAAATAAGACAATAAGACTATTTTTCATTTACACAAACACTGTTCTGATGCCTGTCAACATGGCCAGAAATCTATTCTCATTGTTAACACATCGCCATCACAATTCAGCGAGGTGACGGAGTAGCACCACGAGTGTTCTTCTCATATTCCGTACAATTATTTGTCCAAAGACATCCCATCTTCTGAGTTTTTTCATCATAGCAGGATCAACAAGATTTATCTCATGATTCATATTCAATAACCAAAAGCAAATACAGAGCTCACCTGTTGCTAGAGACGCGGCGGGTCCTTTTTGCAAGAACACCTTTTTCTGTGCTTTGATGCCTCTTTGTCACAGCCGGGAATGCAGATAAGCAAACTGTACATTGTTCAGACAACCGTTTGATTTTAACCAATAGCAGGCCAAAGCCCAAATAGGCAAACTCATTAATTCCGCCCACAACGATGATGTTATAAGGCCTCAAGCTTATTATTTCGGTATTATCGGAATTATTTTTATTGCTTAGAAACTTTTTGAATAAACAGGTATGTTTTGTAAAAATTAGTTTGTTGTGCATCCGGTCAAATGGAAATTAAAACATTTTTAGCCAGCTGGTTTGTAGTATCCCCTACGTACTTCGTAACATAGGAACAGCGAGATGCAAACTTAAGCAATATGACATCATCATTGTGGGCGGAGTTGATAGTGATGCTTACCTAGGTCTTCATTGGCCAATTTTATGCGGTTTGCAGACGGGACTTGGGTGAAGCAAAAGAGGCACTTTCCCAGATGAATTACTAGAAAGGGCGCCAAATTAGCTACAAAACGTTAAAAATTGATTAAAACTTAAATCATTAAAACATTCAACGTTAAGTATTAAGCAATACCGTTTAAAAATATCAAATTTTAAATGAAAACCTTTATAAACACTACTTCCGACATTTGAAAAACCATTACGTTTTTCATAATGCCTTCATTGTTGTTGCTATATAGCCGAAAGCCTGATTTCCTTATAATTTCGCATAGTCATATTATTGGGCAGGATACAGCCTCTCAGTTTACACTATGTTTGACACTATGTTGGACCAACCCAGCATATTTTTTTCCCGTTGCATGGATTTCATCAATTCAAAATAAATGGTAAAGAAAAATTTTATATTATAAATACTTCAGTTGAAGTTTTAGAAAAGAATTAATGTCATTTATCTATTCCTAAAAAATTCTAGGTTTTTACCGGATGTCCCATTTTCTAATATTAAAATTTTTTAATGTCCAGAAACACAGACAGAAACATAAAAAAATGCCTCTCATATCAGTGTTTCTTTTTTCTTCTAGCTTTTACTGCTGTTTCCACTCTATGAAATCTTATTAAGCTGAAACTAAGGCAATTTTGCTATAGTATACTTTCTTAAGTCCACGAATAGAAATTGGAACGACATGACGCTCACTTAAAGTTTACTTCAGCGAGACCTAATGCATTAAAATCCGTCTAAATTCATCAGGAGATTAAATAAGATTTTCCTGCCCGTTGTATTCACGTTTAATCTCTCAGAACTGCGCAGTTTATTTTATTTACAGTTATTTCTGAAATAACTTCAGTTATTGATAGATGGGTTAAGCGAATCTGCACCTCATTTTTATTTTCTATGATAACTAGAAAGTAAAGAGACCCTTTCCTAATTATTTATTGTTTACAATGCGACAATAAAATGGATAATCCAGTATTAAAGAAACAGAAAAGATGGTTTAAAATTCTGAATTTTGCTGTGGAAAAATTAAAACTAATGTTCCTACTACTTTTATGATAAAAACAGTGATTTTAGCCACTATTAGTGATACTGGTAATGATGTCGTTAATACCAGAGAATGTAGTCAATAACTTTAGCATTAAACAAAACGTTATTTCTAAACCAATAAACATTATTTCAAAAACATAACTATATTAAAAATATGTGTTTTTCTTTATAAACATTTTTTATTAAAATAAAACTTAAATTGAAAAAAAAAAAAATGTAGCTAGTGGTAATTTTTTGTTGGTAATTCGTAAAGTTTTTAGGAAGTAAAATTCTAATCAAAGTTTTCATTTGTATTTATTTGCCAAATATTATTTATTATGCAATTGTACTTATTTGTCTGTCAGCCAACCGAATGGATAAGATCATCGAATACTAGCAGTTTGACTTCGGTTCAGATCTTGTGAGCGGGTTGGCTAATATATGGGAGTTTTCGTGATTTTTTGCATCTGTAATATGAATATAAAACAGTTTTTCTCAGAAAGGTATTTACCAACGCATCCTTTCCTCATGCAGATAGCTTAGTGTGCTTTTTTATAGTCAAATAAAATAAATTTATATGCAACGTAAATAAGTGCCTCTTAGAAAGTTTTCCACTGAGGCTTCCCCTCTTATGCAGATTACCCTTACATGCTTTGCTTTTAAACAATTAACCGAACCAAATCAAAAATTAATTGAGACAAAAAAAATCAATATAAAAAAAAGTTTTACATAATTTTCACATCAATATTTTTCATTAATATTTGTAGAGTCATTAGGTTATATCGATGCTGTAATGTGTAAAATGTGCTATACTCTGGCCAGGATTTGGACTCCGGATCTCCATGCTAATCGAACCTGCTTCGAGTTACACAGCGAAGCCATGCGGAAAGATGGGAGAAAGTACCTTATACCTTTAATAAATATGCAATATATATTAGCATTTAATACACATTGTACCAAATTTAAATAAAGTATGAAATAATAAATCGTTGCAATGGGCTAAAAATAATAGCATCCTGATGCAAATCGGTTTTTAATTTTATTATGTTACCAGCGTGGAATTTAATACCACAAGAAAAGACAAAAGTAAACATAAGTCTATCAATCAAAAAATTACTTCAGTAACCCTGTAACACTTAATAGAGAGATTAACCTCTGCTCGAATCCTGGTGAATAGAGTGGCTGCATGGATATCTTCGTGGTTTTTCTACGCGTGTAACGCAAATTAAAGCTTGTTTCCATTAGAAATTTCTCAAATACAAAGGCCTTTTTTTGTGTCTTTAGTCAGACAGTTGTATCCTTTGCTGTACTGAATTAAACAAATAAACACACTAAAATAAAAAAGGAAGGAAACATCGGTTTCAGTTAACAGTTGAGTCATAGAGATATGACCTTGGGAAACCCGTTTTTGAACTGTTCTTTCAGTTCGAAAGACACGCTTCGCTGAAGAAATGCCTAATAGATGATTACGAAGTCAGTTTCGGCAATCGGACGTTTTCACGAGCGAGTTTCTTTTACACCTACGAATGGTTAGTTGGTCCTTCCGTCGCATTACAGCTGAAACATACCAACGTGGGTAAACTGTGCAAAGGAATTGGAGAACATGGATTAAAAGAGGGTACGTGAATCCTGCTAAGGGTACTGGTACTCCGAACCTCCCTGCTAATCGAGCTCCGGTCCTCCACTCTCTAATCGGTATAGTAATTAGTGGTCCTCTTTGCTGTATCTGTGGACTCGGAATCCACTCTCGGAGAATGCATGGATGTCTGTAGCCGCGGAGTGGGGGCACCTTAAAATACACTTTTAGCCTTAAGTCCTTCTGTGCGGTTTTGTGGTAGAGGAAGATACTTGGACAGTACACCCAGTGAGGCAAACAACACCTGCACAACCAATGGTGAATTTCATGTGTCCCGTCTCACTTACATCTGTACCTGTAGCCAGTTGCTTCCGTAACTTCAACGGTTTCAAAATGGTGCGCTGAGGGCACAATAATCAACAGACAAGCCCTAGCAGATTCTTGACCCAGATGATTAGCAAAGTCCCCGGATCTCACATCGATCTACTAGCATATGTGGGAAGTCGGTGGCCGTCGTTTGCTTAATCTACTTCAGCTTCAATCGGAGGACGAATTCTGGAGGATGGTTGAAAGCGCATGGTCATCCATCCTTCAGGAAATTATCCAAACGCCGATTTCATCTGCATCTTGAAGGGTTGCTTCTTGTATTGCATCAAGAAATTGTCCTACTTCTTGCTCATAACTCTGCGCATTCGATTGCTGTAATGCGTTAGCTTTCTTATATTAAAATTGCTTATTAATATATCCATTTTCTGTCTGTCTTCGAATCCACTTATTATTTGAACGTGTCCCATTTTCTTTGTTAGGCAATGTATCCGAGAGATATGAATGAAGTGATAGATGTTTTGACCTTGCAAGTAAAACGGTGATATGAAAAATAAACGAGATGCCTTATAACTAGTAAAAAATCAATGTCTTTAGATTTCGGTAAATGAATAATGTTACAACTTAGCGCTTTAATATCCAAATGATATAAACCGCACAGAAATTGTATCAGAAATATCTAATTAAAAAACCCTGCTATTCTGGTGATTCCAGACACCAAAACAAGTACAAATTGAGGTCTTTCAAAGAAAATTTACGGAGATTTAATTTACCTTAACTGTATCTGAATTCAGAAGCTGTAATAACAATATGTTTAACGTTGCCAATAATCAGCGAGAAAAAAACTGCAGCAAACTTAACAAAATAAAACAAACTGTGAAAGATCTTCAGGTGGGCCGAAACCAGTTTTCGAACACGGCTATTCTGTCTGTAGGCCATGAATCAATTAATCACGTAGATTTTCAGAAAGAAAAATATTGCTAATTTTGCTTCGTTAAAAAGCAGGAAAAAAAGGCTTGAATTTTATTAATAATATTACTATTTGTGCCATTTCAATATCGTTCACGAAGAAAGTTATTTCTTAACGTTTTTTTTATTTTAAAAGTCATAAATAATTTTCCTGAATACATCAAACTGCGAATAAAAATTATTCTAACAGCTGTAATTTAAAATAGTTATCTTTGTGTAACATAAAACATGTGCATATTCCCTTTACAAATGATCACCAGATATCTGCGGTCTCCTCTAGGGATGATTAACTGGAAACGTGATGTTCAATAGTAATGTTTATTTACGTTCTCAGAAGTACTGGTCACTTTCGCAAGGGCTAGTCTAAAAAACGAAATAGCCAAAAAGTTTAACTACATACATAGATAATTTGACTACATACAGGGGCGCCAATTAACCTTTTTCCCTCAGATGAAAAAATACCTAGATACTGCTCTACTCTTTGCATACAATAAATTTGAAATTAAAACCCATTTAACGAATTTTTTCTACAATTTTTAGTTTTGTTCAAATCAAAATACAGTGTGGCCAGAAAGTTCCTTTACATCTGAACTAAATGTGTGTAACAGTGTAAGATGATAAAATATTTAAGATCTGATTCTCCCATCTTGAGCATTCGTATGGCGACAGCGCTCTTCACGTAAATTTCAGAATAATTACTGCGAAACTGCCACATGTCTGCTTGGGAAAGAGAATAAAGTCTCTGCGTTCACCATTTCATTGTCTCGCCTTTCTGTGCTTGATGAAGAACAATGGCAGATACCAGTGACTTCACTTTGGAAGAGTTCTAAGTGACAAGTGTGCAGGTCCATAAATGGAAGCACAAGGAAAATATGACACAGGTAATGGATAGGTTTTGGAAACGGTTTGGTAAGGAGCCATCAAGTCGTCATATTTTGATCAGGTGGGAAAAGAAAGCTTTTCATCTGGTAAGTTAGCTTTCGGGTCTGGATAACTTGTGCTCTGGGGGATCATCAAATCTTACGTCAAAAGAAGCGGCACGTAGACAATAAAGCTCTCCAGGCAAGTGTTTTTGAAGCCTTCCAGCATGTGACACAACAACTGTTGAAGGGCTTGAGTAGGACGATATTCAGGCGGATCAAGCTATGCAGGGATAATGGTGGTATACAGATCATGAAGGTAGGTTTGTAATTACGTAGTAAATATACATATAAATATATATTTTTTCTTTTTCTATAATATTTCAGAGTTCTGAGTATGTGAAGAATATACATTTTTAAACAAAATTTCATTCTGAACGGAATTAAATGCTATATTTTTCACAGAACAGTTTGCTCAGAACGGTTTAATTTGAATGAAATATTTTTACAAGTTTTCTTTAATTACATTAGAAAACAATTTTAAGGTAATTCGATTTTATTCCACTAAGGATTATAAAAATTAAGATCAAAGTTTATTGTATTATTAATATTAAAATTGTGCATTATTTCTTTTCTATTTATAGAGCTTCTTCCTAAAATACTTCTTCAAATATGACATGATTTCTCAGCTTCTGAGGCATCTTTTAAATCGAAAAATCGAAGTCAATTTATAATTAATGCTCTAAATCGGTCCATTTCAAATTAGAGCGCCTATTATTTTTAATAGTGAAATACGTTAAATATGGGTGCTCATTCCCATGTACTTAACCTTAACTTTCTCTGAATATTTCTGAAAGGGAATAAAAAAAGGATTTTTTTATATTATTTAAAACTGGTAACTTAGTTATTATAAAATATAAGGGATAATTCTTTTAATTATACTTATCAGATTTTTTTTATCCTTAATTTCAGCAATGCATATTCTAAAACTCTTCTTTATTACTTCCTTAAGTAAGCATCTCATAGAATTTGTTTCACAATACCTTTTAACAGATTGCTTTTCAATACGAACAATTCTTGCTTAAATAGTTTTATAAACGTATTTGTCAATAGAATTTAAATTACTGTTTACAATTTAATGTTAAGTTTATTATATACTTATATAATATTTACAATCATTATAAATTTTAATGTTTTCACCTCCGTCGATTAACCTATTTTTAAATTCTTAATAAGTCTGTCTTTATGATGTGGCACGTTCGCATGGTCACATCATCTTGACCGCCACATGGTACTTCCGCCGAATTTGCAAATGTATCCGTCTTCTGTTCCACACATTTGTGTAAAACTGTACATAATTTTACACAAATGTGTAGTTACAAATCAAGTGAAAGTAAACTTATTGGCATATCTGTGTATTAAAACATTTTGGCGTTTGGAAGATAAAATAAAAGTAGCGAATACTCTATCAAGGGTATCGAAAGACGTTTACAATTTTAAAGGTATCGTACGGTTTTTTTCATTCTTTAAGCATAACATTTTTGCTAAAATCTATATTTTTGTAGTTCAGCAGCTTAGGATTTTATAAAACAAATCCATAAACAAAATCGCTGTTGTTAGTTATCGAAAAATAACCAAGATGTTACTTTTGACTAAACTATACAAATTGCTATTATCCATCACACAATGAATGTTTCTTTAATCCGTAAGTGTCCCGTTTTTCGATTTGTATGGAACTGTCGTGTGTCGAATACTATCAAAGCGCTGTTAAGGGAGCTTCTGAATGTAAACATAAAAAACCCATCTGGAGACCGAAGCTTCGGAGTTGTGTTTCACTCGTGATGCGGGTTTGACTCCTCCTTCCTTTCTTACCTCCATGGTACATATAGATGTTTTGGACAAATAACCGTAAGTGTTATTAAAGTGTCAATGAAATAACTGCACATGTGAAGGGACTTTCTGACCACTCTGTAGAATTTTATACATTGTAGTTAGTTTAGGAAACGGCCATTACAGCATTAACTGTGATTATAACAGTTGTAGGGACATTAGACAATTTTTGGAACCAGGAGAAGTGAAAATGAGCAACGCCTTCGCCAGGATTCGAATCACGGACCTCTGGATTACGCGCCCGGCGTGCTGACCACTACACTGCGAAGGCATGCAAAGAAGGTGCGAGAAATACCGTATACAGTAATGTGAGACTTGCGCACAGGGCACTTCTGCACAAATGGCATTTACGCACATCATCCTTGTGAGAATGTGACATCATCTCTCTGAGAATTCTAACAGATGTCAAGAGGTTATGGACAAGCAGTGACTTTCCCACACAGCCTATCAGAAACAATCAATCAGGCTTATGATTTACTGATATGATTTTTCGTAAGTATTCTCCATTTCTGTTTCGACAGTTATTCTGAGTGTTTCTTGTATATCATTAGATTTTTTCCGAGTTCATTTTAGAACATTTATGCAAAATTAATTCCTCTCTTATTGAAACATCTAGGCAAATCATACGCAATCTATAACCACTTTCGCTATACAGGATTTCGTGTTAATGCAAATTCTAAAGTGACAACTTGAAGATGTGTTAAAAGGCAATTGAGTTTAAAATGAGCAACTCTATTGCTCTAGCCTAAAGATTTTAGAAAATATCTTGAATTATGCTAAAAAATAATGGGTTTTGAAATTATGGAAATTAAAAAAAAACTCTTTTTAGGAAAATATTATTTTTAGCGTAGGTCGTTTTAATTGCACATTACTTTTCTGTTTAGAAAAAAAAAGAATCAGTTAAAAATATTAATTTGTTTATATAATGACGCGCAGTACGAGTTGAAATAATATGTGAAGGACAAAAAAAGGTGTTTTATTTAAAATATTTTAATACTTGGAATATAAAATAATAGTAAATACTTTATTAAGGGTATCAAAATTAGTACACAAAATTTCGTCCTCATAAGTTAATTATAAAGGTATTAAGCTTTAAAATATGTTGTGTATCGGAGATATTTTGACAGTTTTAAAGAACCTGACTTCCAAAGGTGTTTGTCAGTCTTTACACGTTAACACATACATAATATAATCATTTTACTAAAATCTATAATTGTGCAGCCCAGAAGCTTAACATTTTGTAAAGCAAATTTATAATCCAAATCGCTGGTCCAAGTTATCGAAAGCTAATCAAGAAGATGTGGTTTTGTACAAAACTACCACTTAACTATGTAAACCACTAACACCCATCCAGTAATGTATGTTTCTTGTGCCCAAGTGTTCTTGATTTCGGATTCGTGCGCAAATGCCACTAAACCAGAGGTCGCAAAACTTTTTAATATGTTGAGCTACTTTGACAGATCTGAGAATAAACAGTGAGTTACCTAGTCGTAAGAGACGTAAGTCAATCTGAATGAAATAATGCACAGTTGCATTCGACATACAGGTGCTGATTTTACTAATTAACTAATACATACTACTAATAACAAACTAATAACATAATAACTAATATTACTAATACATACTACGTAACTGCATACATACTTACCAATCGTAGCTGTCTGAAAAACAAACATTTTTATGCCGTTACAATGGCATGTCACATACGATTTAATAAAAGTGAATAAAAATAACAAAAATATTATGCAAAAATACATCTGAGAGGTTTAAGATTTAAAATTACGTCCAAAGGCGCGTTTTTTTTTTTTTTTTTTTTTTTTTTAACATTTTGTGTGTTACCTTTATTTATTAAATATCCCGATTTTCATATTTAAACCATAAAACTCAGTACAAGAGCAATATCGCAAAATAATCATATCTTTTGAATTTCCGATACACAGTCCCGCGCGCTGGAGATAAAAATGTTTTTTCTGTACAGCGTTGCCATTGCTCGCTTTGAAATTCTTGAGATTGTTAATCAAAAATTCGTTAAAGTTTTACAAAATATGAAATTGATAATAAAACAAATTCCAAATTTGAAATCTGGGTTTTCAGATGCCCATATTCAAGCAGAGGATTACGTTATTCAAAATTTGATGGCTCTAGGTACCGTTGTTTTATCACAATGCAAGAAAGATACATACATTTATGCAGATTCTTCATTATTTAATTTCTTTAAATGTAACACAGGGCGATAATATTCTGTGGCAACAATTTGAAAAGTGAAAGAACACTTGTAGTAAATCAACGCAAAATACCAAAACGAAATTAATAGTCCTTCTGGGTAAATTGCCCCTTTCGACTAATAACGCACTATTTAAACAAAACCATGTGCAGATAAAAAATGCACATTCAGTAAGAAAGCTGATACTCATCTGGTTCGCAATTTTTTATATCAATTTCATAACGTTGTTTAGTTTTAGAAAATTTCCACATAATGCTTGCTGTTGCTTAATGCGGTGGTAAGAGAGAAATTGCAGAAAATTTTCATCTTTACAACATTATGCCACCAAGCCCTTGTCACAACCCACCATAGCTGAAGTGCCACTAGTTGTAACCCTTTGACTACTAACGGAAAAGTTTTTTTTAAAGAAAGTTTTAAAAAATTTTTTTAAAAAGTAATTTTTAAAGAAAAAGTTTAAAAATTACTGCTGGGTTAAAAAGTACTTCGAATGTCCTGCATATTGGAGAATCACCTTCCAATAGTTGGAAAATGAAGACGCCGCTATGCTCGTTGTACACAAAGGAACATAGAAAAAAGAACAAATGCGTTGCCCAACGTGTTGTGCATATTGGGTTATCCAAAGAATGCTTTAGCCTGTATCATACAATGTAAAATTTATTGCATATAATAACGTTTTCCAGAATAATAGGTGTGCTTATAGTAAGTCCATCGCTACGTGTGGGATATATATGTATCCCACCATTAACTACGGCTGGGACATATGTGTTCCAGCCTTTGGCTTGAAAACCGTTTGCCAAAAAAAAAAAAATCCCAAATGCTTAATCTACCTATTTTGTTCACTTGGATAAAAAAACAGGTTAATTTGGTTTTAAAACATTCGTAGTCAAAGGGTTGTAAGGATTATGTTAATTTTATTAGCAGTTAAATTTTAAGTTCCTTTCCTGTCGATTCTTAACTTCAACTTACTACTTCCGGTCAGAACGTAGTTTTAGAATCACGTCTGAATACATAATGAGGAAGAGCGGTATTTAACAGCGAATTTCTTCGGTCTTAATGAGAGAGTTACCAGATATTCTATCTGCACGCGTCCGCCCTTTTTAGGCTGCTCTCTCGTAAGCTATTATTTCGCTCGGCCGTACCTTAGGACCTTAATAGCTTTGCAGTCTATTAACGTTAAGGGACCAACTCGGTTAGAATCTTGATAGCTTCGACTATATCTCTTTTAGATTAGTTTTAGATTAATTCTTAGCCTCCAATGTTAAAGCCCAAGTGTCGGCTTTTATTGTACACTCCACGATGGAGTTTGTTAAACTTTACTTGGAATAATACAGGGTTATTTACCCTCCATCTTGTTGTTTCCTGTCACACGAACTCAAGCGATTATTCGCTTATAAGTTTGTAAGGATTATGTTAATTTTATTAACAGTTAAATTTTAAGTTAAAGTTCCTTTCCTGTCAAATTCTTAACTTCAACTTATTACTTCCGGCCAGAACGTAGTTTTGGAATCTTGCTGAATATTTAATGAGGAGGAGTGGTATTTAAACCACGAAGTTACTTACTGCGTCAGAGAGAATCAGAGTTTCTGATTTACGCGCGTCTGCCTTTTTGGACACACTCTCTCTCAAAGCTGTTATTACGCTCGGCCGTACTCAGGCCCTTGCTAAGCTTCGTAGTCAAATAAGTTAAGGGGCCAATTCGATTTGAACCTTGATAGCTTCGGCTGTACTTCCTTTAGTTAATCTTAGTTTTAGTTTAATTCTTAGTCTTTTAAGTTCAAGTCCAAGTGCGGGCTTTGCTTGTACACTCCCAGGTGGAGTTTTGTTAAATCTTATTGGAATAATAAAGGGTTAGTTACCCTTCTATCTTGTTGTTTCTTATCACCGAACTCAAGCGATTATTCGCTTATCAGTTCTTAGATTCTTCATTTCCAACATTAATTTAGAATTACGAAGTGAGGAACTCTACAGGTTCTTAAGATTCTTCACGTTCAACAGTAACTTAGCATTTACAAAGTGAGGAACTCTACAGGGTAAAGCCTACCATTTCCGCTATTGGAATTTTTTTGGAAAAAAATAATATTTTTGAAAGAAGAAAACAACTTCTGCCGAGTAACATGCCGGCGGCAGATCGCTCACCACAGTGTTGCCGCTGCTTGTAATTATTATGAGAATTAGCAAAATTTACGGAAGCTTCTACAGTTTTTACACCTTTGTATTTTAAAAATTTAAAAATATGTTGTGAGCTATCAGAAGGGCCTATTCGAGCTACCAATAGCTCTCGATCGACAGGTTGGCAACCGCAGAACTAAACCGTTATAACTATTCTAACATCACCTAGATGCGTGCGCTCAGTATTACAGAACACGCTAAACGGTCGCTGAATGGAAAGCCATTCACTTCTTCCTTCAAAGCGTAAATTTTTTAAATCATTTTTTTCACTGAACATAAATTTTAGTTTAGCTCTGAAGTGTTTCAAAAGCCCTTTGAGATAATTCAGACATTTTCCTAGACAAACAGGTTTGACGACAGTTTGTGATCCATTTACAACAGAAACTGGTAGCGCACCAAAGTGAGCAACAACTTGGAAGTATAGAATTGCAGCATTATACTGATTTAAAAGAATCGCAAAGTCTTGTAGAAATCTGCAAATTTCACAATATTTTTAATTCTGCCTAATACGACAAAATTAAGGATACCGCTTAAGGATTTTGGTTATTTTTTGATCAACTTACATATGCGAACAATCATTTTCCATGATGAATGCAAATGAAACCGTTTACCTTCAGCGATATCATTTAAAAGCAGTGTTAAGAATCTTCGTTACAAAATTAACATCTGAAATTAACATTTTCTTCCCTCGAAAAACTTAAATGATGTCAAACAGCATCATTCGTCTCAATAAAAATGTAAAGCAGTATAAAAGCTGTAAAATAGAATCGTTTATCTCATTAAATTATTGATTAATAAAAATTTAGGTACTTTCTGATTATCCGCATCCCAATCAAAAACTTGCGAAAACATTCATGTGACAACGCAGCATGTCGCTAGAACAGCTATGTGGCAACCCACAATGGCGCCAAAAAATAGTCGTTTCTGAACACAAAACTAAAACTCTAGCAGAAATGTCTTCTCTAACCTCAGTTTCATAATTTTTCACGGTACACCTTTGCGAAACACCAGTATTCCGTAAAGAGTGGAGTTGAGCGAAACATACACTGGTGTGCAAAAATTAAGGACGAAGTCGAAAAATTAGCATATCAGCTGAACGAAGAGGCAGAGCGGACAGAAAGACCAATCAGGAGATTAAGTAAGGTGATGTACGGTAGCACATGCGCAGATATGCAGGTAGACGTAATGGGGGAGTGTCTGAGTAGTATAAAGCATGTTGTCTGTGTAAGATCAGTATTTCTGGCAAAGAGATTGCACGCCGTATAGCAGTTAAAATCACACCGAGTTGCTGCCTCAGCGAGAATTGGCGAATAATCAATCTGTTAGACGACATTTGGATGCTTTTACCCGAGGTCGAATCATTGAGAAGTTGGAGGAAGGCCGCAGTGTGACAAGTGTGGCTGCAGAGTTCGGAATTGCTCACAGCATCGTTTCACGACTTTGGAGACAATTTCAAACTACAGGAACATCTATCCGGGGGTTTAGTAGTGGTCGTCCACGAGGAACCACACCCGCAAATGACCGGTATATTGCCTTACAGGCCAGAAGAAACAGGCGCAGACAGCGGGAGAAATCGCTAGACACACGACACAGGCGACTGGACGACCGATATCGCGTTTTACCGTGGCCTCCGGGAACACCCGAATTGGAGAGACAATGAATGGAGACGAGTACTCTTTACAGATGAGAGCAGATTCAGTCTGAGTAGCGATTCTCATCGCATACTCATCTGGAGAAAGCGGGGAAGCCGCAATCATCCCTCGAACATCATTGAAAGGGACAGGTATGGAGGTGGCGGTGTTCTCGTTTGGGGAGGCATCATGCTTGGTAGTCGTACAGACCTTCATATCTTCGACGCAGGTTCAGTCAACGGGACCCGTTATTGTAACGAGATTCTTCTTCCATATGTGCGTCTTTTTAGAGGTGCTATGGGTCCGCAGTTTCTTTTCATGGACGACAATGCACCATGTCATCGCACAGTAGCTGCCGAACAGCTCTTAGAGATATTGAACGTATGGATTGGCCGGCACGATCTCCGGATCTCAATCCCATCGAGCATGTATGGGATTTTCTAGGCAGACGCTTGGCAGCTCGTACCTTACCACCAGTAACGATTCCGGAGCTTCGATTGGCGCTGCAAGACGAATGGGCAGCAATGCCTCAACAACTCATTGACCCCCTCATTCTAAGCATGGGCAGATGCTGTGAAACCTGCCTAGTAGTCAGGGTAGATCATATTCCCTATTAAAGACCGGATGTTTCTTGCTGGACACCCATCACAGGGATGTTTCGGCCTTCAGTCGCATTGCGCTCCATGCTACTTTTTCAATAAAGCTTTTTTTTATCCCTCTGATTTCTCTTTTAGTAAGTGTTGCTTACATTACTCATGTCCTTACGTATTGGGGATCTTACGGTATAAAATGTGTTGATTTGGAAAGCTTTTGTACAAAGTTATATTGAAAACACCGTCTCGTCCTTAATTTTTGCACATCAGTGTAGTTTGGGAAGCGCTTCTTTTTATGATTTCCTTCTGTGACTGAAATGAGAATAAAATGTTGGATAAGAGGAATTCTGATGTTTCAGAATGCGAATATTGCCGAAAGCGCCATGTACAAAAAATGATGTAGTCCCATTTTTTAAATAAAAACTACATGTAGACTGGGTTAAAAAAAGAAGGAAGCGGTGGTTGATATGTTACACACAAGGGCCGAAAACGTGAAGATTTTTCATTATTTTAAATAATAAAATTATTTATTTAGACCTCTTGATCTCATTCTTAATTAGCAAATTAGGATATTCCACTAGGAAATACAACGTCCGTTTTTATTTCAGTTAACACATAGTTATTAATGGTGGACTCTTTGGACAATATGAAAACATTTCTAACCGCTGTATGGCAACCCTAGACGTCTGTCATTTTACTCGTAAGTTAACAGTGGCGTAACTAGAGCTCGTGGGTCCTTATGCAGGAAAAATAAATAAATAAAAATAAATTCTGGGACCCAGCCCATGCCTCATGATTTATAACACATCAAGAAAAAAGTGGTAAGGGGGAAAAAACATGTGTTCCGTAGCAGACCTTTTTCAAGACACTTACGCTGCCATCATTTCATTTGCCATAAAAACTTAACTTTGTAATCCATTTCTTTTTCAATTCATTTAAATTTTCAGATCACTAACTGCACAAACACGGATGTCTGAGTAAGTAAATCTGCTAAAAGTTCATTACTACATCCTTTGTTTGATTCTCTGAGACAGGAACTTTTAACTACATCAGTGTTTTGCTTTCTTCGTATATAGCATAAATACAACAATTTGTTTTTTTCTTAAAAAGTTCTCCACGTGCATTTTTTTAAACCCAAATGGCGTTATCGCAGAAGGGTGATTAGTCCGAAAACGGGATTTTGAGTTGAATCACTGTAAAAGTTTGCATAATTTTTCAAATTGTTGCCACCAAATAATATTGCCCTGTATTATAGTTAAAGAAATTAAATAATAAGGGATCTGCATGAATGTATGTATATTTCTCGCAGTGGGAAAAAGCAACGGTACCTAGAGCCATCAAATTTTGAATAACCTAGTCCTCCACCCGAATATGAGCATTTGGATGCCTGAATTTGAAATTTGTTTTAATTTCTATTTTATATTTTGTAAAACTTTAACGAATTTTTGATTAACAAACTCAACGATTTCAAAGCAATCAGCGGCGACACTGTAGGGAATAAAACATTTTTATCTCCAGCGCGCGAAAGTGTTTGAAACTCTGAAGCTATGCTGTTTTTAAATATTTTCATCCCGAATACTCTCGAAACCTGTATTTGTCTGTAAATGAAACAAAAACAAAACAAAACAAAACAAAACAAAAAAAAAAAAAAAAAACACCCGTTTAGGCACAATATAAAATCTGAAAATTTTCAGCATTTTTTTAACAAATTGTCAGCACTGAAAGCAGATTAAATATCAGTTTCCAATTCATTCGAAGATGAAACGTTTATTTTCGCTTGTTTATTATATATTATATTATACATTATAAATTCTGTTGCAGAGGGTATTCGAAAAAGATTTCTGTAGTGTTGTTATATTTCCTTAAATATAACACTACAGAAAAAGTAGTCCTAGACGAATAGAAATTCGTCCTTTCCTAACAGAAATTCCTAGAAGAATTCATCCAGGTGCAATTTTTTAAAAATAAATTACATAATTTTGTGAAAAGAGTTTTTGCATGGTGAGTAGAAGGATTGTGCAAGTAATAAAATATAAATTTTAAGCGGTTTTCATCGGTTTAGAAACACTTCTGCAAGCGGCATTTCCACAAAATTCGTAAAGAACAGATATTTCCACGTAATGAAATATTTATTACTGAATGGGTAATGGCAATATGTATAATTCAGTGGAATTTCTGCAAAAACCCATAGCTGCATAGTTACCTTTCAGATGACTTGGTGCAATGATTTTGATTATTAATTTCCTTTATAAAATGTTAAGCTAATGGAGTGACACAGCATAGATTTTAACTTGTATTATGCATGTGGTAACCTATAAAAAAATGATAATATCTTGAGTTAAGTGTATTTAAAATGCCAAAATATGCGGAAAATATAACACATTTTAAAGCTCAATATTTTTATATTTAAATTGCTGATTTGCGATCGGGAAATTTTGTACAGTTTTTTTCAGTATACTTGGTATTGTAATTTCCTACTTTTATTTTATGTTCCAAATATAAATATTTTAAATAAAGTATATTTTTTGTCATGAATAAAATATTGTATACTATGATAATATGTGCAGCAATATGGAAAAAAGAAATGCTGTTTTCTTGCAGAATTATTAATATTGTTATTTTTTTCACATCAGAAAAATCATGTACAGTTAAAAAGACCTATGTTAAAAGTAACATAATGATATTCTAAAAAAAAAAAAAAAAACTGATATATATACCTTATGACTTCATGTACGGAATATTAAATTATACGCATTTTTTCCTGCGTTTCATTTAAACTTATTTCCTGGAATTTCATTACAGATATATTTCACATTCATTTAACTCAGTTCTCACTTCGTGGCAAGGCAAAAATACATAAAAACTCAAAATATCTTCGTTAAAATTTGACAGCTATAGAAAAACATAAAACACCAAATACAGTTAAAGCAATTAAAAAAATTAAAATTAAAATTACGGTTTTTACGCTTAAAAAATAAAATAAAGCAATTCTGTTAGCAGGCAAGAAGGCAGATTTTTTGGTGCACAAAACTGAAAGTTTTCTTTTGGTCCACTCTGCAAAAAGATACTAAAGGTGCAAAAATACTTAATTCACTATTCTGCTAAATTTCCAATGTAAACAATTAATTCTGCTATGGTAAAAAAATAGCCTTAGCCGCAATTAAACAACTTTTAAATTCTTGATAATTCTACAACTATAGCATGCGGATTAACTAAAGGCATGAAAACCGGTTAAGGAACAAACGAATAATATAATTCAATTATTTTTAAAGCAAAAAATGCACAATTTACTAACATATAAGAATTAAAAATACTGAGCTCATTGAGCCGAGTAACAGAGTGGATGTATATATATGGACATATATTTATATACTTTCGGTAGACACACGACATTGGTGGACATTTCGTACATGGAAGTCATGTGGTGCACACATCACATTTGGAGGATAAAAAAGCGGAAGTAACTTAATTAGAAAGGAAATCTTCATCATAAATTAAAATTAGAATTTTACATTACGTACTCCTTGACTTTTTAGTTGTTCTGTAGATACTTACTTCAACCCTTAATTTAAATTAAAAAAAAAAAAAAAAATCTGAAAGCTTTCAGATTTTATATAACGCCCAAAGGGGCGTTGATTTAACGTTTTGTGTATTACATTTACCTATTAAATATTACGTTCTTCGCACTTAAACCATAAAATTCAATAAAAGCAATATCACAAAATATTTAAAACAGCATATCTTTAGAATTTCCGATACACAGTCTCGCAAGCTGGAGATATTTTTTTTTTCCTCGTACAGTGTTGCCATTGCTCGCTTTGAAATCGTTAAATTTCTTAATCAAAAACTCATAAATGCTTTACAAAATTATGAAATCTTTATACAGTCAAAAGTCGTTAATTCGGACACCCATAATCCGGACCTCAAAGCTACAAACTTTCTGCCCATGCGTCGCTTTGACGCACGCGCGTAAGACCTTTACGACTGCGCATATGCGTGTGCGCACGCGCATAATACGTTTACGCATGCGCGTTTAATGTATAACGGACGGTATAAGCTAAAATTATCTAATTATCTATTTCAGTTAATGTTGCAGATTGCGTTGTTCCTTAATCTTCGAATTGAATCCGGCTTATTATTTTTTGCAGACTGTTAGAGCAATTTTATAAAAGTAAGCTTGAACTTTCGATTATGTCAAATAGAATTTCTGATGCTGGAGCTCCCATAGGATCTATAAAGCGAAAGTATGTTTCGATGTACATCAAACAAAAAGTGGAATTGCTGCAAAAAATGGATATCCTTTGTTCTGGAATCTGCCTGTGTCTTTCATTCAGGCAATTAATCAATGCATATATGGCAGGGATATCGCTCGAAGCGCGACGTGTCCTGCTCCATAATGAATATACCACAAGGGCGCATGACAGTGGAAACCGGACGAAGAAAGCCAACGTCGTAGGTACAAGGAGGTTGTAGGCAGGGGGGGCCCAAGAGCGATGCGCAGTGCAGGGAGAAAGTTAAGCCACATACGCATGACGTCATGTGGGTGACAGCGTTAGTTCTTGGCGTTTGTTTACTTTCGTTGCATTAACAGTTTGATTTGATTTGTGTTGTTAATTTGCTATTATACCTAGGCGGAAGTGGCAAATTGTGCTATAGCGTTGTTTCAGAATTATACACGTTAATACGTTTTTTAGCGGAAAACACTCTTTACAACCAGATAAAATAACTATTTTTTTAATGAAGTTATGTAGTTTTCATACATAACTGTGATGTAATTTTACATTTATTTTTCATTTTACTCCTATTTTACATTTAAATTGAAAAATTTCTCATTTTAAATCATTTTTATCATAATCTTCATTTTGTGTATGAGACTTACAACGTAGTGAGATATTTAAACTCAGTGTCATGTTTACCAATACTGAGTACCTGAATGATTAGTTAATAAATTCGCGTATCCAACTTCATTCACATCTTTTGGTTACTTTCTCTACATCCCAAACGTAATTCTATGTATTGAAGCAGCGTCTGGGTTAAGCTTTGCGAACTAAGTAAACTGATACATGCCTCACCGTGAGGAAAGAACAATTTCTCGACCACACTATGATGCAAACATCGAATGAGTGAGTGACATATTTCCTTCAGTGTTGTTTAACTGATGCATACAGGTATGTGTGATGTAATTTAATTGATATAACTTACACATGCTTGAACCTGAAGGAAAAGAAATCTGTGTATAATGCTACAATACAAATAGCGAAAGAGTAAGTAAGATATTCTGTTCAGTGTTATTTAACTGCTGCATATGTTTTAATTTTGATTCCATATAACTTGTTTTTAATTATAAGAGAAAGAAAAATACTTCAATATTGAACGCATATTTCGAGTATAACAAAAGTATTTTAAGAAACAACCTGATAAAAATACATTAGTAATTAAAAATATTTAATTTATGTACAGGCTGAATTGAAATTAAGATGTGGTGGTGTATTTAATTATGGCAAAGCACACTAGGGCTATCTGCGTTGTGATGCCTTCGTGGAGGACTTTCTCAGGGAAACTGGCTCGTATACACGTTACACATGAGGAAAACCACGAAAACACCCATGCAGCCAGCCCGTTCGCGGGATTCGAACCGAACTACCAGTGTTCAGCGACTTTACCGCTTGACCGCTGGTGGGCCGAAACTAAGATGTAGGGCAAGTTTATTATTATTATTATTGTGCGTATATGTGTAAGAAAATGTATTTTAATTGTTCCATTTTTAATGTATGGAAGGAAGAACAGGATGCCAATATCGAAGATTATTTACTGTAGCAAATAATCACGTCAGGATAAATGTTATATAGAAATCTTGGGAGTGAAGGGATTATAAGAGTACTTTTAGATTATACTGAAAATATACGCACTTCTGCTAAAATCTGAAGTGAATCAGTATGAAGTGCATTTTCACTTTAAAAAGAATGTGATAAGTATACTATTTAAAAGTATAATGACGGATATTAAGACATTTGTAGAATTTTATGGTATTTAAATATGAATTTGTTAAGTCAAATCTCTTTATATATATTTTTGCTTGAGATTAGTAATTTAAACTGAAAATCACGATCATATATTTCTCATGGAATGTCAAAGTTCATTTGTATTAAAAAAAGTGCATGAGCAATGAAAATAAATAGAATAATACTTTTTGATTATGTTTTTGCCATGGTCTTAGCAGTTATGCCATCATGCGTTCTGTTCAACAAGATTTATTTAGTGCAAACAATACTACGAAAATATATTGAAAAATACCTTGTTTTACAATATTTATTTCCCTTAATTAACTTAAATAACGTTTTTCATTTTCTAATGCTTTCCTTTACGAAAAGAATTTAATGTTTACAATTATTTTCAGCATTCGTACGAATTCTGTGCATAAAATAAACATTTTCTTTAACAAAATACTTAATCGGAAAGTATATACCCGGTATTTCCGGTGTATCTACCACATATAAAATGATCATTTTGCTTTAGTTTACATTTTTTCCATTACCAAAATCATGTAGCAGACGCGTCGGCCGATGCGTCTTGTCTCCCGGGTGACGTCACTACCAGCAACCAATGGCACGCTTTTTCCGTTCCTGACCTAACCTTAGTATATTAAAGAACCTTGGGTTGTAGGTAGGTAAAAGGGGGGTGACCATTCGGCACAGGAGGAAAGAATGACCAAGGAGAGGCGGAAAATGCTCAGTCAGATAAATGTATGTTTGTGACATGTACATGTGAAAAGTAAGCAGTAAACAAGACAACTAAAAACTATATACAGAATACATAATACAACAACTACATAAGACAATTAAACACAGATTAAACAAAATATTTTCATATGTACAAAACGCGCACGTGTAACGGAATTAACCGGAAAATTAGCATTCCTAGTAAGGTGTGCAGCATACGGTGTAAGTTTCCAGTCCTCCTGCAGAGGAACATAATCGAACGTTTTAACGTGAGATAGATATTGACAGTTAATGGCCCTATCAAAGAAGTTCTTAGTACTGTGAAGCTACTCTTCGACACGTTCAATTTTCAGGTATCTATGTAATGTTTCATTCGAGACGAAATAATGAGCATTTGTCATCAAACGCAAGGCCTTATTCTGTAACACTTGTAATTTTTGTATATCTCTTTGCGTAGCCGCTGCGCAGGCCGGTGACGCGTTAGAAAAAATTGGACGAATGACCGCCGAATACAAATGTCTCTTTTTGGACAGGTTTAATCTGAAATTTTTACCGATGATCGAAGAGATGCCAGTCATGGCCTTGGCTACATGCTTTTGTCATGTGATCTTTGTCTTTCGTTCGTGCTGCGCGTAAACTAATAAACCCTCAGGGCTACGAAACTTGGTACACAGGTGCATTTGGACAAGAGCCAAGTGCACCTCGAAGCGATTTTTTCAACATTTGAATGAGTTTTTTTTTTTATTTCATGTTTTTTTGATGAAATTGAATTAAATCCATAATTCTGTCTCATTATATCAGCAACAATGGCACGCAGCCATTGTTGCTGATATCAACACTGTTGCCACTCGGAAAAATGAGGACGACAATTCTGGGCATTTTTTAAAGTTAATGTTTCTCTTGGATAATGGACGTTTGTCGAGAGAAGGCAATGGGAAGTTGATTAATTTATTTATTAGTATAATTAATATTTGTATTAAGGGATATTGCTTACTTTACTATAAATTTTTTTTGTATGTAATACATTTTTATTGGAATGCAACTTTTTTTTTTTTTTTTTTTTTGATAAAGTTGTTCTGCAGAGTAAAATTCTGTGCAGTTTTTAAATTTAATGTGTGATGTTTGTTCTCTTTAGGCACTTTTCCGGTACATTTAAAAGCACTACGATGGGTCCTCCCTCTAATAAATAACGAAAATGGCATATCTCGATTAAATAATGCAGTTTTGCTGTAGATCTAGGAATGATTAAAATCTCGACAACGATTTATAATTTGAGGTTTTGAAATATTTAAAAATTATTGTCGAAATCAATAAAAGCATTTGCAATTATACATTTTATTACAGGCGAGTAAAAAAAATAATCCGGACAATTTAAAATCATCAGCGATAGCTGTGCCCCATGCGTATCTGGTAACAATTCATAATGATTAAAGAAATTCTCACGCATTTTTTATTTCAAGTTTTCATTCGCGAAAGTTCAGCACCATTGCGTGCGAGAAAAAGTAGCCAAACTTCTTTCAAGGTTATAAAACAAATCGGCATTTTCTCTTCGCCGTGTCGCTATTCCTTTCGAACCTACCGTTTTGGCGAACATCCTCAATTAAAGGAATCCTCTTGGCGAATTTCAAGCCCGAATTTTGGCCTTGAGTAGCAGCAACCCCGAAAAACCAACAACCCCAAAATCTTCTACTTTGGGATTTTGCCTTTCGCATACAGCGCCCTCTGGCGGTAGAAGCCGGCAACGAAAGCCGATCACCATTCTCGTAAAGATTGTGTTCAGCTCGTCTGCTGCATTCTTAAGTTTGTGAAAACAGTTCTATGTTCAACGTGTGATCTGCACGCGATGATTTATTTATCCTCTTGTCCACTGACATCCCTTCGCGCTGTCTAACGCGCATGGATTATCGTGTGTACCTAAAAACCTAGAACATTTTTCTCTTATGATCGTTGTTCCAACGTGATCGTCTGCCCACGCCGAATTCGCGGGACCGTGGTGTTGTGGCTCTGTCAGCAACAGCAACGCGTGGGGTAAGTAGAAAAAAAAAAAAAAAAAAAAAAAAAAAAAATCTTTCTTTTGCGTGTATTTTGTTTTTTGTGCGGAAATTCAGCTTATGTGTATAGGTGTATACAAAGTAGATTACTAAGATTTTTCTGCATTTAAATTAGTTACTGGCATAAAAACAGCTAGCAGTCAGAGCTTCTCGTAATTGTTTCTAAATTTATGCATCTTTTGTAGCGGTCTGTGTTCTTTTTCCCTTTCCTCTCTTTGTGTTATTTTTACTGTTTGGTTGCTCACGTGATTAGTGACACCGGCGCGTTTTTTAATGTTACAGACAGTTGGGGAAAAGGGTTCTGTTATTTATTTTTTCCCTCCTTGTTTACATGTAGTGTGTTTCTTTTTCTTTTTCTTTTTTTTTTTTGGTACTTTTTTAATTGTGTTAAAAAATCAGGTAGTGTGTTTATTTAAATAGAAATATTTAAAAATATTGATTTCTTTAATTTTGAAAAACTATAAGCAGATTATTTGCTAGTTATTTGTTGTTTCCTTTTCATAAAAGCCCCCATTCAGTTTAAAATTATTAATATTGGTCGGTGTTCTTGAGTGTAAACAACTCAGTTATCAATTAAGCTATGTTTTATTTCTGTGAACGCATGTTTCGTGTAAATAAATCCAGTTTTTTACTAAAGGTATATAATCATTTCTGAGAATATTTTTATGTGGGTGTGTGTATGTATTTGAAGACAAATATTTATTTAAAATAATAAATTAATTATTATTTGCATTTTAAATTAAAAGTACTTAAAGGAAAAAACTAAGTTTTTTGAAACAGATAATATTAAAACAATCCATCCTATTACGAAGATATTACATTAAAAAAAATTGACTTTAAAGTGCTTTATGTATATGTTACTTTTGCTTTTCTTCTTAATAATATTAGAAGATTTATATTAATTTGTGTAAATTTTTCGTTTTGAAAGGGAAGTAAATAAGATAATTATTGAGCAATTTGGCAGCTGCTAAACAAGTGGTTTGCTTTTAATTTTTGCCTGATTTGAATGATTTAAGTATATTTATAGAATTTTCGAAGAAAAAGGAAATTGAAGGGAGGGATTGCTTTATTGCTGTTGAATCTATGAAGCAGGCCGTATTCTTAAAACATATTCATTATGTAATCAGTGTATCCTAATTAAAAATATATTCTAAACATACCATATCCTAATTATATTAAGATTGAGGATTCCGTGAATGCAGTACTAGCATTGCAAAAATGTGACCTCCATCACCAATGAAATATAAAATTATTAAATTTTGAAAATGTAAATTAGAAATATAAATATATAAATAGCCATTTACAGCTAAAAAATAACAGTGAAGTACAGTTGTCATATTTTTATATTTAATGTCTTTAATGGTAATTTATTTTTGATTTTCTGGTTTTAAACCAAAATTATCAATAAATTATAAATTTAAATAAAAACCAAAATTAACAGTGTTTTAAAATCCTTACTTTTTTTAAAAGGGTAATTTTTTTGTTTTTCATTAATCATTAGTACAGTTGTAATTTTTTTAACAGTTTTTTATTTTTTAGCACTTAGTTTATTAAATGGTAATCTATTTTTCATTTTCTGATTTTAAACCAAAATTATCAATAAATTATAAATTTAAATAAAATGCAAAATTAAGCGGTGTTTTAAAATCCTTATTTTAATACAGGAACTTTGAGCCTACCAGTGCCGAGCTTTACCGCTGAACACTGGTACTTTGACCTCGGTTTGAATCTTGGTGAACAGGCTGACTGTATGGATGCTTTCGCGCTTTTCCGCATGTGTAACGTGGATATGAGATAGTTTCCCGTAGAAAGCCCTCCTCAAAGGCATCCAACCCTTTAGGTAGATAGATCGCAAGTGGCTTTGCCATTCTCAATTAAACCAAAACCTTTAAATGGCTTTTTTTCATTTGGCAATGAATTTTGATAACCGATTTGTAAATTTTAATAGGTTAAATAGAAGGCCTTCTGTATGAAAGTAAATGTGTGAACCTTTTTTTCCTTTAGAATCAACTTACTACCAACTGTCCAAAATCCGGCGAACAGGCTGACTGCATAGGCGTTTCGTGGTTTTCTCCATGTGTAACGTGTATACAAGCTAGTTCCCTTAGAAAACCCTCCACAAAGGCATCCCTCCCTCAGGCTTTGCTGTAATCTCATAAAACCAAACCAAAACAGAACTTTTGGAATTCGTAATTCCATTAATAGTTCTTCCTACTTGCTTCATGACTCATTGCTATGTAAATAATTTTGATTGAAATATTATAAGATCAAATTAACAATGCAAAAGAAATTTCAGAGCATAAGAATAATATTGTGTAATTTAGGAAATTTAATGCAATTTAAATTCTTTTAAAAGAGGTTTAAAAAATTGGCTCTAGTGTAGAATTGGGTGCCCCTTCGATTAGCGACATTTTTTTTTTTTTTTTTTTAATTTTGGCGATGAAAAACCTCACTTCTGGTTACCATGATAGTTTTAGCTTCCTGATTTTATTTAAATTGAAATAGATTGATGTGTACATGGACAAATTTTAGGCAGTGCGCAATACCTAGTTTGTGCAATTCTAGGATTTTTTTTTTAAGTGAAAACAGATTGATGTGTGCATGGACACAGAGCTTGTGCAATTTGTCGACTTCTTATTTTGGCTTTGCGTAGTGGCCGTCTTGAAACTGTGCCTTCTTGGCGCCGATCTTGGCGTCAAAAAATAATCGCCAAAAAACAAGGGGCACCCAATTGTAAACTTTTACCAAAAAATTTTTCTTAATGAAATGCAATTCTCTCTCTCTCTTTTTTTTTTTTTTTTTTTTTTTTTTCTTCGTTTTAGTCCAAAGGGATAATTTCCCCTGAACGACTATTAGTTTTGGCATTTTGCTTTGAAAACTTTAAATGTCTGTTCACTTTTCAACCTGTTGCCACCAAGTATTAAAGCCCTGTCTTATATTTAAAGAAATTAAATAATGAAGAATCAACATAAATGTATGTTTCTCGTATTGTGATCAAACAACGATACCTGGAACCTTCAAAATGTGAATAGGCCCACCAGCGGCCGAGCGGTAAAGTCGCTGAACACTGGTAGTTCGATCCGAAGTTCAAATTCCGCGAACGGGCTGGCTGCATGGGCGTTTTCGTGGTTTTTCCCATGTGTAACGTGTATATGAGCCAGTTTCCCTTAGAAAGTCCTCCAAGAAGGTATTCCTCCTCTTAGGCAGATAGCCCTATTGTCTTTGCCATAATTAAATACACCTAACACCTTCAAAATGTGAATAACGTAATCTTCTATACAATATAGGCATGTGGAAGCTCTAATTGGAATTTGAAATTTGTTTTATTATCGGTTTCAGATTTTGTAATACTTCAACGAATTTTTTATTAAAAAAACGAAACGATTTCAAAGCGAGCAATGGCAACACTGTACGAAAAAAAAGCATTTTTATCTCCAGCGCGTGAGACTCTGTATCCCAAATTCTAAAGATGTGCTCATTTTAAAACTAATTTGCGATATTGCTGTTGAACTGAATTTTATAGTTTAAGTACGTAGAACTTGCAATTTAATAAATAAAGGTAACACACAAAACGTTAAAAAAACGCCCCTTTGGACGTAATTTAAATTCTGAAATCTTTGAAATATATATATATATATATATATATATATATATATTTTTAAATAAGAATTTATGAAATAGTTTTGTCAGTTTTAAGCTCAAACACATGGGAAGCGAAAGAGAAAAATAAGGATATTTAAGGAAAGAAAAATGTTTTTTCTTGTTTACTATCGTCTGGATTTCTGTCTGCCTGAAAAAGTTTAGGCCGCGTTAACTCATCTTTTTGGAAATTCAGTTTGCGATTCAATCTGTTAGCTTTAAACGTTTAGAAAGTAAAAATAGGTAAAAATATATATAAACTGCCGTAAAAGTGGTCTTCTTTGCTTTCATTTTGATTACATTTGACAAATCGTTTCAGTTTCGAATTTGTGCCGCTTGAGACAGCTTTTTTTATTTTTACTTCCTTTTGTGACGCTAGTTCCGACGTCAACTACCAGCGAGTGCTTGCTTCCTTTATTAGCAAACTCAGCTGTCTTTGTGTTTTTGTTTTAAATTTGCGGTCAGCTGTTTGATGAGGAAGTAATTTTTTTTTTGTTTCAAGACTACCTGTTAATTTTATGGCGGGAATTTCGATTCCGGTACTTGAATTGATTTTCCATGTTAAGAATTTGCTTTCAAATCGTTTAGTCTGTTTATTTAACAATTCATAAAAGTTTTACAAAAAATGAAATAAATAATAATAATGAAAATCGAGCTTCCATGTGAACATACATAAATGCATACGTGCAGATTTTTAACTATTTTATTTCTTTAAAGATAACACAGGGCGATAGTATTTGGTGGCAACTATGTGAAAAGTGATGCACCGTTTATAGCGAGCCGACGCAAAATCCCATTTCAAGATTAATACTCCCTTATGGGCTGAAATGAGCAGTTTTTACTTCCTTGTACGAAGTCGAGGAAGTATTGTATTCACGAAAAATTCCGGGTATCGTATTTCAACGAAAATATTCACTTTGACTGCTACCGAATGCAATTTAATGATGTTTTGGCGTGGCATCTGTACGTACGGACAAAAGGACTTTTTTTTTTTTTTTCCCGCAAAACGGATTATAAAATTGATTTTAAATCGATTGAGAAGAAATTTTTTCGTGACGTGTGTAATTACGTATCTCGCATAACTCAAAACGAGTAGCCTCAAAACGTTGCAATTTTGTATATGGGACTACTATAACATGTAGTTGTGCACCTCCCTTTTTGGTTGCAATCGACCCCACCAAAAGTGTATATATGTACCCTCTCTGTTAGTCGGCTAAGTGAGGTTCGTTTTTTTACTCCTATAGGTTGGTAAATTGTGCATTTTTTTGCTTTCAAAATGATCGGATTATGTTGTTTTTATCTTCCGGTTAAGGTTTTTATGTCATTACTTAATCTGCATGCAGTAGTTATAGAATTATCAACAATTTAAAAGTTGTTTAAGTGCGGCCAAGCCTAATTTGTTTTATCATAGCAGCCATATTTGTTTACATATGAAACGTAGCAGAATAGTGACTTAAGTCTTTCTGCACTTTCAGTGATTTTTTTGCTGAGTAGGACCAAAAGGAAATATCTAGTTTTGTGCACCGAGAAATCTGCCTGCTGGCCGAATTGCTTGTTTTTGCGTAGAAATTCTAATTTTTATTGTAAAAATTGTTTTCTGTTAACTGTTTTGACTGTATTAGGTAATTTATGTTTTTCTTTATATTTCAATTTTAAATGAAGGTATCTTGAGGTTTTATGTATTTTTGCCTACCTGCGAAATGAGAACTGAATTAATTGAATAAGAAATCCATCTGTAATGAAATTCGAGAAAATGAGTTTAAATGAAATGTAGCAAAAAATGCGCTTTATTTAATATTCGGCACAAGAAAGTCATGTGGTATTCACATCGGATTTTATTTTTTAAAATTGCAACGAGATACATTCCGATGACCTCAGAAATAACGTGACTTATGTATAGCTTTTGTAACCAAACAATGCAGATGACCTCAGAGATCACGTGTACAGCTAATGTAAACAAACAAGGTAATTTTTCCTCTTCTTCTCCTGCAGAATGTATCTCATTATTGTTAGTGTTATTTTATTTGTCTCCTCCCATTCATTCAGTGGTAAAAATCGTCTGATGAGAGATACGCCATTGAGCAAACGTATTTCATATAAACTTATGGTAAGGAATACATATGATGAGGTCTGAAAAAAAGTTCTAAATTTATTTATATTTGCGTTTCGTTAGGTCTTTCTGTGATGTTACTATCGTGTCAACGATGAATTCAGAAAATAACGCATGTCCGAAAAATGTAAAAATCAAGATAATTATTATAGCAAGACTCACTTTGCTGTAATCATGTATAAAACTCATATGCCATTTATTTTTCTGTTTACACACAGGCATTTTATTTGCATGATATACAATTTAGATACAGATATTTCGTCTAGTTGATATGCTAATTATAAATATTTATTATCAAATAGAAGCATAGTTCAAGGCATTCTACACTTTATTTCTTATCCTCTTTTTATTCATTATCATTGTCAGAAGTACTGATGAATAAGGGTGGCCCACCCTGCGGCCAAGTCGTGGTGTATTTGCTGAATACTGGTAATCCGGGGTTCGAATCCATGCGAACGGGCTGGCTGCATTGGCGTTTTCGTGGTTTTACCTCCTGTATAACGTGTATACCAGTGGTGTCCAACCTTTGGCCTATCGCGAGTACATTTCCAAAACATCAACATTAAACATATTTCCAATCTTATGTGATACATCTGAAATATTAATTTCGGCAAATGGGTTTGAGATGAATAATAATGTTGGTTGAACTGTATGGAAATCAGAGAAGCGGAGTTCAAAATTATTTTTCAGTGGATTTAGGTTTTCCGAGTATTTCTGTGTTTCAATTGCCTTGTGGTTATTAATATGACTTGATAAATTCCGAACATGGCAAAATTTTTTCTGAAAAGCAGTTACTGTCCCAGCCAATTGAAAAAGGTTTCTTTTTCTTTTCCCTGGAAATCTTCGTTCAGTTTATTCAGTTTAGCTGTTATATCCGTGATGAAATACAGATCAGATAACCAATTATTATCCTCCAATTCTTTATAACTTTCGTTTCCGGATTCCAAAAACTGCTTTATTGGCGAAAGAAGTTCTACAAATCATTGAAGTACTTTTCCACTGCTGAGCCATCTAACATCGGAGTGAAGAAATAAGATTCCATACTCGCTATCAAGTTCATCAGTCAGCAATCAGTTATTTTATAACGTCTTGCAAGATATGACTATAAATATAAACTATGACTATAAATGCTTACCATATTTTAACAATTAAGAAATATAAATGAATGGTAATTTTTAAAATATTTTTTGTTCGTAATACCTAATCGGGCTGGCGAGCACATAAAAAACGATCGGCGAGCACAAGGTTGGGCACCACTGGTGTATACGAGCCAATAATCCCTTAGAAAGTCCTCACGGAGGCGTCCCTTCCCCTTAGGCAGATATTCCTAGAGTATATTGCCATAATCCAATGAACTAACGAGAGCAAACTTTTCGGTTGGTTTTGTTTGAAATATATTAGAATTTCATAAATTATTTCAGGAGCATTGAATAATGAAATTAGAAAACTGAGGAGAAATTAAACCAAAAATAGTTACATAAATTTACATTTACAGCTTTAGGTAGGTTGTGTGAAGAAGCAAACAAATTAATTGAGAAAGTTAATTTGGCTTTTCAGATACCATCTTCTGTTACGCTCAAGGTGTGGTGTAAAGTCTTAACTCTCACATCTTATTTTTAACGTTATTTGCAGTAAGGCTGGTTTGGTTTCTTTGACTATGTGAAAGCACTCGAGGGCTAGCTGCCTAAGGGAAGGGATGCCTTCGTGGAGGAATTTATGAGGGAAACTGATTCTATACACGTTACACATAGGAAAAACCACGAAAACAACCATGCAACCAGCCCGTTCACCGAGATTCGAACCCCGGACCGAGCTACCAGCATTCAGCGCCTTTACCTCTCGGCCGCTGGTGGGCTATTTGCTTGTAAGGAAAAAGTGCTTCATCTCATGGTAAACGTACTAGAATATTAAAAGTAGATGATTAGTAGTACAAAGATAGGCAGTAGTTATTAACCTTGGTGTCCGCTGCTGTCTCCCATCCTCTTTATCTGTAACCCCCTACTCACGGAATCTTTCCCATTTCATCCTCTTTTCAAACACTATGGGGCACTGGGGCTTGTTACACTTAACTATCTGATCAATACGTGAGTTGCTTCGAAGTAATTTAGAACCATGCAACGAGTATGAAATGCAGTTGTTTTCAATAACACGTCAGTTTGCCTTCTGATATTTTAACGCTTGTCTGCTTAAATCGTGGTCAAGAACTTATTGAAATCAATTGCAGTGATCCAGTACTAATATTCGAAGATAGGTCAGGTATATGAAACTGAAATTTGTAAAATATTGTCCAAAAATGTTTAAACAGATTTAGAAATCGAAAGATAAGTTAGATGAAAGCAATGAAGCTCGCCTTGTCTAAACCGTTTTTATTTGACGAAAGCGGCTGTTCGCTGGGAAGTGACTTTTCGAAAAGAGAATGAATTGGGGGAGAGGATATTGATGGCGAAAGCAGCGGTTCATTCCGCATTAAGCCCACCCAATCGGCTATAATACCCGCCTGGAGCCCCTTTAATGTTGCTGACAATGAGGACACATAAACATTGCCTTTTACCAACTCATCCGGCGCAAGGTTGACAGAACTTAATGGCCGTTTGAACAAGGAAAGAATTCCTTCTTATGTGATTTGAACAATACCAATCCAGTGATGTGGGAACTCATCATTCAAGTAACAGCAGACCTCACTGTGCTTGTGAGGTGAAATCGCAGCTGTCTTGCTGGAGTATGATTATTTTCTCAGTTATCTTTCATGTGAGGAACTAACCAGAACTGCAATGTTCCAAGATGTATCTTAATGCTACAATGTACTTGAAGGGGGGGGAAGGAACTTTTTTTTTTTTTTTTTGTCTAATATAAATAGCACTAGGCGTTTAAATTTGGTGAATCACATTTCTGTGGAATTCGTTCTGACAGTTTTTCTTGCCCTCTCATATATGTAGATATGCAAGAAAAATATTTTTAAAAAAATGTAAAAGATAAATTATAATTTAAATTACCAACGTAAATTAATTTCCTCTCTGTATTCTAAAAATAGTAAACCTTATTTACAGTGCGTCATTTCGAGATTAATCCATGTCCTATGACAATTCTAATGATGTAAATGAAACTAAAACTCGAACAGCCAATAATAGTTTTACAGCAGTACTAATTATCCAATCAAAATGCACTGAGAACCAAAATTAACTCATTGTGAATTAAAATTTCACCCTGAACATAACACACTTGCTCGCTACTGTTCGGCCTAGTTGCACTGCTGTCTGCTGCTTCTTCCTTGCTGCAGAGTTATCAGAAATATAAAATCTCTTGAAATAGGCACAAATAATGTGCCAAGTGGTTTGTGGCCGCAATATATTTACTGCAAATAAAATGGAGATTTAATGTGCCTCGGCTGCCAGTTGGATCAACATTTCTACGCCATCAAAATTCCTGCTGTTTATTTCTTCTAAGTTTGTTTCTGTTACATGTCTGTCTTCGGGTGTCATCTTTCTAACTATGCAGTAAAGCCTCTTCAAGCTATAATGCAGAGAACCATCGTCAATCCGTTGGAACTTTCTTTCACCAAGTCATCTTATTACATAATATATATAGAAGATAATAAAGTGCAATGAAAAGGGTAGATACTAAATAAACGAAATTATCACTAGAATACTTATAAATAATAAGCGTATTTAAAACTCAAATCAAATTGGAAGTAATATGTTGATTAAAGATAAGACAAACTTTAACTCCATCACATCCAATCCGCCCGACACCGGCCCTACATTGAAACAACCAGAACCGCCCGAAAACGGCCAAGATTGTAATTTTCTGTTCTTCCCTCCCCCTAAGGTATGTAATAGCAGGTGCATTTTCCCCAAATGCATTGTATCAGTTTACTGCAGACAGCGTGCCCTAAGAGGTTTTTTTTATCATTTGGATGATCTTGACATTTCGTTGTTGATTCTTTTGTGGTACAGTGTGCTTTATGGCTTTAAACAGCAATAAAAGAGCTAAAAATTTAAGGATTATATTTATTTTTAAACAATTTATTCCTTCCTATAAAAATAACGGAAATAAACAAATTTCAGTCGTGATCATAACAAAGCCGGAAAGGCGTGTTGATCTGACCTTCAGAATAGTTTTATAACGAACAGGGTCAAAGGCTAATGGAATCTTTGTTAGAAAGTACAAAGGATGTCACTGGAAATCTTCACACCTATTTTCGGCGTTAATGGACGGGGAGAGCAGGAAATTGCTGCGAAACTAGAAAAGTATTTCGGGCGGTTCGAGTATTTTGAGGATACAGCTTAGCGAAGGATCTGGATTTCAAAGAGTTAAACATTTGAATAAAAATACAATTGTTATATAAGACATAAGCAAATATACAAAAAAGCGGTAAATGGTAAATTAGCCCAATTCGAGTCTCACTATTAACTCTTCAGGAGAAATACATAATGGTTTTCAAATCCAGCTAATTCCATATCGCGTTTCGTCAAAACAGAAAATCAAGATTTGTCTGCATTTATTGTGATCCTCCACTTAGAGAACCAGAGCTCGAGTTTCCGCACGAGTCTTTGTAGCTTGGTAATAGCAAAATTTGGCGATGCAGACTTGACAACGAAAGCTGTGTCGTCTGCATAGCAACCCATAAAACAATTCTGATCTAAGTGATCTGCAGGTAAGTCGGCCATATAAAACAAGTATAATACGGGTCCAAATATAGATCCTTGAGGGACGCCGGCCATCACGTGCTTATTGCAAGAAGTATCTTTACCTATTTGTACACAGAAGGTCCTGTTGGATAGGAAAGAGTAAATAATTTTAATAAGTTCTCTACTGAACTTTAAGTTTAGCAGCTTGTAGATAAGCCCCTCATGCCAGACGCGGACGAATGCCTTCGCCACGTCTAGCATGAGTACGGTAACATATCTCTTGTTGTGCAGAGCATTCCCTATTAGTTCGTTTAAACGCACCAGTTGTTTTGTGGTGGAAAGACCTTTGCGAAATCCAAATTGCTCTAATGGGAGCTTGTCGAGATGGGGTTGAATCGGGGGGAGGATGATCCGTTCTAAGATCTTGCCCATGCTGGGAAGCAGGCTGATGGGCCTGTACCCTTCTGGTTATGTCTGATCTTTTCCCGGTTTTGGGAGTACAATCATCTTGGCGGTCTTCTAGATCTGGGCCGACCGGGAAGTAACTGATATAGAGGCATGCATTTAAAATGCGTGTGTACCTCGTGATAATATTGATAGGGAGCCATTTCAGTGCAACATTATTTACATTATCTATTCCGGGTGCTTTTCTGTTTCTAAGCTTCTTAATTATATTCAAGCTTTCGTGTGGCGAAGTGAGGTCAAGCCTATTATGCGTGGTATCTGTATATATCCAGTTAGAAACTCTGGAGCTCACTTCGGTCCAAAATTCTTGATTGCTTGGGGTAATATTCGGGAAGATTGCCTCTCAAAGTGCTCAGCAAGAATATTACTCTTGTCTATATCAGTAAGAGCAATGCAATGGTCATTATAGATTGTCCTATTATAACTGTGGGCTTATTCTTTAATCGTTTAAAAAATGAACAAAATGAGTTACTGGGCTCGTTAAAGCTCTCTATCTTTTCTTCCCACAGCTCTTTACGGTGCATAATGATCTGTTTTTTAATTTCTCTACTGAGTCAATTCATACTCTTCTTGGTATTGGGGTCACAGGTAATGTGGAATCTTTTTCTAAGTCTATTCCTATCTTTAATAAGATTTTTGATCTTCCTTGGTAATTTGTCTGTAACCTGATGCCTAGGGATTTTTCTGGTGGCGTTGCTGTAAGCATTCTGAATATCTGCAGTAAGATGGTTGATCGCGGAGTCAATAGCAGCCGGAGTGCGTAAGCTTTGAGTATTAGTATGACAATCACAAAGAAATTCGTGGAAGAGTTTCCAATTAGTCGTGTTGATAAGATCCTGAGTAACGTCTTTATTCGTGCCTAGAGTCGCGACGACCGGGCAGTGGTCAGAGTCAAGATCTTGATGAACTTCTAGGTTGAAGGAATAAGAAGTAGTGGACAAGAAAACATCAAGAATATCGCCTATCCTTGGGTTCTGTGGCAGATAGGTGTACTCGCTTGGAACGTGAAAATAATCAGGGTGATTTTTGATAAATTCTGACAGCTTCGTGCCGTTTTTATTTGTTCTTCTGCAGCACCATTCCTGGTTCTTAGCGTTTAAGTCACCCGCGAGAATGACCTGTTTATTTGTATCCAAGATCTTGGTAAGGTAATTAATATCGAGCATATTTCGCGGCGGGTTATACATAGCATTAAAGTAGACATTGCCGTAGTAAAGGAAGGAGGACAGACACAGTGACAAGTTCATGCCCATTGTAACGTTCGTCATTAATCATGCAGGACTGTAGTGAGTTTCTAAGATAATGGCGACCACCCCCCTCACCTCGGTGACTTAGACGATCACACCTGTAACATTTAAAATTTGGAATCGTCATCCTTGTAATCGGCGTAGCGAAAGTTTCGGTAATCATAACCACGTCGATGTTGTGATTCGTAAGGAAATCGGTAAGTTCAAGAATCTTGTAATGAATGCCACGTGCATTCCATGTCATGATATTGATAGAGGCACTAATTGCGTGCCGACTAAAAGTTTGGCGAATGAAGATAAATCGTTTACAACTGTTTGCCTTGTGATACTTTATACAAATGAAAGTGAAACAGGATCAGACGTTGTTATAGTACATTGCCGAATTGTAGTAGAAACAGGAACAAATAAGAATTGTAACGGAAGATGCCCTTTTTAATAAATCATATGTTATACAATCAAATGTTTTATTTTTGTATTAAAAGTTGATTACTATTTCTGATTCGTCAGGAATAAAATATAAAATCTTGCAACCAGCTTTCTTGTTTGCCCTCGTATTTCAAATGCGCGTTATTATAATCGCATATTCTTCTTTTTACATTCTGAAATGTTAAAACTGTGCTTTCAGCATGCCTGAGTTTTGTACTCGTATGTGTGGCTCTGTGTTCCGTAGAATTGGCGAACTGACATATAAAAATTTTATGAATGTTGAAAGGAAGATATTGTAGTCGAAAACTTCAATTAAATGGATTAAATCAATATGCCAAAGGAACTTCTAGAAATATTTGTTTTAAAAATTTTATTATTCAGATTTTATTTAAATCCAAAATGTTTTAAAATATAAGGAAAAAAAAAATACGTATTCCTTGAAACTTTTTTGGAAAGAAATCTATCATTATAAAATCGCTTAAAATTAATGAAGTGTAAGTTAAGTAAAATAGTTACTGTATAGAAGGGTTAGATATACTGGCACAAAAAATTACAGTCAGAAGAACAATTACCTAAAGAATTAAATTAATTACATTAAAAGAATTTCAAATAAATGAGAAAATAAATTAACATCTCTCCAAATGTCAATGCTAACAGCAATAACACGAATGAAAGTTATTAAGTTCCGAACTGAATTCATCCGTCGGTACGCAATAATTGTGTCCTTGCGATTACTTTACAATATAGATACTACAAAAGGCCGCCAACGACGTAGCGGTAAAATCGTTGAATACTAATAGTTTGAAGCGGGTTTAAATCCTGGCGAATGGATTGCCTGAATACCAGTTCTCGCTAACTTTTGCTGCCCGTGTTTAATGTGAATATGAGCCAATTTCAGTTAGCTTTTCATGATGACATGCCTCGATTCGAGTCCTCGCTTGGGATTGTGTTTGGTTTGGCTTGTTAGATTATTAAGCACGTTAAGGCGATCTGCCTAAGGAGAGGTATGCTTTCGTGACAGATTTTCTAAGGGAAACAATCTCGTGCTAAGAGTTAAAACCACGAAAACGCCCATACAATCAGCCTGTTCACAGGGGTTTGAATGCGGATCAAACTACTCGCAAAACCGCTGAACACTGGTAGTTCGGTCCAACTTTCGAATACCGGCGAGCGGGCTAGCTGCATGTGTGTTTTCGTGATTTTCCGCATGTGTATCGTGTATGCAGTGTCTTCTGGATGCATGCTTGAATAAAGCGGGCGCAGGACGCGCAGAAATGCTGAACACTGGTAGTTCGGTCCAACTTACGAATCCCGGCGAGCAGGCTGGCTACACGAGTGTTTTCGTGATTTTACGCATGTGTATCGTGTATGGAGTATCTTCTGGAAGAGTACATGAATAAAGCGGGCCCAGCCGGCGCCAAAATGCTGAAAACTGGTAGTTCAGTCCAACTTTCGAATCCTAGGGAACGGGCTGGCTCCATGGGTGTTTTCGTGATTTCACGGATGTGTATCGTGTACGCAGTATCTTCTGCATGCATACGTGAATAAAGCGGGCGCAGACCGCTCAAAACCGCTGAACACTGGTAGTTCGGTCCAACTTTCGAATCCCGGCGAGCGGGCTGGCTGCATACAGTTAGTCAATAAAGTCTGCGTACATCAAGAAAAGTAATATCAAATCCAAATTTTAAGGTGCAAAAAGGGTAGTTTCTTAATTTATTTTTTAAATATTTAGTTTCAATAAGGGACTTTGAAATTATTTAACTGTAATATTTTCATATCTATTAATTTATGCACACTAATTTTTAAAAGATAAGTGGCCAGAAATCAAAGCCAATAAAGTTTGCGTACAACGCGAAGGAGGCGGGGGATTTCTTATCTAATTTTTAAACTTCAAACTTGAGAATGCAAAGAAGGTTACACTTTCAAGGTCATTGACTTCCGAAGCAAATTTCACGTTGATTGGAACTTGTTATTTCTATTTTCTTTGACGAAAATGGCAACCAATAAAGAAATTCCTTTAGTTACGAGACAACTAATTATCAAATTGAGAGATGAAGGTAAAACTCTTCGTTATATTGGTAAAACCATTGGGAAACCATTTTCTAGTGTGCAGAGTTATTCAAAACTATCTTAACACTGGTAGTCTTGCTGTAAAACCAAGATGTGGGAGGCCAAAGAAGCAAAAGCAGAGAGAAGGAAAAATTCTTTTACGAATTAAACAAAATCCTAAACTTTCTGCTGCAAGCATTACAAAAGACATTTTTTTAACTAGCAACAAGAAAATTTCTCCTGAAACTGTACGAAAAGTGCTGCAAAAGGCCGATTATCATGGACGCAAACCTAGGTCTAAGCCATACAATTCCGAGACAAATAGAAAGAAAAGAATTGCTTTTGCCAAAATATATTTAAACTCTTCGCAGGACTTCTGGAACAATGTAATTTGGTCAGATGAAAGTAAATTTACGATATTTAAAGTTAATGGCCACCCTATTGTATGGAGAAAACCAGAAACAGAACTGAATCTGAGAAATTTAAATCCACCTGTCAAACATGGAGCTGGCGGTGTGATGGTATGGGGGAGTATGTCGTCGAAAGGAGTTGGAAATTTTCACATTATTGATAAAGTCATAGATAAGTATGTTTATCTGGATATTCTGAAGAAAAATCTACGAGACAGTGCCCCAAATTTGAACCTTTCTGATACTTTTATTTTCCACCAAGACAACGACCCCAAACATACAGCTAAAATTGTGAAGGAATATCTCCTCTATCACACTCCAAGACAGTTGCGTACTCCTCCACAGTCACCAGACCTCAATTCAATCGAACATTTGTGGGCAAAATTGGAGAAACGAATTCGAAAACGCAATATTACGTCGGGAAATGAGCTAATTAGTAAATTGCAGGAAGAATGGGCGAAATTTACGTCGGATGACACTGAAAAACTAGTTCAGTCAATGCCTAGACGTCTGCAAGCTGTTTTGAAGAAAAAAGGATATCCTACAAAAGTATTGAAGTAATGTAAAAAAAACTTATATTTTGCTTTTTTTTTTTTTTTTTTTTTTGAAAGTGTACGCAGACTTATTGGAATTAATTTGAGTTTTTTTGACAAAATATATTTTTGAAAAAATATAAAAAGTATTACACTGATATTATTTACTTTGGTTTAATCCTAGTATCCGGTGCGCACAGGATTTGGCTACTTTTGGCGACTTTATGATGAGCAGTAAAAGCGGGACATATACGATGAGTAGTTAACTACTCATTCAAAGAAAATATACAGTTAAACATAGTATATACTATGTATATAGTATATATACTATGTGTGTATATACAGGTTGTAGGAAAAAATGTCACCCGGAAAAAAGGGAAACGGAAAGAATATCCCCGGAAAATAAGGAACGGAAAAAATGTCCCCCTTCGTTTGCAATGGGAAATATAAGGCATGTTTAGAAAGATCGCCAAGCTGGGTGATAAAAGTTTTATCTCAACAACCGTAACTTCGGATGACCGGAAACATGTGCGAGTAGAAGCAAGAAGATGTGTTGGCTGCTTATTTCTTCCATGGAGCCTACCTCCATAGTTTCTTCTCTAAGGTTAAAAATAGAGAGTTGTTTAGAGAAGGAAGCTTTCGCGATGGACGCCAGGGGGGAAAGGCGGGTTGTCCAGCGTCGGTCATTGTCAGGTCTTTAGTAATTACTTTCCTCGCACTGCATGTAGTTGTAGCCTTAAGCTGCGGTTTAGTGAAACATTTATTGACGCACAACAGAAAACTAATTCATCCTGAGCTTTGGTATAAGAAACAGTTGTAGATGCAATTTCAAGTTACGGTTTGCGATAAGAATAGGACTAAATTTTTTACCTAATTAATTTTCGCATAATTTTTTTTTTTTTTTTTTTTCTCATTTGATTTTAATTAAAAGTAACGCATCTGCACAGAAAACATTTGTTTAAATTTGCACTTAAGTTTGAAAACAAGAATACCACAGTTATTAAAATTAAGAGGTTTATTTCAAAATTATTAGTCTCTGAGGGACTAATGTTTTCATTTTGCGTCGAATCACTCTGAATGTCCGTTTCACTTTTCAAACTGTTGCCACCAAATATTGTGATAAAGCAACCGTACCTACAGCCATCGAGTTTCGAATGACGTAATCCTACTGCGAATATGGGCAACTGGAAGCCCAAATTTGAAATTTGGAATTCGTTTTATTATCGATTTTATATTTTGTAACGAATTTTTGATTAACAAACTCAAGAATTTCAAAGCGAGCCATGGCAATGTTGTACAGAAAAAACATTTTTATCTCCAGCGCGTGAGACTGTGAATCGGAAATTCTAAAAATGTGCTCAATTTAAAATTATTTTGCGATACTGCTCTTGAACTGAATTTTATGGTTTAAGTGCGAAGAATATGATATTTAATAAATAAAGGTAACACACAAAATGTTAAAAAAAGGCCCCTTTGGACGTAATTTAAAATCTGAAACCTTTCAGATTTTTTATTTTACTAAAATTTTAAAATCTAATTAAAATGGATCCCATAACCACGCGATCTGGATTTAAACATTTAATATGCAATGAACCCTCTTATAGCGACCTCTTCCAAAATAATTTCTCAGAGTAGAAATTAACACTTGTACTGAGCATTATCTCTTTAAGATAACCACTTCCACCAAAGACCAAAATAATTAGAAACGTAGATGATCGTATTAGAGAGGATTTAATGCATTTTACAATGCACCAATGCGTAACCTACTCAGAGCCGGACCATCTAGTAGCCCATAAACGATTGGCGACCATCTCCTTAAGACGATCACTTCCAAAAGTGACCGGCATTTCTATAGGTTTAAACAAACACTTGCACTGAATATCATCTTTCTAGGGTGGTGATCTTCACAGATATCAAAAATCAACTAGAAACATGGATGGATTAGGATTATTCAATTATGGCAAAGCGCACGAGGGCTATCTACCTAAAGGGAGGGATGCCTTCGTGGAGAACTTTCTAAGGGAAACTGGCTCGTATACATATTACACATGGGGAAAACCACGAAAGTGCCCATGCAGCCAGCCCGTTCGCGGGATTGGAATCTCGGACCGAACTACCAGTGTTCAGCGTCTTTACCGCTCGGCCGCTGATAGGCTGAAATCTGATGGATGGCTGATGGATATCTTAGAAAGGATTTTTACTTATAGTAGTTATATAAATTACAATTACGTGTAGAGCTTATGGAAACTTAAAAGCGGCCGAGCGGTTAAGTTGCTGAATACCCTGGTTGTTATATCTGGGTACGATTCCTAGCAAAGCAGCTTTTTGTGGTTTTTCCCCTATATAACGTGGTTACGAGCTAGTTTTCCTTAGGAAGCCCTCCACGAAGGCAACCATTCTCTTAGGCAGATACCTTTCGTGCGCTTTGTTATAGTCAAGTAAACCAAACCAAATTAAAGAAGCTTATTTATTCTACTCTCCAAATTGAGATCCAAATAAGTCATACGTGGGAGCTTTTCGTATTCATAACGTAAAACGTATCAAAATGGGGAAATTAAATAAATTTAATTATTTAACTTGGTTATCTAGAATTCCAGTTTTTAATTTATCTCTTGTTTCCAAAAATCTGTGCATGAATAAATGTGTAATAAAGCATAGACAGATAACTTTGAAATTCAGAGAATAACTTAAATGACCTTTGACCACTAGCAGCCGAGAGGTAAAAATAGTTGAATATTGGTAGTTCGACTGCCACGCCACGATAATTTCCTGGTAAGCAGCACATCCGCCATGGCGTTCAAACCATGGCGGATGTGCTGCTTACCAGGAAATTTTCGTGTTTTTCTCCATGTGTGTAACATAAATACGAGGCAGTTTCTATCAGACGTATGAAATAAATTTTGTCAACTACTCGCTATAAACAGTCCTCCATGAAGGCATCCATATTCCCTTCGGCAGATAATCTTATGGTACTTTGCCATAACCTAAATAATCTGAATTGATGATTATGCTAATTTTTTCTCATACTGAATCTGTTTTATTTATCATAAACTGTGTTAACTGCTTTAAATTAACCAAATCAGGATTTTTTTCTGTTAGATTTCCTTTTTGAAATTTTTCACATCATTTTAGAAGCCTAAATATGTCAGATCGTTTTAGTAAGACGTATTATTTGTAACTGTTTTACATATAAGTACAGAGAATCTCATGACGGCGAACTCTAAAAGTGTTTCCTACAACATAAATAAACAGGCTTTTATACATTTGCCTCTCTAATGCAACCATCTACTATATAAGTGGCCTAAAAATCGCTTGAAGCCGCCGTTAGTGGTCGCATTAGAAAAGTCTCATTATATTTGCATTTTTGTGGCATTTAATAATTTCAGTTACATGTCTGCCTTATAAACTATAATATTGATTTTTCAAGGTCGTGTAACAACTTTCAATATAAATTAGAATAGTAATAATCTTTTACATTCCATTCGGATTATTGTATTCGTATGAAAGCCTTGAATCAATTGTTGATCATTATTTTGTACGTATGCTATTGCAAAAATTTAAAAATTCTTAATTATGATATTTTCCAATATTCGGGCTTTAAATGCCCAAGTTATTTAATTTTATGCCAAGATTTAAACATTGTGCATTTACAATGAGAAGATCTTAATTATGGAACTTTTTAACATCTGGAGCTGGTTAAAACTGGTTGAAATGTGTTGCAGTCGCAGTTCGTATGCAAAACCATTCTCGCACTGATTTGTTTTATGCTTAATTTATAGCAATTTCCCTAAGTAACCAAATTTTAGATTTATATCATTTTTTTTTTAAATTGTGAAAATAAACAAAAAGAAAGGAGAAAATTTTTCTTTCTTACATTATAATTATTTTCAGTTCATCTTTTATGATAATTAGTGTATTTTTCAATTTTCCTCAACTGTCAAATCTTGTTGTATTTCTAAATATCTTTAGATTATTTACAGTCCCTGCAATTTTAGAGGTTTTATGTTAAACTCTAAAATAGTTATTAGAATAATTATTAGAAGCATTTGATGTAATTAATGACGTACGTCGCCCATAGATTCGCAAATTTTGAATTTTCAATATTGTTGCATGCACTTGAGCAGAAAATTCGTCTTTTCTAGCAAATTGCAAATTTTAAAATTCAAAAAATTCAACTCCACCAATCCAGTTTTCAGACTCAATTAAAGGCACTGAAGTTATTTAACATTTAAGAACTCTCGGTGATTTAGAATTCCCCGGAATTGGTACTCAAGAAATGATTTCAAAAATGCTCTTCTACATCTATTAATAATTGTTCTATCCCTTGAATAGCTAGTATCTACTGCATTTTCTCCTCATTTCTTCTTTGGTGGTTATTTGAATCATAGCAAAGCACGGGAACTGTCTGTCTAAGAGAAGGGATGCCTTCGTGGAGGACTTAACGAAGTATGAGAATGGGAAACTTGATTGTATTTACCTTACACAGGAAGAAATAACTAAATTATCTTGCAACCAGCTTGTTTGCTGGGATTTGAGCCCCTGTCGAACTGTCAGTGTTAAGCGACCGCCAAAGTCGTAGCTAGGGTTTTCAGCGCCCAGGGACAACTGAAGATTGATTCTACAATGTCGTAATATCAGTTTGGCGCCCCTTGGATTCTGCGCCCGGGGACAGATGGCCCCTTTGCCCCCTTCTAGCTACGGCCCTGGCGACCGCTGGAGCGCTGATGAGCTGCATTATGTATTCTGCTTAAGAATATAGAACACAAATGACTGTCAATTTTATTATATCATCAGTGTTTGGTAACTTTCCCTATGAAAATAAAATTGTTAGAAATATGAGTGAAAAGACATGTAAATATTTTGAATTTGGATTCAATTTAATCCCCTTCATGTAACATATAATGCAGTTTACGTAATAGCATTTAAAATTTTTGAATATATTAACACAAAAGGATACGGCAATGCTGTTACGGTATTCGACAAAATATGTCTCGTTTACGTATATATATATATACGTATATATTCTTTGCAGAAGGAAGAAAATTATAGCCAATGCAGAAAATTTCTAAATTCAATTTCGCCAGATAAATTTTACATAAAATGAAAAAACAATTTTCAGTACATATAAATAATTAATTGAATGAATGTAAATTTTTACTGCGGAATACATAAACTTATTTTCAGCTCAATGTAAAACTGTTCCCACGCAAAACTTATATTATAAGAAAAAGTTAAATGTCTGTTATGTCGAATATTTCTTCACTTAGATTGCAGAGACATTCGATATTTTATGGAAGCAGGAGACTTGAAAAATGAGCAACCCCCTCTCCGGGAATCGAACCGCGGATCTCTGGAATACGCCCCCAGCGTGCAGACCACTACACCACGAAAGCACGTCAAGAAGGCTCAAGTCTAAAATTTATGCATTTTAGTATTAATTCTATATTTTGCATATTAACATTTTAAAAATACCTGACTAAATTACTCCTGGACGGTTGTGTATAAACCTATGGTTTGTTTGATCAAGTGCGACTCATTTGTAAAGTATTGAATGGTGTACTCGCTTGCAAAACCTTGTGAATTTTGTTTTTCTTGAAAAATCGGCAATACTAAGTATGATTGCTAAATATTACATTCTTTTTAAGGGAACATTATAGTATAATAATAAGAATATTTTCTCCTGGGATATACTTTTATCAATGATATGTTACTGTAGCGCAGTTTTGCTAAATTCCTATAAATCAGTTCTAATTATTCTAAGCTGATTTACTAAGACTTGGAATGATGCTCAAGGCCGGCGCTAGACGTTTTGCCGCACGGTGCCTGCTTTACAACTTCAAAATTCTGCCGCCCAGCTCTTTCCAAAGTTCTAAAAATTTTGCGTTCTCTCAATTCTGCTGGCCGGTGCGGTCGCACCGATTGCATATGCTCTGGCACCGGCCCTGATGATACTAGGAATGACTAGGAAACGATATTTCAGATAATACTTATTATCTGAATTGTCATTTCCTCATAAACATGATGCTTATTAAAAATTACAGATGTTTTAATTAATAACAACCTTAAAAACTGGTTGTTAGTAGCTTTAATTTTGACTCCATACACTTCAACAATTAAAAAATCCAAAAGATAGGAAGTTTCCTTGTCAGCTCTTTTTGAGGCCTTTTCTAATACTGCTAAAATTCTGCATGATATTTGTTTTAGAACTGCTAACAAACTGCTAACAAAATTTTAAATACAAAAGTTATACTGCAATTTTAAGTCTGAAAAGTAATTAATTCAGACTTGAAAGCTCTTGAAACATAGAACTTGAGCTCAAAACAATAAGAATAGAATTTTGCATTCATTTTTTTAATTATACGATTATTGCTTCATTGATAACAATGTTATAAATAGTTCATTTAGAATTACACTACAATTGCTGCATTAGAATCCATATTTCTTACTAATTATTTAAACATGAAAAATGAGAACTATAATATTTATATGTACTTTTTAATCTCCAAAGTCATAATAAAGTTTTCTCATAAATAGGAAATTGACTGTTTTCAACAGTTTTCACCTCTTCGTCAAGATGCATTTCTTTTACGGTCCTAATTAAAAATTACAGAACAGCAGAACATAATCTTCTATCTCATGAAATTTGCTAAAACAAATTCTTTCGCATTAATTTTGAATTTTATTTAACTCTAATTTATTCAATATTTCGAGTTCTGGATAATCAAATTAGCGGTATCATTCTAAAGCTGCAAAATGTAATTAAGAAGCTCAGCTTCGTTTTTAATGATTCATTTTACCACGCCACTGGGAAAAAAAAAAAAAAAAAAAAAATATCTGAGTTTTCAGATTTTCAATTACGTCCAAAGGGCGTTTTTTTAACATTTTGTGTATTACCTTTATTTATTAAATATCATGTTCTTTGCACTTAAACCATAAAATTCAATTCAATAGCAATGCCGCAGCATATCTTTAGAATTTTCCATACACACTTCCACGCGCTGGAGACAAAAAGGTTTTTCCCAGCCGTAGAGTGTTGCCATTGCTCCCTTTTAAATCGCTGAGTTTGTTACTCAAATATTCGTTAAAGTTTTGCAAAATATAAAATCGATAATAAATCAAATTTCAAATTTGGTCTTCCACATGCCCATATTCGTAGGAGGATTACGTCATTCAAAATTCGATGGCTCTATGTACCGTTGTTTTATCACAATGCGAGAAATATACATACATTTATGCAGATTTTTCATTATTTAAAGGAAAATCTGAAAGCTTTCATATTTCATATTGCGCCCTTAAGGATTTTTTTAACGTTTTGTGTGGTACCTTTATTTATTAAATAAAATGTTCTTCGCGCTTTACCATAAAATTCAATTCCACAGCAATATCACAAAATATTTAAAAAGTGCAAAATTTAAGAATTTCCAATACACAGTTTCGGGCGCTGGAGATACATTTCTTTTTTCGTACAGTGTTCCTGTTGCACGCTTTTAAATCGATGAGTTTGTTAATTAAAAAATTCGTTAATGTGTTGCAAAATTGGGAATAGCTAATAAAACAAATTCCAAGTTCGGAATTTCAAGTGCTCATGTTTGGTTGGAGTACTGCGTTATTCAAAATTGGATGGCTCTAGGTACTGTTGTTTTTTGAAAATGCGGAAACATTCATGCATTCATGCAGAATCTTCATTATTTAGTTTCTTTAAATATAATGCATGGCAATAATATTTTGTAGCAACAGTTTGAAAAGTGAATCGACGCAGAAAGTGAAACCACGCAAAATGTCGTTTTGAGACTAATAGCCCTTTGGGCTTAAAAAATAAATAAATAAATAAATAAATGTTAGATTAGCAAGTTAAAAGTCAGAAATAACAACATTTAACCGATAAGAAAATCAGAACTCTTTACTATCTCGCTCGAAAAATGCAATTTTGAATAAAATAATAATTTTGCTTCTTTATTAAATTATTCTTATAACAGGGCTTGCATGAATGGATTATATTCTACTATAAGAAATTTTTTCATACCAATAAATTGCCACAGTTAGAGACAGAAAGTACAGTAAACCCTTTCTAAGATGACCACAGGTTCATAAGATTTTGGGCTTTTGCGAATTAGAGAAATAGCTCTCAGCACCGATGTCCAAGTTCTCAGAAATACTGATCATCATAGGAAGAAAATCACCAGAAGAAAGTTCACTATTCACATTCGGAAGTGCATTATTCTATAAATGAAAGTACATTAAGCCGATTCGATTGCGTGTATGGCCGTATCTATTTATATATAGGAAAAATTTTAATATAAAATAAATATAGTGTAAAATATATGTTACCGTTAAAGCGTATAATTAAGTTATTTCCTCGAATAAGTAAGTATTTGGCGGGGGGGGGACTAGTCAAGCCGGTTTAGCTAATTATTTTAAAATAACTATATTAATTAGTATAGAATATAATATTCTATAAACTAACTAATGATAAATGCCGCTCAGACGGTGTAGTGGTTAGGGGAGCGAACTTCGATACCTAACGGCTTGGGTTCGAATCCAGGGGAATGCATAGTTCTAATGGTCCGTCCCTTCATAGGAGGCAAAGGTGGCCCACCTATTAGGTGACTGCATAATAAAGTGACAACTGCTTCTGGTCAAGTCGAAGTCGGCTGAGGGACCATCATTCATATTAAAAAAAAAAAAAAAAAAAAAACTTAATAACAAAAAAAAAAAAAAAAAACTCAAAGGTTTCAGGTTTTAAACTACGCCCAAAGAGGGCGTTTTTTTTTTTTAACGTTTTGTGTGCTACCTTTATTTATTAAATATCATATTCTTTGCACTTAAACCATAAAATTCATTTAAATAGCAATGTCGCAAAAGAATTTTTAAAAAGCATATCTTTAGAAGAATTTCCGATACACAGTTCCGCGCGCTGGAGATAATTTTTTTTTCGTATAGTGTTGCCATTCCTCGCTTTTAAATCGTTGAGTCTGTTAATCAAAAATTCGATAAAGTTTTACAAAATATGAAATAGATAATAAAACAAATTTCAAATTTGGGCTTCCAGATGCCCATATTCGCAGGAGGATTACGTCATTCAAAATTCGATGGCTCTGTGTACCGTTGTTTTCTCACAATGCGAGAAATATGCATATATTTATGCACATTTTTCATTATTTAATTTCTTCGAATATAATGCAGGACTCTAACATTTGGTGGCAACAGTTTGAAAAGTGATTCGCCGTTTATAGTGATTCAACGCAAAATCGCAAAACGAAAAGAATGGTCCTCCAGAATCAAAGTCTCTTACACCTAATGATAAACCGTTAAAGTGGGGGGGGGGAAAATGACACTATAAAATATCTGTCGTTTTATAAATTAACTGATGATAAACCGTTAGTGTTTAGAAAATTATATTTCATATTACGGATAGATTAAATAATAACGGAATGCATAATATAATATTATTGCTAGATTCGTTAAACCGTAATAAAAAATAACGAACTATACTACGCCAATAGTTCTGTTTAGCAGCTTTCGTGTGCCGTCTTTACTGACAATTCGTCATTTATCAACACTTTAATGTGAACAAGCTGTTAGCTTCCAGTTAGGGATGGATGAAATTTAGTTTAAAGACCGGCAATCATTATTTAACAGAGGAGAAACATTTGCTCCCCGTGAATTCTTTCCTTCCGGGTGAGGTGGGTCGGTTTCTTTAAGGAAACGGGTGAAGCAAACCACGGGGGAGAACATATGATTTTCCCGCAGGCAAGTTGGAAAAACCTGCTATCGAAATGACCTTGCTCAGCTGCAGCCAGCTCAACGTCTTACCCTTAAAACCTCCCTCAAGAGAGCCCGCTATAACCCTGCCCGTTTGGCAGGTTTCCCCATCTCCAATCGGCGACATTATTTGGCGAGATTTTAGAGTTCCTTTTTTTCCGTTCCTTATTTTCCGAGTGACATTTTTTCCGTTCCTTATTTTCCAGGGACATTCTTTCCGTTTCCCTTTTTTCCGGGTGACATTTTTTCCGCACACCGTATATACATATACTATGTGTGTATAGTATATATATAGACGTTCTTTGGATCATTTTTGGTGTTGGCGATAATTTTCAAAGTCACGCCAAGGCTGCACCGTATAATAGGATTTTACCTTTACTTTTTATTTAAGCTTACAATTTTAGCTAATCGAAGAAAAAAAGTGCAATGATTAAAATGCACTTTTCTATGCTTTAAGTGTTTTTTTAAATTTAAAATTTAGTCTGTACGCAGACTTTTGTGACTAACTGTATGTGTTTTCGTGATTTTCCGCATGTGTAACATGTATGCAGTATCTTCTGCATGCATACGTTAATAAAGCGGGCTCAGCCTAGGTAAAATCGCTGTACAGTGGTAGTTCGGTCCAACTTTCGAATACCAGTAAGGTATCCATCCCCTGAGGTAGCGGCAGCCCGCGCAAATCTGCTGAAAACTGGTAGTTCGATCCAACTTTCGAATCCCGGGGAACGGGCTGGCTGAATGGTTGTTTTCGTGATTTCCGCATGTGTAAGGTGTATGCAGTATCTTATGGATGCATACGGGAATAAACCGGTTAAAATCGCCGGAAACTGGTAGTTCCGTCCAACTTTCGAATATAGGCGAAATTTAACATGGGAACTTTTGAACAATGAAATGCGGGCTTGCCCGCTAGTTAGATAATTAAGCACGCTAAGGTGATCTGCCTAAGGGGAGGTATGCACTGTAAAAAAAAACCTCGAAGTTTACAGACAAAAGTCTTGTATAGTTACAGAAATGCGAACAATTACGAAGGAAATACCTGTAACGAACACAGAACCAAACGAAACTGTAAACTCTACAGGAGTTTTTCAAGAAGTTTTGCTTGGATTTTGTCCGTAGCGTGTGATCACGTGGCTTAAAACGGCTGAGAGAGAAGAACCAATCAGGAAGAAAGTGGAAAAACAGCGTCTTAGCGGGAGAGTTCAACGATAGTCGCCATGTTAGCCATTATTTTTGCTATGGTCGAGGTAAGTTCGAAATAGTGTTTGACGTGTATTTTACTAATTTTATGTAATGTATTTGTTATGTTCTTTACACTATCTATAATTAAATTCTTTTAATGTTTAGCTTATAATTCTAATGCTCCTAAATAAACCTGTGTTGAATTATTGTTAAGAGTTCAAATCACAGAGCTTGTGTTCCATTTAGTAAAATAACAACTTTTATTCGTTACATCTGCAGGTGTCTGCAGTTAAACTGCTCATATTTATAAACAGAAACAAATTTGTTAATATGTTAGTTTAAAAACAAATAAGCTTAATATTAATGTTCTATCTATAGTCTAATAATTTCTCATGTTAAATATTTATGTATCTTTTAAAACATATCGCGTTAGAATATTCATATTTTTCATTTTGTTGACAGATGTAACATTATTATTCCATACATGTTATCATTAATCCCAGCGTGAGCTGCTTTAGAATATTTTTCAGAGCATTATTACACTATGTATGTTATTATTAATCTCAACGAAAAAGAAAAAATAAATGTAATATATTTAAAAAATTCGACAAAATAACTTAACATACATTAAAAATGGAATATCATTTCATTAATACATGCGATAAGTTCGCCTTAAAAGATTATACAGTCGGATAGCAATTACATATTTGTAAAAGTATTCAATGTATATTATTTTTTGTGTTAAAGATAGTTTTAATCCAGGACAGTCTTTACCAACTTATAAAGCATCTATTAAGTTGCATTATAACCAACATTTACAAAAGGCAATCGAAATGCCGTGACTTTGACATATTTTTAACTATGATGTAACATACTAGGAACATTAAAGAAAAAAAATTCTATTTTTTCCTTTATGCTTGTTGAAAAGTAAAATATTAATAAAATGGTACAACATTCATTCTAGTACTTACAATGTAAATTTACATATAAATTTACTATAAATTTTGGTGCAAAGTTCATTATAAAATGCATTTGCTAATATTTAATAGTTATAGCATTCAATATCAAATCATGGAAATATTAGTAATGATACGTCAGTTGCATATATTAATTTCAATACTCAGCTCAATGCCAAATTTCTTCTATATCTGAGATAACATGTATTTTTTGAGAATAATTCTTTTGTGTCATCTTTTCATTTAAAAATCTCTTTGAGATATATTTTAATGTGAATTATTTTCAAAATTATCCTCATTAGAATGAATGTTGTTCTCTTTATTATGTTTGAAACTGCCGTTACGCTAAAAAATATATTCAGAAAACTATTTATTGCTGAATGTTTAAAATAAGTTCTACTGCTCCTTTTTGACAAAGAGTATCCATTTGAATTGCAGTTGGTTTTAATTAATCGTTGGTTGTATTTTTAAGAACTACTTGATAAAATTCAACAAATTAATTCAATCTATGAGTTCATCTGAAAAACCTAAAATTTTTATTCCAATTCTGTCATGTGTATATATTTCAAGAATGAAAAAGAATTACAAATTCACTATCCAACAATACTGAGTAATATGTTGTTGATATAGCCAAACTTAAAATGACCCATTTTAAAACCAGATTAAATAAATCATCGCGTATTTTCGGTCATCGAATTTCTTTGGCGTTAAAATTGTCATAGATTTAGTAAATCCAAGGGTCAAGGTAAGCTCAAATATTTTTTTTCATAGTTCATATTTGCTAAGTTATAAATTTTGCTGATGCAAAAGTTATGTAAACATATGCTAACATATGTTAAGCAAACATATGCTTAGAGTATTTGAACTAGTGTTGAAAAATCACTGGAATTTAAAATGTAATTGACAGTATGCCTTAAAGCTTGTTTTGGTAAAAGCATATTTATGGGTGCCCCTTGGCAAAATTTGGCGATTTTTGGCAGTACATGGATACCAAGTTTGTGCAATTCTTTGACCATGTTATTTTGGCTTGTGTAGCGACGATTTGTGTGCCAAAAACCGCCGCTACACGAAGACAGATTGCACATACTCGGTATCCATGTACACATCGACCTATTTTCACTTAAAAAAAATCTGTGAATTGTACAAACTTGGCATCGCACACTCCCTTGACTTTATCCATGTACACATCAACCTATTTTCACTTAAGAAAACATCAGAGAATTGCACAAACTTGCGCTCCCTTGATAATACAGGGAGCACCCTTCAATATACTCTAACTGCTGTTTTTCATAAATTAAAACATTTTAGGCATTTAAGATATCTTCCTGTAAGTTACAACTAAATGAATGACTCTTAAGCATAAAAATTTCAAATTTTTATGCTTAAGAGTAGAAGGAGTTATACACTTTTTAAATAACAGTGTCAGAAAAATATACTTTTTAAAATATGTAAACCATTGTTTGAAGTATAGAAAAACCTTCCTTAGCAACTATACCTCTTTAAATGATTATGTCAAGTATTCTGGTGATACAAACATTGATATTAATTATCACTGAGAATCATGCTTTGTGAAGTAACCACCTCCATTAAATATCAAAATTGTACAAAATTATGGAAAAGTTATAGAGTGGTTTTACTGTATACTTAAAGTATATCATATCACTGTTAGATATTGATGATGTAAAAGATATTATCTAATCATATATATTTCAAGCATTAAATAGCTTAGTGTAAGTCAATAAGTTTTCAGATTCTGACTTTTTACCCTGTCTTTCACTATGTAATATTTTTCTAGCAACTGTGTTAAGTACCAGTAAGTAAGTTTCTGTCTTAAATACCACTTAATGTAATCAGGTATCATCTGTTCTGTCTGTAAAACTTAATCGTAATAAGTGAACAAATGAATATCTGTAAAACTAAAGATGACACTCTATGTAAAAAATACAAGTATTAAAATGTCTATGAGAGGAACATTTAAAATATTAAATCCACGATCAAATTTTGCGACATCTAAGATAGAAAATACCCAAACTGACTAGTTAATTCAGAGGATGAATGCATGTAACATCATTGTTCATGTGTTTGTTAATTGTGTAAGTATTGAAGTTCATGCATTAATTGTTGATAACTATATTATTGCCCTTATATATATATACTTGCATTTCAAAATTTTGTATATTTTGCCAGTGAGCTAAGTATTAAATGCTGTTACGTATAAGTTCATATTATGTGGAAAAGTAGTTTTTGATCTAACACTTTCTGAGAATTTTTTAATGTTGATCATCAAGCTTAAAGCATATGGCTGAAATTACCAGTATTAACCATAATTTAATTATTCTCCTGTTTCAGCGTTTCTCAAACTTTTTTCGAATAGAGATTATGTGAATTATCATAATTTGTGAATCACCTTGCTGCTGTTCCCTTCGAAAGCAATTTTTTAGCATATATTACTACTAGTACACTTATATTTTAATATATAATTAAAATCCGTTATATTTCATAATTAAGTCCATTGAAGAAAAGTTATATTTCTAATATTTCAAGATTATTAATGAGAAGGATGATTTGTAATTCTTGCATGGCTCTTCTATATTTGGATATATGATGGTAAGACCACAGTCTTAGTGGATATATGATAGTATATTTGGATATATGGTGGTAAGTACCACAGTTATAGTGCTTTAAATCCATCTTTTACTGCTAAGACTGAGTGGGAAGTCTGTAAGTAGGGTAACCAATAATAAATTTCACAAAATGTCTATCTTACGAGAAAAGGTGATAGATGATTGTCATATGTAACTTTTTAAACTCTGAGATTTTTCAACTAAATTTTTTTGTCTCCTTTGGAAACTTCGGAGGACCATGAGGGCAAGCTGTATGATCCACAGATTGAGAAGTGCTACCTTAATACATTTCAATTTCTAGAGAAATTAATCTTAAAAAAAATCTGATCATTATTAAAACTACTTTACAGATTTATTTTATATTACAAATAAATATAGTAAATATCTAATAAACCTCAAATTATTTTCTGCAAAATGAATTATTTAAATTTGTACTGTTTTTGCTTCAAAAATGGATGATACATGCAATTTATGATTTCATGAAAGGACCAAAAGGAATCTTGTTTGCAATTTAATTATTTAATTTAAAAAAAGATTTAAATCATTTGGAATATGTGCAAGTGCATGCAATTATTATGAAGAGATTCTAAATTAAAATGTCACATAACAAATTTAGAATATGTTATGTACTTCTAACGAATGTGATTTTTTCTTTATTTAGGAGCCATGCTTTGAATCCTAAGAAGAAGAGGACTGCACCTTCACAAGAATAATTAAAAATAACAATAATATAAATTTTGCCTATTTTTTTATTTTATTTTCCTTTTGGATAGTTTTCAAATAAAAATAAACCTATTTTTGTTTTTATATTCTGTGTATTGGAATAAAGAGTCGAAATCCATTGCAATATCCAATATTTTCAAAATATGATATTTTTTGAAATAAAATATATGATTATGGAATATTACGTTAAAATGAAATGGTTCCTTATGTAACCTGTATGTTACACTAAAAGGCTTCATCGAATACTTGTAAAGTAATGAGCAAATACTAAGTTAATATCTTGTGTGAATGAATATTATCTTACAGAATTTTTTATTCCATAAAAATCTATCTAAAAATATAATTTTGTTGAATGAAGATTTAAACATTTTCCCCGAAGATTTAAAAAGTCGTTTGAAATAATGATAACAAAAACATTAATCTGAACCATTTAATAAATGAATAGAAAATTTTGAGAACAATTAAATCATCCACAGGAATTTTGAAATAATCATCGTATTTTTGACATCAGTTAAAGAAAGAAAATCTGAGTCATTTTGATTATAGTGATAAATTAGTTCCATTAATAGTAGGATAGAAAATTAAAATTTGAAGGAGCCATTATGCATTATCAATTTTTCATTAAAAAATTTTTAGTTTATTACTACTATCATATCAATTATTAATGCTGAATTCTTTATCTTCAGTTTTTACATTCTTTTCTTAATTTTCTAGGCATAGCAGAGAAAAATATAATTATAGGATCAAGGCATTTCCAAATACATTATATTTTCTTCCTTAAATTTTTAAGATCATTCTATATTCATCATGTATTATAGACACAGTATCAGGGGATTCTGTTCAATTTTTCAGTTAGAATTTGGGACGAAGTTGTGAAGTCATACCTACATTAAATGCTTGAATTGATTATTTGAAATATGACAAAGCAAGAGAGGGCCATCTGTCCAAGGAAAGGAATATTTTAAGGAAAACTTCATGTTACACAAACATTTACACAGGCAGCCCATTCTCTAGGATTTAAATCTAGAGCCAAATGCTAGTGTTCAGCTTACTGTCTGGCTGCCTGTAGGCAATAAATGTTTTAGTAGAAGGAATACTTGAAAAATTAAATTTAGGACTAACTAATTCTTCAATTTTGTATTCAATGAGAAGAATGCAATTTATTAATAAAGTTTTAAATCTGGGAAAATACCTGTGCAACTGTCCGATTAATTAATCTATTATTTCAATTAATGGTCAAGCAGAAGAGATTAAAAAGCATTTATGCCTAAAAGAATTATATGTTGTAATTAAAATGAATAATGCAATTAAGCATGAAAATAATTTTGGATAACTTGTGATAACTGAATTTAAGTTCATTGTTGAGTTACATAAGTAATTTTTTTTAGAATTTGAAAAAATATTTAGAATTGTTTATTGAAACAATTTCATTAAAATATTTTTTTACTGTAATCATATCCAATTGCAGTCTCTTTAGATTACACTGTTGGGTATAAGGAGAATGATTTAGTTTAGTTTACTTAAGTATGGGAAAGCACACTAGGACTATCTGCCTAAGTGGAGAAATGCCTTTGTGAAGGACTTTTGAAGGGAAACTGAATTATATACATGTTACACATGGAGAAAACCATGAAAATACCCATACAACCAGCCCATTCGCGGGATTTGAACCTCGGACCGAACTACCAGTGTTCAGCGGGGGAATTCTAGAACATTACTAATTTATTGCCAAAAAACCATTAAGTCTAATACACAAGTTTTTTTTCCAGCTATTTCGTGATGCATATGTAACTTTGAGATGTCTTAAAATTCAATAAAGGAAAGTAATGCAGATGTAAGAAAAACATAAAATTTGAGCTTCTTTTTAACATTGGGAATATTTTGAAAGAAAATGTATATCTTTTAGAAAATCTAAGGTATTTTTCCTTAAAAAAAAAAAAAACTTAATATTTAAAGTTACATAACTTCCCTTTCCCCACAAATAAATAAATGCAGCATATTTTGTTACAAGCAGTAGCTGTAGACATTTCACATAAAACATATGTTCTACATGTGTAATTATTTATAGTAATATTACAATCAAAATATTTAATATTTAGGAATACATCATTTTTGTATTTTGTATAAGACAAATATGTTCTATATGCATAATTATTTGGAAGAACTTTTAAGTAAATTATCTGCAACTTTTACATATATATCCTTTAAAATTTCACATGAAAATACATGTTCTTACATAATCACTTGCAATAACCTTACAAGCAGAACACTAGTAATCTACAAATATTCCCTTTAGTAATTCACATTCAAAAATTACGATCTACTTACACTATTATTTCCTGTAATCTTTACAGATGTTTACATTGGTAAATCACATATGAAAAACATGTTATACTTACACGATAATTTCCTGTAACATTACAGATCAAAGATCTGTAACCTTTACAGGCATATGCTTCGGTAATCAACATACAAAAACTTTGTTATGCCTACAGAATAACTTCCTGTAACATTACATGTCAAACATCTGTAACCATTACAGGTATAATCTCTGTAAAGTTACTAAGAAAATTCCTGTTTTGATTACTCAAATAATCCATGGCATCCCCGTTTCCACGACTTTTCTTAGTAACTTTACAGATTTTTTTTTACAGTGTACTTTCGTGACAGATTTTCTAACGGAAACAATTTCGTGCTATAGAGTAACATAGAGTTAAAACCATAAAAACGCCCATGCAATCAGCCTGTTTGTTCACAGGGGTTTGAATGCGGATCAAACTACTAGTATATTAAGAGATAGCCCTCGTATAGTTTGCCATAAGCTAAATAAAATAATTAAACATTCTTGAAATCGCTTCATATTACTGAAATGGCAATAACTTCGTATTATACTATGCTACCATTTTTTCTCTAATATGAAATTTTGAGCTTTTCCATTATCGGACAGCCCACCAGCTGCTGAGCGGAGTCTAACGAAACAACTGGTGGTTCTGTCCGGGGTTCGAATCCCGGCAAACGGGCTGGCTGCGAGGATGTTTTCTTAGTTTTCCATATGTGTAACATGTATTCAAGCCAGTTTCCGTAAGGCAGTCCTCCAACGAAGGCATCCTTTACCTTAGGTAAATAACCCTCGAGTACCTTGCCATAATCAAATAAACTATTATCCATAACATGCTTCAAATATTTTTCTGTTAAAAAGTGCATGCTCCAAAGTTGGCCCCTGTTGCATAAAATATGTTCTTTATTTTTATAACAATGTTCTTGTTTTCAGAATCTGAATCATCAATAAAATAGTTTTAATAATATGCGATTCTATTTTGTTTTTTTTTTTTTTAATGAAAAATTAATTTAAGCCACAAATTTCTTTCCTTTAGAAAAAATTTCCATTGTTGGAACGATTTGCTGTCAAAAGCGCATCTTCTCGTTGCTGCATATATTTATTTAATGAGAACTGCTTGCCGGGTGTGCTTTTATAATTGAAAAGATCCAGAGAATTTTCAACAGGGAAATAAAGTTATTAATTTTATTGAAGTTTTTGGATTCTTTTTGTTTTAAGGTAAAAGTCAAACCATCAGATATGTGATGACCTTAAAATAAGGGTATATATAATGAGGATTTTGGTGCTAGACATTCCCAACGAAATATATTACAAAAATGTATCTATATAGAATTAATGTATATTCCGTTTAGTATTTGAATTTATTAGTGTTATTACACATCACTTTATCAGTGTAAGTTATATCGAGATTTAGTTATGTTCGATATAAGAATTTTATTTTGTTTTTATAAATCCGATTCGTTTAATAATATTATATTTATTAAATACTATTTATTAGGTTTCCAAATCTGTCAAACCCAATCAATGGCCTCCTGACTAATATCTCTGATTACTGCTAGTTCGACTCATATTCGAACCCAAACAAGCGAACTGGCTGCATGGCTGGGTTTTGTGATTTTCCCTATGTGTAACATGAACATGAGTACGTTTTACTTAGAAAGTCGTCCATGGAGACATCCATTTTCTTCAGCTGATAGATCTCGTTTTCTCTGCCATACTCAAATAATTTTAAAATTTGTCAGAAAGACTAACAGATGCATATAACAAAATAAAATTAAATTCACATAACAAAACTGAGGTAAATGTATATAACGAAAAAAAAAAAAAAAAATGAGGTAAAAACAAATTTTTAATCATTTTTTTAATACAGTAGTTTTTAAATTGCGTTGTTTTCAAATTTCATTTTTATATATGTACTAATAATATTCAGTTTATATGTGCGAAAGTGTGCTTGTTCAGCATATCCATATATATTAATTAAAGAAATCTGATTTTAAAATGCATGCACTAACGCGCTATTCTCGTAACTTGAAAAACACTAAACGTAAAGTATTGTCTAAGAAAAATATTTATAAAAAGAAAATTTAATTTCGTCTGCTTACTCGGTTGCTGTGCAAAACAATTTAAATAAGCTTATTAATTTTTTCTTCTATATTAAAAACAACTTAGTTTCTTTTTCATCTATATATGAAAAATACCAAAATCTTGCTGTCAGACTGGAAATTCTTAAAAATATAAAACTCATTTTTTCTTCGAACAACATTTCTGGGGAGTTTCTATAGGTCAGCAGGTAGTAACAGGACCACTGAATGCTTTGTTTGAAAAACCCGATGAAGTGAATGATTTCACCCCCAAAAGACTTTCTTTAACAAAGCAGGTGCGATCCAAATAGCTTCTGAGAAGCGTTCGTATTTGAATAGCTAGAAGCTTGAGTTGGAAGACTTATTGCTCCCCAAGCAATCAGTCAAACAGCAATAAAATTTGTTATAGATATTTCTTTCTCTGTAAGTTCTTGAAATCCTGGAATGGGTGAAAGTTTATTTTGTTTTACCTACATAAGGAAACTGCATGTAAAGCAAAATAATTCCAGACACCTATTGTATGTTAATCATTGTACGTCCCCTCAGCTCTTCGGTTGGATATTAAGAAAAGAAATTCCTATACTGCTTTTGTATTACTTATATAGTGAAAGATTTGAAAAAAAAAAAAATAGCTTCGTATGAAAAGTTTCTCTCTTTTATCTTATAACACACAAGCACTCTTTCAAATATGGCTGACCTATGAACCTAAATATTTATGCTATAAAATTTTATATAAAAATTAGACGTATTCATCATTCATTCTTTGTGTATATTATATTCATGAGTACATGCTTGTAATTAATACTAAGAATACTGTTAATAAAAAATTGTGATATAATTAATAATGAAAGTACTGTTTAAGCTAAAAACCGATTTGAATCTTTTTTTCATTATAGGGTAACATGAGCCAAACAGTTTTCGTTAGAAATACAATTATGCTAACTTTACACATCAGATAGAAAATATTTTATCGTCATCATCTGCTATGATAAAAGGTTTTTACGCTTAAGACTTTGGATTATGATAAAGCATACAGGACCTATTTGTCTAAGGAAAAGGAAGTCTTCGTGGTAGATTTTTTTTGAGGGAAACAAACTGTTAATTCACAATTGCACTTGTGAAAAACCCCTAAACCTCCCATGCAGCCGCTAGAATTTACCGGTGCTCAGCTATCTTACCACTTGGAGACTAGTTGGCTTTCCGAACTTATGCAATATCTATATGAATTTGGATATTTGCATAAAAAACGAGCAAAATAAAATGGCACATTGTAAATAGTATACATTTTACTGAAAACAAACTTTCTTTGAAAAAGGAAAATTAATTGTAAGGAATATAAGATCGATGCATTTAATTAAACGACGGCCAGTAACAGCGCTGATCATATGTTTTTGTATAGGAAATCATTTTGTTCGTGTTATCGTATAAAGGAAAATACCCACAGATTCTATTTTATAGTTTTTAAGAAGTCATGGGTTATCTGTTTTAAGAGAACACCTTAGTGGGTAATTTTCTAAATAAAATTGGCTTGAATTTACGTTATGCATGGAGAAAATCATAAAGTCACCAAGCGGCTAAACTGTTCGGTTGCCAACAACAAACTACCAACATACGGCAATCTTATTCACTCAACTATACTGAACTTAAATTACTGTTTGTATATTATTAGTAGTATTAAAATAACGAAAATATTTATTATAATAAAATTTTTTGTTTAAATATCCTCCCTAGTAAGGTATTTCTTTTGGTTGGAGATTTGGTATTAATAATTAATGCTATGTTTAACCAAGACATTAATTCAGAGCATAATGCTTAAAAAAATGAATGCTGTGATCCCTAGGGAAAAAATATGGTCGGAAAATATATCTCCGAAAAAATATTTAATTATTCATATTCTTATAATTAATTATTAAATAATTAATAACTGTTATAATTATTAAATGCAATGCTTATTTATACTTTACAAAATGTACAGCAACACTCTTTCTTTACAAAAATACCTTACTGAACAAATTATATTGTAAGCTAATGCGTAAAAACATTGCTTTGTTTGTTATTAATATGTTTCATCTTTCCTATTTCAGATAAAGTTTACTAGTATTTCTTGGACAGGAGCGCAAGAATTTTTAAATTGAGTCAATAACTTTATGATACACTAAAAACAGTTTCAGGTTATAATCCCCTTTCTGAATATCTTGAATGTATATAAAAAATAAAATGCAAATTTAATATTGATATTATCACCATCTCAGCCTTTAAATAACACCCAAATGTTTCGTTTATTACTCTTAAAACTGCGTAATAATTAAGGCAAAAAGAAATTATTTAAAATAATTATTATTTGCATGCAGTTGAAGAATATAGGAAAATGTTGAAAGTTTCAAAGATTTTTAATTGATGACAAAAATAGAGAAAATCGGAAATAATACGAAATGTTTCAGCAATATCTCAGAAGGAATGAAAGTTGCACCAGATATTTGTCACAATAGAATTTAGTGATAGCAGCTTAATCAGTCTGCCTTGAAATTCAGCTGATAATCAGTGACATACAGATTTAGGTTACTGAGGTTAAAAATGCGTAATAATTAAAAATTTAACCCGGTAAATTTTAAAACCATTTTATTTGAAAATAAGATTGTTTTAGGGAAGTAAACTTTTAAGTTTCGCAGCTGTACTCTGCACCATTGAGACGATCATCACGGAGATTCTAGTCTTTTGCAATTCTATTGACACCTCACATCTACGAAACAATATATAGTATAGTCAATCTCACTTAGCGGAATCATTGAAGTAAAATTTTGGGAAGGATGGGAAATAACAAAAGAACTGCCTGACAATTTTCAGAGGTTTAGGGTTATTTTCGCGACATTTTACGGGAAGTTCGGTCCAAAACTAGCGACAGTTTTAAAGGGATTCGCAGAAAATCCCTCGACAGGCTAAAGGTTAAAGGTCAGGAATTCCTTAAAGTGCATGACAAAAGCAAACCCGGTGGGAGGTGAACACGCCCACCATTTTCTTTGACATGCGCCTCCGAGTTTCGAGGAAATGAACAATAGAGTGAGTGTCCGCCTCCACCTGAAAGGAATTAAGCTATCATTTCATCACCTTTTTGGGATGATTTTAGTACCAAAGCTTTGAATGGCGAGCATTTTATCTCCATCTCGATCTCAACCCGAAACACCAAGGTTTCTTCAGACCACTTTAGTCAGTGAACTGTGCGCATATCTTGTCTCCCCTGTCAAAATGCCACGACGGGACTTGACGTCAGCTGAAAAAAATTGGTTTTCTGGATAAGATCAAGCAGCAACCACGAAACACTAGTCAGCGGCAGTTGGTGGAAATAATCAGATTGGCAAAGACTACAATTTCGCGCTTGATAAAGCAAGAGAATGAACTGCGAGAAGAACTGGCACAATGTGAAGGACGAGGAGGAACTTCCAAAAAACGGAAACGTGAAGGCAAGGATCCAGACGTCGATGAGATCCTTAATGAATGGTTCGCCATTGTTACTAGACGAGCTGGGCGAGTAAGTGGCCTGATGTTAAAATGCAAAGCAGAAGTCACTAAAAAGCTGAGACACGATGATTTTAAAGCTACGGACGGTTGGTTGTCTAGATGGAAATCTAGACATGACATAAAATTCAAGAAAGCACATGGCAAGAAAGAAAGCGCTGATAGTGCAGATGCTGAAGGATGGAAATCAACAAAACTGCCCGAGCTTCTTGAAAATTTTTCAGCAGATGACATCTACCATGCTAATGAAACTGGGCTGTACTATCTTGCTACACCGTACGGCTCGCTAAGTTACAGACATGTTGCTCTCTCTGGCTCAAAAAAGCGATGGATCACGTAACTGTCTTGTGCTGATCAAACATGTCAGGAACGGACAAGAGGAAGCTGTTGATTATAGGAAAAAGCACTAAGCCTCGCTGCTGTAAAGGACTTAAAATGAAGAGTTTACCAGATGTGTATCGTGAGAACAGAAATGCGTGGATGACCTCTGAACTTTTTAAAGAATGGCTGAAGGATTGGAACAGAGAGCTACTACACCAGTCGAGAAAAGTCCTGCTTTTTCTTGACAGTTGTGCAGCACATCCTCATTTAGATTGCTTGATGAACGTCCAACTGGAATTTTTACCTCCCAAGATCACAGCTTTGGTCCAGTTAATGGACATGGGCATCATAAAAAATTTGAAGACCCTTTATCGTGCAAGGTTGGTTAATTACAGCCTTGAAGCAATAGAATAAAGTTTGCTGACCTCATCGTCAAAAGCCAGCGAAGTCAGTGCAAAGGTCAACATCTTACAAGCAGTTACATTTGTGGCCAACTGTCGAAAAATGAGCAGTGAGACAATTCAGAACTGTTTTTCTCACTGTGGCTTGGTTAATAGCCCTTCTGGGCTAAAGCACATGGTTTTGGAGGTGGATGTGGACATGCTCATTGGAAGTGAAAATGATGATTTACATGTGGAACTTCAACAGGTAAAATTGCGAAGAATTTTTATTGACAACGAGCTTCAATGCTACGATGAAAACGAAGATTACGACGCTGCAATCGTTGCTCGAGTTGCAGCAAAACACACGACAGCATCAGAAGAACAAGAAAGTGATGATGATGATGCCACTAATAAGTTGGTGCAAGTGACAATACAGGATGCGAGGAACTTTGCGTCGGTATTTCATGCAGGAGGGAAATGAAGGTAATCCCATTGCTGCGTTAGATGTCTGTGGCGATTTCGTTCACGAGCAATTCGTCAAGAGAACTCGTCAGATCACATTGGATAAGTTCTTCAAATGTTGACTGGAACTTGGTAAGACATTGTTTTTATTGTGCTTGTCATGTTGAATACCGTAGTACTGAATTTGGATGTGTTACGTGTGACCAAAATGTCGAGAAACGGAAGAGAAATGCAAGTCTCAAGTTCAAAAGTGAACTGAATAGCAGGATCAATGGAATTCCTTGTTGAAAGAACTTTATTTAAATCATCTTTATTACCTTCAAACATGGTAAAAGTATCGTCTACGTAGCGGAACCATACCGGGAAGTTTAAAGTTTCGAACAATTTTAATTCATAATAATGCATGTAGATATCAGCTAGGATGGGACTGAGGGGGCTTTTTATGTCTAATCCCTCATTTTGCTTAATATTTATTTTGGAAAACAAAATGTGTTTGTTTCAAACAGAGTTGAGTGAGAGAAATTAGCTCATAAATTTCGATGCAAGAGACATGAAATTCGCGAAGTCTGGTTTCTAGGCATCTTAATGCACCCTCCACTGGAACATTGATGAATAATGATTGTGCATTAAAAGAAACCATGAGTAAATTTCTAGGAGAAATGTTTTTAACCTTTTTTACAAACTCTATTGATTTTTTTTATGGTGTAGAAATATTTCTGTTTATTTTATATAATATTTTAGCACAAAATGTATTTGTCTTATAAATTTAACTAAAAACCATTCTTATAACAGTATGTCGCTTTTAAACTGAGTAAAAATGTCAAGTGTATTTTCTGATGGTATTGATATACTTGCGAAAGAAGTTCTAAAAACCTGAAATGTCGAAAAATGTTAACAATTGAGCAGCCGGCATGTGATAAGAGTATCTCTGCATCAGGTATTGGTTAAGGGGTGTTTTGAATAGAAAAAGGTAATGTTTGTGAAAAATATACTAGTTCTATTTTGAAATGAGAAATAATTCGCTTTTTGTCAATTAATGAAACTTGTAGTATTATCAAGTAGAATGTCAGTGAAAGACATTGGGGTTGCATAGTGAATTAAAGAAGGTACTGTATGGAATTTGAGCAAACAAGGTAAGGTTATACGCTAGCATTAAAAGAAAAAGCTGTTCAAAAGATGTATGTTAGAATTAAAAGTAAGGTGTTAATATTTAAAAATATGCAACAGAGTAAAACCAAAGGGTACTGGTAATTTCCATTTGGAAAATAGTAATTTGAGTACGATACTGAAAAAGTTGGTTTTAAGAATTTCTTTATGTATGTAATGCAAAAAATTGCTAGTGTTCCGTAAGTGTGGACATAGATGCAATTAGTGTAGGAAAAAAAAGGTAAAATTAGTATAGTCAGTGTCTCTAAAACATGAAAAAATAATGGTATGTGCTGTGTAAATTCATTTGAAGTACTGAAATATGACGTAAACTAAATATCAGAAGATGTAAGAAATATTTTGGTATGTGTGGATGAAACACTGAATGTGTAGTGTAAAATTAGAAACGAAAATTATGAATACACTTAAAGGTAATCGGGATTTAAAACTAAACATGATGTTAGCTACGTTTGAAGACCTTAAAACTATATGAGAAAGAAATACATTTAGATATAAATGATATTAAACTGTAAAGCTGTGAATGGAAATTTCGAAGTAAAACTAAGTTTGATTAATTATGAGTGGAGAATGTAACAAGTATTTTAAAAATTATAAGGAAATGGCTGAATATGCAGTTGAAAACAATCCATATTGTTAAAAAGCGTGATAATGTCTGAAATGGAATAAAATATTAGAATTATGAATGATGAGACAGAAATAAAAACAGTATAATAAATAAGTTAAACTAGAATTATGAAATATATACTAAGAAAAGAAATTATTAACGTAAGAAAAGTAATTAACAGTTATACACTTAAATTTAAAAAATATATATATTCGGTAGTGTAAGGAAGATATTGTTAAACATGTGAAAGAAATAAGAAATTCTGTAAAAAATTAAGTAAAAGAACTAAGATCAGGGAAAATAAACGTTTCTTTTTAAACAGAATTTAAAACAAGTGAGTTAAAATGACAGTGTGTATAGAAAACTAGAACGGTTAGGGGGGGGGGAATGACAAAAAAAAGTTGTCAAAAATTGTGTTTTAAAATTAAACTATGTAATAAACAGTAGTTATGTAAATGAACTTAAAATTCATAATATATTGAACATAATGTTAAAAAAAAGTGCGAAATTGCATCTAAAACTAAGTAATGTAACAAATAAACAGCATGTACGGGAACAATTACGTTTGTGAAATAGAACATATAAGTTAAAAATCAGGGTATGTTAAAGATTATAAAAGATATGTGAAAAATAATAATATGTGGAAATTAAATAAAATATTACAAAATAGAAACGTTAAGTATTAAAAAAATGACAGTAAACAAATACGTAATTATGAATAGAAAACCTAAGAAATAAGTTAAATGTTCATGGAAAACTAGAAAGGATAGAAGTATCAGAATAAAATTGAGTAATAAAAAATTATCTTGTGGTTTCATTTTCATGACGGGATGCATTGTCATTAAAGGAAAGTCTTTTTTTATATTTTTTTCTCTTATATTGTACTCAGTGTCGCGTGTTGAATAATTTTAACACCAGACTTAAAAATATATTTCTAAAACATATAACTCACTTTTTCATCAACAGAGGGCATCACCGGCATATCACCTAAATTAAGATGCAGAAAATATCTCCCGTTGCCAATTTTGAAAAACTAAATTTAAATGAAAAGCAGGAAATCTACAACTCAGTCAGCAACCTAAAGCAACTCAACTGAACTTGTGACAACGGTCCCGGGTGTGATGTCGTCGATGACGTTGCCCTTGGGCCCGCCGTCTGTGTGACGTCATTGGCCACTCCCACTGCTCTTCTGATGCAGAACTGTCATTTTTATGCTACTTTTGCTTGTAATTCGACCAACCTCCTCCAACGGTACCAGCAGTTAAAACAGTTTAGAGAAATTGGACATGTTTTGCATAAAGGAGATCGAGCGTCAGTGATGAAAATGTTTCCGCCATTTAAACATGAATTTCAGCGCAATGGCAGTAAATCTATTCGTCGTGCCAGCCTGCAAACAGTTGTTCATAAAGTTGTTTATGAATGATTGAAAATGCATAAACTACGGATTTGTCAGCAAATCAAACCCATTGATCGAGTCGTTCGTAAGGAATTTCCTGTAGACATTTTTGACCATCAGTAATGAAGATCAGTTTCTTCAGAAAATCGTATTCCATGATGAATCAACATTTCATGTTTTAGGAGAGGTTAACTGATCGATTTCGGGGGTCAGAAAACCTGCATTATGTAAGAGAAATTGCGCGAAATAGCTTTAAAGTTAACGTTTGGTGCGCGCTAACTTATAACAAAATGATTCCCTTCTTTTTCTCAGAGTCATCAATTAATGCGGATGCTGACTTCAATATGCCGAGATTGTTTGCTGTACCGTTATTGGAAGAAATGCAATCAAACTTTTTTTTCCCTAACGGGATGGTGGGGGGAAGCGGGCGAACGCTTAAGTCACTGAACACTGGTAGTTATGTTCGGCGTTCGAATTCCGGCGAAGAGGCTGGCTGCATGAGTTATTTCGAGGTTTTTCCCCACGAGTACCGTGCACACCAATCAATTTCCTTAGAAAGTCCTCCACAAAGGCATCCCTTCCGTTAGTCAGATAGCTTTCGAGTGTTTTGCAATAATCAGATAAATCAAACCAAAACGAACAGGATGGACCCCCTGTCATTGGGCTACCAATGCCAATGCTTTAAAAATTTCGGAGTGCCTATGGTTCAAAACCATTTACCTCCACATCAGAGTTACTAAAAGCGAGCAGAAATTGGAAAAATTTGGCATAAGTGATTTACTTGATGCTCAATAGAGGGAGCCACAGGCTCGAGAAAGTTTAGGGATAGAGATGAGAATATAAAAACTTAAGTATCATAATTTTTTTATGTTTTTAGGTTTTTAAAATTTTTTTGTATTTTATATTTTATACTTTTTTTAGTTTTTTATAATTTTTTATACACAGTACAAACACTAAAGCAAAAAGCGGATAGGAAAGAGTTTACGATTAATAGGCTCATTGGCATGTGGCTTGTGTTGGAGAGTGCAAATAATTACTGGGATCGCGATGAAAATATTCTTAGGCAGATTTAAAATCTGCGGGAGATGTGATTTTTAAGTAAACAGATTGATAACTTTGCTTGAAGATCTTGATTGCAGTAGAAAAGGATGGAATAAGCAATTATATGGCAGCTCGCTGAAGAGACGTCCTTCCTTCTTGGCGCGGGGGCTGGAACTGAAGTTGAGAGGGCGTGTCTTGCCCTTTTGGATGGCGGATAGATGCCAAACTCTCGGCCAATCACGGCTCTCGGTCTCTTCTGTGAGCTGCGAATAGCAGGATCGTATGCTGGAATCTGCTGAAGTGCTCGGTTATCAATCTGTTCAATTTTGAGGAATAAATTTCGACTAAGCTTTTTAATATGGTAATCTACAGGTTTAATATTTAGGTCCGAATGAATCACATCTGTACGGACGTACCAGGCTGCATTCAGGGCCATACGTAGGGTCTTACTTTGAAAAGATTGAAGTTTTTTGACATGAGTTTTTGCAGCAGTACCCCAGATTGTACATGCATACATGAAGACAGGTCTTATAATTGATGTATAGAGAAGAATTTTGTTTTTAATTGACAGATGGCTCTTTCGAGCTAAGAGAGGGTAAAGTTGGGCTCTAGCACCTTTTGCTTTATTGAGAACATTTTCAATGTGAAGGTGCCAGCGTAATTTTGAATCAAGTACAACTCCTAGGTACTTGTAAGAGTTTGACCAGGGAACATAATCGTCGAAAAACTTTAAATTAATGGAAGGGTACGGGAGGGGGCTACGTTTGAATATCATAGCAGCACATTTAGCAACATTAATTTTGATTTTCCAAGTGATGAGCCAGTGCTCAAGGCTGGAGAGATATCTCTGAATGGTGTGTACCAGGTTTTGAAGGCGTTTGTGTTGTGCTAGGATGCCCGTATCATCTGCATAAAGTGCAAGAGTGATACTTGGTGATTTTGGTATGTCATTTATGAAAATGTTGAACAAAATTGGGCCTAAAAGTGACCCTTGGGGGACGCCGCTGAGTATTGGACGGGGAGCCGAAATGAAAGAATTAACTCGTACAGAAAAAGATCTGTTAGTGAGGTACGAATTAATTATATGAATTAAATGGGCCGAAACGTCAAGTCGTATGAGCTTGATAATGATTCCTATATGCCAAGTCCTATCAAATGCTTTGGCTATATCAAGAAATAAAGCGCCAGTAAGCATATTGTTACGAAACCCTTCGTGAATGAACTCCACTGTCCTCAGCAGCTGGTGCGTGGTGCAGTGTTTTGCTCGAAATCCAAATTGTTCATCAGTCAGAACGTTGTGATTTCGGAGAAAATCATTCAGGCGTTTAAGTAACACAAATTCGTATATCTTAGATAACGAAGATAGGAGGCTGATAGGTCTATAATTTTGAGGATTTGAAAGGCTTTGGCCTGGTTTTGGAATAGGCACAATGAGTGCTCGTTTCCAGCTTTGAGGAAAATAGCAATGCTGTATCATAAAATTTATAAGCATTACTAGGAAAAATAGATAACTGGTGGGTAGATTTTTAATCATACGATTAGAAATAGAGTCCATACCAGGGGCTTTTTTGGGTTTGAGCTTGGTAATGTATTCACTTACCTCGCTCATGGATGTGTATTGTATTTCTCTCGCAAAAGGCGAGGAGAGGAAGCGTTCAACATCTTTTGGGAAAGAATTTGCGTTGTTCGCAAAAATTCCTTCATTATGTGGTGTAAATTGAGTTTGAAGAGAATCCGCAATTAGTTCGGATTTCTCAGCGTCTGTGTGAGCCACCACTGCGTCCGTAGCTAAGGACGGAATGTGAGATTTGTGTTTGCGTAGGCGGGCTGATTCGCGCCAAAGACTGTTATCATTGGTCGTTAAGGACTGAATGTAATTCGTGTATTGTGATTGGAAGAACTGGTCACATGATGCCTTGATCTCATTTTGGAGAGTACGGAGTTGAATTTTTAAGCCAGGATTTCTATTTCTTTGCCAAAGTTTCCGTACTTTACTCTTTTCTTTAATTTTGAGTTTAATTTCTTGAGGTATTTTACGAAAATTGGGTCTAAGGGTGGGTTTTGATACTTCCTTATAAGTATCAGTTAGGGTGTTCGTTAATTGATCTACTGCCTTGTCAATATCATGGCTGGATTTAATTTCGAGGGAGGGTATGCTTTTAGAATTTAATTTAAAGCGAAAATTGTCCCAATTTGTAGAGACGAGTGCCGGAAAATTTTGAGTAAAAATAGTACAGCTAAGGTCAATGATTACGGGGTTGTGATCTGATGATAAACAATTTTCAACAGTCACTTGGTATCCAAAAGGGATGTTTCTAAAGAGTGCCAAGTCAATGAAAGAGGGGGCACCCCGTGAACCATATCTAGTGGGGGAATTCGGCGCAATGATTTTAATTTGGGCGCACTGAGCCCATTTTAGGAGGCCACGACCAGCAGGGTTTGATCTATGACAACGCCAATGCTGATGGTGACAATTTAAATCACCAGCTATGATAAGATTATTTGAAAAATTGAGCAGTTTATTAAAATCGACCACAGGAAAATTTCCACCTGGTGGAAGATAGGCAGAGATCATAACTAGGGATGGCGAATTTTGAATAAAAATTTCGATAATCGTTGCTTTAAGTTTGCTCATATTTGGAGTGTCAATTCTGCGATGCGGGATTGAATTTTTTATGTAAATACAAGTGCCACCATGATAAACATCACGTGTATTTGAAGCTTGTCTGTCATTTTTATAAAGTGCATAATTTACAAGCTTGGGAGCTCTCCCTGGCTGGAGTTTGAAGCTTGTCTGTCATTTTTATAAAGTGCATAATTTACAAGCTTGGGAGCTCTCCCTGGCTGGAGTTTGGTCTCTTGGACAAAAATGATATCAAAATCCTTCTCTTCTACATAGTCTCTAAACTCATGAAATTTGGAAAGAAGGCCATTTGCATTCCAGGTGCATAGTTTAAGATTTTTCAACCCTTTCAAAGTATTGAATTTTAATGAATGTGGGAATCAGAGAATTGGAGAGTGACATAGCTCTCAAAGATGTAGTAGGCCGCGTCAGCACCAGATGGAGCCACTCTGAGCTGCGGTAAGGCGTTTTTGAATGCCAAAAGTAATTTGCTCTGGTCAATACCAGGCTGGTTAGAAATTTGGATTATAGCCAAAAGGATTTCGGTGCAATTTAGATTCGAATTTACTCCAGTGGGGACCGATAAGTTTGTAATAAGTGGGGGTGCAGTCTGTTGCATACCCGTAAGGGCAGCAGAGTATGAAACTCCAGGGCGAGTATTATTTGCACTGGGAGTGTGTGCAGCCGGCAGTGTTGGAAATGTATTGTGTTGTAAATTAAATTTGTTCGTGTTGTCAACGGTCTGACTGGGTTTTGTACTTGGTTTAGGTGGCTGACGATTCTTTGATCCTGGGAATCTCGGGCAGGATCTCCAGTTGGCTGCATGGCTCCCGGAACAGTTGGCACATTTGTTTGGTTCTTCGAAGGGCTTGGTGCAGTCTTTCGCCTGATGCGGACCAGCGCATCTTACACATCGTTGGGGTAGCGTACAAACCTCCGAAGAATGAAAGAATCCCTGGCAACGCCAGCATTGAGAGGGACCTTTCTGCCCTTTGAAATGCTCCATTACCACTTCTGTTCCAAGGAGTTCGGTGACTGAATAGATTTCTGATGCTTTGAGGCTATTGTGAATTTGGAGATAGAAGAGTGGCATAGGCATTTTGGTCTTGAATTTTTTCAGTTGCGAGATCTTGTGGATTTTATAACCAAGTACTTCGACCGCAGTCTGCACAACGTTGATCGGTGTGTTGGAGGGTAATCCCCTAATGACCACTTTGAGTGGTCTGTCCGATTTTAGTGTGTGTGATTTAAATTGTATGTTGTTTTCAGTGAGAAATCTAACGACTGTCCTATAATCTGATTCGTTAGTGGTGGTGAGGCGTAGAAATTCAATGTCTTGTTTGGATTGGACAGTCGGTGCGTGTCTGCGTAACTGATTTAGTAAAAAGAACCAATCAGCACGCGGTTTAATGAAGATGGGTGGTGGTGTTTGAATTTTAGGTGTTGTAGTTTCAGCCGGCTGCTGTGTTAAGTTTTCTGTGTTTTCTGAGACGTTTTGTATGTTAGTGTAAGAATTTGTGATTGGAATGTTGTCAGAGTTTTCGTTAGTGTTGAGTGGTTTCTTTGCAATCAAGTGTTTGGGGGGGACTGCAAAGCCGTCACTGTCGACAGGTCTGGTTCTCTTTTTGGTGTCAGGCTGAGAATTTTCTTTGGGTGGGTCTGAGGATGAGGGTGAGTTAGATTTTGGATTTTTGTTTTCGGGATCAGATGCTATTGTGGTTTTTTGAAATTCCCTAATAAATTCTTCTTCTGTTGCAGGTAGGGTGAAAAGATTAATGTTGAGTCTGGTGCAAAGTGTGTGTAAAGAAAATAAAATTTTCTCACCCTCATCCTGTAGTTGCTTCATCATCAGTTCCTTGTTGGGAGTTTCCGATCTTTGTAAGCGTTGAATGTCGAATAGTAGATCCGTGTGCCTGGTCTTTAGAGCGTAAATCTGTAGTGCGCTTTTCGAAAGTTCGTGAGCTGAAGGAGAAGCAGGAGGAGTTGAGTGCGTTGTGTCCATATCCGTTTGTACTTGTAATGGTTGAGAAGTCGAGTGGTTGCCTGCTGGCGGCGCCGTATTCGAGGTTTCTGTTTTCGCATTGCGGAGCTCAGAGCTCGCACGTCTGTCGCTCTTGGCGTCCATGACAGAAATCAGTCTCCAAAAACAATCTACCAATCGGGCTACCAAGTGCTTGGTTTCCCTAATGAATGAAACATTCCCAGGTCATTGGACTGGTAGAGGTGGATTACTTTCATGGTCACCCCGTTCTCCGGACGTCACATCACCTGAATTCTTTTTCCAGGGATACCTGACGGAACGAGTTTATGTTGCAGAAATTTGCAGCATCGAAAAATTAAAAATTCGAATCACTGCAGAAACAGCTACCGTGACTCCGCAAATAGTCAATAACGTCTGGAGGAAAATCGCGAGCAGACCTGATATTGTACGAGCAACTAATGGTGCTCATATGAAAACTGTACACATAATATAAATCTAGGATAGAATTTACCCGTATGTTCTATATTAATGAGCGGGAATAAAAAAATTCTTGGCGGGTAATTCTCTTATCTACGTATTATTATTCTGAAATCTGTTTAATTTTTATTTCAAATATAATGAAGCTATATGAATTTGTATAATATTTCGATGCATTTAATTGGTGGAAAAGTTGCCAAATGCAATTCAAGGCTTTTTTAATACTCAGTGAAACTGAACATGAGTAGTGTCTTTGTATTATTCTTCACCGTTTTAATAGCTTGACCTTCTTCGGGAGTGAAACCTTGATAAGTTAATAGTGATAAAATGAAGATAAATTTATCTAAAATCTCTCTCTCCTATTGTCAACAAGTGAATCGAACTGTATGACGTAGAACCTTTTTTTAGGGTGTCGTTATCTGCTTTGTAAAACAATATTAATTCTGGAAATATTTTTAAATTATTTATTCTGGAAATACATTTTTGTTTAACTGTTCGCATGGTTTGTTTTATTTCATTATGGCAAGGCACTTGAAGGCTATCTGCGTTGGAGGAGGGATGCCTTCAGGGAGGACTTCCTAAAGGAAATTAGCTCGTACACACATTACATATGGGGAAAACCCCGAAAACGGCCATGCAGCCAGGCCGATTCGAACCCCGGAACGAATTACCAGGGTTCAGCGATTTTACCGCTCGCCCACTGTTTGGCGTATTTAACCGTTTGTTACGCAAAACTGTCATCATATTTACGTTAAACATCAATTTAAAAATTCCATCAGTGCTTGGTTTGTTATGCGCAAAAGAATTAATATACAATTTTCAGAGTTTTGTGTGATAAATAAAATGACACTTTCAGTGCTCAGTTCCCCCCCCCCACCTTCTTATTTGCCTATAAATAGGTACAATTTCGAATAATTTGCACAGGAATTCTTTGGAAAATGCATTCAGCTCTTAGAACCCAGCAGACATTAAAAGCCAACTCTACTCTAACCGAGAATCGAACAAGGGTCTTCCAGTGCTGATTGGACTCGCTAACCATTCGCATCGGAAGAGCACGCTAATGGGAATGTGATCATTTTTTATATAGTTCACATAAAAGGGAAATGGAGAGAGATGCAAGATCGATTCGAGCAATTCCAGGGTGATGAGTTATCGTCTACCACATCAGTCGCCACTGGTCGAGACTGGTCGATTTTTCGTAGCAAAGGAAATGAAAATTCAGTTGTGCCCACTCGAGGATTCGAATCACGGATCTTTCAATGCTACCCACTTACACCAGAATAGCAAGCATGGGAAATAGCAATAATTCCTTAGTATAAGCTACAGTAGTGTTTCTTAACTGTTGTGCTCCGAAATGACTGGACGAAAAATTTAACATCGAACTCAAACGACGTAGAACTAGGCTACCTACCAGGTAGTCCCTTTTCGCTTTAATTCCTTTTTCTAACACGCGCAAGAGGGGTTAGCCGTCACCACCGGTGGTGACGGGTTAGCACGCCGTTTCTCCCGTTACTCCCTCTTTCACATTTTCCATCTGCGACTCAGAAGGTATAACTGTACTTCACTTCTAACTCATCTGTTGCTGAGAAAGTACCAAGCGGGTGTGTTTCAAAACGTATCGTTTTTGTGGAAACTGCGTGCAAATCGATACTCAGTGATGGTAAGTGGTATGTGTGAAATAACTTAGAAGAACTGTTTTACTGCGTCTTTTTCCGAATCAATGTTTTAACAGGTGGGATAATTTGTGGATCGAGTTATATAATATTATATAAATCGAGTTATATTTGCCAAGAAAAACCATTTTTACCGTCAACTTTACTGAAGCTATCGAAAAATTTACAGCTTTACCGAAGACTTCACTGCTAAAGTTATTTACATTAACTTTAGTTGAAGTTATAATGGTTATACAAGGAAAAAGTACCATCGCATGATAAAATAAATGCTGATGAGTTTATTTATTTATTTAAAGCTAACTCTTTTTTTTTTTTTTTTTTAAGTCCAAAGGAGCAATTTGCCCTCAAGGACTATTAATTTTTTTTTTGTCATTTTTCGTAGAAAACTTTAAAAGCTTGTATCACTTTTCAAATAATTGCCACCATATATTATCGACCTGTCTTACATTTAAAGAAATTAAATAATGAAGAATCTCCATGGTTGTGTATATGTTTCTCGCACTGTAATCAGACAAGGTACCTAGAGCCATCAAAATTTGAATAATGTAATCTTCCATAGAATATGGAGATGGGGAAGCCCTAATTTGAATTTGAAGTTTGTTTTATTATCGATTTCAGATTTTGTAACACTTCAACGAATTTTTGATTGAAAAACTAAACGATATCAAACCGAGCAATGGCAACACTGTACGAAAAAGGGAAGAAGAAAAAAAAAAATTATCTCCAGCGCGCGAGACTCAGCATCGGAAATTCTACAGATATTCTCATTTTAAAATTAATTTGCGATATTGCTGTTGAACTGAATTATATAGTTTCAGTACGCAGAACATGATATTTAATAAATAAAGGTAACACACAAATCGTTAAAAAAACGCCCCTTTGGACGTAATTTAAAATCTGAAACCTTTCAGATTTTATTTTATTAGTCCAAAGGGTCTTTGTCCCTGAAAGACTGTTGCCGTTTTCCGACTTTGCGTTGGTTCACTATAAATGTCCGTTTCACTTTTCAAACTGTTGCCACCAAATGTTAGAAACTTGCATTATCTTTGAAGAAATTAAATAATGAAAAATCTGCATAAATGTATGTATATTTCTTGCATCGTGGTAAAACAACGGTACATACAGTCATCTAATTTTGAATGACGTAATCCTACTGCGAATTTGGGCATGTGGAAGCCCAAATTTGAAGTTTGGAATTTGTTTTATTATCAATTTCATACTTTGTAAAACTTTTTTTGATTAACAAATGAATTTTTGATTAACGAACTCAAGGATTACAAAGCGAGCAATGGCAATGTTGTCAGAAAAAACATTTTTATCTCCAGCGCGCGAGACTCTGTATCGGATATTCTAAAGATAGGCCCATTTTAAAATTAATTTGCGATATTGCTGTTGAACTGAATTTTATAATTTGAGTACGTAGAACATTATTTAATAAATAAAGGTAACACACAAAACGTTAAAAAAAAACCTCCCCTTTGGACGTAATTTAAAATCTGAAACCCTTCAGATTACACCTCTTAGGCAGTAACCTCTTAGATCATTTCTAAATCTTCCAATCTGAGTTTAAAAGACTTTCCTTTTTGATTTCTTTAACATTTTATTACGAGTTCTGAATTCTCCATTTCTTAGGCTATCACCCCCCTTTTTTTTTTCAATTGCATCCGAATTTAATTCTCCTTCTTTTAAGTGACTATTATCTTTCAATTATTTTCTAGATCTCGAACAAGATGTTTAATTTTTTTTTGTTTTTTTTTTTTTTTTTTTTGAAGGGGATGGCGTACGCGAGATTGTTCAATCATTGGCTCAATTAACTGTATGATTACCTCCTTTATTTAATCACGTCTTTCTAATAGGAATTTTCGATGCTTTTTCAGTCATCACGTTCTGGAAATGAACATAGGCCAGGATAATTTGGGGTAAAAAATTTAATTTTTGAGGACTTCCTCAGGACATTTTTAGACTTAAAATTTTCTAAGCACATTATCAGTCATACATACGTAATGATAGATTTGTACTGGAAACTATTTTTCGAGATCTACGTTGAACTCCTCTTCCGTCTTGGTAGGCGCGCCGCTTTACGGCGCTGTTGCGCAGAGGATATATTGCAAAAAACTATATGGGAGACTGAAAATATCTATGACGCAGTATTCCAGATACAAATAATCGACAATGACCCCTTAACACACGGCTCATAACATGAAAATGTGGTGTCTTTATCATTTTAAACAGCAGTTATACACACCATCATAGTCACCAGACATCAATGTCATAGAAAACCTATCAACCACAGTTGAAACAGCGATTCCAAAACACAGAATTAAAAACAAAGCACATTAAAAAAATGTTGCAGGAAGAATATGGTAAATTATCTTTAGATACGAGCAAAAAGTTCGTCGAATCGGTACCACGACGTTTGGAACAGATCATAAAAGCCAAAGGACATGCCATACAATATTCACACTTTCTTTTTATGTTATAACGTTGCGCGCCTCCAACTTGCACGCAACCAAGAGGTGACTCTGAAAACTTGTATAAAAGATAGAGCCTTGTGAGGGGTTTAAGTCCCTTTTTATTCAACGTAATAAATTACAATTGCGTGCTCTTGACGCTCACAGACTGTGCCAACTTGGCAGTCAAATAAAAATAATAACCTGAAAAGAAAGTAAAGACAAGATTCTAACTACGAGGCTCTCTAAAATAACTAACTCACCGCGTTTTACAATACCGCTGCTAATTCAGCAGACTTGAAGCTCACTGGAACGATTACCACTACTTCCCGCCAAGCACATAGGCCGCAACGCGGGGTTCTTCAATTCTCGCTAACTACCTCCGCGCTCGCTAAGTAAGAATATCACACCGAACTCGTTTCCTTCTATTTAAATCAGAATACTTCCGCTGATAATTTGAAACCTTGCGCGTTCTACTCAAATTTACATATTCTGGCATTGGCAGTTCCAGGGGAAAGTAAGGCTTGACAGGAAAGATAGTTTAAACTTAAAATAAATGTTAGTTAAAATAAATATAAACCCTACATTTGCCGCTGCGAGAATTTGGAAAACTTGGAAGCAGGTCCTACAAACGACCTGTTGTAAGTTTCTCTAATTCTGAACTAACTGGCGAGAACCTCGTTTACACAAAAAAAAAAAAAAAAAAAAATCTTATGTAACAATTATACTAAAATTCTGTTGCTCGTTACAAAGCTTCCTTCTTACAGCAACTTTTCCTGGACTTCATCAATCAATCTTGGTCTTTCCTTCCAGCATCTGGAAGGAATAAGTATCAGTACCTTTCTACATACATTATAATTTACACTTTCTTGACACAATAAATTTTTGTTTTTAACGATTCGTTTTTCTTAGTTATTGCTTACTTCACATTCATTCAATTTTTCAAGCATTAATTTAACTTTACCCTGGCTCTCCACCGTGTGTGATGTCAAACGGGAATATTCGTGTTTTAGTCTTACAACACTTTCCCTAACCACCATGATTTGTTAGAATTCAACGACCAAATAGACACACCTTACTCGACATTCTACAACTCAATGAGCTACTTTAATATTCTTAAAAATTCAAATGTAGGTGGAGAACCCTACAAAACACATTCATTCTAACTTCCCCCTCATTCATCTTTAAACATGCAGGCTTTCGCTCAAAAGCATGCCTTTATCTACAATTTACTACTTAAATTTTGACTTCATTGCTTTTAAGCATTCACTTTTAGCATCTACAATTTTATGCTTCTAGACTAAATTCTACTTTTATATAACAGTCAAGTATTTACATACATTTACAAAATTTTAATACATATGCTTTTTACAATTTACCATAAATGAATAAGAGAAAATAAATTTTTACTTTACTCATTCTTCGCCAAGCTGGCGGCACTGAAAGTAAAATTCTTATTAATACAAGAATACGAAGTTATTTTTATCTTCGGCCAAATTTTGGCTTTAACATAACAGAATTAGTCTTTCGACCAACAGAAAATGCTTGTTTTTAGCTTTTACACTTAAAGAAAATAATACTTTTGCCTTAGCTAAATAAAGTAAAACAAAACTAAGTCTCAACCGAGACATATTGACTTTCGTCAAAACATAGAACTTCGTACTTATGCATAACATTTCGGAACAAAAGAGAAAAAGTTTATAGAAGATTTTAACTTATCTTTGAGTTTTCGATGCTTGAAATTCCGTCATCCGTTTTTGGCAAAATTGATCCCAAGTTAGAGGTTTCATGGATGTCAATCTTCTCCTTATTGATCTCCGAGTGTCGTCCACGTTGCTTTTTCTTTTGCGTCCTCTACATGCTGGCCTCTTGACGGAGTAATCGTCTGGTTGTTGGCCTTTCCGTTTCTGCCTGGGACGGCTGGTCTTGACGTCCTCCGGTCTGGAGTCCTTCTTGAATTTCTTCTGTTCCTCGTATTTTTGTGCCTCCTGCTGGCGTTTCAGTTTCCGGAACGGCGGCCTTGCTGGCACCTGACTCTGTGGCCGTGTGCGCGTTCTCCTTGATGTGTAATTTCTCCTGCTATCCTTTGTAGGTGGTGTTTTTCTCTTTACCCGGTTCATCTGTATTTTTGTTTTTCTTAAACGCTGGAGTTTGAAAATTATTTTTTCTTTTTGATACCGACGTCCGGGTTGTAGAAGTGCTAGGTCTCTCTTCAGTTCTCTGTTTCTTGGGTGGTGGAATAGTTGTCTCTGGCCCTTCTATTTCGTTTAGACTTGAGTCCTGCAAGAAACTTTTAAGGATTTCAAAATCATTTGGATTATAGTATTTTTTCACCTGGTCGGGACTTGCTTTACAGATTTCCCCTCTCTCGTTCTTAAGATATAAGACTACTCCTTTGATTTCCTGAATTACATAGGGGCCTTCAAACTTTGGAGCTAGCTTTGCCATAAAATTGTCTGGGGCACTTGATAAAGAAAATTTCCGCTTCAATACTTTATCCCCAACTTTAAAATCTGCTTCACGGCGTTTTCTATCGTAATATAGTTTCTGCCTATTTCTTGCCGTATCCGAGGTTTTAAGCGCCTGATCAATCAACTTTTGCACATCTTGTTGTTTAAACTCCTGCTCTCTTTGTTGCACAAAGAATAATTTATCTAAAGGCGTAATTAACTTTCTGCCTAAAAATAATTCTGCTGGAGTTTTTCCCGTAGTATCATGATGTGCCGTTCTTAAAGCATAAGCTAATTCATTTATGTAGCCATCCCAGCGCTTGTGATGTGTGCTCACGTAACTGCGAATTATTTTTACTATGTTTTTATTAACTCTTTCTGCTATGTTAGCCTGTGGTCTATACGGAACCATTTTGATATGGCGTATGCCAAGTCCATTGCATATGTTTTCAAATATTTGACTAATGAATTGTTTTCCGTTATCGCTAATGACTTTTATCGGTGCACCGTATTTTAAAATGTATCTGTGTAAGAATGCATCTGCGACTGTTTTGGCTGACGCGCGTTTAAGTGGAACAATTTCTATCCATTTTGAAAAATGATCTACTATTACTAAAAGAAAACGATTTTTATTTAACTCGCTCTGGGGGAAGGGACCAAGAAGATCTATGCCTAAAATTTCATTCGGAAATGTAGCGCGAATGCTATTTAAGTACCCGGCCGGGCTGTAATTAATATCATTTATTAACTGACATTGATTGCAGGACCTGACATACGCCGTTACTATTTTGTATAATTGCGGGAAATATACCGCCTCGCGTACCCTTTTTATAGTCTTTCTGAACCCGAGGTGGCCCGCTGTTTTTTCTTCGTGCAACTCCTTCAAAATGCTTAATCGAAGCGAGGCTGGGATGACTGGCTTATACTCAAGATTTTCGTTTGTTGTTTTCGTATAGAATAATAAATTATCTATTATTTCATAGTTTTTTGCTCTATTTCTTATCGCATCGATATCTGTGTGCTCAAAGCTTTCGGGGTCTTTCAAATAAGCATAGATATTTCCAAATTCAGGATCAGCTTTCAGTTCAGTAATAACCGTATCTCTAGAATCTAAAATTTTTGAAGTCAACACAGCGCATTTAAGTTCATTTCCTTCATCGTCCAGTTTTATACGAGAAAGTGCGTCAGCTACATTGTTTTCCTTACCCGGTTTATATTTTATTGTGATATTATATTCTTGGAGTTTTAAAGCCCATCTTATTAACCTGGGCGTTAGGTTTTTTCCCGAGTAAAGTCTACCAACAGCCGCATGATCCGAAAAGACTGTTACTGGCGATTTGCCGAAATAAACTCGAAATTTGTGTACAGCCATTAATACGGCTAATGTTTCTCTTTCTGTAGCTGTATAATTCCTTTGTGTCTGATTCAATGTTTTACTAGAAAATGCCAGCGGATGGTTATTTTGCATAAGAATCGCACCCACCGCATAGTCTGACGCATCTGCTGCAATTTCCAGGTTTTCGTCCCCCTCAGGGAATTTTAAAACACGGGCATTAATAAGCGCTTCTTTTAATCTTTCAAAAGCTGTGTTAGCTTCCGCTGTCCACCTAAATTTACTCTTTTTTCTTTTGATTACTAAGAGTGATTCAACAATATTAGCGAAATCTTTTATGAAAGATCGATAGTAAGAACATAACCCAAGGAAAGATGAAAGTTTCTTGGCGGTGTTGGGCGGTGGGAAATTCTTAATAGCTTTTATTTTTGAATCTTGCGTTTCTATACCCTTTTGCGAAATTTTATAACCGAGATATTTAAGTTCTTTAGTTGCGAACTTGCATTTTGAGGCGTTAATTGTAAGACCGGCCTCTTTTAATAATTTAAAAACTTGTTCGAGGTCATTAATGAGTTGTTCCAACGTACTACTCGTTATAATTATATCATCTAGATAAATTAAAGTTGATTTTCCTAGGACAGGCTTTAGAACAATGTCCATAGCTCTCTGGAATGTTGATGGGGCCCCACACAACCCAAAGGGCATGCGTAAAAATGCATAAGTGCCCGATTTTGTTATAAACGCGGTTTTGTGTATATCTTCGGGTCTCATAGCTATTTGATAGTAGCCAGACGTTAAGTCCAAAGTAGACATATATCTTGTCGATTTGATCTGTCTAATGATCTCGTCTATAACCGGCAAAGAGTAAACTGGAAATTTGATAATACTATTTAGTTTTCTGTAATCAATAGCAAACCTCCAAGCCCTTTTATCCGAAGGAGGAAACTCGTTCTTTTTCCTACATAGTACGACTGGACTCGCGTACTCACTATTTATGGGCGTTATTATTTTATTCTTTAACATCTCCTGAATATGTTCTTCGATGATTAGGTCTTTTTGTTTATCATAACGATACGGTTTAGTCCTACAAGGTTTTTCGGCATTTAATTGAATCTTGTGAGTCACGATTTGGCAGTTTCCTGGTTTTTCTGAAAACAAATGAGAAAAATTACTCACCACTTGCTGTATTGCTTTACTTTCATGGTCATTCAGATGGCTAAGGTCCAATTCAGGTGTCTCCACAGGTTCCACCACCCTCTGGTCCATCTTCTCCAACACCACGGAACTATCTTGAAAATTTAATTTGGCCCTCGCGGCCCTTAGAAAGTCCATACCTAAAATAAGAGAGTGTTTCAGGTCTTTCACCACAAAAATTAATACTTTGAGATTTTCCTCTTTTACCTGTAAGTTTAATGATAATTTCCCGATGCAGTGACATGTTTTTCCTTGCGCCGCTATAATTTCCGTATTTTTGGTTTTAAATAGTCGTATCCTATAAAAATTCTTTTTGAAGAACTTTTCACTCGTAAAATTTCCTTCTGCTCCTGTATCGATGAGGGCTTCTACTGGTACATCGCCAACCAGGACTTGTATAATTGGTAGCTGTGAGTTTTTTACGATGACCGTGTTTAAATGTCTATTTGAGGGTTTTTTTAAAACTTCCGGGGTCTGGACCCTCCCTTTCACAGGCCCCTCTACTCGTTTAAAGCTTTCTTTTCAATCTGTGTCTTCTGGGTACACGGATGTTTATTTTCAAATTTTCTTTTTGGGCCTTGACCTTCGAGTTTCGATGCGTTAGCTTGATAGTTCTTTCCCCCATACGAGCGATTTCCATTTCTGGTTTCCTCCTTCCTTCGGGTACTTTGAGAATATGTTTCCCCTCTCGCTTTTTCCGCTATTCTGCGATTTTGAAACTTCACCGCCAATTCGAAAAGTTCCTGCAGTGTGCTTGGGTTTCTAATTTCAAAGTAGTCTTGGACAGCGGGTAACAATCTTGGTAATATTATTTCAATAATCTCCGCATCGGGTTTCTTTCCATACAGCATATCCGTTAGCTTGATTTTTCGTAGAATAAAGTCCGTCAATTCTGCTGTATCCCGTTGGTAGAAACTATATAGTTCGGCTTCCAGCCGTGCGCGATCTTTCACTATGGGGAAGGCCTTTACTAACGATTTTTTGGAATTTTCAAATATATATGTCGGGCTTCCAAATTCCCCTACTAAAAATTTACCTATATTTTTCCACCATAGCGCGGCCTGTCCTCTTAGTGCTGATGTGGCGATGGCAACTTTTTGTCTTTCAGGCACAGGGTAGAGCTGAAAGTGGTTTTCTAGACCTTCGAGAAATACCGCCACCGAATTTTTTCCGTCGAAATGGACGTTTGGCTTGATTCATGCTCTCAAAGTCTGGACCAGGTATCCAAATCCTTCTAACTGAGTTGTCATTTCTTGGTGTTGTCCAGCGGCTTCCATCCAATTTTCGGCCATTTCAGTTCGATAATTGTTCGGGCGCCAATATAACGTTGCGCGCCTCCAACTTGCACGCAACCAAGAGGTGACTGTGAAAACTTGTATAAAAGATAGAGCCTTGTGAGGGGTTTAAGTCCCTTTTTATTCAACGTAATAAATTACAATTGCGTGCTCTTGACGCTCACAGACTGTGCCAACTTGGCAGTCAAATAAAAATAATAACCTGAAAAGAAAGTAAAGACAAGATTCTAACTACGAGGCTCTCTAAAATAACTTACTCACCGCGTTTTACAATACCGCTGCTAATTCAGCAGACTTGAAGCTCACTGGAACGATTACCACTACTTCCCGCCAAGCACATAGGCCGCAACGCGGGGTTCTTCAATTCTCGCTAACTACCTCCGCGCTCGCTAAGTAAGAATATCACACCGAACTCGTTTCCTTCTATTTAAATCAGAATACTTCCGCTGATAATTTGAATCCTTGCGCGTTCTACTCAAATTTACATATTCTGGCATTGGCAGTTCCAGGGGAAAGTAAGGCTTGACAGGAAAGATAGTTTAAACTTAAAATAAATGTTAGTTAAAATAAATATAAACCCTACAATGTGAGATATTACAAAAATTTCGTTGGTGTATTCTTAATTTTTTGAGGCAAAAAAAACTGCGTATGTTATTTAAAAACGCTTCTGGTTTTTTTTTTTTTTTTTTTTTTTTTTTTTTTTTTTTTTTTTTAGCATTTTTTAGTTAATTTTTCTTTATTTTTACTTCCTTGTACGAAGTAAAAAGGAAGTATTGTAATCGCGAAAAGTTTCAGGCAGCATATTTCAACGAAAATATCCATTTTGACCGCTATATCGAATGCAATTTAAGGATGTATTTGCGTGCTATCTGCACTTAAGGACAGAATAAAAGACTCTTTTCCTCCAAAAAAATTATAAAACTGCGTTAAAATGAATTCTGAAGAGAATTTTTCGTGGCGTCTGTACGAACGTATGTAAGTACGTACGTACACGTATCTCGCATAACTCAAAAACGAGTAGCCTCAGAAAAATTGTACATTTTTTTTCTTTGAAAATGATTGAATTATGTTGTTCTTATCTTCTGGTTAAGGTTTTTATACCTTTAGTAAATCTGTATGCAATATTTTTTGAATTATCAACAATTTTAAAGTTGTTTTAAGTGCCGCTAAGCCTAATAATTTTTTTGATGGCGGCCATTGCTTGTTTATGTTTGAAACAGCAGAGTAGTGGATTTGTTGCCAATCTAGAGAAACGTAGCTTCGCAACAACAAAGATAACGCCTTCATTTATTATTGCGAATTAAATCGTGCTTAATCCTTTCTAGAATTTTTTCGAGGAAATAAGTGTTTAAGATTCATTTCGTAATTTTTAATACAGGTATTTTGAGTTTTTAAGTACTTTTGCCTTGTCGCGAAGTGAGAACTGAATTAATTGAATGAGAAATACTCAATCGTCTGTGCTAAACTGTTTCTTTTTTGTTTTGTTTGCTTAATTTCTTTTATACATCGGTCTAGCTTTATTATAGTATTTGAATCGAACATGTGGCAACGATTAGATGATTCTTGAAAATGATATAAATTTTGTACGTTCTGAGTTATAATATGAACGAAATATAATACTGTTAAGTGAACCTAGCGAGTGTCGCTATGGTAAACACATAGAGTGAATTTTAAAGAATGCATTTATTCTATTGTGGTTTATGCGCTGTCGGCGAAGTAAGTTTAATTCTATCCAATATGTTTAAACGAAATGCAAGAAGAATGCGTATAATTTAATATTCCGTGCAAGGAAGTCATGTGGTGTACACATCAGATTTTTTACCTTAAATTATACCATTTGTTATGTGTACAAATAAAAGGGAGTTTCCTCTTCTTGGTAATGTATTATTTATATTGAAATTTAGATATATTAAGTAAAAGCAAGGTGTATTCTCAATTGTTTGAGCCACTGTAAGTGTTTCTCTTACGCTAATATGATAGAGAAAGAGGTATCGACTCAGGAAATTCAGTATTGTGGATGAAGTTAATTTTTATTATAAAATACAAATTTGGCGGTGATTAATTAATTGCGAATTTACTGGTACTTCCAGAAACATTTTCAGACTCATTTTCAAAGTTTTGTGTTCTTATAATACTATATCTAATACATTTTGCATTCCAGTTTATTATAATGATTTACGGATGATACGAATATTTCAGATGTTAATTAAGAAAATGTACCGCAACATTTGCATACACAAATGCAAAATAATGAATACAAAGTAGAGAGAGACTTCATTACTGGTACAAGCCACAGTGTCAAAGAGTTACACGTCACGGAAACTGCCTGTCACACTTAATTAAATACTTGGATTTGTATCAAAAGAACGCCATTAATACAGATGACACAACGCATTTGTCTACATACGTCAATCTCAATACAAAAATTAAACAAAAAGTGACGTCCATTTGAAAGTTAGTATTAAAAATGCAGTTTCAAGATGAATACCGATAGATATTAGTTACTTTTTAAATTTCTATTAGCTCTTCCTATATCTTGTTCAAATTTTCAATCGTTAATAAAATACTTTTTCATCCACTCCAGTTCAAATATATTTTTTTTTACTTGTAGTGGATGACACTTGATGTTAATACAGTTTCTTTCACATATTAAAGTGAATTCCTACTTATTGATTCCTGTTTATCGGAACTAAAGATATGTTTTTTTAATATATAAGACTTACAAATAATGACCGTTTATTAGGAATTCTCACGTGTTGCAAAAATTAATTGTATAACAACTTATAAAAAATAGTATATGACTGTGATAAATGGGACTGTAATATTTAACAAAAATAAGTGGCAACAGTAAGACAGAGTTCTAAAGATTTTTAAAGTGTATGGAATTAAATAATTGTAGTTTTATAGAGTTGGATGAAGCGGATGTAATGTCCGATTAAATAGCGAAAATTCTCCCCATATTTCTATGTTAACGTGATAATAATATATGTTTAAAATATAACCATTTAAAATGTCCCTTCCTTATTAAAATAAAAAAAATAGCATTGTAGATTATGCAGTAATGTATCTAAGACGGAAACTCTTCACAGCTGGTTAAGCATACGCAGCCTTGAGATGTGTGAAATCATTATATGAGATATTAATTGAAAAACTGGACTGAAACACACTGGAAATGTTTCTTGCAATAATGAAGCTTTACAAGAGATGGGTAGAATGATAAATTATAGGCAACCAATCAGCTTCATAATTAGAAACAAAAAAATGTTAATAAAAAGACTCAAAAATAAAATTTTTCTTTGTTACACTAAGTAGGAATTTTTTATTTCTTATTTATTTTTTATTTTTATTTTATTTTTTTTTTTTAATATTACTTGTTAGAAAAGGGAAAGCTCACAACAAAACTGAAATTCAGTGAGAATGCTGAAATTCTTTAAAAAAATCGCAGGGCTTTAAAATTTTCCTCTGCAAATTCCAAGAAAATATTTTACGCTGAGTTTCGGTTTTGTTATTAATTACTGAATAACTGGAGAAGGATAGAACCTGTTGCTAGAATGAACTGCAACGCGGCAAGCAGTAACATTCCCAGTGTACAAAAGGCGTGAAAATTATAATAAATGTATATTTTTTTAGTAACTGGAATATGAATGAATATGGCAAAAATGAATAGTCATACCAGCTCAGGTCGTACAAAAGGGTTTGCAAAGATTTTTTACGCTCTCTCCGAGCGCGCACTCTACCAATCGACTGCTGTTAAAATCACTCCTACTAACGTATTTTTTGGTCTTTTTAGCTTTATTTTTAAGCATCATATTCTTCGCATTTACGCCATATATACAGTTCAACAGCAAAATTACAATAAATAAATAAATTAAGATAAAAATAAGTAAATAAAAAAAATAAAAATAAAAACAGCATAGCAGCAGTTTAGAATTCTCAATGCAGCTTGAGGTGTTGGCGTACATTTTTCTGTTTTTTTTTGTTTTTTTTTTTTCAGTCTTTTTCTTAATTCAGCATATCAAGGTTCAGTGTTCTTACTAAGATGGCTTTACGAAACTATTTTTTTGTCTTTTTATTATTAACGTTTTATGTGTTTACTTCATTTATTAAATATCACGTTACGTCATATAAGATTCTATTCAACAGCAAAATCACAAAATATTTAAAAGCAGCATACCTTTAGAATTTCCGATAGACAGTCTCGCGCGCTGGAGATAAAAATGTTCTTTTCCGTATAATGTTGCCACTGCTCGCTTTGAAAGCGTTGACTTTGTTAATCAAAAATTCGTTAAAGTCTTGCGGAATATGAAATAGATAATAAAACAAATTTGAAATTCATGATTCGGGATTCCAGGTGCCCATATTCGGGTGGAGAACTACGTTATTCAAAATTTGTTGCCTGTAAATATCGTTGTCTTTTCACAATGGGAGAAACGTGCATACATACATGTAGATTCTTCATTATTTAATCTCTTTAAATAAGTAATATTTGGTGGCAACAATTTGAAAAGTGATACGCCGTTAATAGTGATTCAACCCGAAATGCCGTTTCGAGACTAACGCCTCTTTTGTTCTAACAATGGTAACACAAGTTTGCCGTTGTATTGCAAAGGTTGCATTCGATGACTCACTTCAATGGGCATTGTGATGACTCCCCTCTTACAAGAAGGTCTACACAGCAGTACCCTACCGTTAGGCTTCCGGTACCCTTCATTGCAAATTTCCCGTTGTTCCCCGTGACAAACCTTCATGAGGATGCCCGGGTATAAGGGTACCCTCACCCTTATCAAAATATGTTTCTAATAGACTTTAATAACGACACCGGCATAGTTACCCTCAGGCATTGCTATACCTTCAAGGTTTTTGGCAAGATTAAGATTATCAAAGTTATTGTTATTCAAATAGCAAATTAAAATTTGTACTTGCATAATAGTCCTCCCATAAACCGGTGCTGGACTTTCACTTTCGTTAAAGCTGTTTTCATCGCTTAAAAACTTTGTCTTAATACCAGAATGTGCACTTTTATGCCTGAATACCCCTTATGAATGATCTCGGGGTTAACATTGGCTAATTTGCATAGAGGAGTTGGTATGCTTATGAAGACATCTTTTATCACCCAACCGGTGATCATCTTTTATCACCGGGATTGTGGTTAGCGTCTCTGACTGCTACCGAAGGGTCCGGGTTGCGTAATGGCAAACCGCACATTGAGTTGATCAGTGTTAACGAATTTCGCTTACTGCGCATGCTCAGTGGTGTACCGTTGGCGTGGGAGGAAATACTGGCAACTAAGGGGCATAAGCAACTCTATACAAGCCTGTTAGTCATGTCGGTTTTACTGTTTTAAAGAATTGCAAATCTACAAAAAAAAAAAAAAAAAAAAAAAAAATGTTGCGTGCTTATTGCACGTACTTGTGTTTCATTTCATTTTGGTTTATTTTGTTCATAAACATTACATTTAATATCAGTTACTTGACTTATTCAGTAATTCAAAATGGATTTATTCCTTAATTTGTGAAAATTTATACGAATGGTATACCATGTATCATTTAGTTAATATATCTTGTACAGTTTCCTGTTTTGTAATCCTTCTTAAACGAAAATTTGCGTAGTTTACAATCGACATTTTCACTCTAAGTAGTGAAGCAACTTACAACCTAACAAGTTTTAAAACCCCGAACTGTATACGCCCAGATAACACAATATCAATCATATACCGTAAATCTTCATCTAAAATTGCGCCAAAGTTGTAATTGCCCCGAATTCTATTCTGAGCATGCGCAGTAAGCGAAATTCGTTTTAACATGGATCAACTCAATGTGCGGTTTGACATTACGCGTCCGGGTTCGAATCCTCGAAAAAGCATGGGTGTTTGTAAATATGTAGTGTCTGTGCGACATGGGGGCACTCTAAATATGCGGCGAGCCGAAAGTCCTCACGAGAAGTTGTTGGTAGAAAAAGAGTACTGGGACTCATTTTTACTCACTTTCTGTGTTCTTTCTCAAAATTGGGGAGGGGGTGGAACTGAGCTAATGTCGGGCTGCCACTTACGACCAAAGCAACGACAGGCGCATTTGCACGATGAATGTCGTTGGCTTGTGCTGACCACTGTCAGACAAGTGAGGTTGGTAACAACAACAAGCTGTTTTTCTCAAAAACTGGAAAGTTACTCTATGAAGTCTAAAATCGTTTATTATAAACCGTTTACGCGATTCAGTAGCAAATAGCAATTAAGAAACAAATTACCAACGTCAGCCTTCTCAAATATAAACGGGCCTACCATCGGCCGAGCGGTAATATCGCTGAACACTGGTAGTCCCGGCTTGGTCCGATATTAGCGAACGGGCTAGCTGCATGGGAGCTTTTGTGATTTTTCTCCATGTGTAATGTGTAAATAAGCTCGTTTCCTTTCACGAAAGCATCCCTCTCCTTAGGCAGATAAGGCTTTGCCGCAATCAGCTAAACCTCAAATATTAAATGAATGGAAGGTTCGACGCGAATGCCCTGATGGTAAATATTAAACTGAAAGAGAAAGTCAGTGTATTTTACAAGCGGGTGTTTTCGTTCCCAACGGGTCTTTGCTTACCTTCATGAAATTGAAGCTAAGTTATGCCGGATATTTCGTTCTGTTTCGGGCAATTTAAGCTTTAACTCTTACCTGGAAAACGGTATGATGATAGGAATTCCCTTGGCCTTTTTTCTTCCTTTTATGTCATTCTCTGATTGTTAGTACTTGGAGTTTCATCAAATTATTATTAAGAAGTCTTTTTCTTATTCTATTTTGTTTTCAGGCTTTTTTTTATTCGCGTGTTTCGGAGGCAATCCCTTCTCGTTACTTTATGCTGCAGGCAGACTTCGGAAGGACAAAAATAGTTTTGTTTAGTATTGCTTAAATGCTTTTTTGTATCTTTTTGGGTGATCGTTACTATATCCAAGCTTCGCTGAAGGGGTTTGTGGATTGAATGATGACTTACGGTGAGTAGGAAGGTTTTCATTTATTGTTTTTCAGAATTAATAAGGAGAGTTTAATGAAAGTCATTGAGAATAGTTATTTATTACATTTAAGTTTGGCACTGGTGTGAAAATGGTGGTCAGAGCCATCAAAGCAATGAAGATATTGTTTGAACTTACTGTCACAGGATAATTGCGTAAAATTGACACAGCGTAGGCTCGACATTGGATAAGATGACACTACGTAACGTCGACGCCGACATGTGATTGATAGGTATAAAACGTTTTAATAACAATAGTAATAGTGAGAGAAGATTGATGCACATTTGTCACCTGTGCAGAATCGTAATAGGCGTATAATAACATCGCGTTGAGGTGACACGGGCATACCATCGACTGTAGACTAGCAGACATGGCCAAACTGCGTGGACATCTGACTAGCAGACGTGGCCAAATTGCGGTTCGCGAGCTGCTTGCGATCTTTTGCCATCTGAAATGCGACTTGTTTTGAATAAATATAGTTTAGTTTTTTAATACAAATGGAATCTGAAATAGAATCTACATGCAGTGCCACGTTTCTTTTTAATAGCATATTTAATTTATCATATTGTATATGTAAAAATTTGATAGATTTCAAACTGTCCACTGCTGGCTTATCGTCATAGCGACAAATACGTAAAATTACAAATAATTCCATGTCTGGTAATTGCTATTCCGGTTATGTTACTTCTTGAACAGGTAATGGTCATCGGAATACACTAATATGACTTTAATCTAAAACGCAATGCTGATATTTTTATTTAATTATTCTCCCTGATATTTTCCCTCCTCTAATTTTACTTCAGGCAGTATCTGTTTACATTCCTGTGTGATCCCATTGTTCATAACAGTTGTGATCCACCTGGAAGACTTGAGCTATTCGTTGTAGGGTGCTACCTTTATTCAGTCCTTGAATGGTGTGAGTAACTGCTGAAGAAATCTGCTTTTCCTTGCAATCCACATAGAGCTCTTTTAATCTGGGGAAAAACTATACGAGGACTTTATTTTTGGCGGAGTGAACATTCAGCCTCTTATTTGGCTAGGAGACTTGTCTCAATTTTCTGCGGAACTCCTTCAAAATAAATTTCCTATTCCCAAGCAAGTCAAGCATTTTTATGCAGTTGCTTCACAGATTTCGCAACCATTCATAATAATATGCTAAACACTTTTGTCACATAAAAAGTATCTTTCGTAATAATTCCTATGTAATGTACAAGAACAGAACATTGCTCCGGAGTTCGCCTCCAGTACTTCTCAGTTTTTGAGATAATTCTAGTCGGAGCTCAACGGAGCTTTTAAATGAGAGGGCTTTGGCACCTTATTTATGTAACTGAAGCACCATTTCAGCTGAAAATTCTTCTGGATCTAAGCCTGCCTTAAAAATCATTTCTAACTTCAGAATGCATGCTCGTCTTTGTGTGGGAAACTAGCCATTTACTGATCAAGAATAGAAATGTCCCCATCTACCAATCTACCAATGTCCCCAAGGCTTTTTACATGGCTACATGTCAAAGAGTACATGTCCAAGCTGTGCAATGAATTTATGAGAGCGGGTTTTTAGCTCCCAAAAATACTAAAAGAGGAACTTTTGGAAAGCTGTAATTAAAAAAGGGGCGGGATGAAAACTTTCACTTGCACAGAACCTTACTTTTATTCCCACTTTACAACTCGGACTTCGAAGGACAACTCGGAGAAAATTTTTTTATCTCTGTCACATTCTGCGTGACAGCTAGAATTATATCGGCAGGGGTCACGTTCCGAAAGTCTTGCCCTCTTTTTTCTTTGTTTTCACGCCTACGCACTTGCGTCAAAATTGCGCCGTGCTCGTTCACCCCAAAATTCCTACCATTGACATCCTCCTCGTGACTCTCTCTCTCCAACATTCCTTCGCTCAAATCATTCTAACCCTCCTCCAATCCCTCAATGTAGGCGATATCCCTCGATAGTGTACCCTCTCTGTCTCCCTGGTTCTTGAATTCAAGCGTATCTGCTTGGTTTTCTTGCAAAACCTTAAATAAAATACATAATAATATAGTGTAAATAACAGTATTCTGTATCGTATTATGTATTAATATGATTACGAGTGAATTTTATAAACATATGCAATAGTCTATTACAAAATAAATTAGTATTATACCATCAGCTAGTTTATTTAACTAATTAATTATCAGTTTACGTATTATATTAATAATGATGAATGCTTTGAAAATATATGAGGCTGAAGTTCTGTTTCTGATGAATTTTTTCTATGAAACAATAGTTTTTCAATTGAGTTCTGTATAATTCGTGATGTAATGGAATAGTTTCAGTTTCAAGGCAATTCATTGCTACAGTCTTTATCTCTTTTATTTATTTACATTATTCTATTGGTTGTTACTCATCATGTGTCTTGAGAATCATCATTTTAATTTATTATATAACCATGTATTTATGTGCGGCAGACCACACAGAGATGAGAAAATCTTGCTTGCAGTCACCAATAAGTCACCGTTTTCAAGATGTTATGATGTATGAGACGACATGGTCTGACATCGCAGACGCAACAATTCGTTCCTGTTAACAGTACAAGAGACCAGTGTCAAGAGATTTTAGCGTTTTACACTGTGTGTGTCATCAAAGCCTCTGGATTTCAGGAAGGTTGACGAACCAATGATCTTGTTTTTGTTGTGTAGCGAATTTAATTTAAGTGATTCATAAAAATCAAAATTTTAATTTGTAATTATTCAAAATTTGAGCTACACAAGTTTGGTTATATTCTTTTTGGGCCTATTAACTCTAGTGTAATATATTTTGGCTTTCCGAGTTTACGCGAACTGCGTCTTCAATCTTGTACACGCAAACAGAGTACTAAATGTAACGTAACAGAAAATTTTATCGTTAATTACATGGGTTTTATCGTTAATTACATTATTTCAGGGGTAAAGAAATAATTCGCTAATAATTTAAGAAATGAATCCGAATCTGATTCGATATTTAATATACAACTGAATTTGAATTAAATTGCCATATTTTTGATTGGGCTGGGTTGTGTTTGATTGCAAGACACACGGAAACTAAGCCTAGCAGGAGGGTTTTCTTGACGGAATCGGAAACTGACTGTCTTCATATCATATGTATGGAAAATTTCGAGGAGTGAGTTATAAGTTTTGTGTTAGCGTTTTCAAAAAAAATATTTTTATACCGAATCTTCTTTGGTGAAGAGCTGTGGCACATTCTATGTTCTAAAGCTTTTCTAGTAATGTAATCCAATTAAAATGTGTTTTTTATAATAGCTTTTACAGTTCTGAATTATCTGTTGACTCGTAGTTTGAAACTGAAATACATTTGGGCAAATAGATTCAATTATCGCTGCTTTTAAGTTTTCCCAGTACTCTGAGAATGTGCATTGCAATTACCGAGGATTTATGGAATGTTTCTTTCCTTTCTTGTTTTCTTTGTAATCCCCCCTGCTTCCTTTGTTTTACTCGTGTTCTTTAAAAAATGTCGCATTTCATCCATACATTTGTGGGCTTCAAACAATGCAGATAGCGTTGTTTCCTCTTGTTAGATTTTTTGTTCCCTTCATTTTGCTGTCAAATTACCAATAATTATTCTTTAGCATGTTCCGGCACTTTGTGCCTTATCTTTAAATAGTAACGAGCTGTGGTTTAAGCAGGTGTTTTTAATTTAACGATTTAAAAAATGGTTAAAAACAATTTTTAAAAAAACCATGGATTTAGAACAGGTTCTTTTTCCCCAGAAAATATACTGACCTATCACTTCATCATTTTACCTTAATGTAAATAATGTGCATGTTTTTAAAATAAAATTGGATTTTGAATTAAGAGCTGTTATATGTAATCTAGCACGAATTTTATAATATAATTTTAAAAAATTTCAGCTGTTGGAACAAACACTTTTGCAAACCTGAAATATTTTGGCTTTTTGAAAGAATTTCGTATCGTTTCTAAAGTTATGTAATGTTAAATGTTTTACAAAATATTTCTTTTTATTCCTTTCCAAGTGGTTTTTGAAAGAATACCTCATGTATTTTGATATTATAACTAATTTTCATCATTACATTATGTGCTTGGAAGTACTAAATCGGTTGTTGTTACCTTGTCTATGAATTTCATGAAAAAATGGTTGTGAGGTTGGACTAAGTTGTTAGCCTAAAGGGGGTTGGACTTTTACTTCCACCCCAATTTTTAAGGGAGAGGATCCCCGAGGGTCTCCCACCCCTCTCCCTTACCACCAAATCATACGAGAAGACTTTCGGCTCGCCATATATTTAGCGTGCACCCCTGCCGCAAAGACACTGTACACAAGATCTGCGCCTTCTCTGGTATTCGAACCCGTGTCCTTCGGTACCGCAATTGGCTCCCCTAGCCACTGTACCATCTAGGCAGCATTAAATCGGTTTAAATCATTGTTATATACTACTTACAGCATATTTTTATATAAACATTTAAAAAAAATTAATAAAACTATCCACCCGTTCAAAAAACATAAATGTATTTAAAAAACTCTTTCTCTCTGTAAGCTTTCTTAGTCATGTGACTGCTTTACTTTTTACTTAAATGTACTTACTGTACGTTTAAATTTTATAGGCTAAATTATTCGAATATGGCAAAGCAAATGAAGCCTAAGGAAAAGTATGCCTTCGCGGAGAACTTTCTAAGAGATACTGATTCGTATTCATGTAACATATGGGAGAAACGACGGAAACCAATTCTACAGCCAGTTTGTTCGCCTGGGTTCGTGTCGAATAATTTACCCGTATTTAGCAGTCTTAACCACTCGACCACTGGTGTCGTGCTTAAAATTATAAGAACTCCGTGGACAATAATTCTTGATTTCCTTGTATGCTTTTTCAGCATTTGTGGAAGTAATATTTCCTAAATTTGCCGTGGTTCATTCTGAACTTCGAAATCGTTTGGGAAATGATAAAGGTGGGAAAATATTCCTTTTCAAGCATTTTTGTAAAGAGTAAGCTAAAATTATAATCTTTAATCGAATTTTGTGTTTGCATGTATTTTATTGTATGTCAGTTTAAATTTAGTAAGAAATATTCCACGGAAAAAATCCAGAAATATTCCACGGAAAAAATCCAGAAATATTCCACGGAATAGATTTCGTCTTTATATTTCCTTTTAAATTGTGTAATTATTAGGTAAAACTCAATTTTCATTGAATTAAACACAAGTAATTTTTTGTACTAACCAATGATTCCTTGCGTCTTTACCTTTTCATTCCTGAATACACATACAATGTAAATACCATAATGTAAAACAATTAAAAGAATTTATTTCAATTTCAGATAGTAATGGCAAATCTTAAACATTAATAAAATTAACTTCTCTTGTTACAGAACAATAATTGGCGGACAACAATGATTAAAAATATTTACAAATCAAATTTTTAATTAAAAGCCTAACAACGTAGCTACGTTATTCCATTACTACCAATTTAATTTTCAATGAAAGGCAGAATCATCAAACTGGTAGCAGCAGTGCTCATAGTAGTCAAAACAGAGGATTCTCATTACCGATAATTGATGTTGCCAAACCTTGTCTCTAAAATTTAGATTTCATTTTTATTTAAAACTAATGTCATTCACGTGTTCCGGTGGAGTCGACGAAGCAGTAGAAATGCAGGAAAGATTTTAACATAAGAAAATAACATGTTATTTAAAATCAACCTTATACAATTACGTGTTACGTTGCTGTGATATTTTAAATTTTCAATAATTTTTTTTTCTTTTTTTTTAAAATTAAATAATAAAGATTTGAGATGAACGAAAGCCTGATTTTATTTGTGGAATAAAAATGTAATATGTAATTTGTTCTTTATAGGATGTTTTAATACTGCATTATATGATCTGATACTGCATTTAAATTTTTGCATTGCTTTAACATTGCGTTTAAATGCAAATAAGTACTTGTATTTTAGATAAATAAAAAATTTAAAAAATTTAATGCATATTTATTGTTTAAAAGAAAATTCAAATGGTAATTTGAAAAATGTGTCAGTTCACATACGCTACAAGAAAATTCTCTCTCTATATTTTTAATGAAATTTTAATCCCTTCTCCCCAAATGACAGTTTTATATATATATTTTAGGATTTTTACTGGTCATGAAATCCTTTAGGCATTAAAAAATAAAGAAATCTAAGATCTGCTTATAATAGTTTAAAAAATTATCCAGTTTCTTCTGCATGAGATATTTCATTTGAATTAAATTCATCCAAAAATTTCTCTAGTTTTGTTCGTGTCGAATAACGGCAGTTAGCATTTTCAGAGTCTTTCACTACAAATCCTTTTCGATATTTCGTATTTCGATATATTACTACTTCCTTTTCGATATTTCGATATATTACTACAAATCCTTTAAGTTTAAAGCTAGCTAAAATTCTAAAGCAAATGTATCTCGAATTTGAGTTTTCCAATGCATTTTTCTCTTTTACAATTCTCTAATCCTATTTTCTGAATAAATGTATCTTAACTATTGCGCAAGTATCTGAATTTAGCTACAAGAAGATTAGGTTAGGTTTCTGACTATGGCATCCCGAGAACTATTTGCCTAAGGGAGAGGATGCCTTCGTGGAGGATTTCGTAAATTAAGGGAAATTGGCCCGTTCTCGTGTTAAACATGGAGAAAACCACGAAATCCAATCATGCACCAGCCCGTTTGCGTAGGATCAAACCCTGGTTAAACTACCAGTATTCAGCGGTCTCAACTACCTGGCCTGTAGTGCGGCATTTAATTACAGGAATCTGGATTTTCAGGCTCCTTTTTTGTTTCGCATTCGTCATGCCATCACCTTTTTTATTAATCGTAAAAAAGCACTTTTGTGAACTTTAAAAGATTGGTAATTTCAGTTTTAAAAGCAGCACCATTTGTTGTTATCGTACATAAAGCACTTTAGTGAGTGTTGAAAGATTAGTAATTTCAGCTTTAAAAGGCAACACCATTTCTAATAATCGTAAATAAAGACATTTTTGTGAATATTGAAAGATTGGCAATCTCTGTTTTAAAAGGAGTTCTTTATGTACAGTTTCTGAAATCCTTTATATTGTAGACAATACTGAATGCTGATAATACAGACGTCATTAAAAACTGCAGAATATTGAAGCAATAAGAAAGTCAGCGTGTTTTTTTATTAGCGTTCCAGACAACTGGAATTATTCTCAATTGGATCAAACACAAGTGGACTTCTCTTGTGTCGGACTCAGACTAATTAGTTTAATGGAATTCGTAGAACGGTAGGAGGATGTGAAGAAGAAAGAAGAGGCAAAAATTATATTGGCTTTACCCAGTTAAAAAGGAATTGTTAAATTCGTATAGTATGAGCATGCGTGGGTTTAACAGATGCTTGGTAAAGACTTGGTATTCAGTTCCAGATTTAAAGACAGATCCATATAAATGTCTGCTTATAACTTCTGAGAAAATGAGATTTTTAGAGTGCAATACCGTAATGACAAACAGTAGCGTGTAAAAGATCTTACTATCACTTTACCTAATGAGAAAGAGTTTGAGACCGCATGGTGAATATGTTGATTTTGGCAACGAAATTGCTCTTAAATTTCCTTGCCTTCAAGGAACTGGCAGGGTGATTATGTAGGCAATCCGTATGAAGTGGAAAGAAAAAAAAGAATTCACGTTTTAAATTGTCCCAGCAGGCCGGTAGTTCAAAACAGGGATTCTTTTCAGTGGATTGCTGTTAGCTTCTGAGTGGGCGAGCCATATTTGTTTTGCCGAACGTGTTTCCTCCCATTTGTTAACGTTGATGGAAGCTGAACCATCTTCGTTGCTATTTTTCTATTTGTGTAGACAAGAACTATTATATTCAGATATGGGTTATGAAAATGCTTATTCTGCATTCTTACCTAAACGTTCTATCTATTTTTAATCTTAATTTTTCGGTCGGTTCTGAAAAACGTCCTCATATTCCTGAGAAGTTTTTGCTGGAAAGTAGAGAATAACACATAATAATATCTTTTACTTATCTTCCTATACCAAGTTTGAACCCCTTATACTTTTCTTCATGTTTCTTATCTAGAGGTTATCAAAATGTAAACGTGAATGAAATTCGTAATTTTTCGAGTGAAATCTGCACTAATTACCAATAAGTATTTGGACCCCTGTGATAGGAAACGAAAACAAAATTTATTCATATTCAATAGTTAACACACGACGATTGGCAATACAGCCTCAGTCCTCCTGGGCGTGCTATCCATAAGTTTTCGTATGACGGCTATTGGAATTCTCTTTCACTGACACTGATCAATATCACTTCTGGTGTCAACTACTTAGAGTTCTAACCAGCGGCGTAGCTAGAGTTTCCAGCGCCCGAGGACAACTGAAGAATTTGCACCCTTTTCTGTGAGCCAAAAATGGAAAACATTTCAGTAAAAAATTTCGTACCATCAATTTGGCGCCCCTTGGATGCTGCGCCCGGGGACAGATGTCCCCCTTGCCCCACCCTAGCTACGCCACTGGTTCTAACCCTGCATTCATATATGTCATAAGGCCGTTCACAGTCGCTTTTTAAAAATTTAAGGGGCATAGTACCCACCCGAAGGAGAAGTTATACAACCTGAGTTCATCAGGCAATCAAAATTGGGTGGAAAGTCAAGGTAGGCGTGGTCACAAACGAAGTTCAAAGTCTTTCGATACACTTAAAATCAATTTTCTGCATAAGTTCACAAAGTTCAAAGTTCACTAAGTTCTTGAATAAAATAATACGAATACTAATCTTGATTAAATTATCCTGCGATAATATGTACAAGTTCAATTACTGAAAGAAGTGGAATTTTCTTTCATTCGGCCTGGAGAATACATGTCACTCGGCCTGGAGAAAACATGTCCTTCACCGATATTGGACGGTTGTTGCACCCTTTAACTTGGCGATCCAACTTGTCCTAGAGGTTCTCGATAGCGTTCAGGCAAAGAATATGTAGGTCTGGGCTTTGGGCAGGTCAATACATTCCGTTAACTCTATTGTAATCTTAACAATCCATGGTGGACTTCGACACATGACAGCTGGCGATCTTATCACCTTAGCTTATCTGTTTATTTGTACTTTGGCACCTGAGGGAGATGGCTCGGCAGCCAAACCATCAAAACTAGTCCTGTAAAAATTCACTATAATATCATTTAGTACTCTTGTTTGACTTCTCCAATAATCATTATGCCCACCAGTGGCCGAGCGGTAAAGTCGCTGAACATTGGTAGTTCGGTCCAAGGTTCGAATCCCGCGAACGGGCTAGCTGCATGGGCGTTTTCGTGGTTTTCCCCATGTGTAACGTGTATACGAGTCAGTTTCCCTTAGAAAGTCCTCCACGAAGGCATCCCTCCCCTTAGGCAGATAGCCCTAGTGTGCTTTGCCATAATTAAATACACCACATCACACCAATAATCATTATTCGGCGTGTTATTTTAACCTAAATTCCTGATACAATGTTAGAGGTTGTCATACATATGTTCATATCCGTCATATTTTTTCTTTAAAAACTGGCCGCAATAAAGTTATCATAAAAAGAAAAAGTATGTAATGATTTTAATGAGTCCAGCTAGTGTAATTTTATAAAAATATTGAATATTTCTAATAAGACATCATATGATTAATAAATGTTTATGAAATCAACGCGGGTCTACCTACTGGAAGCACATTCCTATAATCACCGCTCCCCTTCCACTTCTGAATTACAGAGGCCACTGTCGAATTTGGGTAATTCATTTCACTAGATAGGCCCTTTAAGGTTCGGCAGTTTTTGTGATACCCTACGATTACACCTTTCTCGAAATAAGATAACTTCGTGGCATCTTGCATGTCACTAATGCCAATGTTATTTCCGTCACGATAAGGCGGGACGTACATCAGAAGGGAGATATCGCCATTTGGACGGGTGTCCAAATATTTATTGGTAGATAGTGTATCTGTCAGCCAGGCAGGAAGACAGATAAATATCTGAAAATCCAGTTCGTAACGGAGTATAGGCTGTTGTTATGCATGCAACTTTTGAGCATGAGATTCAACTATAAATACCGCATGTAAAAATGAAGAAAGAGAGAAAAAAAAGGTAACTCAAAAAAGTTTAAACAACTTATAAATTTCAATTTTGACAACTATTTAATTACATTGCACCTATTCTTTAGACGACCACTGGTCTTTTGTAGAGATGGTAATCTTATAGTAGGTTACTATCCTCGATTTCAGTGTTTGTGTATATCTATAAGAAAGATTTATTCTAGGGTCTATCTTTAGAACAAGAAACTTCTTGTTAAAACGAAAACGCAGGTTACGTTTAAAACGATGACTTGATTTACACAATATGCAAATATGTTCCAAATACAGTGTAAAGTTTAAAATGTCTTGATTCTGTCTTCTATCAGCTGAACTTGGAACTGAACCTTAGCCCGTGTGTCGCACATAAAATTTTCAAAAATTGTGGAAATTCCAAATTAGATATTAATGACAAATGGTTTCAATGGATGACTATCACTGGAAGTTTCAGGTGCAGTTCTGCTTTAGCTTTCAAAACCGTTTGTTTAGTTCAGGATGGAGATCAGTAAAAAGAATTTTTACGATTGAGCATAGCTTCGATCGTGATGTCTTCTTTCTCACACTGTTTGTTGGTGACTACATCGTTTTATTCCTGAATTTATCCATTTTATCTGAAATGAGAAGAGACTGGTGGTGTCTTCATTTCTAATATTGAATATTTCCAGCTTCTCGAAAGCGGTTATTAAGCGGAAAATTATTGTCTTGCTAGGTTGACGAAAATTGGGAAGGTCTCTTTAAACACTTCGACAATTTTCCTGCAAGAATGCAAAGTAATGCTCAGTCATAAAAAATAATTTTTACTTCGAAAAAAACTCTTGCAGCAAACGAACTGTTTTGAAAGCAAAGAGCATGAATTGCGAGTGAAATTTCAAGTGAATCATTTCTTATAACAGTAAAGGGCTGCCATCCATTCAAGCATTTTTAATTAATCGTAAGTAAAGTCATCCATTCAAACATTGCAAACCATTTTGGAATTTCCCCGATTTTTGAAAGTTTGACGACCGCATCTTTTGGATCACCCTACGTAACAGTCTGGTGTAGAAGTCTCTGGACTTAGCCAGACTGCTATATAGGTATCGTGCAACAGATCTGCGATTCTGAAGGATCAAAGCGATATACAGAGTGCGACAGGGAAACTACCTTATTTTAAAAATGAATAACACAAAATAGTATAAGCGATATCAGTTTAATTTTTTCCCAAGTTTTTTTTTAATTATGGTTTAAGAATAATATCATTAAGGTGCCTCCGTTCTGGTTCATTGAAATAGTCGAGTTTTGAAGTTTCTTTCCACCCTTAGAAATCAGCGAGTATGCTGTGGATAGCAGCTTGAATATTGTTCTTCAGTTGAGCCAGGGTCTTTGGACGTTAGAGATTTAAGATAGCCACACAAAAAGAAATCACACGGGACTAAATCAGGCAAGCGCACTGGCCACTGAAGATCGCGCCGTATAGAGATAAGGCGTCCAGGAAAATGTTCTCAAAAAAAAAAAAAAAAAAAAAAAAAAAAAAAAAAAAAACACCATGGTCCAGTGATGCTTCTTCTGGACTATGCACACCAAAGAGTCACACGTTCTGTATGGAGGGGATGCTCATGAAGTTCTCGGGGATTCGTGCCACTCCAGTATCGCATGTTTTGCTTACTCACGCAACCGGAAAGATGAAGATGAGCCTCATTGCTAAAGAACACAAGGTCATCGTGAAGCATATTGTCAAGAACGGCTTCACATGCATTTTTTCGTGAAAGCAAATCGCGTGGATTAAGTTTTTGCACCACTGCCAATTTATATGGATGAAAATGCAGTACGATGAAAAGTATGACTTCACGGCGAACGGGCGCTTCTCTCTCGTCCATTCGTCTCGTGATCGGTACTAAAGCTACTTGACATAAACTACGATACTGCGGTATACTGTGTTTCTATTGCCGGAGCAATACTTCCCAGTCATGCAAAGATTTCCATGCGGAGCCAGGTATTAGAAAATTCCTTATTGAGTTTCCTCTGAGGGGAGAAATACGAGGGAGAAAAAGGAATACGGCGCAATTTTCGCCTGGGCTTCAAGAGCAGACGCGAGCTATTTGCGACACTGGTCCAAACAAGTCCAAAGTAGTTAACGCTGTTTCGTTTAGCGCTGTTTCGGTTTAGCGCTCTTTTATTTCAACCCGGGGATTTCACGAAATCGCTCGCAGCATACGGGGATTCCCCGAAATATTATGCAGCGATAGGTTTCAAATACATATCCGAAAGTGTGTACTTGTATTTCTTGTTTGGTGCGGTATTGTACAGACATACTTTGAAGGGGTAAATGTGGAAGATGTCGAAGAAATAATTCAAGAAGCAGCGGCTAGTCTTTCTAATGATGAGCTCAAGGAATTAACTGAACAAGAAGAAAACAAAAATGTTGACAGCAGTGATTCAGAAGAAGAGCAAAAAGAACTTTCGATAGCGTTTGTAAAAAGGAGTTTGTCTACCTTAATCCACGCGATTTGCTTTCACGAAAAAATGCATGTGAAGCCGTTCTTGACAATATGCTTCACGATGACCTTGTGTTCTTTAGCAATGAGGCTCATCTTCATCTTTCCGGTTGCGTGAGTAAGCAAAACATGCGATACTGGAGTGGCACGAATCCCCGAGAACTTCATGAGCATCCCCTCCATACAGAACGTGTGACTCTTTGGTGTGCATAGTCCAGAAGAAGCATCACTGGACCATGGTGTTTTTTTTTTTTTTTTTGAGAACATTTTCCTGGACGCCTTATCTCTATACGGCGCGATCTTCAGTGGCCAGTGCGCTTGCCTGATTTAGTCCCGTGTGATTTCTTTTTGTGTGGCTATCTTAAATCTCTAACGTCCAAAAACTGAAATAATGGATCAATTCATTGAAAATGATCCGAATTTTGACAGGAGCTCAAAAGTAAGGCGTGGTGTTAGAGATGCTCTATCCCTTTATGAAGAACTTTTAAGAGAACAACGCAAAAGAAAAAGGCAAACAACATTAGATGCTTTTGTCACAAAAAGGCAGAACACTGAAAACGCGGAAGGCTAACTAAATATGACTGAGAATTTTATTTGTTTTTTTTTTAAGAATATTCGTTTTGTTATTTATATTTTGTTTTTATTTTTGCAAGAAATAATAATGTGGTATTAATTTGGGCTTTAAGAAATAAATGTTTGGTTTTATTTTTATTAAAAAAACATACTTTTTAAATTTAATACCTAACCAATTTCCTAGCCATCTTCCCCTAACCCCAATATTTACATGTAAAGATAGCCTCGTTTAGCGCTGTTTCGCATTACGCTCTACTTTGACGGAACGTATCCCCCGCGTTAAGCGGGGTCTTACTGTACATGAAATAAAACGTTAGACACGAGCGCCAGCCACTCCACCCTTCTCGGAATAAATGTCGGTAGATGGCGTGCGTTTCAAATAAGGAAAATCCCCTGCCCTGCATTTAGCAATTTTTACGGCAGAATTTGGTTTGTTTACAGGGACGAAATCTAAGAAAGCAATACTGCTTTGTGAAGAAAGCGTTTTTCCAAACAAAATTCGCTGTATGGCATTTGGGACGAAACTGAAGTTGAACTCAAATCAGAAGTATTATTCGGTTGCAGACTGGAATAAATAGTGAAGCTAACGACTGATACGTGTAAAAAATTCGTAATTCCTTAAGACGCAGATAACACTCGAAATAAATTATTTATTAATTAATTAAATATGTACTAAAATGCCTTCAAATTTGAAGTACTTTTATTGCGAATAACTATCATTGCCGAAGAGAGGATTCCAAGAACGAATCATAAAAGAACCGTTCTGATTTTTTCTTCATATCGATCAGTCTTTCAGAATATGTTCCGCAGTATTTTAGATGTGGTGCCTATTCATCATAGTGTTAACAAGGGTAAAAGTAATGCCTTCAAAGTCAATGGTCTCTAACTGGCGATCCGTTGGTCGCATGCATTTTATGCGGGCCGCAAATACATTTCAGTTATGTATTTATTGCAAATATGTGTTGTAAAGGTTTCAAAATTTTAATTATTTGAACTTCAAGTTTACATTGTGTTCATAACCATTAACCTTTTAACTGTCATGCCCGAGATCACTGGTGTTCGAAAATGTCACGCCCGAGTATTTCTCGGCGTAATTTTTTTTTTTTTTTTTTTTTTTTTTTTTTTTGAGTGCATCGTATTGTCATACCCGAATATATATCGGGAGATGTTTATTTCGGCTACATTTGGTTTTTCCAATAAAAATATTTGACAATTTGTGTACCCAAATCATCAAAATAACTTGACAGTTAAAGGGTTAAAAACGAAAATCAATAATGCACTATAAGGTTAAAATTTTCCTCTGCTGTAAATAGCATGCACTATAAAGTATTTCTCTCTCCTTTCTGCATGCCTTCGTGATGTAACGGTAGCGCACTCAGCGCGTATTCGAGAGATCCAGGTCCGAGTCTCGGCGAGGGCGTTGTTCGTTTTTTTGCTCGTTTGTTAGATATTTTCTTCTTCCTTTCTGCATGCTTTCATGGTGTAACGGTAGCACACCCGGCGCGTATTCAAGAAGTCCAGGTTCGATTCTCGGCGAAGGCATTGCTCGTTTTTCACGTCTCCAGCATTTAAAAAAAAAAAAATCGTCTCTACAGCACCAAAAAATCTATAAATTGCACTCATTAATTTACATCATAATATAAATCTTATGCAGAGATATGCAGATACAGATTTAAGTTTTATTCGTACTTGGGTCAAAAAATAATAAATTCAGTTACAAATTTTTTCGTTAAGAATAATCGCTTTATTTGGGAATACATTTGTATGTAAACAGCTTTTCTTTTTGTTGAAAATTAATTAAGAAAGGAACTCTGATGACCGATAAGGCATCCTATAGTGCTTGATGGGGGGGGACATTCTAATAATTTCTCTGGAGTACATGGACATTATGCAAAATAATTTTATATTTAAATTCAAATTTAAAAATTTATAAACAAACGTATGCGTTTTACAAAGAGTTTTTGTAGAATGATTTCATGCCGTTTAATTAATATTTAAAATGTAAAGAATATACATACTTTTAATGTTCGGTCCGATAGCCTTGTTGTTGGACTATAAGTCTGTCTCTTGATTTCCATGATAGAAGGACTTTTCCTAAAATTTCCTGCGAATAATTATTTCCATGATTCTTCCACTATTTTCCAAAGTCCAAAGATGGTGGTGGGTTCGCTCTCAGAAAGTGGTGGTGGTGTATTTAATTATGGCACAGCACACTAGGGCTATCTGCGTAAGGGGAGGGATGCCTTCGTGGAGGACTTTCTAAGGGAAACTGGCTCGTATACACGTTACACATGGGGAAAACCACGAAAACACTCATGCAGGCAGCCCGTTCGCGGGATTCCAACCTCGGACCGAACTACCAGTGTTCAGCGACTTTACCGCTCGGCCGCTGGTGGACCGTTCTCAGAAAGAGTTCTATTCCAGGGACCAATGGCACAGTAGTCTGTAGGTGAAACGACAGGGGACTTCGCAGAATAATGTTAAATACCTGTATCAGTTATAGTATTGTAGTTTATAGTGATTGTTTATCTTTATTACAGGCCTTGAAAAGCTACGATTGTAATAACTCTAGTTATGGATATTAAGTGTTTATATAAAGAAATTGAAGGTTTGCATAATATTAAATTTAGATGGGTTAAGTCCCATGTGGGTATTGAAGGTAACGAGAGGGCCGACGTGTTGGCCAAAGAGGCGACTTTGGATGTTTCCGGGAAGTGTTCCGTTGTCCAGCCTTCAAGAAAAATGGTTATTACTAGAATCAAACAGTATTATATTGATTTGTGGTATTATAATTGGAATAATTCGAATAAAAGAAAAGAATATGCCTATTATTTAAAACCTATGTTTAATAAAAGTATTTCTTGTCATTTGGATTTTAATCAAATTGTTACTGGACATGGGCGCTTCCCGGTGTATCTTAAAAGATTTGGCATACAAGAGAATGAATATTGTCATAATTGTGGAGTTGTCGGATCAGTAAGGCACTATGTGGAAGAATGTACTCTTACTTATGACATACGAAAAAAATATAATTTTATTAAGATTTTTACATGTGCTGAAAAAGAATTTAAATTTGCAAGGGAACTTATGTGTTTTCTAAATAATAATCGCTCTGATGTTGGTATTTTTATTTGATAAAAGTTTGTTTTTAAATTTTGTGTTACAATAATTTAAATTGAGATATTGGTGTTTGTATGGAATTTTAACATAATTTTATTCAGTGCGTTATGTGGTGTATTTTATGCGTTTTTATAATTATGTATTTTATATGTATTTCATGTAATATGTAATTTCATGTATAATTATGTATTTTTATATGTATTTTTTTTTTTTTTTTTTTTTTTTTTTTTTTTTTTTTTTGCTTGGCGCAGTCCTTGTTCGTCATAAAATCTTGTCGATTAGGTGGATGGGGCTGCGCCCTATTTGTACCTGTATCAGTCTTCGAAGTATGACTTGTTGCTTTATGTTTAAGTTTTACTCTCTGAAAGTCACTTGGATAAATAAAGAATGGAATTTCTTTTGTAAATACCGGACGTAAAGCTTTCTTTAGAAAGTATCTTGAGTTGATTTTTTAACATTTTTTTCACTCTCTTCTTATGTTAAATTTCCCATTGTAAGAGAATCCTGCGACAACCCCTTATTGAATCTTTCTTTGCATTGGCGAAACGATGTTTGTACAATTTTTTCTCTTCATTATCGATAATTAAATAGACCTCTTTTTATTTCAGTCATTTAGATAAACCCATGTTTTATCAAGCATCACAATGGACTTGCATTTATCTCCTATAAAATAATTTTCATGCAGATTTCTACAAATTGTTCTGCTTTAAGCTACATGCCTCGACAAAAGCTGTTGAACATTATGTGTTTTAGCCTTTTAATTTGTAAATGGTGGTTTATTATTTCGGTTATTGTTTAATGGCTTTGCATTTGATTTCTGTGTCGGCGGATTTTCTTTTGTTAGAAGCGATTTAACTTAAGAAACGTTAAAAACAATGCGTACCTTTTTCGGGTATTTGTTTGGAGTCTTCTTTTCATGTAGAAGTAATGACTGATGGTTTTTTCCTTTCCGATTAATAATGTTGCTTATTTTTCACTTAGAAATTTTATAACCATGCATTTCAGAACGGTTTTTAATTATGGAATAGAAGTATTTCTCTTTGAAAAGCACAAAAACATATCTTTCAAGCCACAGCTTTTTTACATGCGACATTTTGAAAGAAGAATAAATTTGAACTTAGAGGAGGATGCTTCTTATTTCAGATAATAGACAGTTGCCAGAAATTTTTATTCGAAACTATATGCATTTTTTAAAAATTATTTATCGAAATTGTTCTATAAATTTATAAACTCTGTCATTTATGTGTTGAAGAAAATTTTAATAAATAAGAAAGAGCTGCCATTGTGTATTAATTTTGTTTTTCTTGAAAATTTTCTCCAAAGAAAGTTTTCATAATTTGTTTATTTAGTTAAATAAAAAGTTATAGAGCTTAAATTAAAGTAAGTTATTTAATGATTAATTAAATGTATTAAAATTATTTTAATAAGTGTCAGTTTGAAATTTGAATTACAAAGTGTACAAAGAAATCTTGCTGGTGAACTTACAGATAGAAAATAAATATAAATTTGAATTTTTTCCTTTACATTATTATGGTTTATATATGTTTTGATAAACATTTGATTAAATGAAATTTTAAATGTAATTAAAATATTTGTATTATCTTATTGATTTTTTTCTTTAGTCCAAAACGGCATTTTGCCCTGTACCGGCTATTATTTTCGTTTTGGCATTTTGCGTTGGTTCACTATAAATTTCCGATCACTTTTCAAATCGTTGCCACCAAAAATTACCGCCCTGTATTATATTTAAAGAAATTAAATAATGTAGAATCTGCATAAATGTATTTATGTTTCTTACATTGTGATAAAACAACGGTACCTGGAACCATCTAATTTCGAATAACGTACGTTTCCACCCAAATATGAGTATCTGGAAGCCCGAATTTGGAATTTGTTTTATTATCTGTTTCATATTTTGTAAAACTTTTTTTGATTTTTGAACTTTTTGTAAAACGAATTTTTGATTAACAAACTCAACGGCAACACTCTACGGGGAGGGGGGGTTATTTCCAGCTCACGGAACGTGTATCGGAAATCCTAAAGATATGATCCTTTTAAAATTATTTTGCGATACTGCTGTTGAACTGGATTTTTATGGTTTAAATGCGAAGAACATGATATTTAATAAATAAAGGTAAAACATAAAACGTTAAAAAAACGCCTCATTGGACGTAATTTAAAATCTGAATCCTTTCAGATATTTATTTATTTATTTATTTATTTTTTGGCTTCAAAAGATTTTTATTTTGCTAAAAATAGCAAATTCTGGCCGGTGAACTATTTTCGGATAGTGCATTTGTTCTGCATGCAGTTTGAGTTTCAAACTAAATAATGAAGGGGGGGGATCTGAAAGGTTTCAGATTTTAAATTATGTTTAAACGGGCGTTTTTTTAACTTTTTGTGTGTTACCTTTATTTATTAAATATCATGTCCTTCGCACTTAAACCATAAATTTCAGTTCTATAGCAATGTCGCAAAATAATTTTAAAATGAGCCTATCTTTAGAATTTCCGATACGCAGTTCCGTGCGCTGGAGACAAAAAGGTTTCCCTCCCCCCTGCAGATTGTTGCCATTGCTGGCTTTCAAATCGTTGAGTTTGTTACTCAAAAATTCGTTAAAGTTTTGCAAAATAGGAAATAGATAATAAAACAAATTCCAAATTTGGTCTTCCACATGCTCATTCGTAGGAGGATTACGTCATTCAAAATTCGATGGCTCTATGTACCGTTGTTTTATCACAATGCGAGAAATATGCATACATTTATGCAGAATTTCTCCAAATATAATGCAGGAGTCTGACATTTGGTGGCAACAGTCTGAAAACTGAAACGGACATTTATAGCGATTCAACGCAAAACGAAAACAATAGTCCTTCAGGGACAAAGCCCATTTGGACTAAAAAGACCGACTGGATACTCCAATTTAGGAATTACCACCAGTTCGTGTGTTGAACTGCAGAACGGGTAATTTTAAGTCATTTTAGTCAATTTCTGTGGATTTGTTAATAGAATGAATGTAATAAAATTGTTATATTAGTAAAATAGTAAAATTGGTTCATTGCTGGCAGTAAAAGACAGTACTGCCACTCGTATGGTGCTGAAAGTTGTTGCCAACGTCAGGCGGAATCTTGTACTCCTTGCCAGGATGAAGTTCATAGGCTTGTTCTGATGCTACTGTCAGACAAGTGAGATAAGTCACAACAACAACACAAGGCACAACAACAACACAAGGCACTACACTGGTTTTGTGACGCCTTTGGATTCACCGAGCTTCTTAAGCGAAGAAAGAAAATGTCATATGAAATCCTTTTTCTTTCATTTATGGTTATAAAAAATTATTCAGAAAACTGAAATCTTTCCCCGACTTCTCTTTCATTAAATCTTAAATCATTTATCAAGAAAGATATTTAAAAAATGCTCTTCTTTTCAAGAAACTTAATGAAGAGGAAGTGCTTTTTTTATGCTAAAAGGAATAAAAATATTTTTGTATAGCTTAATCAGCTGTGATTAATATTTGCATGAATGTCGTGAAACTAGTAAACCCACCAGAAAGGAATATAACTTGTCGGGGGAAGTTATTAATAACTGCTACTTGTGAGTCGGAGCTTATTTATGGTTTGTGAGTAAAAAAATATAATGTTATATGCATTAAATCAGAAATATATGAGTTGGTACGTACGTTGCAAAAAATATAGGGAACTCAGTTTTTAAAATTTTCTTTAATATTTAGCGTGTTAAAAGGGCTGTGTTGAGAATATAACTTTTCATCTAATTTTTTAAAAATGTGTTTTATGTTCTTGAAATATTAAACGTATTTGAATCGTTGGGAAAGTGTACAAATTTTGTTTGCTGTTTTTATAAGCTTTAATTTAGCTCAACCATTGTGTTTGTTGCTATGCTTAGAAGATTGTCATCGATTTTTAAACTACTTGCTTATACACTGTCGTGGTTAAAATTTATACACACAGTGATTGTGGATAACAATATTATATGGTGAAGCGATTGTTTCAAAATTTTATTATATTTTTTTTTAATTTAGTGTTTACACTATTTTTCGTACATATTTTCGTTTAATAAACAAACTTAAGATACCAGAATTTTACTGTTTGCACCGATGAAATTTTCAACTAAATTTTTGAAATTTTGGCGAATTTTCAAAAATAGCTGGATTTTTTCGACTGTTTGACGAACGTTGTTTTTAAATTTTAACATCAAAAATTGAATAAGATATGAAGTTTTGAAGTTTTCGCCCAGATTTTTAAAGAATATGCAGTCTGAGTTAGAAGAGAGGAAAAAATGGGTACTGCCGCCTATAACTCGAAACAAACATTTAAGGTCATGTTGTCATTACGTCACATGTTTCTTATTGCTTCTGAACAGATTTATTATTAATTTTATTTTATTAATCTCAAAAACGACGGATTTTTAACGGTTTAGTATTTAAAATTATGTGCAGTGAAATCTACCGTACTGTTAATTTTTTTCCATTTCGTAAGTTTAGAAAATTTTCTTAATTTTTTTTTTTTTTTTTTTTTCGTGTGTGTGTGTGATAGGTAATAGATTTTTTATGTGAGTTTACGACGGTACTTAGAGCCATCCATTTTTGAATAACGTAGTCTTCCGCTTTAACATGTGTACCTGGAAGCACGTACTTTTAATTTCGAATTAATTTTATTATTTACTTCATATTTTCTAAAACTTTCGTAAATTTTTGATTAACCTACTCAACAATTTGAATGCGAGGACTGGCAAACTCTGTTCAAAATGAAACATTTTTTATATCAAGTGCGCAAAACTGTTGCCATTCGGGAAAATGTAAGTTATTTACCTTTCATTTTTTTATACCGGTAGTGAATAAATCAATTGGCGGAACCGGTAGAGCAATAAACCACTATCTTTCAGTTTTTAATTAATAAACTCGGCTCTCTGAAAGCAGTGTGTTGCTGCGGCCGGAAATAAAATACTTTTAAAATTACATGCGCCAGCGTGTTGCCATTCAATAAATCTTAAGAAACTTTCAAATTTAATCTGGAAGGTTAGTGAGTAATAAGGTAAGTGATTTAAAAGCAATAAACGCATTTCTTAAGAATATTTTCTTCTACTTTTAAATGGGATTGATTTAATTAACATTAATTAATCATGTGATGATTGGAATATTCAATATTTTTATGAAATTACGCTAGCTGGACTCATTAAAATCATTATATACTTTTTCTTTTTTATGATAACTTTATTGCGGCCAGTTTTTAAAGAAATAACATGGAGGTTATGAACATACAGTGGATGGACAAAAATATGGAAACACCTTGTGAAATGCATGTTTGAAAAGATTGATTTTAATGAAAAATGTAGGTGGCGCTGGCGTTTTTGACTACTGACGCCACCTATACAACTTCGTAAATGTGCTAAACAGTTCAGTTGTTGTCGGAGTACTGTTATGTGAGGTTGTCATTGCATTATGTCAGAATTAACAGACTTCGAACGTGGGCAAATTGTTGGAGCACGTATGGTAGGTGCTTCCGTAAGCAAGGTAGCCGAGGTGTTTAGTGTTTCAAGAGGTACTGTATCGAAGATTTATTCCGCATATTTGAAAAGCGGAAAAACATCATCTGCTAAATCACAGCGCGGACGAAAGTTAGAAGGGAGCTTCATAAACAGGGAATTGCTGGCCGTGCTGCAATTGAGAAGCCACTCATCAGTGATGCTAATGCCCGTAACAGGAAAAGGTGGTGTTTAAGTCATAAAGCCTGGACTATAGAGCAGTGGAAGCGAGTAATATGGTCTGACGAGTCATCTTTCACATTGTTTCCACTTCTAGCCGAGTTTACGTCTGGAGAACGCCATCTCAAGCCTATAATACAGACTGATGTTGCCAAGAGTGAAACATGGCGGGGGTTCTGTTATGGTTTGGGCAGCCATATCGTGGTTCTCTGCTAGCCCCGTGATAACTGTGTCAGGGCACATGACTGCCAAGACTTATGTGAACATTTTGGCCGATCAAGTTCATCCCATGGTAGAAACTTTGTTCCCCGATGGTGATGGTGTCTTCCAAGACGACAAAGCCCCTGTTCACACAGCTCACATTGTCCAGGACTGGTTTTCTGAGCACGAGGATGAGTTGTCCCATCTCCCCTGGCCACCACAGTCACCAGACCTGAATATTATCGAACCTTTGTGGTCTACATTGGAACGGAAAGTGCGTTTTCGTTATCTACCACCAACATCGTTATCTGAACTTGCCACCGTTTTGCAGGAAGAATGGTATAATATTCCCTTGGCAAACATACGGGAACTGTATTTATCCATTCCGAGAAGACTGCAAGCTGTTTTGGATGCCAACGGGTTTCCTACACCATATTAAGCAAAGAAACATGTTTTTTTTAAAGGTGTTTCCATATTTTTGTCCAACCCCTGTATGTATGACAAGCTCTAACATTGAATCGGTAATTTGGTTAAGTAATACGCCGAATAATCATTATTGGAGAATTTAAGGAAGAATCAGTGTTCTATTAGTAAATTTTCACAGAACTAGTTTGGATGGTTTCGCTCCTGAGCCTGCTCCCTCAGCTGCCAAAGTAGAAATGAACAAGATAAGATAGGGTAATAAGATAATATAAGAATGGCTTATTTGCATTCTTTGTTTGTACTCTGGCAGCTGAGCACTATGGTTCGGTTAAATAAGTTAAATCGTCGAAATTAGTCCTGTGAAAATTTACTAATATAACGCTGATTCTTGTTGTTTGACTTCTCCAATAATTGTATCAGGAATTCTAAAAATATGCTGCTTTTAAATATTTTATGATTTTTTTGCTGAATTGAATTTTATGTGGCGTAAGTGCTATTTAATAAATGAAGTTACCACATAAAAAGTTAATAATAAAAAGACTTTTAGCCAGCCATCTTACTAAGAATATTGATTTGATACACTTATAAAGTATTTCTCCCAGTTCCCTAGCGTGCCTTCGTGGTGTAACGGTAGCATGCTGGGCCTGTATTCCAGAGGTCCGTGTTTCGATTCCCGGCGAAGGCGGTTGCATATATTTCATTACTCCTGCTTCCAAAAATTTCTTAATGTCTCTACAAGTGGCGTCCGAACTAAAAGAGTTGTGGATGATGATTCTCCACACCCAGGATTTGGCGACTAGGTCCCCTAAAACCCTAGTTTGGTAACGTAACCTACGCCGACACTTGACGCTGATTCGGGAATTCTAAACATAGCTGCTATGCACCCTGTAAAAGTTCTGTAATTCTATTGTTCGACTGCATGTGGCGTTGCTGAGACATTAGGTATTTTTGGAAGCAGGCAAGATGAAAAATTAGAGACGCCTTCGCCGGATATCGAACCGCGGACCCCTGGAATACGCGCTTAGCATGCAGACCACTACACCATGCAAAGAAGGCGGGAGAAATACCTTGTGTACTTAAAGGGCGAGTGGGGTTTTTTTTAGGGGACCCAATCGCCAAATCCTAGTTGAGGAGAAACATCATCCGACACCCTTTTTTAGTTCGGGCGCCACTGTAGATACATTAGGTATTTTTGAAGCAGGAGACTTGAAAAATGAGCAAACGCCTTCGCCGGAAATCGAACCACAGACTTCTTGAATATGCACCCAGCGTGCAGACCGCCACACCACGAAGGCATGCTAAGAAGTTTGGAGAGATACCTTATAACGTAAGTGTGAAGGAAGCGATGCTTAATAATAAAGCAAGAGAGACAAAAAAAAAAAAAAAGGGGGGGGGGTGAGAAAGAGTGAGCGCAAGAGTACACCGGTGTAGACTGCGAGCTCAGCGAGAGCGTGAAAAACCTTAACAAATCATTTTGGGTGATTGTTAAAATCTAAAATCTTTCTTGTCTGCCTTCCCATTTGTAAACTAGCGATATTTTAAGTAAGTTTTTTAACTTGCTTCTGGTGTCATTCGCTACGGTGAAAATTTTGCCATCGATTTTTAAAATTATATCCTAATACGCTATCCAGCTCAAATTTTGCACAAACTTTTTTAGTGGGTAAAAGTGTGATGTAGTGCAGAGATATTTTTCAAAATTTGATTTAGATATTTTTAAATTTGATGATGAAAAGAAATTCCCCATATACCTTCGTTTGACGAACAGATAAAACTCTCAGAATATTACTGTTTCTCATTTAAACCTAATTTCTGATTTGTCGGCAGATTTTTCAGAAATTGCTTGATTTCCCCCCCCCCCGACCATTTGACGTAATAGTATTGTTGAATGTAAAAGAGAATTTTTTTTATTGCTGAAAATAGATTTTTCACCTGAATAATTTAATTTCCGCATTGTCAAATAAATTATTCAGACAAAAAAATACGATTTAAAAAGAGACTAAAAATATAAAAACAAAATAAGTTTTTTTGTATGAAATTTTATATAAAACTCTTAAAGTAATTAATGAACTGAAGGAAGAAAAATAATTTATCATATAATGTCATGGGAGCAAGACATTGAATATATCTCTTTGCGAAATTCATGTACAGTTTTATATTAGGAATAATAAAAGCGTGGGCTCTCAAATAGCTAAACGCATTAATGGAATTCCATTGCCGAAAATAATTCATTATAAAATTGTATAGGGCGCTCCACGCTTTTATTATTGGTGGCAAAAAATTGTAGAGAGAATATTATCTTGTTTCCCTGAGAATGCATAATAAATTACTCTTCTTCGTTTAGTTTATTAACTGTTAGTTTTAAATAAAGGTTATTTATTTAAAAAAACTCTTTTTAAATTTTATTTTATTTAGTTTCAAGTATCTGTGCGTTTAACACACTGATCATCGGAAGTCTCAAGTTTTCGGGCGGGAGATACTTTTGTGAAGGTTAAAGAGAGAGATAGACTGAGTATTTTGTTTTCCCGCCGTTTACATAGTACCTTACGTACGTAGTCATGGAAACCAATAAACAAACCACGGTTAACTTGACAAACCGCAATAAAAAAGGAATACAGTTTTATAAAGAAGATTCCCGTTTTAAGGAAAATTCCAAATAAATCTAAATGGGGATGAGAAGAATAAAGTGATTGTTAGGTTTAAATGTACAAAACCGTATTCATTCACTTCATCAAAGCTTATCTTCCGTTATATATCTTAAGAAGTTCCGTTATATATGTTCATCAATTCCAGTTATGTGCACTAACAGGGACTCCAGCCAGGATCGTACGTATTGGATAATCATGAAGTTCGGACAAGTGTCTTGTAGAGTCATTAGGATTTTTTTTTTTTTTTTTTTTTTTATGCGAGAGATGTGAAAAGTGAACAGTGCTCTCGCCGGGATTCGAACCTGGACCTCGCGCCGAGTGTGCCGCCGTTACAACACGAAGACAAGCAGAAAGGAGGGAGACAATACCTCACAGTGTTACCATTATTTTGTGGGTCAGAGTATCTGTTTTTACTTCAGAATAGATGGAGGAATTCCCGTCTTTTATCCTGCTTATTTCTCCAACTAAAATTGTTATACATTTAGAAAATTTAATTCCCCCCCCCCCTCTGTTAAGTAAGGCTCAGTTTTTCTCTTCTAATGATCGTTCACATTCTTATACCAATCTGGTGTTTTTCATAAAAGTGCGGATCTGTGTTTCTTTAAAGAAATTAATTCCGAAGAGCACATGCAGTGTATTATCTCCCATGTGGACATTAGTGGCAACAAGACAACGGACTGTCTGGCAAAGACAACGGACTGTCTGGCAAAGACAACGGACTGTCTGGCAAAGTCTGCTGCTTTACAGCTTTGCCAGTTAAATATGCTTTGTGTGTGTTCCAGGTGTTCTCCAGGTGTAAGAAATCATTTAACAATCTCTGAAGTGCCCCTCCAGTACATGACTGGTACTCGAGAGTTCGCGCTGGTGGCGCCCTACTTTTAGGGGGCCATAGAAGCCAGCAGACTTGCGTATCACGTTTACTAGTGGACGCTCGAGGAGTCTGTCCTATGAACCAAGGCCAGAAAGTTTTTAAGACCTATAGTAAGTGTAATGCTGCTCAGGCACCACCTGATCATATTTTATTTTGTCTTGATTTTACCGTGGACGTGGTTTTCTTTCGAAACCTCTTCTCTTTTTAGATATTTTAGAGGTATTCGAACTCATGGAAGTGGTCTAAAATGTTGCCCAACTTCGGGGGTTAGAAACAACAACAAACAGTAACATTAAGTGGCACTTCAAGAAAAGTGCTGAAGATTATTTACAAAAGATACCATCCTGTGTAAGATTACAATACTTTTATACCGCGTAATATGGCAAACACTGACCGATCTGCATAAGGGTGTCAGCACTCTGATATATTAAGCCTTCCTTTCTATATATCTGTACTTATAAATAGAAATTATGTTCTCATATCATATTTACAAAAAGCTTCTTCTGTATTTTGAAGTGATTTTTTTTAGTTATGTGTTGTCTGCATTGACGGCTAAATATTGAGATCTTCAAACTGAGATTTATTCGAATTACTATATTGAAGTAACCGCTAAACAATTTAACTTCAAACTTAATCTAACAAGTAATATAAAAAATTAATAAATTAATTAGTTAAATAAAATATATAAAAAATAAAGTGAATTCCTATTTAGGTCAACAAAGAAAAAATTTTAAAATACAAAACAAAATTTTAAAAATACAAACAAAATTTAAATTAAAAATTTTTAAAAATTTTAATATGTGAAAAAATTGTATTAACATCAAGTGTCGTCCACTACAAGTTTAAAAAATGTATTTGAACTTGAGTGGATGAATCAAAAGTATTTTATTAACGATTGAAAATTAATTAATTAATAATTAATTAAATAAAAAATCAATTCCTACTTAGTTCAACAACGAAAAATTTTTTTTTAAATTTAAATTAAAAATTGTAAAAAATAATATGTGAAAAAACTGTATTAACATCAAGTGTCATTCGTAATTGAGAATATTCATCTTTTCACAAGTACTAAAAAAAGTTAATCAAATTCTACCATCAAATCTTTGAATAAGATTTATATTATAGTGCAAAGTAATTAACTCCAATTCTAGATTTTCTGGACGAATATTCACATTCGTTTTTGATAAAGGCAATAATTCGTTTTTGATAAAGGACTCCAGACCATAAATTCTGTTAAACTTTTGCTTCTGTTACGAATTTGGTATTTAAAAAGCTAATGTTAGTTCAATTATAAATTAAATGGTTTTATTTCTCGCGCAGTGCAGCGCGTGACGAATATTAAAAGAAAGCTAAGCCGGAAAATTGAAAATACAAGAGCGCGTGCATTAAATAAATAAATATCTCTTTTTGATTTCGAGAAAGTACTGGAAAATTCTAGCGCGTGATTTTAAAATCTTATAAAAGGAGGAAAACATCTCAGTTTGTAGTTGTTGCTTAGTTTGTTGTTGTTTAGAAAAACTGCTCTTGTTGATTGTAGCGAATTCGCGGATTAGCGTTCTTTAGCTGTTTTGAATTACGTTCTATTAGACATTTGAGTAGTTAAAAGATAACTACTGTGAGATATTGTAATACTGCATGATAATTTGAGAAAATTTAAGCATTTTTTTTTTTTTTTTTTTTTGTGATAATAATAAATTTTTGTTCATTTTTCATCGGACTTGTGCATTCATTTCATAACGAACCCGTACACACGCAACACTTCTAATTCTTGTCATAATTATGGTAACTAATAATAATAATGCTAATTGATTTACGGGACATGCATTCGCGGGCTGCCAATTTTGAGACCGCTGGTCTGGAGGAATCTTTCTACCATTGAACACAAATCTCGATCCTTTTTGGGTGGTCTTTATTCAACGCTTTCGAAAATGTCACTGCCGGGCCGAATTATGAGGTTTTCTCCGAACCGAACTATCTTAAATCTGTCAGAACGCCAGGAGATTCTTTGGCCTTGGGTCGGCGCGCATGAGGAGTGAAACCAGTGTAAGATTTTTGTGTGAAAAAGTTCGTGATACTGTCTATGCAAATGGTGCGGAACTCTGACCTGTTTGTTCCCCGTCAACACATAATTGGAGAGGAGTATTGTTACACCCTGCAAAATCAAGGACACGAAAAACCATTTTGTTACTTCTCAGAACTTTGCTGATTCGCACTGATCATCTGTTGATTTTCGTCCCCCCCTGACCGGTTTATTTGCTTAAAGTTTGTTCATAATCGCATAATTTCATTTTCTAAATGAACTATATTTGTAATAGTTTCGGAAAAGATCGAATATTGGACATTATTTTACATATGAGTGTGCAAGGGCAATCTAAATCAAAATCAAATTAACATTTCTCGTAATTATTGCGTTCATTAGTGAGGATATCATACTAATTACGAGATGGTATTTCAAAGTACTCCTAAAAATTTAAAAGGTTGTAATTAAGATTTATTTTTTAATTCCATTGCGAAGGAATTACGAATTACGAAGGAAAGTTCTGATACGTATGTTTTTAATGTTTGCTTAAATCTCGATTTAATGAAGAATTTTTGGCTTTGAAGTTCATCAAAAAAAAAAAAAAAGTGATAACTCAAAAGATTATTGAAACTTTAAATTATTTCTTTCTTCAGCAATTACTTTTATAGAAAAACACTTTGATGAAAAGTCTACATTGGGCAAATTGTCAATTTTATATCTGTTAAATAATTGTCAACAAAGCAAAAATCTGTTTAAATTACTGAAGGTTCAAAGCTAAACGAAAATTTCGTTTTGAATGTGGATGACATTTTTGAAGAAAAAAGAACCTTTGATTCTGTTCAAAGCTCTGAACATTTTGCAAGATCCAATGCATCAAATAGGAAATCGTCTGATTTTAAAAAATGCTAATTATAAATAAATGAATATTTTTAAAATTGTTTCATGTGCGTTTTCATTTAGTGTCATGTGAACTAAATAAAGAAATGAACGAAAAAATGTGTTCAATTGAGATTATAAAAAATGAATTATTTACTTATTTGATTGGAAATTTAAAAATTTTCTGGGAGAAAATGGGATTAATATTTTCTCAGGTCTGCTAAAAAGCAAAACAATTATGATTTTAAAAATTAAAAGTTTACTTCGAATTTTCAAGAAATTGCTCCTTCACGTAAACATCAATTCTAAAATTATATTCTAATAATTTACAATAATATTAAAAATGAAATATTATACTTTTAATGTCCTTTATTGCAATTCGATAAAGTTGGCAACCGTACTCCAATGCATTATATAATGTGCGCGTTTGTAAAGTACTAATTATTGCATTTCTACATTTCCTGCAGATATCGTGTTCGTTAGGCGCTTCTTCTAATGATGTAGCAATTTTAATGGACAGTAATTAAGTCATTTCCGTTCCCCCCCAAAAAAAGCTATTTCTGCCCGCAGATTAAATTTGCCTTATTTTCCCCCAAGTCTAAATCGGCTTTGTCCCTGAGAGACTATCGTTTTCGTTTCGCAATTTTGCGTTGAATTGCTATAAATGTCCGTTTCACTTTTCAAACTGTTGCCACCAAATGTTAGAGTCTAGCATTATATTTGAAGAAATTAAATAATGAAAAATCTGCATAAATGTATGTCTATTTCTCGCATTGTGATAAAACAACGGTACATAGAGCCATCGAATTTTGAATGACGTAATCCTACTGCGAATATGGCATGTGGAAGCCCAAATTTGAAATTTGTTTTATTATCGATTTCATATTTTGTAAAACTTTAAAACGAATTTTTGAGTAAAAAAACTCAACGATTTGAAAGCGAGCAATGGCAACAATCTACGGGGGGGGGAGGAACCTTTTTATCTCCAGGACGCGGAACTTGTGTATCGGAAATTCTAAAGATATGCTCATTTAAAAATTATTTTGCGACATTGCTATTGAATTGAATTTTATGGTTTAAGTGCAAAGAACATGATATTTAATAAATAAAGGTAACACACAAAACGTTAAAAAAACGCCTCTTTGGACGTAATTTAAAATCGATAAACCTTTCAGTTTTTTAAATTTTGATTTTTCTAACTTGATGACCCCAGTCTAGGAAAAGGGTAAGAAAAACAGTTATTGTTCTAGCTGGGCGTGCAGAGAGTTTATCTAATAAGGCAGTTTAATCTGAAAGTGATAAGATAAGATTGTCTTCTTATCTTATCGTAACTCTCTTGTTTCTCACTAGTGTTTACACCGCAGTCTCTGTCATGTTTGTTAAGTGGGTGTTTCTCTTTCTCTCTCCAGCAAGATTTTTTTAGTATATCGATATAACATCGATATAGTAATTTCTTGATTTGCTTGGGAATGTGATATCTATATCTAATGAACAGAGAAATAATACTATTTCCTTAATGCTTAATATTTCTTTAAGTTGGAATTCCGAATAACGTAACTTCAGAAAGTTTGGTTTGCTATATCCGATCCGATAAGAAAACGTAGATAGCATCGGTATCGAACATCACCTTTGTAACCTTGCTGATCATGAGAATCATCCGGAACCGCAAGCGGTCGACTTAAATGTGGTTTATGACTTTTTGATTTTTCTTTATTGTACTGTGCAGGTAGTTCGACCCAAGGTTTAATCCCCGCGAATGGAGTGCTGCTTTTAAACGAAAGAACGTATATGTAAAGAAAGAAAGCTTCCATGACGTAATGTAAATTAGTTTGAATATCGCGCCGCTAAATCGTGGAGGGACACATTCTCGTAGCCAAATCGCCAGGTGTTCAGGAAATTGAGGAATAGGGTACAAAACCAAAGAGTTTAAAGGAATCGTTCTTTGACAAAACTTTTTGCTATAATTTAAGCATAGATATGAATAGATTTTGTTACTTAAAATAAATAATCCATATATTAATCTACTTCGCCGTAGATCACTGTTATGTCGATAAGGCGAAGGAAAACATGTTGTCACAGAACTTTGAACTCTTGACAAACGTTACCTTCGACTCTCGACGCCAGCTCTACAACTGTTTCGCGGATGCGAAAAAAAGATATTAGGCCTGAATCGGCCTCGACAGCTATTTCGCGCATGCGCAAAAATATATTGAGGCTGGATAAATAGTTTTTTTAAAGGAAACTTGAAATATATATTTTTTTTCCTCTGCGGTCTGACTGGGCCACTCTTGCTTCGGCGAAGCTTTCGCTCTTAACATACACGTTCTTTGATTGTAACGTCTTCAGGCATTTTCTCACGACCACCTTGCAATTATAGGAATATTTTCTAACGACTATTTCGCAATTCTCGGAAAAGCTGAACGTGACTTATCATAACGTAGTGTTGGCGAATTTATGTTTCATTTCATGGTAGCCCCAAGGAGAAGCATTGTTTCGATTCTGACGAAGCTTGAAACGAGGGGAATCCTTCGTTTAAAATTCCCGCTCATCTGTCCATAGGTGTATTGTTATGTATCGACTGCTTGTCCCCGAACGCGTAGATGGCGATATCTCGGATCACGTCCCAAGTCGGAGCCTGAAAACTCTCATTGAAATTTTTTTAAGCATCATACCCGCAAACAATCAGATTGCACTCGTCAGTCGAGAGACGCTCTGAAAATTTCGGGCAAATAAGAATTTAGAAATCTTCCTTAAACACTCAGGAAATTTTGTATAAAAACAGAGAACACAACTTCAGAGTTAGTTTTCTAAAAAAGAGAGAAATATCTCTGAATTTTTCAGTCCTACCGAGAGCAAATTTTCCCCTGTTCGCTCTGTCAAGAGCATTCTTATCTTTCTGCGGAGAGATTCAGTAACAAGTAGCCGGATTTTCTGCTACCTGATTAGAGAACAACTTACTCGGAACGGCCAGGAGAGGCAACAAGGCTGTTTGCCTTACTAGGAACTTCGCCCGGCATTAAAAAAAACCCTCTGAGAAATTTAACGTTCAACTAATTGTCAGGAACTATGTAATGATCAGACTTTGTAGATCATCTTTCCTCCCCCCTCTTCGACGAGAACGAGCGAACACTACCTCTTAAATTATTTGTACGTAACCTGGAATTTTAAATAAATTAAATAAGTTACCTCCTTGCTTTGTGTCAGCTCGCTGTAGTAGTTTATCTTCAAGGATAATGTGAATGCGAGGCAGTTTCCCTAAGAAAAAGGCTTTCTCAAGAACATTACTTCTGTTAAGCAGTTAGCCCTAGTGTGCTTTAGTCCAAATAATGCAATCCAAGCATTATCAAAATTTTTCTTAGCTATGAATAATAAAAGGGTCAATTACAAAATATCTGTGTACTTGCTTGTGCTTCAACGGGTCACAAATACTGAAGAAGATTAAAATAACCTTTCTTTATTAGTTAGTCTTAAATTGAACATATATAGGCACAGTGTGCAACAGACAAAAACTTCCAGTACTTGTGGGTACTTAAATTCTAACGCTTTTAAAATTTTTAACTTAATTTTTTCAATTTTCGTTGCTATTTCTGCCGTCAGATGGCGCTGTTAGCATTTCTCCTTTTGGCCATAAACGCAATCACGGCTTTTCCTTCGTTGTAAATTTTTTTGTTCCTGATGAAGAGAGGACCTGTGTTTGGTTGCCCTCGAAATCTATAGTCTTGACTAAAATCTACGCCAAAAACAAGGGTGCTAATTTTATATAGGTAACTACTTTTTTTAAACCCCTTATCCTGCCCCGAAAGCGACATTAACTCTTTGAAATCCTGATCCTTCTCTAAGCTGTATCCTCAAAATACTCCAACCGACCGAAATACTTTTCCACTTTCACAGCAATTTCCTCCCCTCCCGTCCCCGTCCATTAACGCAGAAAATTGGTGTGAAGATGTCCAATGACATCCTTTGTACTTTCTAACAAAGATTCCATTAGCCTTTAACACCGTTCTTTATAAACCTATTTTGAGGGTCAAATCAACAAGCCTAGCTATCTTTGTTATGACCACGACTGAGATTTTGTTTATTTTCGTTATTTTTATAGGAAGGAATAAATTGTTTAAATTATTGCTGTTTAAAGCTTAAAAGCACACTGTACTACAAAAGTATCAACAACGAAATGTCAGGATCAACCAAAAGATAAAAAAAACCTCTTAGGACAAGCTGTCTGTAAACTGATACAATGCATTTGGGGAAAGTGCACCTGCTACTGCATACCTTAGGGGAGGGAAGAAAAGAAGATTAAAAAAGGCCGTTTTCGGGCCGAAAAAAATCGGGTAAAAAAGGCCGTTTTCGGGCGGTTCTGGTTGTTCAATGTAGGGCCGTGTCGGACGGATTGGATCTGAAGGAGTTAAAGCTTATAGACAACTGTTATGTAGAGGTGAATTAAAAACAATTCGAATTGGAGGAAAAATACCGATCAATTTTTATTATTATTATATATATATCAAACAAAAGACCTATTGAAATTATTAGTTTCTGAGGTATGAATCCTCGTAGACATTTTATTGTAGGACAACAAATCCTAATTCCATTTTAAATTAAAAATAATCCGAAGTATTGTCAAGTTATCTATTATCAGTTCCTTATATTATCTCATTATTATCAGTGGCTAGAACTGAGCTGCTGCTAACAGCAGCATTATTTTGACCATGGTAAGAACGAGACTTGATATGTGCAGCTGTTTCTTGGCTTCCTTGAATGGGAGCAGATGCCTGGTGAGGTTCTTGGACATCACTGACGGGAAAATCAGCACGGTGTCGCCTGAAGACCTAGACTTATTGTTCTTTACCGCAGACGCTCTCAGTGTATCGCGCGCTTTCACTTTATTCCCATTGGAACTCTACACGCTTGATGTCCCTGCTTAGGAAAGAAGAACAAAGCATCGACCGGAAGCGAGGGTCTTTCGAAGGGAAATCTTTTTTTTTTTTTTGTTTTGTTTTTTTTTTTTTTTTTTTTGTGTGTGTGTGTGTGTGTGTTTTGTTTTTTCCAATAGACGTAATGATCGAATGGTCTTTGAAAGTCAAGGTCATAATTAGAAGGCAGCAATGTACTTATATAGTTACTAGGTCATTTCTGTTTTCTGGAAATAAAACCAGGAAAAGGGGCGAAATATTGCCTCTTCAGGTCTTACATTTCGGTTAAAAAAAGAAAATCAAAAATCAAAATTGTTTGGGCAGATTAAAAAAAATGTGCTCCCCCTATCAGTTTTTGTGGACGAACTATGTGTGATCATTCAGCCTTGAAAAGAATGACCGCTTGTAATGTCAGCGTGGTTTTTCATTCTCTTCGTAAGGATCTAGAAGTTTAGATGTTTAATACACAAATAGTGTCACATTCTTTCATAATAGCGCATATTTACATTCCATACTACCGTACGAATCCATTGCGTGTATTAGCTTGTGATTCATGCTATAAATATTTCTGCGACCTAGATGGTAGTAAGAATTCCAGCCTTCTTACTACCATTATTCCATGTATTGCCTATGGCGGAATGATTTTTACTACCATGATTAAAATGCGATCATTTTAGCGGTACAGTCCGCAACGCCATTGATTCATCAGCTCTTTCTTCTTGTATAATAATGAAATTCAGTTCTTTAACAAAAATAAAATCCTTTCTGAATATAGATGGTTCGGATTCACTGCCGACCAAGTTTTATTAAATGCGAATTTTAGGCTTTATTAGGTTATGGTAAATTCACTTGCACTATTTGTCTAAGGGCAGTTATGCCTTCGTGAAGTACTTCCTAGGGAAAAATGACCCGTATTCATGTTCAACAAATAAGAAACCCGAACTACCAAAATTCATTGGTTCTCCCTGCTTGGTCGTTTAGAAGGTAGTCATTATATCCAAGCTTCCGCGAAGCTATTTTATTTTATGTTTACCAAAATAATGCAGTGCACCTAGACACAGGTTACAGTTGAAAATTGGAAATTTCTTCGGCACCTAATAAAGAAGTGAATATTAGGAATACATTTTATAAGAATTTCATGACGTATGATGCTTTTTTGTTTATTTTTAGAAATCAAGCCTCGAATCAAGGGCTTTATCGCATTCCAAGGTCAAACAAATATTTCATATTGAAACTCCAAATATTTCATTATTTATTAATAACTATTTGTTGGTTATAACAGCTTTAAAACTAACCTGATTGAACCTAATATTGTAAGTAAATATTCGCAATCCCCCTCCCCCGATTATTTTATAAAGCTTTGCTAGAAAAGTATGCATGAATTGTTTATTCTTTTATTTCACTTGATGAAGTATAAGCTACTAATATTAATCTTAATTGCTACTAATATTAAAGTAAAAAATCTGATGTGTACGCCACATGACTTCTTTGTACGGAATATTAAATTATGCGCATTTTTTCTTGCATTTCATTTAAACTTATTACATTGACTTAAATTTACTTCGTCGATAGTGCATAAACCACAATAAAATAAATGCACTCTTTAAAATTCACTCTATTTGTTTACCATAGCGACACTCTGGCCCTAGGTTTACTTAACAGCGTTACATTTCATTCATTTTTTTTTTTTTTAACTCAGAATGCACAAAATTTATATCGTCTTAAGAATTATCGAATCGTTGCCAAATGTTCTATTCAAATATTATAATAAATCTAAAACGACGTATAAAAGAAATTAATCAAACAATAACAACAACAACAAAAAGAAACAGTTTTTCACAGACGATTCAGTATTTCTCATTTAATTAATTCAGTTTTCACTTCGCGTCAAGGCAAAAAATAAATAAAAACTCAAAATATCTGTATTGAAAATTATGAAGTAAATCTTAAACACTTATTTCCTCGAATAAATCCCAGAATGGATTAAGCATGATTTAATTCGCAGTAATAAAAGGCGGCGTTATCTTTGTTATTGCGAAGCTTACTTTCTCTGGATTGGCAACAAACCTACTATTCTGCTGTTTCAAATGTAAATCAACGTGGCGGCCATGGCAAAAATAATTAGGCTTAGCGGCACTTAAACAACTTTTAAATTGTTGATAATTCTAAAGTTATTGCATGCAGATTTACTAAAGGGATAAAAAGCTGAATGGGGAGATAAGAACAACAGAATTCAATCATTTTTAAAGCAAAAAATGCACAATTTACAAACATATAAGAATAAAGAAACTGAAATTACTGAGCCGAGTAACAAAGTGGATATTTATATGTATATATAAAATATAAAAAAAAAAAGATGGCTTTGCTTCATGCGAACAAGCAACCTCTAATTAACTTTCCGCATTCAGGATCTTTTCCCTAGACCAGTGCTTTCGGGAACATTCGACCATATTACGTAAGCGCTCCTTTAAATAGAAAACTCGCGCCATTTTGCGTCGGAAAATGTTTTCTGACTCTACTGGTGTTAAGACCTATGCTGCTGCGCTAATCGTCCTCCCTTTGTTCGAATACTATGACGCAGTGAATTTAAAGTTAATCTTATTTAGTAAAGAATGATGATCTACTTTTGAATTGAATAAAGATATGGAGCTATAAATTTAAATCCTTCTGTGTCGTCATTGGACGCCGTCTTACACTCAGCCACAACAATGTCCAGAATTCTGATGTGACCAGCTTCACTCTTGTGTCCGACTGTCAAAATATTACATGTATGTATATGTAATATTTTTAATATACAAAATTTCAACGTTCTGAGGCTACTCGTTTTTGAGTTATGCGAGATACGAAAGGTCACTTCAGAATTCATTTTAAGTCAGTTTTATAATTTTTTTTGGGGGAAAAGAGTCCTTTATTCTGTCCTTACGTACAGATGTCACGGAAAAACATCGTTAAATTGCATTCGATAGTGATCAAAGTGGATATTTTCGTTCAAATATGATATCTGAACTGTTTCGCGATTACAATAGTTGCTTTTTACTTCGTGCAAGGAAGTAAAAATACCTTGAAAGTCCTATGTATAGTATGTATTTTTCACACACACACAACCACCTATATGTGTAATGAAAATAAGCATAATTAGTGGTGATGGAATGAACCTTTTGATGAAGAGAGATTTCTGGCAGTCGTTGTAGTAGTTGAGATATTTAGGAGAGCACAAAATTGACATCTTTGACCGACGACCGGGGGGGGGGGTAATGGCATAACTGCATAGGAGGAGGAATAATTTGGAGACAAACATGCCGTTAATTAACGCATAATTTAATTTTTGATCATTTGTAGAATCATTAGTTTTTTTTTTTTTTTTTTTTTTTTTTTTTTTTTTAAAGGCGGAGACGTGAAAAATGAGCAATGCGCTCGCCGGTCCTCGAACCTGGACCTCTGCGCCGAGTGTGCTAAAGTTAACCACGAGTTAACCTATAGTCGTGCTGGATGGTGAGAAAAATACCTTATATTCTCTCCCTTTCAAAGAGCGAATGAGGATTATTGGACCCAATCACCATACCCTGGAGATGACGAATTATCGTCCCACACCGTTTAGTTCGGGCTCCACTATACAGTCATTTTAGAATTTTTTGAAGGAAGGAAACTGAGGAAATCCGCAGTGCCCTCACCGGGACTCGAACCCTGGATCTCTCGAATACGCATCGGGTATGCTTCCAAGACAGTCTGAAAGGAAGAAGAAAATACCTTATATACTTTCTTAGAAGATTTTTTTTTTTTTTTTTTCCACGTCTGTGTATTACAACGGTCAATAAGCATCCCAGGAATTATCTCATGATGTATTACACTTCTGAAACAACAGAGGAAACCAAGCAGCGACCAGACGATGTAAAGTTTTGTAAATGAGAAGACAATGAGAAGGCGAAATAAGGAGTGACAAGAAAAGAGCGAGATCTTGATTGCCAATTAGTGGCATTTAAGCAGTCTCTCCTTTTACCACTTAGCTTGATAATGTGCATTAAGGCGCTGGCTTTAAATTATAAAGTTAATAAATAAGTTCACAAAAGTGGAAAAAAACCGCTTCGCCATATAGGCGAAATAAACACAAGTACTAAAAGTGCGTAACATGGGAAAACGATAAAAAAAAAAAAGATCCGTTTAGCTCGTGGGAAATCATGAGAAGTCGGTTCGTCATAGCCAGTGACGTGGCAATACCTTTTATTCTGAGACATGATTACGTTAAATAGACGACATTTCGAATCACATTACAAAATATTTAATATAAGTAAATTAATATAAGTAAATTTCCATGGATTAACGGATTAATATTCGGATGCATGGTTAAGATTTCATCGCAGATTTATATATAGGTAAAGATTATATTAACTAATTGCTTTGCTATTTTTAGAATGAAGAGGGGTGAAAGGGCTATCGTTACTTTATTATCTGACGTATATATCCGGGAATCCGCGTTCAATATGTACTTCCTTTTATCCATAAAATTCAGGTAATATAAATGGATAAAATTCTTTCCACCAATATCCCCTCATTTTTTAGAGGCTTTATTTGGAAGATACTATAGAGGAAAACCTTCTGTTTGTAATACAAAAATAGTACTAAATATTCGATAGCTACGACCTGCGTATCTACCTAAAACCTACGCAGTTCATAGCTATTGAATATTTAATAGGTCTAAAGCCAATATCACAAATTCGTCATCTTTAAAAATTAAAAATGCATTTCATCACCTACTACCATCGGTGGTTTCTGATGATTCTCGTTTTCTGCAGACTCTGCCATCTTAAGGAGGTGATGATGTTCGGTACATCATTCGTGATCATCATGATCATCATTTCTGTTCTACGGGTTCTACCAGAAATACTGGTCACTTTCAGAAAGGGTAATGTTTGGGAGGTGGTTGCCACAAGAACGATCACATTGAAATAAAAAAAAAGATTATAAATATGTATTAAAAATGCACTGTTATACTCTAAATGGAAAAAAATTACATAAAATTTTATCTTTGAAGACTTTCCAAATGAGAGAAGTTTCTGTAATGGAACATCTATTATTACGAATCCAAGTTTTGGTGTAATGTTATGAAATCCTTGTAAGATAGATAATCCAGATAATTTTCGTTTTATGTGAACGTGATCGTTGCAGAATTTACGAATATCAATGATGTTCTCTACCCTGATTTAATAATATTCTTAAAAATACTGATGACTCTCAGAGATGGTCGTCGTAAAGAGGTCGCTTGCGATCCAAGGCTGTTTTAGTCTTCTCTGGAAGACATCATCGTAATGTAAACATGTTCAGTACCGATATTTATGTCTTCTGAAATGCGAGTTCGGAAGAAATGAAACAATAGCTTTGAAATCTCTTTTATAGCTATTGAAACTAGAATCTCCAGAAATGCGCCAAATATCAGCGAAAAATACCTTGAATATTTCGAAAAAGGGAAATAAGTTCCTTTGAGATATCGCCAGGAAATAATGCCAAAATATGAGAAAAAGAGGCGAATTGCCTGGTAATCCTATGCCGCAAAAATTTGGAACGGGCAGTAAAGTAATACTATGGCACTTAGCCAGCTAAAGTAGGTAAGTGATGCTTTTACTTGAATTTGAAACTTTTCTGTTTTTTGTAATTAAATTTCTTAATTGTTAGCACACCATGTACACTGCGGAAGAAAAAGGGGAGCAATTCTATAACTCCCGTTATACTGAGAAAACTTAATCTTTAAAAAGCTGAAACGTTTGGTCCCCAAAACTGAATCTTTGAAGTCTTAATCAACTTGTGTATCTAGTTTTTCAATTTTATTGTCATCTTCATCATAAGCACAGTTGTTCAGTGTAATTTGTGCACTTACCATTCCGTTAGTCAGCTACAGCAGTGTTTTCCAAACTTGTTAGCCTCATGATCCGCATGTCTTTGAAGAAGGGAGGACCCCCTCCCCCTCCACCCCCCAAAAAATCACAGAAGAAAATAATGCAGCAATGAAGTAATAAAAAATAAGTATATATAATTATTAGCAGTTAATTGATAATTCTAAATTACCATATTTGCCGGCTTAGAAGACGCACCCTTCTTTTTATACACATTTTTGGAGGATAAAACTTTGTTACTGACCATTATAATGAATTTACAGTATTTTGAATATAAAGTAATACAGAGTAATACTTTCTGCAAACCTCTTCTAAATCAACACCCGAGTCCTCATACAACAAATTGTCCTCTGTACCATCCAGTGTTTCCATGTTCTTTAGCATACGCTATCACACATAGCTTGTATGGTATGTTATAACAATGCCGACGTTGTTTTTGAACCATAACTAGCCAAGAAATTTAAGAAAATTGAACAGTAGGAATTTCACATACTCAAAACTCGTTCACAAAAATTGGAAAGTTTAAACGAACCCAGCTGTGATTGTCGATGACAGCGCATGCTCATTCTCTGAACGCTACGTAACTGTAATATTCCTAACAAGAAAAAAATCGCATGATTCCGAATAGAGGAAATTTCCAGGAATGAAATATCGACGCATAAGACGCATCCTGTTTATCAGACCTGTTTTCAAAGAAAATTCCCAGTTAGAGTTAAATATGTATAATTATAGAATAAGGAAAAGATTACTTCGACACACTTTGCGAACTCCCCAACAGCTGTTTCTCTACTTGCAGTTGGAAACCTTTGATCCGCAGTTTCTGAGTGGTAAACAACCTGTATCACAACTTTTCTCTGTTCAGATTTTCAAAAAGGCCAACTAGTGGCCGAGTGGTAAAAACGTTGATCACTGGTAAATCGACCCGGGTTCATATGAAGACGAACGGGCTGGCTGCACACATATTTCACGATTTTCCCCATTACGAGACATTCCCTTACAAAATCCTCCACGAAGACATCCTTCCAGTTAGGCAGATATAGCCCTCGCGTTCTCTGCTACAATTTAAATAAGGACAATAAAATTAGTTTTTGAAGTCTTCATAGCAGTTTACCTTTTACGTTGAGAGAATACATTTTCCAATACTTGCATTAAAATGTGTTCTTCTATATAGGAAATATTATTATATATAGACTTAAACTATGTTTCACATTTTAATTTAAAATATGCTCATTTTCATCAAACCTGTTTGCGCTTATGAGCAGTATGATAGGGGAGCTAGTTAAATAGCCGCGTGACTGGATTCGAATCCCAGGATGATTGTTACTTATGTCTTTGCAGCATGGAGGCACTGACAGTATTCCGTAGCTAAAATGTGAGAGGTTGATGGTTGGGTAAGGAAGGGGGTATAGAAAACCGTCGGATTGTTAGATTTGTCAGAATTAGATTCTTTGAAAAAAATCTCAATCAGAATTGGGTGTAAGTTCTATGAACCCCTGAAAAGCAGACGTATGAAAACATTTCAATATGAAAGAAATTAGCTCATTACCAGGAAACAAAAACTTTTGCCACTTCAAGTTAATACGTATGACGTCATAATTTAAATTTAATGCAATATAATATTTTCTCAATATTAATAAAAAATTAACGTGGCAATAATATGTCGTGTCAATTATACTATCCTGAAACAAAAACGTTGCCAACAGCAGTTGTTTATTTAAAATGCTGGCATTGACGAACAATTTTTGACATACGGTTGACGTTACATGTAATCGCGTGCTCTCTTCAACGTCAGAATATGACCTTGCATATAATAATAATAATATGTTTAATGTTTGGCAATACTATTTTTAGTTCATGTTTTGTAAAACTTCGAAATTTTTTATTAAAATCCTCTACGATTTAAAAGCGAGCAGTGGCAACACTTTACTTGGCTGATTAAAGCCGTACGAAGATGAGAATGGTCTAAATGGATTTCCATTAATTTTTGGAATCCGGGGGTACCTCTCTCGAAATTCAACTCCCCGCCGTTCAGGAGGAGATGATGCCATAAACGAATAAACAGACAGATGAGAACATATTTTAATGGTATTATAAAATGCTAAAAAAAAAAAAAAAAAAAAAAAAAAAAAAAAAAAAAAAAACTGACAAGAACTGGCGTAGAAGTTTTTATAACTTTTACATCGATTTTCTTTCGTCCATGATACGCTATTTTATCGGAAGCTAAGACTACTCATTTTTCTAACCCCCCTAAAAATCTCAATAACTTCCTGCTGTTTTATGTTGGAAAGAACAGGTGGTCCGGCATATCTCTGTTCCGGCCCCCCCCCCCTTTTTTTTTTTTTTTTTTTTTTTTTTTTTTTTTTTTGTATTTTCATTTAAGCCTGACTAGTTCTTTCACCTGGTGTTGTTTAATTGCTTTTTCTGGTTCCAGTACAGCTGAGCTTTTGTTAAAGGGAGATGAATTAGATACGTGTGTAATTTCTAAGATAACTTTTTTTTCGTGAATGAGAGCGTGTGCTAGGAATGTTATCACTTATTTACAACTTACGGTTCATGGAAAGTAAACTAGGGAGATATTTTGTGTTTGTTTGGTTAGATGTTTATTTGAATACGCCAAAGCAAATGAGGGCCAGCTGCATTATCGGCGGGATACCTTCATTGGCCACTCTGTTGGCATGTGGTAAAGAAGCCAATTGCCATAACCTTGAGCCCAAGTTCTAATTACGGAGACAGCCTGGATGTTTATAAATACTAGGTATCCAAGAAAGTTCTTGCGGTTTTTTAGAACAGTTACTTTTGGCGTGTTACTTCGGTCAATTTGATTCTGATGACATGATATATTTACACGCCTTTCAAACCTTATTCATTAGAGTTGTTCAAGCATCGCACGTTTCGCTATTGATTTTGTAGGAAGCGCAATCTTCAAAGAACATGTCGTTAGAAAAGGAGATTTTGAGGTCTGTTTTGCTTTACGAGTACAAATTAGGCAACAAAGCTACAGAGGCCGTTAAAAGAATATGTTCGGTGTGTGAAGAGACATCAATGAGTGAACGGACTGCTCAAAAGTGGTTCAGCCGATTTGTTTTTCCTCCTGGAGACGAGAGCCTGGAAGACAAGCCTCATGTTGGTTGTCCATTCTCCCTCGACAAAGTCGAGGTGAAGGAGGAAATCAAGCAGAATCCTCATCAAATCTGCCAGGAGCTTGCACATAGATGTGAAGTGTCTGATGAAACTATTCGATCACAACTTCATAGCCTTGGGATGGCCTGGAAGCAAGTGCGTTGTTCATGTCCTGCCCGAGAGGAATAAGCTCCAACGGTTGAACATCTGCTTGATTTTGCTATCGCGCAGTAATAAAGCCTCGCTCCTGAACCAAATCTTGACATGTGACGAAAAGTGGATCATGTATGATAACCGGGTAGAGGAAACATCACTGGTCGACTTCTGATTTGGTCTCACTGGCCGTTAAACCGGACATTCATTAAAAGAAGGTAATGTTGTGTGTTTGGTAGACCAGCGTTAGTGTGTTCCACTATGAATATTTAGAAAGCGGAAAAACCATAACAAGCGAGGTCTATTCGTCACAAATGCAAAGAGTTTCAGCTGCCAAAAGCAGCCAGCTTTATGGAACAGAAGAGGAATTCTCCTCCTCCACGGTAATGCCAGACTTCATATAGCAAAAACTACCCAAGAGGCGATCAAAAAATTGGGCTGCAAAGTTCTGCCTCAGCCAGCCTATTTCCCGGACATCCCCCGTTGGACTATTACCTGGGTGGCCATGGATAACTATTTCCGTGAACAGCAGTTCCGATAACGCGATGATGTCATAAAGTCTGTATCACAAGTCTTCACTTGAGATACAGACTTGAAAAAAGCATTTTTTCGAAAAGGGCGTTTATAAGGTAGTGTCTCGTTGGGAACGCTATGAAGATTGATAGATGAAGCCAGTGGTCATTATTTCGTAGAATAAAATGGGTGTTTAAGATTTTGTGGACCTTTCTGATGAATGACGTAAACCGCACGAACTTTCTTGATTACCTGATGTATAACAGAGGTGGTCAAACTTCATGTCAGTAAGAGCCGTATGCTGGAACTCAGGAAAGTTCGAAAGCCGCAACTAGATTTTGAAAGCCACAGGTCCATATTTATATTATTTTAAAAGTAGTCAAAACAGGTTTCAAATAGAAAGAACCGTCTGATTCAAAACAATCATTCAGTGATAGTTTGTCTTCAGCATGTGATGATGCGAAGACAACGCGAAGTTTTGTGGTGTCTTTGTTTTCCCTAATTATAGTTTTGATATGGCAAAAAGGGCTCTTTTTAAGTTTTTGAAATACTCCAATTCTTTTGCCATACTTTCTTGTAAATGTTGATCTATTACATCATTGTAATGCTCGTGAAACTTCGAATTCTTCTTAAATTTGGGCGACTTCGGTTTTTCTTAAAATGACTCGAATCGTTTCATTGCTAACTGAAAATTATCCCGGAATTCCTCTGCATACTCTTGTAAACTAAACTGTCCTTAGATTTTTCAGATCTTCTCAAAGCTTCCAGTTGCCATTAATTTCTCATCAATTCGGCCGTTGAATCAACTTCTAAATTATTTTTAAATTGTATCGAATTCTGTATGGTTAAATGATTCTGATGCATTACATGCGTTTCACTCACAGACCCCCCCCCCAATTTATTTTTTACCTCTACTAATGATTCTAAAATTCGGCAGACACTTCCAGGAAAGCATCCACAAGTATCCATCCGTCCATTCATAGAGCATCTCAAAACAAATCTAACTTTTAAATATTTTCTTTACAAAATTGTTTGATAGAATCAGTACAATATTTTTATTATATTTTATTTGTTTTAATAACGTTATTAAGTTTCTTAATTAACAAGAAATTAAGTAAAATAAGTACGTGTGGGTATTGATCGATTTAAGTTTATTAATACTTAGTGAAAAAAGTAAATAAATTCATTACTTTCTTTTGAACATCCAGTAGTTTTAGTTTATTTTATTTCATACATACAACTTAAACTCATTCTGTAGAGTTTAGCACTTAAAAGATGTCGAAAGCTGCAACGCTTTTAAATGGAAACTGGATTTATTTTGAAGTGCTTCCGAATGGGAACTGGTGAATCGCTTCTTATTATCCAAAATAACAAAAAGTTAAATAAATCATAATTTTTCAAAAGAAATTAAATTTGGAATACAGCATAAATAAAATGGAATAAATATTACCGCAATGTAATGTATAATGCGATAGTAATAATTCTTTGCTAATTTGTTGTGTTAGGTCAGAGAAAGCAGAAGGTGTTTCAGTTACCTCGTAGCTGGTGGCATTTAATACTGACATACAGGGGTTGGACAAAAATATGGAAACACCTTTAAAAAACATGTTTCTTTGCTTAATATGGTGTAGGAAACCCGTTGGCATCCAAAACAGCTTGCAGTCTTCTCGGAATGGATAAATACAGTTCCTGTATGTTTGCCAAGGGAATATTATACCATTCTTCCTGCAAAACGGTGGCAAGTTCAGATAACGATGTTGGCGGTGGATAACGAAAACGCACTTTCTGTTCCAATGTAGACCACAAAGGTTCGATAATATTCAGGTCTGGTGACTGTGGTGGCCAGGGGAGATGGGACAACTCATCCTCGTGCTCAGAAAACCAATCCTGGACAATGTGAGCTGTGTGAACAGGGGCTTTGTCGTCTTGGAAGACACCATCACCATCGGGGAACAAAGTTTGTACCATGGGATGAACTTGATCGGCCAAAGTCTTGGCAGTGATGTGCCCTGACACAGTTATCATGGGGCTAGCAGAGAACCACGATATGGCTGCCCAAACCATAACAGAACCCCCGCCATGTTTCACTCTTGGCAACAAGCAGTCTGTATTATAGGCTTGAGATGGCATTCTCCAGACGTAAACTCGGCCAGAAGTGGGAAACAATGCGAAAGAAGACTCGTCAGACCATATTACTCGCTTCCACTGCTCTATAGTCCAGGCTTTATGACTTAAACACCACCTTTTCCTGTTACGGGCATTAGCATCACTGATGAGTGGCTTCTCAATTGCAGCACGGCAGCAATTCCTTGTTTATGAAGCTCCCTTCTAATTGTTTTGGTACTCATAGGGTTCGGTAACACAACATTCATTTCAGCAGTAAGATTTGCAGCTGTGGTCTTCTTATTTTTCGTCACAATTACCCTTAATGATCGTCTGTCACGATCACTCAGGACACGTTTTCGTCCGCGCTGTGATTTAGCAGATGATGTTTTTCTGCTTTTCAAACATGCGGAATAAATCTTCGATATAGTACCTCTTGAAACACTAAACACCTCGGCTACCTTGCTTATGGAAGCACCTATCATACGTGCTCCAACAATTTGCGCACGTTCGAAGTCTGTTAACTCTGACATAATGCAATGACAACCTCACATAACAGTACTCCGACAACAACTGAACTGTTTAGCACATTTACGAAGTTGTATAGGTGGCGTCAGTAGTCAAAAATGCCAGCGCCACCTACATATTTCACTAAAATCAATCTTTCTTTTCAAACATGCATTTCACAAGGTGTTTCCATATTTTTGTCCATCCACTGTATGTTTGAAATGGCCGATGCAGAGACCATTCGTATCATAATAGCATATGATCGCGGTACCATTATAGCATACTATCTACGATCAGACGTCAAAACTAAGGCCTTTCACTGTAAAAATAAAATGGGAAGTCCAAGAGCTTGATGCTCATAATAATCCTGTCAGTAGATCGGAGTACAGGTTCCCAATAAAAATATATAGATTTTAATGACTGGAGAACTTTTCAGCTTTGGAGCTGAGATATTAACCGGTATTCAGTACATGAGGTAACTTAATAAATAAGGATATTAACTTAAACATTTAAGAACGTCGGAATTTCATTTTATGGATCTGGACTAGAAGGAAAGGTATGTAGTTTAAATATTAATGTCCATTGTTTTTGAAATTATTCACATATAATTCTCTGTTTGTACTTTTTGTTTACGCTTTTTGTACTGTGGCATACTATCCGTTCCCATGAATGATACAGTTCATTCGCCATCCACAATGTCGCTATCCGGAGTTATGTGAAAAACCGAATCTTGTTAAAAGTAGAAAGAATATCTGACACCAGTGATTTGAGCAAATCGGTGTAAACATGTATTATATGTTGACTCATTTTATAGCATATGAAATAAAGGACGATGGTAGGCAATAAATGGCGGGATAGAAACGCCCAGCGAAAAAAAGTATTGATAAAATAGCTTGAGAACAAATGAAACAAAAGTCATAATTATTAAACCTTTCACTCAAGGAAGGCGACATCCCGTGAACGATCTCCGTACTAGGTAGGAGGGCCGGCCAGTATCCGTAGAAAAACCTCAGAAGAGGGATTTAAGAGCACTGTTGGCGACGCCATGGGGGCCTCAATCCCGCAACGCAGACTTAGGGGAAAAAAAAGGGGGGCACTCTTTAAATTCCCAAGGCTGAGCCGGCGCTTGTCCTCACCTTGGGTCTCCGAGACCACCAAGAGAGGAGGCAAACTATAGACACTGTATTTCTGGCCTGCGCGCCCTCTGGAATGGCGAAATAAACCACGGCTATCCGGGACAGCATGGGCTACCCTTTCTGGCCGTAGGGCCCGGAACCTAGTTATTGTACCCGCAGAACCACTAATGTCATAGTAAATATTAAGCCAGTACACTGCACCCCAAGTGGTTTTCCCATGGGTTTGTTGAAACAAAGAAAAAGTATGTTGTTATTGTATGTTATTATTTCGCCGTTTTTAATTGTCAGTGATGCCAAATACATGCTAATAATAATCGAAGTGTCCGTGCGGTAGGGATCAAGATTGCGCTGATGTTGACGACATGATTTTTCAAATTTTGGTTATAATGGTATTGATGCGGAAGGTTATTACTACTTTGAAGACAAGAGCTGAATAGTGCCGTTAGTTATAATATGTATATATATGTAAGATAAAAATATATGAATCAAAATTATAGTTTAAACTATAAACATTAATTCTTCCTCTTTATTCTAAAATCGTAATAACTTCTCTGCAATGCGTCATTTCTAGATCACTCTATGGCCCGCGCAACTCTGATGACGTAATAATTGAGAACTGAAACTGCCATTGTAAACCAAAACTTTTCTCTTCGCCGTGCTTCCATCTTTCATAACAACGCACTTCAGCTTTTCCTCTCTACTGTGCTAAGATGTAATTTCGCTGGCTTGCTTTCTGTCTCAACAATATCAAAAATGGAAATCTTCTGTGGAAAGGCACGACTAGAGTGCCAAGTGATTGTGGCCACAAATATCAGTTGCAAATAAAAATGGAATTAAAACTGCCTCGACTGCCAAGTTCTTTAGATATTACCAAGTTAGCATTACTAGCATACTACACAATCAAAATCTTCTTCAATATGGGTCTAATCACGCATCTACAGTGTTCCGTCTTTTGATTTGCTTTTATTATGACATATATATATATATATATAATGTAAGAAAGGCAAACTAACTAAACTTAAAAGGACCTGGGAGGTCAAGAATTTTGCGCATTGAGCTGCAAAATTTGAAATAAAATTAAAAAGTAAATTCTTCAAGCTATTGCCTATGAGCTAAAGCGATACTTCGGTTCCTTTGCAAAGTAGTATAAACACAAAGTAAAGATCCAATTGTAATTCAAAAAGTAAAAACACGATATGTAGGAAATACTAATTAAAAAAATAAGAAAAAGTTGAAAGCTTAACTAGATTCAAACTTAAAAGTTAATATGCATGTAGAATAACATTTAAGCTATTTCAAAACATATTAGAAAAAATACTACAAAAAACAGCATGTTAAAAAACAGTAACTGCAACTAAGCAGCGGTAAATGTTAAAATTAGCCTAATTCGAATATCACCATGAACTTTTCAAGGGAAATGCATGGTGAGCTTCGAACTCTGCTAATTCCAGAACGCGTTTCGTCAAACAGGACATTGAGACTGATTGCCAATAATTTTTTTATTTATTTAAAAAGATCCAAATATTAATTAAAACCAAGTCTCAATTTCCCCGTTTCATTTTCCGACGCGTCCACTGTTAACAAGTATATGAGAAATACTTAATTTGTGCGAGAAAAACTATACAAGAAGCCTGGTAAGGCAAATTTACAGCATTAAAAAAAATAGCGAATTGCTATTACTTAACATATTCTCAAACTTTATGGGTGAACCTTCTTAGTCTGAGGAGTTATAACTTTAAAAATGCAGTAACAGCAATTATGTTTTATAAAGAGAACAAATAATTCATATTGGGTCAGTTTAACCAAAATTTAGAACAACGAAATGACCAAAATTTAGAACAACGAAAAGATGAAATGTAAAAACATACCTGGATTTAAGACCTCTTTCTCCGAGAAGCTGTTTCCAAAAAATGGCAGAAAGAGGGAGTTGTAAGTAGCAACAGAAAAGAGTGGAAAAGATAAGAATTAAATTCACCAATTAAGTGCGACTACGCAAAGGGGAAAAAACACACGTCAGGAAGCAATGTCCAATGAAACGCAACTAACTGAGAGGGATATGATTCCAAAAATTTTTTGGGGTGGTATAGATGGTAGTTTTTTTCAATATGGCATCTGATATGTGCGATGTCCATTCAAGAATGGTTTGAAAAGGTGAATGTAAAATGGCTAATTCCTATACTTGGTAAAACTGGCAAGAAAAACAGTTGAAAACGGAAAAATACAGTATTTTGTTAGTTAAAGTCGTAATTCTTCAAGCTTCTTTGAAACGAAAAGGGCCCATAAAATTTAATAAAAAGGATGAATTTAACCAGAAAAAGATATTATTTTACGTATAATACATATTAAGAACAAGATTTGAAGTACTGAGCCAAATGTGTAAAGAAAATTTTAAGTAGTGAGAGTAATAAGCTATACATTTTTACATTAGATCATTTAAATCGGCCATCCATTAATTACCTTCCCTTTTGGGATTTAAATAAAAAATTTCATTATCTAACTCACGTAATCTAAAAAAAACTGGTAAATGCCAGCTTTTGTTAGGGAATTTTTTATGACTGTATTTGGAATAAGATTGTCTAGCAAGATATTAACAAAAGTAAGTGTATTTCTTCTTGTAGGTGTTGTACATTATTACAGATTCTTTTAATTCTTAGAAGTTGTGCATTAATTGTGTTGACTACGACTCCTTTTGAAATATTAGAATTCCAGTTAGTTAATTTAAGTGTAGGAAAATTGAAATCTCTGCCCTAGTCGTAAATTTTGATAAGTTTGTAATCCAGAATATGTAAATCAAGGTATGCTATATCATTTTGATCAGTATTAGTGACATTAAGCTTGAGGCAAGTTGGGTAAATATTTGAGTGCTCAATTTTGTTGAAGTTGTTAAAAGCAATAACATCATCATATAACGAAAGATGTGCTGGAAATATTTGTGATCTTCAATTTTAAGTGATTTCATAAACTTATATTCTTGGGTAAACAGGAATATTTTGCAAATTGCTGTTGAAAAATTTCCGCCCATTGCCAGACCTTGCACTTGTTTAAAGATGTTGTTATTAAATTTAATGTAATTGTTAAAAAGTACACTCTTCAGGAACAGTTGCCAATTTTCAGTAGAAATAATAGTATTGATCTGAGGAAATAAATTAGGGAGAGTAAGCAAACTATTATAAATTTCTTCAAAAGGTAAAGTAGTGTAAAGGTGTTCAAAATCATAGCATTGAATGTGCTCTATTTCAAGTGAGTTTAAAGTATGAAAAATTTTATCGTGGTTTGAGATCATCCAATTGTAAAGCTTCTCTTGAAAGTCAAAATTGTTAATTACATCTCGAATGAGTTTAAGTTTTGTGCAAAGAGATAATCAATTTCTTTTAAATAACTTCTGGTACTGTTTGCTATGTATCTGAACTTTACTGGTGTTTTATGAAACTTAAGTAGTGCATAGATATTTGCAAATCTATTATTTAATTTGTTGGGACGGATTTTAAGTCTTTTATGAAGTGCTTTAAATTTATGTAAAAGAATTTTAGTGCTGGTAGAGACCTGTGTATAGGTTAAAGTACTTTTTAACTCTTATTGCAGAATGTCATAATAATTTTTTTTCACATGACATTAAAATTATTACTAGCTTTGTCGATTTTGGTGATGATACAGCTTTCTTGTAGAAGATTAATTTGCGATTCAAGATGTTTCTTATTGTGGATTTGACTGAAAGTAGGCAGTTTAAAAAGCACAAGTTCAAATTTTTTAATTAAACCAGCTTTCCATTCGAGAGAGAGGTAGTGGTTTGTACGTTGAAGCGATTGCTTGCTAAAAATAATGAATTTATTAAGATCACTGTGAATTGCTTTAGGCAATAGTGTTTATTAAGACCGAAAGTTGGACGAAATTTGGTACCAAGTTGCATAAGTTGACGTAGTTGATCATCTTGAATGATGTTAAGATCTCCTGTGACAATATGTCGGTGAAAAGGATCTATGAAATTACTGTAATCAGGATGCTGGCATTTTCAAACGTTATAAGCTAAAACTTCGTGGTGGTTGATAACCATGTTACCTAAAGTTTTTTTCAAATTTAAAACAAGGTGGTAACCTGAAGCTGTTGGTAAGGGAGTAAAAAACTGACATTTTTTAAAAAGGTGAGGAATTTTTAGTTGATCATAAAAAGGGTGCTTGAATTGTACCCTACAAAAAATTTGCCCATGAATTTCCATAAATGTGACATCTTTAAAAGTATGCGAAAGGTTAATGGCAGTTTTTGAGAAAGCTTGCTTTTGTAGGAAGGAATCAAGTTTCTTAATAATTGTTTTAAGACCTGTGCGCCAAAGAATATTTTGTTGTTAGACTTTTCTCCTCTTTTTCCTCTGGTATTAGCATTACTAAAAAATCTAAATTGTTCATAAGTAGATTCCTCTGCTTGTCTATCAGTGGTTTTATTGAGATCTGCTTTAAGTCCGTAAGGATAAAGTGACTTTTTTTTAAGTTCTCCCGTCTCTTTTATCTTTTTTTTCTTCCCGCTACCCCCTTTTTAAAGCTTGTCTTTAAATTTGGCAATAACTTCATCATAATCAAATAATTGGCATTATCGATAGCTAATGATAGAATGATAAACGAATGTTTAGCTTTATAATAAACTTGCGTTTTAAACGTAAGCAAATTAGAAAGTTGATCTATTATGCGTCAATTACTATAGTCAGTGATAAGCAACTACCCAGTCTGTTAGTCCTCCATTTCTTTTCTAGGCAAGACATTGAAAAGCTGAAATTCTCCTGAAGTTTTCTACGTTTTTACTGGTTATCATTTATAAAGAGTGTTGTTTTTATTGATGACAGGTTAAATGCAAGAGAACTGAACTTCGATGGGTCTTTATAAACATATCCTTAAAATAAAATGCTTAAAAAAAAAAAAAATAACAGAGACTGTGTTAAAAATTTACCCATAATTTTTCATTCCATGGGTATGTAAATGAAAGGTTCTTTCACTAGTTTATTCACGACTTAAGTTACTTCATTTCTAAACTAATGCAAAAGCGAAATTTATCATACATACATGCATGCATACGTTTGCATACAATCTACAAATACTGACTCACTGGTCCCAAATAAAAATGCAGGAGGAAGTGGGAGATTTTTGTTTTTATCAAGATTGGGTTCATTTATCAGATTGTAACAGAATACAGAGGCCTATCTGCGTAAGAGAATTGAGAGCTTCATTGGGAGCTTACTAGAGGAAACCAGCTCGTATTCATGTGAAAAATTCCTGTGCAGGCAGTCCGTTCGAACCCATGCTGAATGGTCTTTTCCGTTCAGGCAGTGATGGCGAGCAGTTTCATGAGAAATAAAAGCTGTTATTTCCAAGTACAATTTTAAATGTAACTAACATAAAATTTTACTTTTAAGGCATTATATGTGGCTTGTTGAAAAATATTCTGCCGTTAATTCCCTTCATAATTCTTCCCTTCGCACTGAACACACTTTTCTGCCGTTTTTGCCAATTTCTGAAATAATTTTGAAAGTTCTGCATCGTAAGTGGCTGCTTTGGTGTACTGAATAGATTCGAAACGTTTACTTTTAAAGGGTCATTTTGAGTTTTGGGAAAAGACATAAATCACTTGGTGGGAGATCTAACGAATAAGGTGTGTGAACACACACCACGATTTTTTTGGTCGAAGTGATGGTCGATGTCCGTTGTTGGAACCAGTGACTCAGCGAAGGTATAGTCAACCGCTGTACTGGCTCAGGATATCCCCGGGCCACCAATGCACGAAATGATAGTGCAATAATTAGAAGAGCTGCCACGTTTGAACCACTTTTCATCGCCGTATGCCAACTCGCAGGGATGACGGGACATCCAGGGACAGGATTCGCAGAAGATTAGGTGATGTTGCACTCAGATCTCGACGTTTATTAAAATGCTTGCTAGCGTCACTGACTTGCACTGACACTCCATCATAAGCAATCTTGTCTTGCATGGCGGCACTCTCGCTCAAGCTGGACAGTGTCCGATTGGAGAAATGTTATCTTAGAGACGAATCACGCTTTTCGCCAATGCTAGTCTTAGGAGAAAACATGGTAACATAAAGGAATTCTATTGTCGCAAGAAAGAATTTAGACTTGGAAAGGATTTGATGAACTTTTTAAATGGCAATAGAACAATATTGGGAATTTTGATTTGATGTTTTTAACTGTGTTTTTGGTTAATCTGTGTTGGGTGTGCTGCGTTAACCATGATTCCGATTATTATCGGCCAGGATGGTTGCAGCACCCTTATATATTACATTAGATTACCATAATGTTTTTATATAGTGGAAATTTCCTTGATTAGAGATTAGTGGTGAGGAATGAGGATGTCGAGATATTCAGTTTTGACAGAAATTTACATTCTGTCGACACTATGATCAACTCAAAGCTCATCGTTGTGTTTTTGGATCCCATCTGAGCTTGCAGAATTTTTCCGAAGGCGAAAAATGCAATCCGCATCATTTTGATGTTGGATCTTGGTTGACACACTTTACTCGTTGTAAGCCATTTTCATCAGCACCACCTCATTACGTTCTAACATTTCATGTGTTTCTTTACCCCTCTTTTTTTTTTTTTTTTTTTTTTTTTTGTTTGAAGCAAAATTTTATATTAATGGATTAAAACATACTTTAAATCTTTACTGTTATTTACGACATATTTACTACAAACCAGGGCCTGCAAAACGTATTATTACGAAATGTGCTGGCGCGGTAAGATGCCTTCCTCCGCAAAGCAGTTTTAGGGTTTCCATAAAATAGCAAGCTATATAAACCCTGTTGGTACGCGAAGAGTGAGTTTCTTACCATCTTTAGATGGATATGAAATTAAATAGGATGCCCTTATCAGGGTATGATAACTATGTATTGGTAAAGGCCCTTCTTAGGGCCGAACACCAATCAAAGAGGAACAGGATAAGGATAAGGATAAGAAGAGTGAGTTTCGAGAGTGTGCTTCATCGAGAGGGCGAGTTAGTGTCGAGTTGGTGTCTCGTCTAGAGAGTCAATCCTTGCGGAGTCGGTCGAGTTGACAGCCGGGCGGCGAGTGCCGAGTGCATCGAAGAGTCTCTTAGTGTATCGCGGTTAGTGTATCATCGAGAGAGCGTGTTGAGCTCCGGGAACGACTGAACCGAAGAGTCGGGTGCCGTGCTCTGTATGTCGTCGAGTGCATCGCGAGTTGTAGCGTGGAGAGTCTCGAGAGTACGTGGAGTTCCGAGAACGACCGAGCAGAATCGGGAGCTGTACTCTGGTGCTTTGCAGCGAAGCTGTCTCCACCGTGATAGCTTGATAACCTGAAAGCTGTGTCGCTGATCGTGTCAGCGTGTTTATAACAGTTCGACGACTGTAAACGAGATTTTGGAGCTGTCCTGATTAATACCGGCCAATAAAGTGTTTTCGATATTTCATCAAGTGTCGTCGTTATTCACTCCAAATCTACAAACCCCGTACGAAGCTGAAGGAAGAAAATAACGCAACAACTGATGTCAGAAGGAAAAAAAAAATATCGTAACAATACGTTGTAATTTAAACATTGAACGCTAAGTTTATCCTTAATGTTCAATGCTTAATTAACCAGTTGTACGGGATTGCATACTCGAAGAGAATGTATGTCAGTTGGAAATCTCCCGTGAGATGAAACCGGAAACGCAAGCTGGTGATTCAGAAAAGTTGATGACGCTAAATTGTCAAATGCGAATCTTATTTATAGCTTAATTGCGAAACCGGATGACGAGAGACTAAACAAAATAGAGGATTATTCTGAGTCGAATAAATTTAAGGCCGAACAAAGGAAATGTCCAGCATTAATAAATTCTTTTAAGCCGCAGAATTAGAAAAGAATAGTTTCTTTTTAAGGGACAATTTCATTAAAAAAAATGTAGTGAAAACATACAGCAGTTAGTTTTGCCCGAAAAGTATTAATCTATAATAAAGTCTTTCAATTATCGGAAATTTCATTGTTCGTTCACTTTCATTTTTCTGGCCGAACATGCCCAAAGACGTTGAAAATTACTGTAGAACATGTGAAAAACGTGAGTTAAAAAGTATGTAAAGGCAGTGAAGACAAAATACCTATACTTCTGTTGTTCGCGCGCCATATTCGTTACGTCCACCCATAAAGTATATAGTAAATATATACTTTATGGGTGAAGTTTCACCGTTTCAGCCGGCGTAGCTGATACAGCTTTATAGAGTGTTGACTTAACATCCTAGTTAAAATCTTTTAAACATGTGGATTTTTCTTTAACTATATTGTATTAACTTCTGTAAATATTCCTGTACATTGAGTCATGCTTATAGATAATAAAAATATTAAAACAATAGTTATCTTGGATGTGATACTTCCGCTATCCAGTCAAGTACGACAGATGTCGAGCAGTATATGCATCGCTACACGAACCTGAGCTTCCGGATGTGCATTTTTAATATAATGCTGGGAACGAAAACAGAACAGCTGCTCAAAGCGGCGATGTGGCACTACCACACAAGTATAATTTCAACGCTTTGAGTTCGTGAAGTGTTTTAATTGTCATCTCTAATTAAGAGCAACAGTAACATTTCCCCGCAACCGATTAGAAACTCTTAAAGCCCATTCCTGTGTTGATGGCTTCTGCGACTGGTGATCGTGCGTGTTTACGTTTTCGGGTGTTCTCTGTTAAGAAATGTATATAAAATGAATTTACCCGTATTGCAACATCTGAAGAGGCACTATGAGCAGTCGTAACCTTATCGATATCGGCAATTTTATATTAGTACCAAACTTTAAAGTATACTGTTTTTTACCGCTAGGTTCTGAAAATTTTTTAAATATTCGCATCATCTTCCCCTTCCTCTGTTGTACATAGTTTTTCCCTCTGAAGGATCGTTTATTAGTAAATTGTATTACTTTAATTATTTTTATTCAGGCTATTCAATTCGTATTTGCATTTTTGCATAAATCTATCGTCCATTTTATTTTTTCCTGTATTTATTATTTGAAACGTATTTTGGGCAGATTCTTCGTTAGGCTACCCAGATATGGCAGGTGTTCTTACACTTAAGAAACTTTCCATACTGAAGTTGTACAAGTGGTGTTTGAGGTCCAACCTCTATCGAAACTGATTGATTATTATGAAATATTGTATGGTCCGAATAATTGTTGATGATAAGGAGTTAATGCCGCGCATAAAGTTTAACAGGGAAACTTTCCAAACATTACCATTATTAACTTTCCAGCTCACTGTAGCCTTATCTACTACTGATGTGTTCGATCTTTCGAAATCCGGATCTTTTGTTAGCTCCTTCCTTTCTCCGATGTCCGTCTTGATAACAGCGGTCAAGACTGATTCGTATTAAGTGATCCCAAGGCTTTGCAACATAAATGAGGCAGCGCGAGACGTGTCCGGCTCAATTACCATGAGATATCGGCTCAGTACCCGCCAGATATATCACTGTGCACTGTTAATATCACTGTGCGGCACTGTTAATATCACTGTGCATTTCATTTGGACTGTAGGTTTCCTTTAAAGGAATAATATAGTGATAGTTACCAGCAGTTTATTCCTGACTACGTTTCATTTGTTATCTTCTTACTGTAACCACATGCTGTGGAATTAAAATAACTTGCATCATTTTTCCCTGTGGATTTTTGAGCGAAAAAATTGGTTAAAAAAAGAGGAAAATATGCCAGGAAATACGGTATTAAAGCGAAACTGAAAGATGTAGAAATGGATGACCAACAGAAGGAAGGAAATTCGGAAGTTACAGAGCATATTTATAAATCTAACATAACCGAAACCGAAATTAAAATTAGTTCTCAAATGCATGTGGATAGATTAGAGTAGTGGTGCCCAACCTTTGTCCTCTCGCGGGCACATTTTGGCCTATCGTGAGCACATTTCCAAAACATCAACATTTTTGTTAAACATATTTCCAATCTTATGTGATACATCGTAAATATTAATTTAGGCAGATGGTTTTGAGATGAATAATAATATTGCTTGAACTTTATGGAAATCAGAGAAGCAGAGTTCAAAATTATTTTTCAGTGCATTTTGGTTTTCCGAGTATTTCTCTGTTTCAGTTGCCTTGTGGTTATTAATATGGCTTGATAAATTCTGAAAATGGGTGATTTTTTTTTTCTTTCATCTGATTTATCCACAAATTTTACTGTATCTGAAAAGCAGTTACAGTCTCAGTCAATTGAAAAAGGATTTTTTCTTTTCCCTAGAGATCTTCATTTTGTTTCACCATGAGAAAATACAGATCGGATAACCAATTATTTTCGTCCAATTCTTTATAACTTTCGTTTCCGGATTCCAAAAACTGTTTTACCGGGGAAAGAAGTTCTACAAATCGTTGAAGTAACTTTTCCCCTGCTGAGCCATCTAACATCGGAATGAAGCAATAAGATTCCATGTTCGCTATCAAGTTCATCAATCAGCAATCAATTATTTTATAACGTCTTGCAAGATATTTCTTATGACTATAAATGCTTACAATATTTTAACAATTAAGAAATATAAAAGAATGGTTATTTTTTAAATATTTTTTGTTCATAGTACCTAATCGGGCTGACGAGCACATACATACAAAACGATCGGCGAGCACAAGGTTGGGCACCGCTGGATTAGAGAATATGATGCTTCGATACCAAACGTTTTAATGGTAATATCAGTGGGCTTTTAAGCAAGGCTTATGCTTTTACATTCATTGTTACTGTAATTTCAAGCAGTTTTCGCAGTTGTATACCTTGCACGCAGATTTCTATAGCTCAGTCAACGAACTGTAAAACAGTGGCTGTAGTATATCCTCTGATGCCTTGTAAAAAGGAGTTTTATAACAAATTCTTTCATCAAGAATAAAATAAATAAGTAAATAATAATAATAATAAGAAGAAAAACTTTGGTTGGCTTTCAAAATACATTATAATAGATTTTCAGCAGGGATTTCAGCACTATGTAATGTGCTTATTTTCTAATACAACCATCAAGAAATGCAGCTACCAGTTTACAAAAGCATAATATTGGTATAGTAAATCCCCACTTGGAGAGTGAAGAAATGCAATTAAATGCTAGAATGCGCATAATATTAGCGCATCTCTCTCAGCAAGTCGGGGGCCCACCAGCGGCCAAGCGGTAAAGTCGCTGAACACTGGTAGTTCGGTCCGAGGTTCGAATCCCGCGAACGGACTGGCTGCATGGGTGTTTTCGTTGTTTTCCACGTGTGTGTAACGTGTATACAAGCCAGTTCCCCTTAGAAAGTCCTCCACGAAGGCATCCCTCCCCTTAGGCAGATAGCCCTCGAGGCTTTGCCGTGATTAAATAAGCTAACCTAACCTAACCTCAGCAAGTCGGTTCACCTACGGCAGAGCGGTAAAAATCACTGAACGAGGGTAGTTCGATCAAGGCTCAGATCTCAGCGAGAGGGTGGTTGCGTGCAAATTTTTGTGGTTTTTCCTATGTATAAAGTGAAATATGATTTTTCCTATATATAAAGTGAATTAAAATAACTTGCATCATTTTTCCCTGTGGATTTTCGAGCGATAAAATTGGTTAAAAAAAGAGGAAAATATGGGAGGAAATACAGTATTAAAGCGAAACTGAAAGATAGAAATGGATGTCCAACAGAAGGACGGAAATTCGGAAGTTACAGAGCATATTTATAAATGACCCTTAAAATGTCCCTTAAAGTTTCCCTTAAAATGTCCGCCACGAAATATCTCTCCCTTTAAGCAGGAAACTTGTGCTTTGCCATATCCTCATTTGCCCAAGAAACCTTCAACAGCTCGTCGATAAATGCCTGTTAATAATAAAAGATTGCCCATAGGAGCATAAATAAGAGTTTTGTTCTTTCAATGGTTGGATAACGAAAATATTCCAGTGGAAATGCGAACTTGCAATAGAAGTATAGAAAAACTAGAAAGGTGGAATCACATCGGTTTGTATAATAAGCACGCAGTCTTGAAAAATCTGCTGCTGTTTCGTTTGTGAATTCATTCTCCAGTCATCTGGTTCGTTATATCTGTTGATTCGAAATTTCCTAACTGTCATTTGTTAAGTTCTTTCTAAGCTAGGCATGCGCAAGTAAACGTGATCAAATTACTACTGAAACTAGGGTTTAAATTCAACCAGAATCAACTTGAGCCCATTTCTGGCACTACTCATTTTTAAAGCGAAACTATAATCCCTGCTGGAGTGCGCATGTAAAATGAGCCCTGGTACTTTATAATTCAATCTTGATAGAAGTAGAAAATTCTGGTATTTATTCAACATCCTTTTTAGTAAACAGAAAAACTAGCACTGGTACTAGCTATTGAATGTGTAATTGAGTTCCACTTTTCTGTAGATGAGCAAAATAGGTGGAAAAACTTACACACCCGAGGTAAATATCCCCCATTTCGAAATGCCGTGTGTTCAAGCAGGTTAGGTTAGGTTATTTAGTTAACAGCAAAGCATCGAGAGCTATCTGCCTAAGGGGAGGGATGCCTTTGTGGAGGACTTTCTAAGGGATGTGTTCAAGCAGAGGCAGAGCTTAAATTGGACCGGTGCTTCTTAGTTTTTGTAATAAATCTTAATTCTAGTCGGAAGGCAACGGAGCCCTAAATAAGAAGGCTGCGGCACTTCTTTTATGAAAGTGAATAACAATTCCAGTAGAAATTTCATCTCGAAAATTTTAGTTTTAGCAATAAAATTATATTAAAAACCGCTTATTAAATTTTAATTTATCTCTTTACATTAAATTTAATTTAAATTATTTTAATCTTTAATTATTTCATTATTTCAATAAATAATGATTAATTAAATATCTAATAATTATCAAATAAGTTATAGTTAATAATTACAACAATTAATAAACGCTAATTAAATAGCTATTAATGATTTCGATAATAATTAACTATTTAATTTTAAAATTGTTAATGAGTTTAATAGTCATTGTATTTATTTATTTACTCTTGTTCCTCATTGCTGACGGTCATCCATAAGGCTCCGGCTCATTTAATTTTAGAAATTAAGCCCTGACAGAGGGATATTTATGGACTCTATCCATACCGATCGGCTTTAAACGGTTTAGAAGTCTAACTATGTGGAAGGACTCTTATTTCATGGCGACCTTTGTGTTGATCTGAGGTGAACTATGTTATAATTAATATAGTCACTCTTCATTTTTTCTATATCATACATTTTAGAGTGCTTTAGTATAATTTAGCTTATTATTCACGAAATTGTTAATTTATAAATATTTATATGCCCAAACGGACATTAAACGCAAAGGTTTATTGTCTCAAAACGGCATTTTGCCTCGTTTTACTTTCTGCGTTGATTCACTTTTCAAACTGTTGTCACCAAATAGTATCGCCTTCTATTATATTTAAAGAAACTAAATAACGAAGAATCTGTATGAAAATGCATGAATGTTTCTCGCATTGTGAAAAAAAAAAAAAAATCGTACCTAGAGCCATGAAATTTTGAATAACGTAGTCCTTCAACCGAACATGGGCACTTGGAAGCGCGAATTTTGAATTTGTTTTATTATCGATTTCAAATTTTGTAAAACTTGAACGAATTTTTGATTAACAAACTCAGTGATTTCAAAGCGAGCAATGGCAACACTGTACGAAGAAAAAACATTTTTATCTCAAGCGCGCGAGACTGTCTATCAGAAATTCTAAAGATGTGATATCGATGTTGAATTGAATTTTATGTGGTTCAAGTGCGAAGAACGTGATATTTAATAAATAATGGTAACACACAAAACGTTCAAAAAAGGTCACTGTAAAGCAACATAAAATACGAAAGCTTTCGGATTTTTAAATATTTCTTATTTCTCTCTCCGTGTCTGACGTTTTACCACTAGGCTTCTGCTTTTCTGATGTTCGAAATTAAGCCGTCATTGAAGCAAATACAAATCCATGCAAATGTTGTTAAACTCTATGACATAACGTAAGCAAATGTGCTAAATCCTAGATAATGAAAACTTTCTGCCGTTTAAAAAAAATTCTTCTTAGTTCTCTGTGCTTTTTCTTAGGACCATTTCCATACAATTTATGACGCGTGCATCATGGACGCGGCATTGAAGTGGTTGACAGAGGCGGCAGTACCTTCTAACCGTGGGGTAGTATGGGATTTGTGAACTAACGCAGGTCATTTCCCGTTTGAAATTTGAGAAGTCCATAAATCGTTTTGGGGGGAGCTACGTAATGTAATGAGAAGAAATTCTATTGGAACCGTTGGAACTTCTTTGATGGACAGAGCTAAGGGTGGGGTTTCTTAGGTTCATGGTCAGTTTCATTTCCGTTACTGAGAGTTCAAGATCGAAATTTCTCTTTATAAAAGAATTGCTAAAAAAGGGGGGGAGCCCTTTTCCATAAAGAGTTTTACATCCTTCGAATAGGTAAGTTATAATCCTTTTATTTATTGAACTGAAGAATTATTTATTTAATTTCTGAATTAAGAAACCATGTTTAAAACTAGAATGTTATTCAGGGCTTAATTTCTTAATCGAAGGCCGTCAGTAAGAAGGGAAGAACTAAGTAAAAAAAAATAATAATAATAAATGAATTAACTATTAATTTAAATTCATTATAAGTAGTGAAATAAAAGTAATAAAATATTGGATCTCATCTTATTTTTGGCTCCGGTTGCCGCCGATTGCAATAAAAAAGGGAGGTGCACAGATAGATGTTATAGTAGTCCCATAGACAAAATTTTAACGTTCTACGGCGAATCATGTTTGAGTTTTGCGAGATACATACGTACATTCATGTGTATGTATGCACGCACAGACGTCACGAAAAAAATGCCCTTTTAATCCATTTTACTATCCGTTCTGAAAGGAAAAAAAAAAAAAAAAAAAAGATTCTTCGCAGATATATCGTCCAAATGGGTTCGGGAACGATCAAAATAGATATTTCTTTTGAAATATGATACCCAAAAAATTTTGCGATTGCAATACTTAAAACACTTCGTGAAAGGAAATTAAAATTACAAGAAACTTCGTACCAGGAGATTTTAATGAGTCTATCTAATGTAGTTTCACGGGTTCAGTTAGTAATTAACGATAATTGAAATGAATCTGCGTTTATTGTTTTTGAATCGCTTAGTTTGTTCTTTAATAACGTTAAATTTGAGTAATATACGCTTTGCAGACAATATACTGCCTTGTGGAACATAAAAAGTAAAAGTATTTCGGCCAGTGGCCACACGTTTCTTTCAAATCACTGATTTTGTTGCTAAAAGTCGGAAGACAAATGTATCGCGTTTTGTTGAGTTATAGCGCATTTGTTTTTATATGGATTTTTTTTTTTTAGTCCAAAGGTATTTGAATCCCGAAGGACTATTAGTTTCGTTTTGGCATTTTGCGTCGGACTCATAAATGTCGGTTCACTTTTCAAACTGTTGCCACAAAATGTTAGAGTCCTGCATTATTTTTGAAGAAATTAAATAATGAAAAATCTGCATAAATGTATGTATATTTCTCGTATTGTGATAAAACAACGGTACATAGAGTCATCGAATTTTGAATAACGTAATCCTCCAACGAATATGAGCATGTGGAAGACCAAATTTGAAATTTGAAATTTGTTTTATGATCGATTTCCTATTTTTTAAAACTTTGACGAATTTTTGATTAACAAACTCAAGGATTTCAAAGCGAGCAATGGCAACGTTGTGCAGAAAAAACATTTTTATCTCCAGCGCGTGAGTCTCTGTATCGGAAATTCTAAAGATATGCTCGTTTTAAAACTATTTTGCGATATTGCTGTTGCACTGGATCTTATGGTTAAAGTGCGAGGAACATGATATTTAATAAAGAAAGGTAACACACAAAATGTTAAAAAACGCCCCTTTGGACGTAATTTAAAATCTGAAACATTTCAGATATTTTTTTTTTTTTTTTTTTTTTTTTTTTTTTTTTAAAGTTTAAGGAGACTTTGTCCGTGAAGGACTATTGTTTTCTTTTTCTGATTTTGCGTCGATTCACTACAAACGGCGAATCACTTTTCAAACTGTTGCCACAAAGTATTATCGCCCTGTGTTATATTTAAAGAAATTAAATAATGAAAAATCTGCATAAATGTATGTAAATTTCTCGCGTTGTGATAAAACAACGGTACATATATCCATCGAATTTTGAATGACGTAATCCTCTTACGAATATGGGCATGTGGAAGACCCAATTTGAAATTTGGAATTTGTTTTATTATCGATTTCTTATTTTGTAAAACTTTAACGAATTTTTGATTAACGAACTCAAAGATTTGAAAGCGAACAATGGCAACACTCTACGGAGGGGGGGGGGAGATAAATATTTTGATCTCCATCGTGTGAGTCTTTGTATTGGAAATTGAAATTCTAAGATATGCTCATTTTAAAACTATTTTGCGATATTGCTGTTGAACTTAATTTTATGGTTTAAGTGCGAAGAACGTGATATTTAATAAGTAAATATAACACATAAAATGTTTAAAAAAAAAAAAAAAAAAAAAAAGCCCTTTTGGACGTAATTTAAAATCTGAAATTTTCAGATTTTTTTTGGGGGGGAGGCGACTGACAACAGACAGCTTTTATATCACTGTGCTTTTAACCAAAGGCTTTTTAAATTCGCGCAATATGCGAAATAAATAATAATAATAAAAATATGAAATTTAAAAATTGGCATGTTAAATTGACTAAGCAAGTTCAAAATTTGGTGGCTCCAGGTGTCTCCATTTTTCTTCTGCAGTAGGAGAAACATACATACATACATGCATGCATGCATGCAAATTCTGCGTTGTTTAATATTATAAATATAATTTGGCGTATGATCGGGGAGAGAGTTCTTCTTTTGCCAGGATTGTATTGGATATATTAGATTATGGCAAAACACACTAAGGTTATCTGCGTAATGGAGAAGGGAATGCAGCCAGCCACCTGTTTCTCGGGGCTTCTCAGAACAGAACCGGCAGCCTCTGTCAGCACTTACGAGCTGTTTTCTCGATACGGAAAGGAAGGAATACCTGTTTCGACTTTGTGCCGATTTCACCCGTTTGCCGTGTTGGTCCTGATTCTATGCAGGTACCCAAAAGAGTAATAATTTAATCATTTTTTTCCTCTTTAATATATGCTGTTGTTAATTATAATCCTTGTCTACATTATGCAGTGTCCATGACATGCTGGTGTCTTTCTTGGACCATGTTGATAATGGGACGGAACGTAGTGTCGATCGCACGCCTATGACACCTCTGTGAAGGTGACAATTGTGCATTAAATCCTCTTATTCATTGTTACATCGTTATCAAAATTTCTGTTATATCATATTGGTGGCATGCCAGTCTCGCTGTTACGCCTTCTGGATGTTACGCAGTATCAGTCCTATGAAGTGTCATTTCTACGCAGTGTAGGTTCTTTGAATATAACAGGAAAAAGGTTTCGGAAATTGGCTCGTATTCGCATTACATATGGGGAAAATCATTGAAACCACCTCATACATCCAATCTCTTCTCTGGGATTACAATTCGAGTCGAACCACCACAGTTTAACGGTTTTATCCATTCGGCCGCTGGTATCTAATTGGACAAAGCCTTTAATAGCAGTTTTTCAACGGTGCTTTTAACTAAACGAAATAAAGTTATGTAAAAGGAAAAATCTCGGACTTTTTATAGCACGATTTCGCAACACCTGAAAATGAAAGGTATAAAACTGCCTCAGATTCATGCTGTTATGTATGAGATTGTTATATCGCTTTTTCAGTGTCTTCGGAAATATATTCCTTAATAAATAAATTAAATCAAAACCGAAGAGAAACAGTTTTTCTTTAAAATTAAAATACTCTCTGAGACCCTTAATCAAAATCTATTTGTTCATTGCAGTGTGAGGAAAGATTACCCCCCCCAACAACAACAAAAGGTAAAAGAAAGCTAATTTTATGCAGCAAAACATGCAATTAAGAAATCTGAAAAACATAATTTCTTTCGATGTCTCAAAATGGATTTCAAACCTGGCAAAAGAGCATTGGTTCTCTCTTTTTTTTGGGGGGGGGGGGAACAAATAAATTCAAAAAGAAGACGTCATCCGCTCCATTAGAAGCAATTATCTGTTGCTGGAACATTTGTCATTTGTTTGAAGCGAGATTCTTTAAAAGACGCATTTGGGGAGTGAATTTCTTTCTTCCTTCCTTTCTTGTAATTTATTCGGAAAAGTGTCAAACGTCGTCTTGCGGGAGACTCGAATCGGTTGCCACGAGACGTTTATTACAAGTTTTTCCTCATTTATTTGGAGACCTGAAGCCGTGGGCGTTAAATGAACTGATTTTAAAATGAGTTCCTCTTTTATTAGAATTCTTTTTGTTGCTACGAGTTTATTTATTAAACCTCCGTTTCGACCGTGGATATTGATATAGTAATGAGCGATTTTATGAGAAAAGGAAATGGTAATTAAGTGTAAAGGTTTTTGTGCATGCATGTTTAACGCTTAATTTTGTTTTTTAAAGGAGATTGTGATAACATTTATGAATCACAATAATGCCCAATATAGTAATTCATTGTATATGATAACATTTATAATAAAATGCACTATGTTATTGTAATCTTAATATTAAAGTAATATTATAATGAAGAACCCATAATTGATAGTTTAACTGCGCTTATTAATTAATGCATTCTTAATGTTAAATTGAATGTATATAAATTAAATTATTTCTATGCTTGTAACTGCTTTTTTGGTAAATCGGTAATGAGTGTGTGTACCGTCATAGAAAATTCTTTTTTTTTTTAATCTATTGTTTTATTTATATTTATTTATTTACTTACTTTTTAAGGATATCGTGGGGATTGTGATTGTATTTGTCATAATGGAATTTTCGTTCGCCTGAATGCCTTTTCGTGTTGCCTAAATACATAAAACGTGTGTAGGGCGTAAACCATGCTGATTTTACACCCGAGACAAATTCCAAACTTGCGAATTTTACATTTTTACTGCTTTTACATCAATATTAATTAAATTTTCACTTTGCCTCTCCTCTCATCCAGTAGCTGATGCAAGTATCTATTTCATCTTGTCAACGTTTCGTTATGCAGGGTGATTCAAAACTAGAGGAATAAACTTCTAGACGAAGTAAGGTACATCTAGACAATTCAGAATTCCAATAGCAGCGCAGAGTCGGAAATGCAAACATAACGAGGTAGAGGGAATATTCGGTTCTGTAGCAGGGAAAATCTTTAACAGTTATCTGAAGAGGTGTTACGATGGAAAATATGAATACATCATTGTTATTTTCTATTATTCTGTTGAAATTTTCGAAAAGTAAAGTTAGTAAAATCACGGAAAATACAAGACTAAATACATTCTGCTTGATAAAATACATTCTGTAAGAATATCAAAGACTAACTCGACCACTAAGTGAGTATGCTTTACTAATATCGCTATAAAATTAAAGTACTCTACGTATTACTTAAGAATAGCATTTCTGGTTCTTATTGTAGCAAAAAAAATTATGTTTGTAGAAGAGATTACTTAATAAGTCATGTTAATAAAGATTAATTAATAAGGTTGTAAGGATTATGTTAATTTTATTTACAGTTAAATTTGGAGTTAAACTTCCTTTCCTATCGCTTCTTAATTTCAACTTACCACTTCCAGCCAGAACGTAGCTTTAAAATCACGTCTGAATGCTAATGAAGAAGAGCGCTATTTAACCGCGAAGTTCTACTGTCTTAGTGAGAGAGATACGAGTGATTCTGGCTAGCACGCGTCCGCCTTTTTAGGCTACTCTGTCGTAAGCTATTATTACGCTCGGCCGTACTTTAGGCCCTTGATAGCTTCGCACTCAGTTAGCGCTAAGGAGCCAACTCTGTTAGAATTTTGATATCTTCGGCTATATCTCTTTAGTTAAGATTAGTTTACTTTAATTCTTAGTTAAGGGGCCCCAGTGTCGGCTTTATTGTGCAAATCCAAGACGGAGTTTTGTTAAACTTTAGTTGAAATAATAAAGGGTTATTTCATCCTTCTCACTTGTTGTTTTCTACCTCACGAAGTCAAGCGATTATTCGCTTACTAGTTCTTAAGATTGTTCACTTTCGACTGTAATTTAGAAATACGCAGTTTAGAATCCTACAAGGTTTATGTGTGTGTTTGCTTAATTGAATGCGGTATTGTACAAAATGTTATAAATTCAGATCGTCCTATAACATTGATATGAACTTTTTTTAAATTTTCTGGCTGAGCAACTGGTATTATATAATAAATAAACGTTGAAATGGCACCCAAAAGGGTTATTTGTTCATTGATTTATTGATGTTATTGCAATCAGTTAAGCAGATTTTTTTAAAGACCGTTTAAAGTAATTAAAGACCGTTTTAAGTTTAAAGTAATAATTAATTTACTTTAAAAAATTAATTATTAAAGCTTAATGTTTGATTAAAATGTTTACAAATTAAAAAAAAATATAATTTTTAAATTTAGTAACCCGATTAAAAGTTATCAAAGATATGGTGGGTTTTTTTAAGGACATCGTTTTTCTTTTATACGGAAAATCAGTTTTCTTTATTTTAAATATTATTTACGTATTTTAGTTATTTAAAAATGTGGGGGAGGGGACAAAATAATACTTTATTTATTAATTTTTGCTAGAATATTTTCTAATTATAATTTGTAATTTTACAGCAATCTGTTATTTGTTGGGTAAAACTTTTTCCTGATTTAATCTTTTCCATAATTGGCAGAACTACGAGAAGGGGGCGATAACTTGAAAATTGTGTCGGGCTTGATAACAGTCTAATGCTTTGATATCAGTTTCATATCCAAGGTAAGGATAAGAAGAAAGTTTGAAACACAGTCAGATTTGTCATTCTCATGCAGAAGCTTAAAGCGCTTCTGGAACTCGTTATTAAGAACTATTGTATAGCAATCTTTATACATGTTTTGGTAGATTCTAAAATCACAAAAATCTTGGGCCAATTAACAGTATCTTGTTACTATCTTTCATTGTCAAGAAAATATAAGTGTCTTATTGGAGCCGTTCGAAGAGGTTAGTTTAGGTTAGGTCCTGTTAGTACTGACTGTTTGTTGGTGATTTTGAGACTGTTTTTCGGAATCACGCAAATGCAGCAAGTTATTGTACATAAATGAAGTACTCGTTATTGTACATAAATGAGGTACTTGCTAAGAGCATTTCGGATATACCCTACTAAAACTGCCATAGCTACTGCGGGTGCCGCAAGATTGACCGAACTGGACTTGGTAGACTTGCTTTGGGTCCGTTTGTCTTGAGCCCCTCGATATAATGTAGAAGTAAATTTTAAACTGTAGCAGAGTCCTTAAATGCAAAATATCACCATCACTATGCTATCACTTTAACTAATTAAAATAGGTAAAGCTGTAATTAGGTATCAGAGTTTTTTTGGGGGGGGGGGAAAAAGAAAAAACGTTGTCACGATAGTTCAGCTTCTTTACGAAAGTCCCATCCCTTGTACAATGAAGTATTAAACAATCACCATCTTTTCACTCTTGACACGAGGGGTGTGGGAGTGAGATGGAGGACCAGAGGAAAAGTCACCCAGGCGAGGTTTCATCGTCTTCTCCTAGGAGGCGTACCCAATCGATGAGAAGGAATGCGATAGTGATTACAGCAGGGGGGCTGGAACTAAATCGATACTTTGTTGACCTCTTGCTCCTGCTTTCATCTCTCTATAGACCTGGAAACAGAGGCTGTGATTTCATAAATTTCATTACGTTTCATTCTGCCACCTTTTCATCTCAACCGCTAGAGCAATGTGGAATGTTTTCTTAATGTTATGATATCCTGTTGCTTACTTTAACCAACATACATTTTCCCCTCTTTAAATTTATGTGTACTTTGGCTGTACATACCGAAGTATCTTAAATTTAATGAGAAAAGCGGTTTGGAAGATTCTGATGTGAGAAACTTCTGCACTTTCCACTTCATGTACTAGATCTTATGTCTAGTAATTAGTATTTTGCACATCTGCGTATGTACACGGTATTTGAAGTCCCTGTATGCTGACAGGATTGACGTCATAGGATTTTTGTGGTTTTCTTTATTTGTATAATGTAAATAGGAGCCAGTTTCATTTCGTAATTCCCCTTTGAAGTTATTTCTTTCCTTTGACAGATACGTCGTCAATTAACCATGAAGTTAACGTGCTTAATGTGTTTAATGAAGTTAATGTGTTTTCTGTATATTATGCTCAATTCCACTGTGCATGGTAACTTAGTATTGATACTATATCCCCAAGCTAAGGATATGAACAAGTTTGAAACACGGCCATGCAGAAGCTTAAAGAGTTTCTAGAATTCATTATTAAGAACTATTGTATAGAAATCTTTTGTAGATTCTAAAAATCACAAAATCCTGGGCCATTTAACTGTATCTTCTTACTATCTTTACTTTCAAGAAAATATAAGTGTCTTATTGTAGCCGCTGGAAGAGGTTAGTTTAGGTTAGGTTATTTTAATACGGCAAAGGCCACGAGGGTATCTGTCTAAAGGGAGGGATGCCTTCTTGGAGGCTTTTTAAAGGAAAATTCTTTTATATTCACAGTACACCTGGGGCAAAAAAAAGCTAACCACTTAGCCAGTCCGTTTTGCCTGTGTTCGAACCCAAGTCCAAGTATCGGTATTTATCGATCGTAAACCATTTGGTCACTGGTCGGGCCATCACTTAAAGAGAACCCATCTGTTTTGTGTAATATAATCATATTAGTTTTAACCTTTTGAAGACGGGATGGCCATTATAGTGGCCATATAGTCCTCTCTTTGAAAAGACGGGGTTGTCCACTTTAGTGGCCATGTCTTTTTCCCCCATTTTCCAGGCTGAAAAGTGGGGTGAAATGTCAAATTTGACGTCCCTGGGGTTTTAACCACTTATCTCTTTCAAAGGTCTTCCTTTTGCGACATAGATGCACCCCTCTGAGAATCCATTAAACTACACACAAGAATCTTTGTTGCAAATAGGAGGTGATTACTTAAAGGGGGGAAAGCATTCGGTTCAAGATTCCCCGTCCTTTGGTAGCGGCCTCAAAAGGTTAATATGAGAGGACAAACCTTTGCGATCCACAAATCAAATGTCAACAATCCATGTGGAAATCTCCAGCGTCTCCAAGCGGGAAAATATTCTCCTCTGGTCATTCGAAGTTTTAAGGTAATGAATGATTGTGTTGTTCTCACTTTCAAAAGCATCCTTCATTACGATTACATTTTATGCTCAACAATAAAGAACATTATCCACAAATATTAGGGTGGAGAAATGATTCGTGTGCAGCATCTAGAACGCTGGGCAGCTAGATGCTGAGCCTAATATTCTTAAAAGTGTAATATTGTTACGTTTTTCTTCTCTTACTTTTGACACCAGTTGTTACGTTATTTTCTTCCTTAATGTTCGTACGGGGTTCGTGTAGATTTGGAGTGAATACCGACGACACTTTATGAAGTATCGAAACACACTTTATTTGCCAGTATTGTCAGGACAGCTACAAAATACGTTTTACAGTCGTCAAAGACCTACTATAAACACGCTGACACGATCAGCGACACAGCCTTCAGGTTATCAGGCTATCACGGTGGAGACAGCTTCCTGCAAAGCAGCCGACTCTGCTTTTCGGAGTACAGCTCCCGACTCTGCTTGGTTGTTCTCGGAACTCCACGTACTCTCGAGACTCTCCACGCTACAACTCGCCATGCATTCGACGACACACGAGCACAGCTCCTGAGTCTTCGGTTCAGTCTTTCCCGGAGCTCAACACGCTCTCTCGACGATGCATTAACCACAATACACTAACAGACTCCTTCAGTGGACTCGACGACCCACTCGGCGCTAGACTTCGAGACACTCGCTCAATGACTGACTATCAGCTCGCTAGACGAAGCATACACACTGAGACACACTGACTGACTGCAGACCAGCAGGGTTTATATAGCTTTCAGCTTGTGTTCGAGAACATTCTGTGCTAAACCGGTAAGAATACGTTCCAGAAGGTTCTCCATCCGTCCATGGGATATCGCCAATTATGTCGCCAAATGGGCGATTTCTTGCCAAATGCGGCAACCCTGAAACTGCTTTGCGGGAAAGCTATTTCACCGCGCCTGTACATTTCGTAACAATATGTTTTCGAGTTGAAGATGCTCTAAAAGGAGCTTCAAAGGATGCTGTAGAGGGGGTTCTTAACAAAGAATTCTAAAAATGCTTTAACAACTCTTTGAATACTGCCGGAAGTTCGTGACTTTGGAAGGGCGAATCCTTTGAAGGCGGCTTTGCTTAAAACCTTTTAATGTTACCAAACTCTGTAATACAGCAGCAGAACCCAATGTTTTGAAGCTATTAAGTATTTTCATTGACAAAAAATGTGTTTACCGCGGGATATCTGTGACTAGAATTTTAAAATTTTAAAGAAAAATTTAAAAAAAAATCAGATATTGGTGCAAAAGTGAAACGCGAAACATTCAATTAATATGCAAAATACAATTTTTTTCAAAACTATATTTAATGCATAAAGAAAATGAAACTTTCCTTTCAAAAGAATGTCACGAATACTTTTTATTTAGAAATTTATATAGCGTGTAATAATACAATATAACAGCAATATACAGTGGCACTTTTTACGAATTTCAGTGAAATAGTGCTTTATTTATTAATAAAAGTCAATATTTGAAGCATGATAATTTTTTAGTAATATCTATAAGTTTCTCTTAGCAAAAATATATTATTTATTTTATAAACATAGTAAAAGATTTTTTTGAAAGTCAATAATCAAAAAGTAACAGAAACGTTACTTCACAAAAGTCTTCGTACATGTTAAAGAAATCTCCATATATTAGTAATTATTGCAATATTTCCTGTTAGTTAGTATTTTTACGATATCTTGCAACATGTATGACAGCTTCCGAACGTTCACCAGTTTTTTTTTTTGAGGGGGGGGGGTAATATCTCTTTTCCATCATTCTTGTTTTTAGTTTAGTTTGGTTTCCGTTTTTATGTTGTGTCTTCGTGTTCTAACCTTTAATTCTCTCCAAATGCATTCTGTCGGGGTTTAATCAAGTGACTGAGAATTGTATTCAGAACTTGTGGGCAAGACACACCAAAGGCGAACGTTGAGGGCCATGTGCTTAGTATCGTTATACTGATAAAAATTAAAGTTGTTTCCTATACTCAAATTTGGAGCGGATAGTTTTAAATTATTTTTTTTTTAATATTTAAATTAAGAGCATGGTTCATTGTACCTTCAATAACTACTAAATTAGCTAATCCTGATGCTAACATGTACCCCTATACAAGGATACCACCACCGTCATGCTTTACTGTTCCAACCAAGTTCTTGAGATTAAGTTCTTCAGTTTTTAGTCTCCATACAATTTCATGCCCATCAGAACCAAAAATGTTAAATTTGCTTTCATCTGCAAATACGACATGGTTCCAATACGCTTCGGGCTTATCTACCATTGATCATTGATTTTGCGAAAGAAAGAAAAAGCTTTCTATTTTTCGCACTTACAAAAAATTTTCTTCGTGCAGAATGCCTATGCAATCCAACTGATCTCACTACTCGTGGAACAGAAAAATCGTTACAGCACTCAAACGAGGATTTTTCAAAAATTTTCTAACTGTAAATCTCTGATCACGTTAACTTAACGTCACGGTGTACGAGCACTTTTGTGACGTGTTTTATCTATGCCTTTAAGTCAGTATTAAAAAGAAAAGTTTAGCTTTATTCACAATCGCGTGAAAATGATATGAAAAAATACTAGGCTTTATATTCGAATTCAATTCCGGGCTGTACCGCTTTTTCTAGAAATTCTTGAAGTGTTCGAACACTTTTGTGAACCACTGTGTGTAGGCTTCCAACAGCTGTTAGATTGTTTCAGTTTTTAATTCAAAGCTCCTTGCAACTTCCATCCTAATTGAATAGTAGAATATTGTTATATTTTGGAATTCGGAATATATTTGGTTTTGGATGAATCAGTTTAAAACAGCAATACAACTTTAAATCTAATCGTGTGCATTGTGATCTTGCTGAGCGCACTGAATTGGAGATAACCAGATAAAAAAATTCCAAAACTTGATTGTGAATAAAAATAAATCTGGAAATTCTCAAAATATGAAGTTCATACCGGCTAGTTAAAGTAAATCACTGGAAAAAACGAAAGGTGTAATTATGCCGCAAACGATCTCGAAAGCAATTCTTTTTGACTTGTGCATTGAAAAATAATTAAGCTGCCAGTTCCCGTTCCATACGCGGTTAGTTTTCATCTGTAACAGCAGGTGGTGTTGTCAAACGTGCTAGTTGTCGCGTGACTACTGGCGGCAAATCTCATGGATTTACTGGCTACAGCTAAATTTATTGGCCCTATCCTGATTTTGCTATCGGTATCCTAAAATAGACTGACAGTTTTCAGAAATTTATATTAAAACACTTTTAAGGTTTGTTGAGTCCTTAGATTATTTTAAAGCAGGAGACACGAAATGAGCAATGCCATCGTCAGAACTTGAACCTGGATCCTTCAAATACGTGCAGAGTGTGCTACCGTTGCACCACCAAGGCATGCTGCAAAGGGAAAAAAAAACCTTATTATCTCCAGCGCGCGGAACTGTGTATCGGAAATTCTAAAGATATGCTCATTTTACAATTATTTTGCGACATTGCTATTGAACTGAATTTTATAGTTTTGTCATGATATTTAATAAATGAAAGTAACACACAAAACGTTTAAAAAAAAAAAAAAAAACCGCCCCTTTGGACGTAATTTAAAATCTGAAACCCTTCAGGTTTTTCATTTTTTATTTTTTTAAATTCATATTCTGTAAAAACTTTAATGAATGTTTGATTAATAAACTCAATGATTTGAAAGAGGGCACTGGCAACACTTTGGACTAAGAAAGATTTTCTTAGCATTCTTTTTATAATAGAAACGTTCATTTTACTTGCTTTGCATGTGACGCTGTCGTTTCGTGTGTTACTTGTTTAAAATTTTCGCATTGTACTATATCTTAAAATTAGAAATTAAAGTTAATGACCTAAAACTGCGATAGTATATTACAGTACAAGTGAAAAAATTGACAATTTCCACACGCTTGTGTCGGATTTGCGCAATGCTTATGGAGTCCCACAAAATTTTCGTAAATATAATGGGGTCCTGGGGGTCGCGATAGAATCTCAGTAATAAAAAGGAGTCGCTATTGAAAAAAGTTTAAGAAACCCTGCTGTACATTAAACCAAAAACACATTTATTGTCAATCTGCGAGAAGCTGTAATGAATAAGAAGAATTACTCCCAATATACGGTACACACGGGATTTGGCGAAATTATTATGAGCAGTAAACAGTGTGTTTGATGAGCAGTAAATGAGTCATTTTGGGGTTGACGACAATTTTCAAAATCGCGCCAAGGACTTAATGCATGTATGAAATGCACAGAAGCAGTTATTTTGAAGGCAAGTTGAGTTAGTATCCTCTTTATGAGATGATCTTACTAGTGGCAAATGTCTCTCTTAAAGACTAGAGATTAAGCGTTCTGAAAGCTTTCTTTGTCTGGAATATTTTGCAGATTGAATAATTCATGCCCTTATAATTTTTCGGTAATATTTTACATCCTCTGATTCATTAGAGTTGAAGACGATATCAGAGAGCTGCAGAATCATTGACTGGCCTGCCATTTGAATTCGAGAGGCTTTGATGACAGACACGGTGCAGATGGTAAAATCTCTTGACACTGGTCGTGAAGTTGTGGCTTTTGTAATGTCAAGTGGAGTCATTACTGAACAAATTATTGCTTTTGTGCTTCTGTTGTGTCAGAGCATCTTGTCTCACACGTTGTAATAGCTGGACGATTGCCACTTGTGAGGAAGAATTTCTTATCTTTGAGTGGTCCGCCGTAATATGAAAGATGTTGAGAAAATGTTTGTTTGAACCTTAAGTTTTCCAGCCTTTTTTTTTAAAGTTTATTATTAGCAGCAAATCCTTCCAGTTTGTTCAGCATTCCTCTGCTCTTTCAACAATGTTAATTAAAGTATCTGGAAATATTTACAGTGATGAACATGCAAAAGCAGGCATAGATTTCTGCTACAGCACGCACAGGACATGAACTTAGGTATAATGGATATTACAGCTAGATATTACAGCAACTGTAGATCTGTGATCATGTGTTTAGAACATTAGATTCATATTGTATAAATTCCGATCCCTTACAACAGAAATGTAAAATTACATGCAACTTAAAAAAACTAACTTGTGTGAAAGATAGACAGACATGATTTGGTATGAATTCTTCTCAAGATGAGTGACTGTACTGGTAGTATAACTAAATTACTGCTATTTTTTCCCCCAAAAAATATTTAGGTCATTTCATTTTTCCAAATTTATCCTATTGCCTAATTGTTTTTCAGTGCCTCGTTATGCCTCATGTCAATACCCCGTCAGATTAATGTCCTGCTAGATTTCGTCAACGCCCCCCTGGTAGGTACGTGTAGTATACATGTTGAGAAACTGGTTTAAAATGTAAAAAATGAAAATTCTCAGTAAAATGTAATGGGTGAATTACAATGGGCACTTAAGTCGTTTAAAATAAATATTGATGTACGGGGAGGGGACAAATAAGACCTACCAATGTTAAACACAAGTAACGTTTTTCTTTTTTTCTTTTTGTAGGTGTTAATTGAATTCTTGGAAATTTATTATGGAACCATACAGTACAAAACAACGCATTAAAATGATCGTGTTTTTCTATTCTTGTCAACGATCAATTGTTATGACGCAGCCTAAATATCGGCAATATTTTAATTCAAGTGTACTGTTTGGTGTAGTGTTATGGCTAATAGAGTTATCGGCTCATAGAGTTATTTCTTCGAGAATGAGGATGGAACGCCGGAAACGATTTCCGGAGCTTCTTGCAGAACAATGATTGAAAACTTTTTGCGGCCACTGGCAGAGCAGTTTTTATTTTATTATTATTATTATTATTATTATTATTTTGGTGGGGGCAGAGACTATTAGACAGCTGACGCAGAATATTCGAGACGAAATACTGAGCCATCAACCCGAAACATTACGTGGGGTAATGGAAAACGCGTTAAAAAGAGCCAATCTCTGTATCGAGAAAAATGGTGGACATTTGTCTGATGTCATATTTAATACATAATTTCCATAAAATATATTTAATGTATAAAAAATTAATCAAAATAAATGATTATTATAAGAGTTAACCGTGTTTAACATTAGTAGGTCTTATTTGGTCCACCCTGTAGCTATTACAGTTTTGGGAAAAGACTTTAGATTGTGATGAGTTTTTTAAATATAACAGTTTTGAACATAAAATTATTTTTGGTATTTCAAACAAGTCAAAGATTCATCAAGGTGTTACCAAAAACCATCATGGGAAATTGTGCCTTTACTATAAAATACCTCAGTGTTTTTCTGTTAAAGCAGGAAAAAATGTAGGAGTCGAGCCTATTATATACGCCAGCTTAGAATTGAAAAGCGTGATTTTGTACTTTACAATAATCACTCTTTAAAAGAATTAATGCCCTCTGGATCTTCCTGATTATTCAGTCCTTGAGAGGTCGCATGTTGTATGAATTAATGGCTTAATGCACTTAGTAAAGCAAACTAGATGAAGTAGTAGTTACTTGTAGCCGCAAGTTGACCGCTTCCTGTGTTAAATATATCATAAATTTCATGTTACAACATGAAGTAATTAATTTCTACTAATTATATTTTGTGTTTGGAATAAAAGACACACACTTCAATATTTTTATGGAATAATGCTAATTAAATGTGAGCTAGGAGTACAAATGTGAGATAGCTATCTCACATTTGTACTAGAGTGCAATAACAAAAGCGTGAGCGCCCTAATAACGAAATTTTTAATCGAATTGCAGAGTCAAAAGTTGTATACCGTTATTTTATCGAGGGCCCGCTCCATATTTTTATTATTCGTAATATAAAATTGTAGATGTAAAGAGAAATATTTAATCTCTTGTTCCCATGAAAGTTATATGATAAATTATTTTTCTTCTTTTAGTTCATTAATTATTTTATGAATTTTAAATAAAAGTTCACTTTATATATATATATATAAGTTTAACAAATATTCTCTATTCGTATAAAGTTAATATAAATTTTAAAAAAATAATTAAGAAATTTTAATTGCAAAAATAAAAAATAAAAACAAAATTAATTATTGCTGCGAACTAATTAACGATATCATTTAAATTCTAAGAGCGTGTGCAAATTATAAATGCACGTATCTAAAGCCATGAAAAATTATATAATATTCCAAACATTAATCTCAAATTTGTTAAATTCAAATTTTATTCCTTGCAGCAATGGCGAAAGAGACTTATTTAAATTTAACTTAACATTAAGTCGCCAATTTATCGATTTAGTATGCTTCCAATTATACCACGAAGGCATGCGGAAAAGGTGGAGAAAATACCATATAAGCAAATACTATATTCTTAAATTTGCTTTCAATAAACTTTTGATTTTTCGGAGATAACTTATCAAATTTGAACGTTTAATAAAGTCCTCCTCTTTATTAAACTGGAGTAAAAAATTGGAAAGATTCTCGAATCTTTAAATTTTGGATTCGAAAAAATTAAGATCTTTACTATTTCTATCCAAACGACTATAAAATAATATGCCTCAAATTCAGTGTGTGACAATAGAGAATTTGATTCACATCTCTCACCGGAACATTTCAGATACTGCTTGGTGGCGTATTTGAGATAAGTTACTGTTTTGTCGGCATAATTAATTTGTCCTTGAGGTGAAGGAAGAGAACTAGCTATAGAAAAAATAAACAAACGTTGGCACGTGATTGAAAGAATCCTTCAACTAGTCTTTTCGGTAACGAGGTCAAATCGACAAACTAGACTAGACTAGACTCGTCACTTAGATATCCTCCATCCTCCAATTGTCATTCAATTCACGTGTCATGTACGACGGAAGTTCGAGAGTTTTCTGGAGTGCACGCAAACGAGATACTTAAAATACGCGAGTTTCTGTTCTTTAGTAAAATTAATTTCGAAAAACCGGTTTCGGATTTTGATACATGAAAATAAAACCGGTTTCGTTTTTAACCCATTAGCAGCCGCATCGATTAACAACCTACAAAGACAAAAATTTAAAAAGAAGAAAAGTATTATTTGTACCTGAAAGGACTATTGTTTTCCGTTTTGCGATTTTGCGTTGGTTCACTATATACGTATGTCCGTTTCACTTTTCAAACTGTTGCCACCAAATGTTAGAGTCTTGCATTATATTTGAAGAAATTAAATAATGAAAAATCTGCATAAATGTATGCATATTTCTCGCATTGTGATAACAACAGTACATAGATCAATCGAATTTTGAATGACGTAATCGCCCACCAGCGGCCTAGCGGTAAAGTCGCTGAACACTGGTAGTTCGGTCCGAGGTTCGAATCCCGCGAACGGGCTAGCTGCATGGGTGTTTTCGTGGTTTTCCCATGTGTAACGTGTATACGAGCCAGTTTCCCTTAAAAAGTCCTCCACGAAGGCATCCCTCCTCTTAGGCAGATAGCCCTCGAGGCTTTGCCATAATACACACACACACACACACACACATTGAATGACGTAATCCTACTGCGAATATAGGCATGTGGAAGACCAAATTTGAAATTTGTTTTATGATCGATTTCATATTTTGTAAAACGTTAACGAATTTTTGAGTAACAAATTCAACAATTTAATGTACACGTACAATGGCAACACTGTACGTGGAGGGGGAAAAAAAAAAAAAAACTTTTTATCTTCAGCGCGCGGAACTGAAATTCTAAAGATAGGCTCATGTTAAAATATTTTGCAACATTGCTGTTGAACTGAATTTTATGGTTTAAGTGCAAAGAACAGGATATTTAATAAATAAAGGTAACACACAAAAAGTTAAAAAAACGCCCCTTTGGACGTAATTTAAAATCTGAAACCTTTCAGATTTTTTTTAAAATTTATTATTGTTATTTTTAATTAGATACAAAACTCTGCGGAAGCGTAACGTCAGTCAATACCAATTACTTTTGGAATACATGGAAATCATCGAAGCATTTGCTATATAAAGGCACATAACGGTTATTACAAACAATTATCGTTTGAATACCACAGTATTTGCATCTTTTAGTTTTGTTTGTTGAATTTTTCTCGCTAATGTGGTTTGTGGGATCCTTTCTCTTTTCGCTTGATACTAAATTTTGAAAGAAAGAGGGTCGGGCAACACAATAAGTATATGATGATGAAGGTTGCGAATTTTCAGGATATTCTTCTTTGTCTTCAGCAATCCCAGCGCAGCATTTCTTTGAAAATCTAACGGAGAAATTTTGGGATCTGCAGCAATCTTATAAAGCTTTCATGCACTAAATTTACTTACATAAATAAATTTCGCAAAAATAAGCCGCCACCATTTCTTACTTTTTTATTTGCAGTCTATATACATCGCAATAAGATTGTCAAGAAAGTCCACGCCATCCATATATTTGTTAAAATTTCCATAGAGTTTACGTTACTTTAAGGATACAGATTTGCTTTCTTTTTTTGAGTACCTCTTGGTCATTGAAGGCGAATAAATTGTATGAAAGTTAGTTGTCATAGCTATGACGGAATAGTTGTTCCATTGAATTCCTGCGATGCTATGCTGTTTATCAAATGCATAGCTAGTTAGTTTATCAAATGCATAGTTAGTCAGAGTTATATGTTCCACGATCTTCTTTTTTCCGTTTTGTTTGCATGTATAATAGAACCATTTCCTAAATTAAATGCTCCAGCCGCATGGAATTTCCGCTCATTCATTTCCGACAGCAACATGTGTGACGTAAAAAAGTTGTTAAAATAAACGTAATGATCAGAAGAAACTTCCACTACACTTAAAAGATCTGTTGCACCACCTCCATCTAGTCCAAGATCATTCAATGCGTTTGTAAAGATCGTGACTTGTAAAGATCATGACTTGTGAAGATCGTGACTTTAAGAGAACGTGAAATATAAATAATAGGACAAGAACTTGCATTTTACGGTGTGGCAACAAAAAGAGGATTGGAAAGATTTTTATATATATTTTTGTTTAGAGAGTTTTAATGTTTTAGTATTTTAATAGTTGTAAGAGTTTCAACTGTAGTAGTTAAGAGTTTAAAATTTTGATAGTTAAGAGCTGCAGTATTTATTTTTTTGGTTCTGTTTTAAAATTCAAATAAAAGTATTTTGTTCATTCTGAAAATTTAGCTTTATTCTTCCTACAAGATTCAATATCCATTATATTGAAATAAGGAGTGGATTTTTACTGGCGCAGTCGACAGGATCGGGATTTACCCGCATATAATTACAAACCAAAATAACCCAGGTGAGAGCTCAATTTACCTTGTAAACGTAAAATAATTAATTAAGATTATGAAAAGTTAATTATTGTTTCCGTCATGGAATCTTAGTTTATTTACTTGTCAAAGTAATGAATACGCCAGTGTTCAAATGTAATCTCGTTTGACTCGCCAGAGTAAGTGAACAACACATTAAGTATTGATTCCACTGATTGATTTTCGTGCCGAATAAAATTAAATTCATTGTGAATTATATTTAAATATAAAAAGAATTTTTTTTTTTTTTTTTTTTTTTAAACTAAGAGTATTGGCTGAATAAAATCGAGACATGGCGTTTATGGGACGTGGGAAAAAAGAGGATTTACTGGCTTTAGCTGCTGAATTAGAAATTCAAGTAGATCCAAGTATGAAAATCGTGGCGATAAAAAATGAAATAATTCAAAGTGATACATATGATGAAGCATTTGCTAAAGAAGTGTTTTTAACGATTATTGAAGAGAGGAAAAGAAAAGAAGAGGAACAGCGAAGAAAGGAGAAAGAAGAGATTGAGGAACAGCGAAGAAAGGAAAAAGAAGAGATTGAGGAACAGCGAAGAAAGGAGAAAGAAGAGCTTGAGGAAAGGCGAAGGAAAGAAGAGATTGAGGAACAGCGAAGAAAGGAGAAAGAAGAGCTTGAGGAAAGGCGAAGGAAAGAAGAGATTTAGGAACAACGAAGGAAAGAAGAGATTGAGGAACAACGAAGGAAAGAAGAATTAGAAGCACAGCAGAAAAGAGAGCAAATGGAGTTTGAATTGAGGAAACTCGAAATTGAATCTCGTGTTCGACTAACACAAACTCCACCAACAAATGAAAATGGACATCATAATTTTGATTTAATTAAGCTTATTCCCAAATTCAATTTAAGACACGATGATATTGTGATTTATTTATCCTTATTTGAAAGACAAGCTAAAAGGACAAAGATTGATCCTAAAGATTGGGTTTCATGTTTATTGACTTTAATGCCATCTGAAATCATTCAATTAATTGGTAGGGAATCTGAAGAAAATTTTGAAGATTATGAGTACATTAAGGCCATTTTATTGAAGAGATTTAAATTAAATCCTGAAAGCTTTAGAAAAAAATTTGTGATGCACCAAAAGAGCGCTGAAAAATCATGGAGAGATTTTTGCTACGAAATTACAAGTTATTTTGAAGAATGGATCAATGGTCTTGAAATCACAAATTTTGCCGCGTTAAAAGACTTGATTATTACGGACCAAATTAAGAAAAGAGTACCCTATGAAGTAAGAGACCATCTTCTTGACGACTGGGCGAAGTTCGTTTCTCCAACCAAATTAGCTGATAAACTTGACGAATATGACAGTGTTCGTAATATCTCAAAACGGACTGGTGATAATCCATCAGCAGACAGAACTAATAAAAAATGGCAACCTCATTCTCCACTTCCAGAAAGAGCTTTCAGAAATAATCGCTGTCCGCTGAAAACACGCCAAGAGTGTACCCGTCCCGTAAGAGTGACGAACCACAAAAGCCTAGTTTCAAACTAACTTGCTATAATTGTGGAAAAGAAGGCCATACATCTAAGTTATGTACCAAAAATCGGATACCAAGAAGTGCTTCTGCAACAGCACAAAACAACTTAATACAAACACAAGCACCCCTTACAGAAAAAGAAAAACCAGAAGTGCTAACTGCCAAGATCTCTATTCCTGTCTCAAAATCAGTGGACGTGTCTAGAAACATAGATGAATTAAAACTTGTCAAAGTTAAATGTGGAGATATTATTCTAAATGGAATCGTAGACACGGTAGCACAAATTTCAGTAGTCCGTGAGAAATTGGTTGACAACATACCTTGCGAAGGAGAAAGTAAAATAGAGATATCTTCTGCTTTTGGTGAAAACGAAATTACTCCACTAAAGATTTTCCAGATGAAAATTGACGATGATTTTCACGGTAGAGTGTCCATTACGTGTGCTGTTTCAAAAAAGCTAGTTACCGATTTGCGATTGAGTTCTTCAGCTTATGAAACACTCTGTGGGAATATCGAACTGTTTAACTGTGATCGTTATTGGGATGCATCCCCCTTAGAGTACAAAGAGACAGATGATAAACCGTTACCAGTTGAAGAAAATACTACAAATTTGGCTGTTGTTAATCAGCTTTCCCAAGAAAACATAGAGTCTCGGAAAACAACGAATAGAGTAAGACTAGAATTCAAGACACATCAAGAACAAGACGAAACTCTGAAAAAATGCTCTGAATGGGCAAATAAAAATCAAAATTCATATACTTTCGATGATGGCATATTACTTCATTCCGAATATATCTGTGGTGAAAACATTAAGCAAGTTGTGTTACCTTTAGAAAAAAGAAGGGAAGTCCTAAGAATGGCACACGAAATCCCTCTTGCCGGCCACCTCGGTGAGAAAAAGACAATTCAACGAATCAAGTACTCATTCTTTTGGCCTACTATTAAGCAAGATGTTAAAAAATTCTGTGAAAGTTGTAAAGAACTGCCCTTTACAGAAATAGAGAAAACAGAAATTATAGAAGATAAAATTGTTGAACAGGAAGCACAGAAGGAAGAAATTATAACTGAAGAAACTAAGAGGGTAGAAACAGAAGATGAACTCAAAGAGGAAAAGTTAATTGACAGCAAAATAGCAGATGTAGAAATTATTCCACCTGAAAGTAAAAACAAATTTATGGGTGAGACTGAAATCCCAGTTGAAAAAAAAACTGTCAATGAAAGTAAAACTCAAGTAAATCTTGATTATGAGAACATAGAAGAGAAAGAATATATTGCTGAAATTGGAAACGAGAAGGAAAAAGTAGATGATAAAAAGAATGACTTAATAATCCATAAGGAAAGTGTGAAAGCTGACTTAGTAACTGAAAATGAAAATGTAAATCACACAGAAGCTGCAGATCTTGAAACTGAAAATAAATTTGCAGATAACAGTGAACTATTACAATTTACTGAAAAAGAAATTCTGGATGATAACAGAAACAAAAAGTACAATAAGGACAGCATAGATACTGTTGAACTGGGAGATGAAAAAGAAAGTGTGGATTATACAACAAAAGTTGAAACTGAAAAGGAAAATGTCATCCATAATGAAACTGAAAACCACAGAAACCTTTCAAGTTCAATGGTGAAAACATGGAAGATTGAACAGAAAGTTATTCGGATGACAGCGAAGAACTGGAAGACGAGAAAGAAACAGAAGGAATTGCTGAATTAATAGAAGAGCCCGAGTCAGAGGTAGACGATCTACATCATGTTGATGAAGAATTATTAGGAAAAGAAGAAGAAAAAATTGCTGAGATTTTTTTTAGTTTATAGGACTTTCACCAAGCACAGAAATCCCATATTTGAAGAAATTGATAAAGCTGAAACAATTGATGAATGGTATGAGCTACTCGACAAAGCCATTGGAAAGATAGAAGAGAAGAAAGATGATAAGGAACAACAGCTACTAGGATTGCTTACCATAGGTGAGAATGATAATGAAGATAAACCATTTACAAAAGAAATGTCCATAGCATTTTTCAGCAAGAAACTAACGCCCTGTCAACAATGATGGTCAACCTTCGAACGAGAAGCAGTTTGTGTCATCGAAGCCTTGAAAAAATTTGACACATGGATTTTCGGTGCCAAAGTGCAGATTGTGTCTGATCACAATCCCCTCACCTACTTGACCCAAAGCGCCCCTCATGGTGCTAAACTGTCTCGTTGGGCCTTAGCGTTACAACGGTATAACATGACTGTGACATACCGCAAAGGAAGTTCACATGGGAATGCTGATGCTTTGTCAAGGTTAGCTGTTAACTCTTTCTCTCTCAATGAACTCTGAGCAACATTGTCTCTACGGTGACAAATGTGCTTCTTGTGGGGGGACTTGTAAAGATCATGACTTGTGAAGATCGTGACTTTAAGAGAACGTGAAATATAAATAATAGGACAAGAACTTGCATTTTACGGTGTGGCAACAAGAAGAGGATTGAAAAGATTTTTATATATATTTTTGTTTAGAGAGTTTTAATGTTTTAGTATTTTAATAGTTGTAAGAGTTTCAACTGTAGTAGCTAAGAGTTTAAAATTTTGATAGTTAAGAGGTGCAGTATTTATTTTTTTGGTTCTGTTTTAAAATTCAAATAAAAGTATTTTGTTCATTCTGAAAATTTAGCTTTATTCTTCCTACAAGATTCAATATCCATTATATTGAAATAAGGAGTGGATTTTTACTGCGTTTGAAGATTTTGCTGAGTAAATATCAAAATCATATAAGTAGTCTTCACAGGAACACAAAACATCAACTTTTTTTTTTTTTTTTTTCGAAACGAATGAGTTTAAACCTCATATGGCATGAAATTGGCATTTAAAATATTTAAATAGAGACGAAACTTAACCAGTTTTTCGGTTTTATCCAATCCTTCATAAATTATAATTCTTCGTTCAGCATTAACAATTGTTGTCTCGGACCGTTATTTTGGAACAGTTGTTTTGTGAAGTCTGTAAAAGAAAATACTACTGTCTATAAAAATCAATGTGTACTTATTAAGACGCTGCTTTGAACTAACGTTGCGTTTACGCGACTTTTTAAAGAATGCGTATTTATACTGTTACGAAATGTACAGGCGCAGTAGGATAGCTTCCCCGCAAAGCAGGTTTAGGGTTGCCATAAAATGGCAATGGAAGGCAGAGTTGCCACATTTTGCGAGAAATCTCCCATTTGGCGACAAAATTGACGATATCCCATGGACGGATGGAGAATCTTCTGGAACGAATTCTTACCGGTTTAGCCCAGAATGTTCTCGAACACAAGCCGAAAGCTATATAAACCCTCCTGGTCCGTAGTCAGTGTGTGTGCATCGTCGAGAGAGCGAGTGGAGAGTCTCTCGTAAAGTGCGAGATAGTTAGTATCGAGTGTGTGTGCCTCGTCTAGCCAGCTGATAGTCGGTCATTGAGCTAGTGTCTCGAAGTCTAGCGCCGAGTTGGTCGTCGAGTGCATCGAGAGAGTCTTTTACTGCATTGCGAATTAGTGCATCGTCGAGTTTTGTCTTAGACTGTGCTGAGTCGAGAGCTATACTCTTGTGTATCGTCGAGTGCATCGCGTGGATAATCTCGAGAGTACGTAGAGTTCCGAGAACGACCAAACAGTGTTGGGAGTTGTACTCGGGTGCTTTGCAGTGAAGCTGTCTCCACCGTTATTGCTTGACAGTGTGAAGGCTGTGTCGCTGAATGTCTCAGCATGTTTATAACAGTTCGACGACTCTAAAAGTGATTTTGAAGCTATTTGATTAATACTGGTAAATAAAGTGAGTTTTGATAGTCAAGTGTCATTCAAATTCATTCACTTCAAATCTACGAACCTTGTACGAACGTGGAATAAGAAAATAACGTAACAATACTAACAAAAATAAAATAATAACCTTACCTTTTGACGCCATTATAGAGTAGCATGAAACAGCCGGTTCAGGGGCAGGAGGCGCAATGCGCAACAAGCTCACAGGCAGATCGCACAGGCGGTGTACAGTGCAAGGCCTCACGCAGAGGCGCAGCAGGTAAGGAGTGTGTTATGGTGTAGGTGTATTATGGCAAAGCACACGAGGGCTATCTGCCTAAGGGGGAGGGATGCCTTCGTGGAGGACTTTCTAAGGGAAACTGGCTCGTATACACGTTACACATGAGGAAAAACCACGAAAACACCCATGCAGCCAGCCCGTTCGCGGGATTCGAATCTCGGACCGAACTACCAGTGTTCAGCGACTTTACCGCTCGGCCGCTGGTGGGCAGGCGTGTGTTATGATTCTTCATTTAGTTTGATAATATGACGTCACACTTTGATAAGAGATTATTGATTTTCCGAAAGTTTTTGTTAATAAATGTTTAGCCTTTGTATTTTTCTTCGTATTCCAACTATTTTACTACATTTATGAAGGTTATTTCCTAGCTACCTTAACAGCGATAATTTTTGAATTTAATGATTGGTTCAGAAAGTCTTAATTTTAGATGCAAATTCTCAATTTTTCCGTATATTTTAAGCTTTAGTATTTCCTATAGACTCAGAATTTTACTTAATTTCTTAAATTTTCTGTTCATAATACCAGTTTTACTTTCCATAATCTTAATTACGTGACTCATTTTTATTATTAAATTCATTTTACACAGAGTCTTTTCATACTTGTTAGCCAATACTTTTAACTTATTTCTTATATTTTATGACTGTAATTCCTAAATCACGCGTTTTTGTGTAATATATGCTTCAAAGCTAGATGTAATTTTAACCTTTTTTCGTTCTTTTTAACGTTAGTGATCTTCAACATATGCTGTATTTTAACTTATTTCATCTATTTTCTGATCATATAGATGACCTTTACTTAATTTTAGATGTAACATTTAACTTCTTTTCTACTTTTTAACCTTCATAATATTCAATGTACCCTAATTTTTAACTAATTTATACTTTCACACGATATACATGACTGTTATTTGATTCTTTTCATACGTTTTAATCTTCATAATTTCTAATATAGTCTTAATTTTAGCATAATTCCTATATTTTCAGATAATATATCTGACATTCGGCAAAGCATAAGAGATTCGTGTTTCGAATTGAATCATAAAACACGGGGATTTGAATGAAAGGTATTGCCACTCGACAAAGTGTAAAAAAAAATTGCCTAATAAGTATAAGAAATAACAAATGTAATAATGAGTATAAGAAAATAACTCGACAAAGTGTAAAAATTTTTCAAATTTCATTAAAAAAAACACCTCAGTGATTTAAAAGAATTTAAATCGTGCTTAAGATAGAAAGAAATATTTTATATCGCTCGTCAGTTTGTTGCCATTTGGCATAAGCGTAGCATACTTAATACTATTTTTTCAAAATTTAATGTGTCTGTTATTTATAGGGTTGTACAGTAACTGGAATCTAGTACTAAAGTCTTGCAGATCCTATTAGTAGACTGATAGCGAGTTATTGCTTAGTCTTCAAGAAGTCACGAATACTGAAAGAGATTAAAATAACCTTTATTATTATTATTTAGTCTTAAATTGAACATGAAGCACAACTTATGCAACAGACAAAACTTCCAGTACTAGTGTGGGTATTTGAATTAACAGAAGTTAAACGCCAATACTGGTAACGTAGTCGGAGACTACGCACAAAGCAGATTACTTAAGCTGGCTCAGAAAACGCATATGATCTTAAGCAGAGCTGGCGAGAGTTTGTGAATAATAGCAAGACGCACCTACCGGAAGCTATAAACCTCAGCATAAAAACCCTCTGTTTAAGTACACAAAAATCTAATTTTAATTTGCGTTCTACTAAGGAATGCGGAAAGAAGAAGTTATAGTAAAGGCTTAAATCATAATAACTGGTTAATGAACATAAAATACCCTACTTAATGATTAACAAAACGATTGACAACAAATTTTTATGTATCTCTTGCTTGCAGTTAATTTCTAGCTGGACCGGTGAAGTGACACTAGCTGAAGTCATTAAAAGCATTACATACTTTTTCTTTCTTACAGTAAATGATTTAGGCGCCTAACATCTAGTTGCTTTCAAATGATTTATGGATTCAACTGAAGAATTTGAGGAATCGAAAATTTTTTTATAATATTCACGGGAATATTGTTTTATGACAGTAAATTTATTTGTTGAAAAAGAAAAGGACCCGTAACATAATTTAGAACTTTTTAAACTACTATCGCAATATCTGTAAACTTCTTCTGTTTTATTTATAATTTTTTCGCGATAAAATATTTAGATATATGAAGGCCTTTCAATGAACATTCGGTATGGAAGTAATGCAATTAATGCACATCCGCAATTATAACTGCGCAAAGTTGCTGAGTTGCTGTATGCAAACAAATTTGCATTCACTGTGGGCGTGTTCAGCACTGTGGGCGGAGTTACCGGTATTTATTTTGACGCTTATTGGTGAATTCCTAGTAATTGCTATGAGGACGTAGGTTTGCTTAAATTCTGTCAGGAGGAAACACGGCATAATCGCTATGCCGGTGATGGACAGTGTCTCATTAAGCATGGTATAAGCTTGGCAAATATGGCACCTCGTGTTTTGACTCACAACCACCATTTTTATTTTATCACCATTTCGTAGCATGGTGAGTAGTGATTAATTTATTATTAGTGTCAGACTGATTTATTTAATAAAAAAATTAATTTATATGTCATTAACGTCAATAGGCCGCGCTAGGATGAAAATGCGATATTATTCTGACTGTAGTGAATATGGAATACGAAAATAATAATAATGCACCAAGGTTTCCAAAACTTCGTCTTTTTTTTATTTCGGCCGTAATTCCACTAGAAATTAAGTGGGAGATATGAAATACATACTGCGGAGGCACAGTGCAGTACATAAGTAAAGTATAGTAGGAAAAAAAAATGAGTAGGACGTACATAGTACAGAAACAGTAAGAAAAAAAGCCTTGGTACAAAAAAACTGTCTGGCCTAGAGGGAGAACAGCAAACCAGAAGCCGTAATAAGGAATATGACCTCCTCTAACTGTAATGGTTACGTTGCACCGTCTATCGATACTGAACACCTGATTATCTAATAGTTCTTGGTGTAACAGTCCCCATTCTTCAAGGAACATCTGCTTCAGTTGTCTGGTGTTCTTCGGAGGGTAAGTTCACGCTGGCAGGCTTTCAACTAGTGTCCAACACATATTCAGTGATATTTAAATCAGAAGAGCACGTTAGCCAACCCGTTCTGTGGATATCTTCACATTCCGGGAGCTCCTCAATGTCAAACTCTTGGACGACAGACTGTCCCTTCTCCAGCCTGCCGATCTTTCTACCATATATAAAGGTATTGTATTAGCCATGCTTGCAAGGACAGTCTCATTTTCCTTTTCAGAAAAATGTCTGGAACATGCTTACGTTGCATTGCACTGCGCATGTTGACTCCTCGCGTTTTGCATGCCCTGATGTACCCTTTGACGACATAGTGCTGATATTTGCCTACATATCACTTTTCTACTGAGTTGGCTTTTCATTGTACTGATCGCAAAGAGCCCTTTCCAACAGTTTTATAGTATGCTGAAAAATGAGTTAGCTGCGTAAGTTTACACAGTAGTGTCATCTCAGAAGATTCGGATTTTAACGTCGCACTGGAGAGGTTGTTAGGTTTATTTCATGCTCTCGCTGAGCTCGCGTTTACCAGTCTACCCTTGGACTCAGCTAACGCAACTTTATAATGTTCAAAAGTGTTATGTGTTGTATTAACGGCTTAAAAGAACACTAGAAACACGCTATTGAAATTACTTTTTTAATGATTTGTTTTGTTGCTCAAAATATTTTCATCACGGGAAAGATAAATGCTTAACAGCTCTGACGATTGAAACAGCTCCTTATCTTTATTTGTGTTGGACAAAAACTGCGAAATGAAAACATATAACACATCCCACTACTTCATTTAAAAAAGTCATGAAAGGTTAAATAAGGGGGAAAAAGTGTTGCAGGAGGTGTACAGTATGAAGTCGGAAATCCGGATGTCCAATATCCTGAATGATCCAATATCCGGACCTCTTGGCCATCAATCTAATAAGTAAATAAATATATAAATAAAATTTTTAAAAAAATCCTCTCCTATTTACAAGGTCTAGAAACAGCTTGATGCATGCTTGATTTATATAGGATTTGTACTGAATACGTAATACTTCCTCTGTAACTAACTAAGTATTTCCACAATAGACCTTGTAAAAAAAAAAAAAAAAATGCCTGACGGAATTCCCACAGCGAGAGATCATGATAACAGATTAGAAGGGTGATGTGACATTAGCGCTGAGGGACATTTGCGCACGTTATCCTTGCGGGAATGTGAAATTTTCTAACAAGTGCAACCAGTTATGGACGACAAGTGACACTTCCAAATCCGATTTTATGTCAAAATACCTATATTTGAACAATGCTGCATATAAATCTAATACGTATCCTAAGTCGCGCTTTCGAGATATAAAAAACGCAGTTTGAATTTCGTCAATCGGCCCAATAGAACGGGAGATATAGAACTGTCTCTTCCCCCCCGCAGTGTACAAGTTCAATCGCTGGGTGCCGCATGAGGTAACTTAAGGCTGATAAGGACAGACGTGTTCGGGCCTGCACTAATCTGCTGTAATATCAACGCAAGCACAAAATTCTAGACCGGATTGTTACTTGTGATGAAAAGTAGATTTACTTCAACAACACAGGCCGAAAAGGGGGTTGGCCTGCGCCCGGAGAGCATGTCGGTAGCGTCGCAAAGCTCAATTTGACTAACAAAAAGATCAAGCTTTGTATCTGGTAGGATTGCCACAAAGAGTATCTGGAAAAAGGTAAAACCCTCGACAGTAAAGTATACAGCGAGATGCGTGTTGGCGATGCAATCAAAGAAAAACTTCGAAATGAGTTCCGGCGCACAAAGGTAATGTTCCGACAAGATAATGGAAAACCATACACGCCTGCATTAACCGGACTCTGTATGGATTCAAATAATATCTTTTACCACACCCACCATATAGCCCCCGTCATCGCTCCTTCGGACTTTAATTAATTTTTTGTCACACCTACAGCTGCATCTTGCTGGTGCTGTCTTACATTCTGCGCAGGTCGTTCCAAGTGAAGGTTGATCTGATTTTGGACTCGCGACCACCAAGTTTCTAAGCTGAATAAGTTTTATAAAGTTGCATACGTAGAAATAAATGACATACCATACAAAACTCACAGAAAATAATCTTTTGTTAATCGACATTATGTGTGAAGTGTACTTTTTTCTGTGCACTAGACATATATATGTACCTTTCCCTGTAGACAATATATTGCATCCAGTCATAGAGTCTCACCCCCTTTAGTAACATAAACTGAGCGAGAAACTCTGGACGACCTAAAGCAAATTATCGCTGTATCTTGGAAATTACAACACTACATTGTCTTCATGCAATTCAGGAACGAAAAATGCTTGCAGCGTTGCCAGTATTTCTTATTAGTAACACTGCAAATAACAGTAAAGCTAGGAGTGATATTCTAAAAAATGCCTATTCTTATAAAGAAATCGATCGTGAATCCACATTGCATGGTTGCTTTTGCAGAATGTACTGGCACTTGATAGATCACTGTGGGTCAGATCCTCAAATTCGGCAGTTATGAGAATTGGCGGAATCATTGAGATTGAAAATGGGTCTCATCTTCCCACACTATTTTTCAAGACTAATAATAGCCGCTTCCTATTCGGATAAGACACGTTAGCGCGAAAGTCTGCTGCTGGTATCTTATACGAATAGAAATGCAGCATTTTTCGTAACATTTTCTTGATTGTAGCAATAAGCCATTAGCGGTTTGGCACGAACTCTTGAACTACTGCTAGTCGCAGAATTGTCGAATCCTGCAGTGGCAACTCCTGTTTACATCATTTGATACAGTAGCGTCTCGCTTTAGCATGGCTTATGCTTTATTGCATGTGCAGTAGATATTTTTTCAGCATCGTAACCTTCGTGGTTTGGCGGCGAGCAGACTTCAACCAAGGTAGAAACATAGATGTAGAAAAAATATAATTAATGGTGAATGATGCAGAACAGAAGTTGAATGATGCAAATATGACATTTTATGAGCTGGAGATGTAATGTCCCAATCACATGGGATCGAACCGCTCGTCTGATATTATAACGAATACTCTATACTGCTCTATCTACGATACCGAGCGCTATCCATTGGACTAACGTTTACATGGAAAGAATTGAGTTAAAATTGAAGGCAGATAAAATGAAGAAAGAAATATTCCTACATTTAAAAATTACGCATATGAGAGATGAAGATGTGAAGACTGGCTCATATGGCGGATGGAACCTGGGAAAATTTCCATTTCTTTTCCCCGGGATTTGAATCCAGGTCGAATTACCAGTACTCAGCTGTTTTGACGCTCAGCCACTAATAAGCGCTAAAGCCTATTATGTATAATAATAATTAATGGCAATAATGTGATATTAGCAAAGTTCTTTAACTATTTAAAGCAACGTTCTGGCTTTCCTCCTATGCATCTTTTGTTAATCAAAATCTGGCATGGTCATGCAGTAGCGGATAGAGTTATAAGACATAAAAAAGGTCAGCATAATTTGACAAAATTCCACTGTTTGGGTAAATTTTTATGAGTTTGTTTATTTTAGTTTATTTATTTAAAATGAGCATATTTTTAAAATTTCCGATATATAGTTTCGCGCGCTGGAGATAAAAAGTTTTCCCCCCCTGTACAGTGTTGCCATTGCTCACTTTTAAATCGTTGAGTTTGTTAATAAAAAATTCGTTAACGTTTTACAAAATATGAAATCAATAATAAAAAAAAATTCTAAATTTCAAATTTGGGCTTTCAGATGCTTATATTCGCAGCAGGATTACGTCATTCAAAATTGGATGGCTCTAGGTACCGTTGTTTTATCTCAATGCGAGAAATATACATACATTTATGAAGATTCTTCATTATTTAATTTCTTCAAATATAAAACAGGGCAGTAATACTTGGTGGCAACAATTTGAAAAGTGATGCGCCATTTATAGTGATTCGACGCTAAATCGCAAAACGAAAACAATAGTCCTTCAGTCACAAAGCCCCTTTGTACTAAAAAACCCTAATTTATTCAAATTTGCATCTTGTTACTTTCATTTCTTCAGAATCATTATTAATTTCTAGGACGCCATCTGATTTCAACGCAGAGCAGTGACAAACTTAGGTAAAATTTATTGTTTAGTAGATTAAAAGCCGATAGCTGAGTAATATAAAGTTGCTATCAGTTCTGTGGATGTAATTGCAAGAATGTACGTTATTTTTCCGCTACTTTGATAAATATAAAATCTATAATATTGTATAATAAACAGTTTTTCGTATTTATAATGGATAATCATTTCTATAGGATTGAACGTCTAATTTTGTACCGAAAAACTGGTTTTGAGGCCTGTCTTCTGGGAGTTTTCTTATGTGACTCAAGTATCTCCCGCCCAATCACATTTTTGTGTCCAATTCATTGGTTGGATGGATGTCAGCAGTCTTTTTACCTTGACCTTCATTTGACCTCGTATCATTAGGAGTTAGAGGTAATATAGGGGGGAAATTTTATTTTTCTTATTTTTTCCACTTTCTGGACAGAGAATTCTCTCTTTTGTGGCTTTTAGAGAATACAGTGCTGTAGCCGAACGTATCTGTTGGAAAACAAAAATGTTACTGTTTTTATTAGTGTTTGTTTTACATTGATTGTTTTACAAGAACTATTTGCCTGTTTAAAGTAAATGGAATTTTCTGGTTTCCTCTCTGCAGTATCGTGAACTCATTTGTGTTTCTTTCTGAGAGAACCCAATATTTAATTTCAATTAATGAATATAAATAATAACTATTAATTATTTATGTTAATATAAATAATTAATTAATATAAATAATATAAATTGGATAACAACTTTTAAGTTCAAATAAATTAATAAACGATTAAGTAATTAATATAATATAATTAATGATTATTAAGAAAAAAATATTTTTCAAATTGATGTACATAAAATTTTCGGTTTTTTTTTTTTTTTTTTTTTTTTTTTTTTAATTTGATGATGCAAATACTGTTAATTGCTTTTCATTCCGAGAATGTACTGAAAATTTTACTTAAATAATAAATTTGTCCAGGACTTTATTTAAATATTGCTCAGAAGTGTTAAAAGTTTTATTGTTTTGAATAAAAGTTTTATTGTTAAACAAGCTGTCTTGATATTTAAACTGAAAAAACTCTTTCGGGTCAAGAATTTTTTACGCGGGGGGGGGACATCTGAATGCCTACTTACTAGTAATGTGTACTTTGAATTGAATAGTCGAAAAAAAATCAATTTATATGCAAACTCTTAAGTATTTGTACCAGATGATTAGTAATAATATAAGGCATGCTTAGATTTCCCTAACTCTTGACAGCATCTTCTAGACGTAATAGCTCTCACTACCCAGAATGCAATTATCCTATATTGTGATGAAACTGAATTCACGCTTCTGAAGCTAAATTTACCCAGTATGAATATGTAGTTTTACCGCTGCTTAGAAAAGGCAGTTCTGCTCTTTTCTGAGCACTTGTGATTGCTTCTCGAACAAATTTCCAGGTGAATGCAAAGAAGACGACTACAGCTAGCATATATTCGATACACGTAATAATTTTTATTTACAAATCACATACGAGGGCAATTCAGAAACTAACCTCCATTGCGAAATTGCGCTGGTAATAGTGTGTCGAGCGCAACCATTGTTACATCAAGCAATCTGGAATTCAGTAAGCTTCTTGCTATAGTAAGAATGCCGTACTTCTGCGCGTGGGCTGATTATAACGTCATAAAATGTGCGCTACTATTGAAAATCCCGCAAAGTTGCGGCGTTAGAGTTATAATGCGATTTCTTTGAGCAAAAAAACTGACAGAGGCAGACATTTATCGTGAAGTGTGTCGTATATAGCCCAAACATTATGAGTGAAGGTGTTATGCATCAGTGGGTGAGATTTTTCAGAGGAAGAAGAACAATCACTTAAGGTTGAATCAAGGAGTGGGAGGACGTGTGTAATGAGTGATGATCTCGTCAAACGAGTCGACGTCAAAATCCGTCAGATCGGCGGATTCACAGTCTTGGAACTTTCACAACAATTTCCAAACATTTCTGGGATTGTTTTGAGAAATCGGAAATTTAAGCTGCCAGTACTGTGATCGATGGGTGTCCAAAATTCTCACAGAGATCCGTAAAAACTAATCGAATGGGAGCTGTCTTAGACTTTTTTGCTGATAAGGGGAGGAGTTTTTTAACAGAACAGTGACTGGCGACGAGACTTGGGTAGCTCATGGGAATACTGAGACAAAACAGCAATCAGTCATGGACCTTATAAGAAATAGACTAACCCAAATGTGATTTCTCCCTCGTCTGAGGCGTTCCCGGCTGTCACCGTGATCACATCCGGAGGAGTAGGGACGACTTGCAGAAATTTAACAATGGTTGCCTATTGCAGCGTCTATAATTGTCAGGAAAAAGCTGGTCGTAGCGCCTCATTTCACAAATTAGAATTTCTACATACTTTTATTTTTGGAATTGAGATTGCTTTTTAAAAATTTAACATATTTATCAAGCATAATTAACGTTCCAAATATAATTATAAAGCTATTGCATGCTTTCCGGGCAGGATATTTTTTTAGCTTTTCCTATGCTGTAAGGAAATTTGTAAATACTTTTAGAAAACAATATTTTAAATCGGAACTAATAGAAAATTTCAAACAAGCAGTTTTCTCTTGTAATTTTTATGCTTTTTATTGGTGTAAATAAGAAAAAATACTAAAATACTTAAAAACGAATTTTTGGAAATTTTGTTTAAAATTCTAAAATGTGCTGCTTTTTAAAAATTATAGATGAGTATTATATCACAATTTCTGTAAAGGAATTTTATTTCAATTATATTTCATAATACATCATAGTGATAAACACATTTAACTCTTTAATAACTTTTATACATTTAATTCTAATATTAAAATTGTATTTAACCGTAATAATTAATTTTGCTTGTATTTTATAGTGATTATTTTTTAATTTATTTTTAGTTCTGCATAAGTTTTTTTTTTTTTTTTTTTTTTTTTTATTTACTGTTAATTTAATTTATTAGCCCAAAAGGGCGGTAGCCTAGAAAGGCTGTTAGTTTCGAAGCGGCATTTTGCGCTGCTTTGCTATAAATGTCCGTGTCTCCTTGCAAATTGTTGTTACCAAACATTACCGCCCTGTATTATATTTAAAGAAATTAAATAATGAAGAATCTGCATGAATACATGTACGTTTCTTGCACTGTGACAAAAACGACAGTATCTAAAACCATCAAATTTTGAATAATGTAATCCTCCATCCGAGCATGGGCATCTGGACGGCCGAATTTCGAATTTGTTTGAATCTATTTCATATTTTGTAAAACTTTAAAGAATTTTTGATTAACAAACTCAACGAGTTCAGAGCGAGCACTGTACGGAAAACAACAGTTTTATCTCCAGTGCGAAAATTCTAAAGATATGCTGTTTTCAAATGTATGTGGTTTACGGGCGAAGAACGTGATATTCAGTAAATATAGGTAACACACAAAACTTAAAAAAATTTTTCCTTTTGGGCGTAATATAAAATCTGAGTGCTTCTAGGTTTTATTTTATCTTTTCTTTTTTCCCTTCATTACACTCAGAAAATTTTATGCTCCGAATTTTATAAATTACTAAATATAAATATTCCACTTTAATGTTAATAAGTTAATGATGATATAATCAAATAAATACGATCGTTTTGTAATGTTATTATAGTTTGAAAAATCACTGTCTGAAAATGGTCATTAAATTAAAAAAAAAAAAAAAATATTAGATCTTGTTTAATTTTACCTTATTTATTTCAAAGCATCGCGTACTATCGATCTTAGTAAATTTTAAGCTATTTGTACGCAAAATTAAGTTCATAAATTTTGTGCTTAGAGTTTTTACCGTTTTACCAAAGTAAAGATGTTTGTGCACGAATTACGCGTGAAAAAAAATGCGCGAAATGCAGTAAAAAGTGCTTTAATGAGATATATTAAATCCTATTTGGAAAAAACTGTGGCTTTCATAATATCATCACTATACAACGTATCACATTTAATAATTAAAAAGAGATTTGTGATACAAACGCCATAGGTTTCAGTGTAAAAGAAAACCAGATCGTCCCTACTCTTTCTTGCCGACATGTCGGTGACGCGCGCCCCGCCCACTGGGTTAGTCTATCTCTTATAATGTCCATGCAATCAGTGGCATGCTTCTCCAACCCTTATAAGGAAAGCCCGTCGAACTTTATCAGCGAGGAAGGTTTATGGTCACCGTGTTTTGGGATGCTAATGGAATCTTGCTTGTCAGATTCATGGAACGTGGTACGGCAAATCAATTCTGAAGTGTATTGTAACACTTTTAGAAAACTGAGAGCAGCCATCCGGAACAAATGTCCCAGCCTGCTGACGTGTGGGATTGTGTTCCTGCACAATAACGCTCGCTCTCAGCGAACACAAGCTCTTTTGCGCCAATTTAAATGGGACGTGTTTCAGTGTCCCCTCTACAGCTCGGACTTGGCTCTTTCTGATTAATATCTTTTCCTTACAGTGAAGAAATGTCTTGGGACACAGCACTTCGCTGAGGAAGAATATCAAACTGATGTGACAAGTTGGTTGAAGTCGTAGGCTGAGATTTATGCGGAAGGGACTGGTAACTTTGTAAAACGCTACGACAAGTGCGACTTTGCTTGAATGTACATGGTGTCTCTGTTGAAAAATAGTGGACAGAGGTGCCTAAGATGTAAATGAAAATCTTGTAGTTGAGTCAATCTGAGTGGTTGAGTCCATCTAAGCGGGTTTTTTATTTACAGCGAAATGTATCTCAGTGCCCGAATTGCCTTCGTATTTGCGTTTGTTTTAAGTGGTTAAATGTAAGTATTTATTGATACTTATATTTAACCATTCAAATACACTTTTTGCTTTATGTTATAAATTGGAATGTCATTGAAAACAGATGGTGCAGCATTCAATATAAATATTTGAAATCATGATGATATATTGTAGATGCAGATTAAAGAAACTGCAGTCGTCGGATTAGAATATTTCTCTCGTTTCATTAGCGGAACATTTTCCGTCGATATTGTTCCATTTTTAGTATATAATTTTGACGACAGCATAAGCAACAGGTTTGTTAGCGAGAAAAGCAAAAGCGGAAAAGGACTTATTTGAGAATGGACGATTGGTTAAAAGAGATTTGAATTTTAGTTTACAATGTGAGTTTCAGTTTTCAATCATTTTAAACAGTCAATCAATTTTAAAGAGTTTAATAAAGGGTACTTTTAACCCTTTCCCTGTGTAGTTTGTACACTCACTTCAGTTGTCACTTTAGAAGATAGACAAGTGGTTCTTATGCAAGGGGTATTTTTATAAATATCCGATCTGATAACTATTTTAATATCTTAAATATTTTAATACTATGCATTTCATAACGTTTTTGAATTATGGAAAAGGAATATTTTTCTTTGGAAAGGACGAACTGATATGTCGTGCATTTAACACAGTTAAGGCGTTTGAGTACTGTTACGAAATACCTAGACGGGGTAAGATAACTTTTCCTCAAAGCAGGTTTAGGGTTTCCAGAAAAAAAAGCAGAGTTGCCATATTTTGCGCGAAATCGCCCATTTGGCGACATTTGATGACAGCATTGGCGATATGTTTCTCTTAAGCGTGCAGCATCGTCATTTCCATAGTAGAATGGCTTTTCATAAAATTTCTAGGAGTATGGATTTCCATTTCGTTTCCACTACTTGCCAGAGTCTATCTCTTGTAGCTTAGAAAAAGCTCTTTTCAAGAGGCCAAAGCCACAGTAGTTAGGGGATTACGCAGGAATACGTTGATAGGATATTTATACAATAGCTGTATCAGTCTTTATTTTTTCAAGGAATGGAGTAGTACGTTTCGAAGTATGATATGTTTCTTTGTCTTAATAAAGTTTCACTCTTTGAAAATCATTGTGATAAACAAATATAATTTCTTCTGTAAATATCGGACTTGAAAAATTTCTCTTGATTATGTGTTGAGTTGTTTTTAACACCTTTTTCCACTCTTCTGATTTTAAGTTTTTCAGTTGTAAATCGTGGTATATTATTTCGTTTATTGTTGCTAGGGGCGTATTTAAAAATTTTGCAATTAATTTGATTTCTGCATCTGCGAATTTTCTGTTGTTACCAAAAATTAGGAACAGTACGTATCTTTTTCGGGTGTTCGTTTAGTCTTCTTTCTATGTATAAGCAATGACCGATATTTTTTCCTTTTCGTATGATAACGTTGCTTATTTTGCGCTTAAATATTTTAATACCATGCATTTCATAACGTTTTTGAATTATGGAAAAGGAATATTTTTCTTTGGAAAGGACGAACTGATATGTCGTGCATTTAACACAGTTAAGGCGTTTGAGTACTGTTACGAAATACCTAGACAGAGTAAGATAAATTTTCCTCAAAGCAGGTTTAGTGTTTCGAGAAAATGGCAAAGAAAAGTAGTGTTGCCATATTTGGCGCGAAATCGCCCATTTGGCATCATTTGATGACAACATTGGCGATATACCATAGATGGATGGAGAACATTCTGGTACGAATTCTTACCGTTTTGGCCCAGAATGTGCTTGAAGGCAGGCCAAAAGCTATATAAATCAGGGGCAGGGTTTACTGCCTCTACGTGGAGTAGTAGTCTAGTGTCGAGTTGGTTGTCGAGTGTATCGCGAGTTAGTGTATCGTTTGTTTTTGAAGTTGCCGAGTTTCATTATGCAAAAGTTACAACTATTACAAAAAATTTTTCCTAACACAAACACATATCCTTCAACCCACAGCTTTTTTATGTGCAACATTTTAAAAGAAGAATAGATTTAAAAGTAGCAGACGATATTTCTTAGTTCAAATAATGAGTCTGTTGCCGGAAATGTTTCTCCAAAACATTTACTTTTTTAAAATTCTTTATCGAAATCGTAACGAAAAATATGTAAACACGTTCTGTTATTTTATCAATATTTTATTTCAATTCTTATTAAATTAATCAGGAAAGAATTGGCTGTATGGTATCACATAAAATCATTATTTGATTCGAAGTGTCTTATTATGTATTTGATTATTATTTATTATTGTCTTATTATTGTCTTATTATTTATCTGATTTACGGCTTCATTATGCTAATTTGCAGTTACGGTACTATGTTTCTCGAGTAAAAATACTCGTATGTTTGACGCTGCCTACATCTACAAGATTCCTTCTCACTTCTTTGTTGAAAGTATTTTTATTCTCAGTAGCCTTCAACAATGATATACTTTATTTGTAGACACCCAGTCACCCTTCAAGTTAATAAATAAATAAGAAATGCAAATCACGGAGATAAAAAGCCGGCAAAGAAAATCACGAACAATCCACGGACAGGATGGAGCGGTAAAAATGTGGCAACAACGTTCGACCGGAAAATGTATGGACATGTTAATGACCGCTGCCTTCCGCAACAACCCTCTAGTTATTCGTCATATCCGTCGCAAATTTTGAGCACTTCTTCCCTCCCCGTATTACTCATCCAATGCTTTGTAAATGAACTACTGTATGAAGGCCATACAAGTGGTCCAGGCATTAAATCAGAATTTTTTTATTTTAATTGCATACATTAATGAAAATTACGTGAATAAATTTACTGCCATATAAATAAATCGAGGATTTCTTCAACAAAGAATGCAAGGATTCTATTAACTTTTTGAAATAATATTTAAAAAATTGATTTTTTGGTAAATTTACGTTTCATATTTATTCGGATAGCATTAAATTCTGATGTATTTATTTGAGTCTAACGGTTTGTAAATGATACATTTAGATGATATTGTGTTAAGCATACAGCAGGAAACAGTTTTTTAAAACTCAGGGTCTAATTTGTGCTGCTAGCGCTTTGTAGAGTCATAAGTTTTTTTTTTTTTTTTTTTTTTTTTTTTTTAAAGCAGGAGACGTGAGAAATTAGCAGTGCTCTCAGCAGGACTCGAACCCTGGACCTCTCGAATACGCACCGAGTGTATTAGCTTTACACCATGAAGGCATGCTGGAAGGAAGAAGAAAATACCTTACATACTCACCCTTTTAAAGAGCGACTAGAGATGAAGGGACCTAGACGCCAAATTCTGATGGTGACGAATTATCGTCCACCACCTTTTAGTCTGGGCGCCACTGTAGACTCATTAGCGTATTTTGAAGCAGGAGAGGTGAAAAATGTGCAATCGCTAAACAACTTTTGGTGAATCTTCGTATTATGGTAACTTGGCGATTTTTGGCGACCAACCCTGGACGCCATTATGTTTTCACAAAGTAAAGGCATTTTTTTTTTTTTTTTTCTCTCTCTCTCTCTCTCTCTCAACATTTTTTCCAACAATCTGCTAGCCGAATTACGCTTATGCTAGAACTTTTATGGAGCAAAAGTGCTTAATCATGATGAAGATTAGGTGCGAAATTGGAAGAAAGTGCAGAATCGCCCACTGCTTGCCGCGTTTTTAAGAATTGCACATACACAGTATCCATGTACACGTCAACCTATTTTCACTTAAAAAAAATCCCAGAATTGCACAAAAATGGCATTGCGCACACTCTTGACTTTATCTATGTTCACATCGACCTATTTTCACTTTAAAAGTCAAAGAAAATTGACGCAAATCCAATTCTTCTTACTGTTGTAAAAAGCGCCAAACAAATAAATGGGCGATTCTGCACTTTAGCAGCGAAATTGTTTCTAAGTGCTTATTAGCTAAAATCACGACTGCAATTTTCCGGAAAATTTCACATGACATGTCTCATGATCTCTCATTTCTCTGAAACAAAATAATCTGTGATTCGAACTGTGTACTTCTCAGATTATTGCTAAAGTCCTAGGTAGTAACCTTTATCGCCTTACCAAAATGTCGCCGAACTCCCTGTTACCATATTCCAAAGATTAGTCCTACTTTTTTCACATATAATGCGCAATAAATTCAATTATATTAAAACAATTTTTTAATTAACTGGGACGAAAATCGAAACAGCAGGATCAGTTTTTAATAATTTTATTAAGAATATACTGTTCACTTACTCTGACGAGTAAAACAAATGTACTTTAGAACACTGGCGTATTCATTACTTTGACAAGTAAAACGTAATTACTTTCGATCATTACCGCATTCATTACTTTGACAAGTAAACAAAACTAATATTTCATAACGGAAACAATAATTCAATTTTAGTAATTCTGAAAGAATTTTCGTCGAAATAATTATTATCGCTTAAAAATACGTGGAAGCATGCATTTACAAAATAAATTGAGCTCTCACGAAGAATTCTATCACCTGCACTTATAAATCCAGTCGTTTGGCTTTTACTTTATTATTACTTTTTACAAAGAATTAAAAATGATGGAAGGAGTTGATTATCGATACAGTAAGCAGCGTTCATTTCTGTTTCCGTTCCATGACCGTTACCGTTTCTCTCCATTTTTTGAAATCACTGTCCTTTTTCTTCTGTTGTTGCCATTCCGGAAAAGCCCAACTTTCTTTTATTTGTAATTGAAAATCCTTACAGAGTGGTTCTATGCACTTTTGTTAACAGCTGATTTCATGGTATATTCCGGCGTATAACGCTTACCTATAATTTCAGACTATATCTTTTAATTTTTACGTATATTCTTCGTATGAGTGCGCACCCTTTTCATTGCGAAGAAACCTAAAAGGTACATGTCCGATGTTCTTAGTTTTGAAGTCATTTATTCGATAATTTTTCCCAAGCTTTCGAACGATGGTATACTGGACTAGCAAATGATAAGGAGAACAATATGTGTGTGGGGGGAATGCAGGAGGAAGTAAATAAGTCTGCAAACACGGTGGGTTGTAGTCAATGAAAATGAGCACAAGAATGCTATTCTAGATTTTCGAGAAAAGGTGAAATGTTTTCTCTTTCTACAGTTATTTGAAGCCGTGAATTCTGAACTGAATATTAACCCTCGGCTTACGGCTCCCGCACTTTCCACGAGATATGAAATCGTAATACGGGTCGTGTGAAAGTAGCGTGCATAAGTATGTTTTTTAAAATTAAGAAAAAACTATTAAAATTTCTGCATTATACTAATTTTGTTTATAAAGATGTGAATAGTAATATGTGAAGATAGAGAATATTAAAAAAAACTGTATTTTAGAACCAGCATGTGTCCAAATCGCGCCGTACGCGGATGGTTAAACCAAAGAACATATATGTTCATGAATACATATTCTTTGGTTAAACGACGCATTTGCTTTAGTTGAAATACAGTCGATCTAATATTTCTTTTCTGCCAAACGAAACAAGCACAGTGCTGGTTTCAAATGCAGAGTCATTCAATCTGCGAAAGTAAGTGGAAATCCTGTTGCAGCAAGAATGTTTGGTGTTACAGTTGCAGCAAGAATGTTTGGTGTTGGTGAAAGCTCCATACGTGAGTGGAAAGAAAATGAAATCGCAATAATTAATATAACAAAATAAATAAATAAATGTGCTTTGCGTAAAGGAGTTACGAAATGGTCCATCCTAGAAGAAAGTGTTGCGAACTGGGTCTTAGAAAATCGACAGAATGGAATAATTTTAATAAGAAACAGCCAGCGAAGGTTTATTAGCCATTATTTGCCATAAAGTGGGCAAAAAAGAATGCAAATGAAAGTGAAAACTTTAAAGCACTTTGTAGTCGATGTATGGCACGGATTAATTTAGTTACACGAGAAAAGCTTTGCAAACGCTTTTAAAAGTTTTGGGCAACAAATTGGTAAGTTTCCAGAAGTATGTTATTGATCTGTGAAGACAGAAAGATATTAGAAATCTGTATGAATGTCCTGTACCGTTTTTGATATGATAGGAAATAAAACAGTTGATGTGAAAAAGAAGGAAAATGTTTAACATAAAAAGCAACAGGTCACAAAAAACCTCGCCTCACCGTAATGCTTTCCTACATAGCGGAAAGTACAAACTTAAAACCCATTTTTATTTTTTGCTAAAAAATAAAAGACGATACCGAAATGTAATTTACAAAATGGTGTTTTCGTTCATGTTCAGGAGAAAGGTTGGATGGGCAAAAACAGTGTAAAATTGTGGATAAAAAGAAATGTTTGGCAAAAGCCGTCCTGTTGATTTAAAGAATCCGGGAAAAGCTTTTACTTTGGGGCATGTTCAGATCCCTTTAATGGATAATACGAAGAAACTGATGAAAGAGTGTAACACAGATTATGTCAGTCATTCCAAGCGGATTAACGTCATTAGTTCAGCTTTTAGATGTTTGTATCAACAACTGTTCGAAGAAAATTAAAAACTGCAGGGGATTATGTGGATGTTAGAAGGTGAAAAAACATTTGCAAAGGGGCCATTTGCTTCATTCCAGTCTTGAAATAGTGTGTTAGTAGATAATAAAACCGTAGAATGAAATTAAACCCGATATAATTCAAAAGTCATTAAAAATTAGTATATCTAACAACCTAGATAGAAACGGAAAATGATTATTTGATTATGTATCAGAGTAACAGTGATGAAGATGAAACAGAATTTGATGATGTACTTGAGACATAACGCAAGACGAGTATGACAAACTTTTCATGTTATCCGATAATGAAGAATTCATAGGATTTGTCATTTTTTTTAATAAACGGCATTTAGATAATCTTATTTCTTGTATTAAAAGTGAGCGTTATATGCCGGAATATACTGAATACCTGACTTGGTTATTATAGAAATGCAACCAAACAGTTGTTTTTAAATAGGGTAGATTTTGGTGCTGTTGTATACATTTCGTTAATGAGCGATTTTTGGTTGTGTAACATCGCCGAGCGTCCGGTATGAAAAATCTAAGACAGGTTTTGTTTTGGATTTATTTAAGAACTTATATTTTCATCTCTCTCTCTATATATATATATATATAAATTTATATATATATATATATAAAGTGAAAAGAAAAGAAAAATAGTACGTATCTACATCATTAGAAGAAACCATACTTTTAGAAAAGCTTTTAAAACACATATAAGGCAGGTAGTGGGTAACCAACGGTGATTGTCAGCCGCCAGTTTATGACGTCACGACCTGGTGGTTGGGCTTCTGTTTAAGGTGTTGGTAGTCAGGACTAAAGAGAAGGGCTAGCTCATAGAGTGTTTCCCCCTGAAACATGCAGTGAGGAGTGGTGACGTAGCAATGATGCCACCGAGCGCGGAGATGCAATTGACAACATAGAAATTAGCGTTTTAAATTTGAAGAAGCAGCGTTTAAAATGAGCTGTGTGTGAAAGATAGCTATAATTTGGAAGAGACAATTTTACTGCAGTATGCATTTTACACTGAACATTACAAAATTTAATAGTACTTACTCAATTTTAAAATAATAGATAAAGTGCGCTACTCTTAGCATAAAGTTCCTTTTTTTATTTGCAGGGATTTTTTTTTTCTTTAAATGCCTGTTTGTTGCTAATCATTTCTTTATCTGCATGTTAACTAAGAGAACTGTACTACTGCTTCTAAGATAACTATAATAACAGCTATTTAAAATTAATCAAAAAATATCCTTAAATTGGCATAGTTTTAAACATGTGTGGTTATATATGGCAAAATTTCTGCTAATCTAAGTTTGAGTTTCAGCCTAATTGTAAATTTTACATTGGCATATTTTTATCCCGATTCAATATAATAACATATATTTTTTTAAATAATTTTGTAACTTAGGCTTACATCAATATTTCATTTAAATAAATACATGTAAGATTCTTATCTTAATTTAGATAAAACAACTTTACTCACAGTACCTAAAATAATTATTTAATTTTTCAAAAGTGGGGGTTAGGGGGCAGGTCTTCTTATGCCAATTACTTTAATATCATACTTTATATATATTTTATCTAGAATGCTAAGCTAACACAAAATCGAATCAATAATAACAGAGGATGCAATAAAAATAACTGCAACAATAACTTAACAGAATTAGTTCTCATTTGAATTAATATGCTTTAGGCTATTAACTTCTAAAATGCCATCTAGAAATATTTCAAATCAAAACATATTATATATGCTTACTTGTACAGTCGCAATGCAACTACAAGTTGTTGAAACATTATTTATTGGCTGCCACATTCGAAGCAATCCTTTTTTTTGCCTTTTGGGTTGCTTTTCTTTGGGAAAAAACATATGCATTTCTATTTAAGAAACGTATTCTAATAAAAGTTCTCACTCTGCAAAATAAACGAATTGCTTCTCTGTTAACTTCAGGATAATATTTCTCCAGTTTATTAATTAAAGAGCCAATTACATGCTTCCCTTTATAGTAAGTTGTACCATGAACTGCACAAAATATGTTTTCGAACTCATAAACTGTATTCATCCATGAATGAGAAGGTGTAGTCAAACCTCCTAAGGACAATAATTTAATCCATTCTGAATTAAATATTGGTTCATCAGCACTATTTTTAGATATTGTTCCCAATGATGGGTCTTTGTCTCGCACACGATAGGCAATATAACCTGCAACATATGTTAATGCTTCTTTTTCGGCTGTCGAAAATTGTCTGTCGGAATTCAATTCTAATTCCCATGCCATAGGAGAAGGTTCCTCTATGAAATCCAAATCCAAATCATCAATAGTATTTAATGGATCTTCCTCCTCAGTTCCTAAAGCATCTTCCTCCTCAGTTTTCAAAGCCCTTTCAAGTATTTCGGATGTTAAATATGAATCAATATTTCTGCTTTCTTTAGTCATGCATACTTTTGAAGATAAATTTGGCAGCTTATTAGCGAGTATTAATTGCTTTAAGCGGCGTATAACTTCACTAGGTGATGGATGGTCATTAAACCTATCTAGCCCTCGAATCTGACTAAAGAGACTTTCAAGTGCATCCTGAGTTAATCTAGAGGTTAAAATATATTTAGCATCATACTATGATTTCAAATCCTGGTGTAGGCCAAAAAGAGAATTTATTGAAATTATTATTCCTTTTTGGAAAGGCAGTAAGTTGGCTTTTCCCTGAACTCTTAATCCACCAATGACTTTCTTCATTAATTCCAAAACTTGAATTTGTTTTTCATGATGTTCATTTAATCCAAATGCTGCTTTAAGTATTTTATCTGAAGGAGGGTATGTTTTCGTACTATTCATAATATCGAAAAAATTGTCGATTAACTCAAAGAAGTCGGATGCTTTTTTATCTCCTGTGAGGTGGAGTATACCTTTTGCTGTACTTCTTGAAAATGATGTTTTCGCTGGAGCGACTTTTTGTCTCTCGTTTCCCTTGACCATTAAATAATTTGGTTTTACTTTGTGACACAATTTAATTTCTCCTGAATCTTTATTTAAAACCTCTTTAATAATATCAACATTTAAAACAGTTCCATCTTCTAAAACAAATCCTTTATCTAAAAAGTGGTTTCTCAGTAATTTGAGGCAGTGTGCTAAATCTGCAAAAACCCATATTTTTTTCGTTTGGAATACTGGATTTGGAAACTGAGAACTATTAATCGAAATCTGTAACTCTTTCCACAAAGTAGTAGATCCTCCTAAATCAGACACTATTGCTTTCACTTCTACTCCAGATGATTGAATATGTCTTATGAGTGAAAAAAGAAGTTCTTTCTTCATTGGAGTGTTAAAATCAAAAAATATTGGTTGTTTCCACTGCGAAATGAGACCTCTGATTAAAGCAAACTGCACTTTTTGAAAAGGACCGAGAATTTGGTCCAGTTTAGAGTCATAGCAGAGTTTAGAATCTATGTGCATTTCGTCGAAACTGAGAACGCATATTTTTTCTACAGAATTCAAATATTGGCATCTTTCCTTCATTACAGCAAGAACATCACTCTGAATTCCTGGACTACATGAAAATTTAGCGCACCATCTCTTTAATGTGCTAGTGCTAGGTAAAGGAATTCCCATTTTTTCTTTCCAAAAATCGTAGCTTTTAGATGACAGAGCTCTTATGACAATGCAAAGTGAAATATCTTCACTAGTCCACCTGATTTTTTCCTTCTTTTCTAGCAATGTGTTAATCTGCGTCTTTGTAAAAATATGCTTTAAACGTTTTTCCAAATTCTCCGATCTGTTCTGTTTTTTCCCAAATTTCGCTGTTTGGGATTTTAATTTTTGAATTTCCGATACAAATTTCTTTCTAGATGTCGTCCGCCTTTGTCGCTGAGCAAACATTCTAAAATTTTTCTTTTCTCTATTTTTCAATATTTTATTACAATTTTCTAAGGATATTATTTTGTTCTTCAAATTATCAATACATTCTTGTTTATCTTTACACTTAGGGCACTCAGGGATATTGTCACTTAGGGCATTGTCACTTGTGAGTTTTATTTCAAAATCATTCACATTTGATTTATTATTGTCAGCTTCAATTTCGTTCTCGGCCTCAAAATAAATTTTCTTTGGGTTTAATTCGTGTAGTCTTTCAAAAGCACTCTGCATTAGTTTTCTTTTCAAATGTCTCCGATTGCTTTGTGTTATTTCGTTTACTGCACACATTATTGCGGCAATCCAAGCAAGCGATTTCTCATGTCATCTTCATAATCACTGCACAGAAAATGTTCGCTGCAAATTCTTGCGTTTTTCACATTAATAGAATCTTGTCTTCGACATTTATGTATCCATTCTTTCGTCAAAAGCAAATTATCCTTTGGGAAAGCATGAAATACAATATCTCTTCCTTTCGTATTTCTATAAGTGTTACGGCACGTTGCTACAGCACAAGAAGCCATATTACATAAAGGATACTTTAAATATAGAATTAAAAGGAAAACTGACTAAAACTATATATATATATATACACACACACACAAATTATTTTAAATATTTGCATTATTAGAAAACAAATATGTATGATTAACATTAATTTGGGATATGCGATCTCCAGAAAATCGTCTCGCAAATGAATGAAACTACAGTTTTAAAGGCGCGAAATCAGAGCAGGTGCAACAGAGACACGTCAGATTACTTCTGGTTCCCCCCCTCCATGAGGCTCGCGTCGGCGAGGAGTCGAACAAAGGAATGACCTAGCCCTTCTATTTATCCCTGGTTGGTAGTACTCCCTCACCATTTCTGAGACAAAAGCCACCTTTTTTCTCTTACAAGATGAATCAACGGAAACCCGCCAAAGGGGCTGTCTTTAACGAGCTTTTCTTGATCGTTTTCACCGACCCCTGGGGTGGACTCTGGGGTTCCTTTCCTAGAGAACAGGAAATTCTCTAAGGACACACACCTGTTGTATTATTACAATTGTTTCCTTCACGATACATCGTTAAAAAGTCGTTTGATTCTCTCTTTTTTTTTTTAATTAAAAGTTCACAAATCAGCTGTGGCATTCTAGTTAATTCCGAAATTTGTGTACCTGTATAAAGAATGACCGAATTTTTCCATACTTGCTCTTAGTAATCCAACTAGAAGCTGGAAAATCCATGGTTCGAATTCCGTGCTGTTGATTTTCTCATTACTTGGCAGCTCCAAAAAACTTGCGAAATGCCCATCTGCGGTAAGATAACTTCTTCGCAAAGTGGGCTTAGGGTTGCGCGAAATCTCCTAATTGACAATACTTGGCGAAAAAATTGGCGATATGCCATACACAGAGCGAGAACATTCCAGAACACATTCTTAGCGGTTTTCTCTAGAATATTGTCGAAAGTAGGTTAAAGCCCATATATATATTACTTAAATTCATCTCACTTAAATTCTGCTTACGTAGCTTATACTCATATTACTAAATACCTGTTTGGCATAATAATTCTTACTTAAAAAAAGACGTAACAGACCTTGTAAAAGACGAAACACCTTCGCATTTATTACTAATTGTTAAATGATCGGGGGTTGTCGGTTTGTTCCCCTTGAAAAGTCAACCAATTTCCGGTCAATGACGATAATAATTACTTGGTTTATTGATTACATTTTCATTTTAATTATACCTTTTTTTAAAAGTTTACATTTTCAATTAATTCTTGATTCATATTTGATGTTTCCATTTAAAAAAGAATTCAAGATTCATTTTTTAAATATGCTTATGCGTTACTTCATTCCATTAGAATTCTAACTACCTTTTCGAAGGAGATAATATACTAAATAATCCATTAGTAAATAAATTATTATTGTATTACTTTGCAGCTTTTGCTGAAGTATAAGGCAGTTTATTGCGATTAATTAATATATATATATATATATATATATATATATATATATATATATATATATGTCATAATAAAAGCAAAGGAAAAGACGGAGCGGTGTCGATGCTTGCTTAGATCCATATTGAAGATAAATTTTGATTGCGTAGTATTTAAAGAACTTGGCAGTCGAGGCAGTTTTAATTCCATTTTTATTTCCAATTGATATTTGTGGCTACAATCAGTTGGCACTCTAGTCGTGCCTTTCCACAGAAGATTTACATTTTTGATATTGTTGAGATAGAAAGCAAGCCAGCGAAATTACATCTTAGCACAGTAGAGAGCAAAAACTGAAGTGCGTAGTTATGAAGGATGGAAGCACGCGAAGAGGAAAGTTTTTGTTTATTATTTGGTGATTGGTCAAGAGGCATCTGCGTTAGCGGTTACGTAAGATCGCATAATTAATTTGAATGACACAATGCAGAGAAGTTATTGCTATTTTAGAATAAAGAGGAAGAATTAATGTTTTATAGTTTAATCTATAATTTTGATTCATATATTTTTATGTTACATATATGCACACCCTATCTGTCCTGGGAGAGAGTTGTAGTGTACCTTGAGATCAAAGATAAGCTTGCGAGCGATCGACCGAGTTAGGAGCTATACTCCAGGGCTTTGCCGTGAAGCTCTCTTCACTGTTACAGTGTTACAGTGAAGAGACCTTCACGACAAAGCTGTGGCTGGTATTCATTTTCTTCTCTTCACTGTGTTGCTGCTTGACAGCATGTTTATCGTAGTTTCTCGATAACTGTTAACGTGTCTTTGGAACTGTCCTGTGTAAAATTGGCGAAAAAAATTGTGTTTTGATTCTTCATCAAGTGTTATTATCGATTACTGCAAATCCACTAACCCGTAAAATGCAACTAGTTCTCTACAGTGGTTCCGGGACAATAATGTAGCGGATGATAGTCGTCACCACTTCGATTTGCTCGATCGGGGCCCGTGATTCTCTGCATTCACCCTCTGAATGGAGGAGAATGTAAAAAAAATTATCACATTCTCTCATGCGTGTTGTTATAGTGTAATTAATTAGCACGTCCCACTAGCAACTAGAAGATCCATGGTTCGGATCTTGACGAGTGCGCAAATGATTTTCCATTCCTATTTGGAAAAACATCCGATAGTCTGTGCGACTAATTTTCGATTCTCAGAGGTGTTCATTATGTCTTTCACTCAAAGAGTTCGTGCGTTTTATAAAAGTATCTTTTTTTGTTTTATGTGAATTATGAAACGGTTTCTTTGCAAGCTGGTGTTCAAAAATAAACTTGAAAATTCTATTAAAAGGAGGAGGCTTCAAACGTTGCATTAAATGTACGTGATCTTCTCTCTTTAAATTCAGAAATGCTAAAATGGATGGCAGTGTACTAGAAAACTGACAGGTAGAAAGAAAAATTGGGTAAGCTGCTCCGAAGAATTTTAGTACAATTAATTACACTTATAAGAATATTGCGTCTGGGAAGGCTTAGGTTTTACGCTGTCCAGTTGGGACAAAAAATACATTAATATCAGTTTATTTTCATGATGTATTACAGTAAAGGGTTATTGGGGGGGAGAAAAAGACAAAGTCCGAGTAGCGTACTAAATAAATGTAACTTAATATTTCGTGGAGCATTTTCAGAACAGCAAATTATCTCTGGAAAACCTGGCTTAACAAGTTGAAGAGTCATTTCTTCACGTGACAGCTGTTTCAATCAAATATCCACCCAAAGAACACAACTTGCCAGTTAGATCCCGCGCTTTTCTTTTTCATTCGCGGGAGTATATATTCTACATCGAAACCGACTGCAATGCATTATGTAATTAACAGTGTTATATTAATATGCTTTTCTTTGTGGCCAAGAAAGAGCATGGAATGGTACAAATATGTGTTTATTAGATATGAGAAGAACCTGTGAATAATATTACATATGCTATTTGCGACGAAAGCAAATTTCTGTTTTCTGATACGTTCTCGGAAAACGTTGATGGGTGAGAATATCGGTAGCATTATGATTCAATGAATAGTTGAAGAGAGACCACTCTGAAGATAATATTCCCCCAAACAAGACCAGAGAAGACATGCTTAAACAGGTATTCATTATTAAAACGAAATCCTTGATTTCCGTCTTTCTAGGCACACGCTGAGATCTTGATGTACTTTTTATTGTTAACAAAGACCGAGCATAAAATTTTTGGAGTTTTGTGGTTAATGGCTGGAACTTAATGAACATCTGAAAAATGAGGATGATGGGCATATAAATTGTTTATAATTGTCGACCACCTCAATCCAACCTAATTAAGATTGTTTATCTCCAGAAAAAGAGACAGTCCTTGGCAGCGGTAGCACTGCTGTTTCTCTCCAGAAAAAGAGGCAATCCTTGGCAGCGGTAGCACTGCTGTTTCTCTCCAGAAAAAGAGGCAATCCTTGGCAGCGGTAGCACTGCTGTTTCTCTCCAGAAAAAGAGGCAGTCCTTGGCAGCGGTAGCACCGCTGTTTCTCTCCAGAAAAAAAAGGCAGTCCTTCGCAGCGGTAGCACTGCTGTTTATCTCCAGAAAAAGAGGCAGTCCTTGGCAGCTGTAGCACTGAAAGGGTCCCGCTTTTTATATTTTTCAACTTGCACTTTCATGCGAAGCACAAATTTGATCCGATAGATTTCTTTTCTAAAGTATTTCCTTGCTAGAGTAACTAAAAACAGGCGAAAGTAGCATACATTTTGTCATGCACTAAAATAACTGTAGCCTTTAAAAATTAAAACTTTTTCTGTTATGCGATTTCTGTTACCCAATTACGCAAGGTAAGACATGGAAAAATATGCAGGTCTTATTACCTGAAATACTTTTAATCATATGTTATCCTATATGCTGCGTTATTTTTATTCCTTTTCCTGGTGAACTGAAAGGATCTCGATCAGAACCATGAGTTCATTATAGCCGAGAGAAAATAAACACTTGTGATTGACTAAAGCGTTGGTGACAATTGTCTTGCGCACAATTTTTTTATGAACTTACGATGATGAAGAACACCTTGGGATATGGATTTAAGTGCTCCCTTGCCGCAGAAACTCTGCCTTCTCCGAGATTCGAATCCAGAACAGGCTGTTGCTCTACTAGCAAGATAGCGGTGCTTGCTTGTAGGCATTTTAGAAAAGTAAGATTATTCCTGTCTTCAACCGGTATAATGAATAGCGAAGGTTAACCACCACACCACTTGTCTCAGATTCAAATTCAGGTTAAAAAAGTGGAAGTTCGCAAGTGTATTTATTATTTCGGGAAAGAGCAATTGAAATCAATCGATTTCTAAGTCCTTTCGAAGCGGAGAAAAGGAGGAAAAGAAATTAGAGACATTAATATCCATCGCTGCTTTCTTTCAAGATTGTCAAAATTGGCATGGCACAAGTTGTCATTGTGCGTTTTTGCGTAACGAGTAATGAAATCTAACTTTAAACCTCTGGTTTCTTTTCTGTATGTGTAAATTTAACTATCATCGTTTTTCAGCATTTAAAAATTTTTAAAGTTACTTCTTTATTAATAGGTAATTGCCTTACATTTGATTATGAATTCAAGCTTAATAACATATATGGTTATCCAACTGCCTGTCCAGTATCATGTCGTACTGCTCAAATAGCGGCCTTCGAAAAACTTTCTCGAAGACCGCGCTCAAACAGAGAGGTACTTATTTAGCATTCGGCAAAATTATGCTTTGATATCATGCATGTAATTGTCGTCTTGAAAGTTACCGAATTAAAATTTTCTAGTTATTAAATTCTGAGCGTTGCATGATTACTATGGTTGAATTAGCGCACTCCAGTGTATTTCTGCCAGTATAACGACAGAAGCTCATAAAGCTTGTATTGGCTGTCATTAAATATCACACCTGAACAATCGATTAATATTTCTAATAAAATATTTTTGTTACGTATACTTGTTACTAATACAATATCTTCAGAGTATTTGAATTAAATCTGCATAACAGGCAACAAAACACAGTTTCCGTTATCCATCATATGCTATTGAAAACCAATATATATTTTCCAATATCTATAACTTACATAACGACAGCGTGTCATTGAAAAGAATAACAAATATTTCAAGCCGCATTTCTTAATAGAGAAACGTATTTGTTGTAAGTGTAATATGTACCGCCTATCATCGAAATACATATTTTATTAAAAATTAATTCTAATTGCAACGCTCTTCATGAAGCATCGTTATGCTGAAAAGAAGGGAACCCTGTGTAAACATAAACTTTTCAGAAAAATTCCAATAATGTATTTGAGATTTTTCATTAAAGTGTGTAATTAATAAAAATCTCCAGATAAATTCTTTAGAAGAATTTCAGTGAGACATTTGATTGAAATTTTCAAGAAAGAATGAAATCAATGATTCATTGTTAAGAATATGGCCAAGCAAATGAGTGCTATCTGTCCAAGGCAAGGGATGCTTTCGTTGAGGACTTTTTAAGGGAACTGGCTGGTATTCATGACGCACATGGGGTGAACCACGAAAATTCCGACATAGTAAGTAGCTGGCCTATTTGGTGGTATATGGAGCCAACAAATTAATGAGAACCTTTGGAGAAACTCTTTAGAAAAATTTGAGTAAGGTAATTAAATAAAATTACTCGTATTTTGGTTGCAATCGGCGGCACCAAACGTACATAAATATATGTATATATATATAGCCACTCTATTACTCGGCTCGGTAATCTCAGTTTCTTCACTCTTATATGTTTGTAAATTGTGCATTTTTTGCTTTAAAAATGATTGTATTATGTTGTTCTTATCTTACGGTTAAGGTTTTTATGCCTTTAGTAAATCTGCATGCAATATTTGTCGAGTTATCAACAATTTAAAACTTGTTTAAATGCAGTTAAGCCTAATGAATTTTGCGATGGCGGACATGTTTGCTTACATTTTAAACTTGACAAAATAGCGGATTTGTTGCCAATCTAGAGAAACTAAGCTTCGCAACAAGAAAGTTAATGCCTTCTTTTATTATTGCGAATTAAATCATGTTTAATGCATTCTGGAATCTTTTCGAGAAAATAAGTGTTTAACATTTACTTCGTAATTTTTAATATAGATATTTTGAGTTTTTTTTGTATTTTTGCCTTGTCGGGAAGTGAAAACTGAATGAATTGAATGAGAAATACTGAATTGTCTGTAAAAAACTGTTTCTTCTTTGTTTTGTTTGTTTAATTTCTTTTGTATATCGTTTTAGATTTATTATATAGTATTTGAATAGAACATGTGGCAACGATTAGATAATTCTTCAAATGTTATAAATTTATATGTATCGTGATTTATAATATGAACGAAATGTAACGCTGTTAAGTGAACCTAGGGCCAGAGTGTCGCTGTGGTAAACAAATATAGTGAATTTTAAAGAGTGCATTTATTGTATTGCGATTTATGAGCTATCGACGAGGTAGATTTAATTCAATCCAACACGTTTAAATGAAATGCAAGAAAAAATACGTATAATTTAATATTCCGTGCAAGGAAGTCATGTCGTGTACACATCGGATTTTTTTTTAATTCAAATAAAATGTCGAGTTAAAATATGAAAAAAAAAAAGTAAAGAAATTCTAATTGAAAACACCAGAGTCAGCAATTAGGAATATCGGTGTTAAAAAATATTAAAATCTGACGTGAGTCTTAATACAGTGCGAAGAGGAGAAATCTGTTGTCGTGTTTATTGATTTAAAAATTCTTTGGAAAAAGATAATGAGATTAAAAGCTCGTGCGAGCATTTTGGTACATTTTAATATTAATTTAACGAAGAGCCGTGCATGTTTTCAGACTTCTATTTTTGAAATAGGAGAAATTATATTCTAATTTCTTTTTCTTAACCGTCTTTTCCTTTCCCATTCCCCCCCTTTTTTTGTGTGTGTGTGGGTGTTGACTTGGCTTTTTTCCCAGCGGAGGAGGGGGACTCTAAAGAACTGTAATATTTGTATTTAACATCTTAATCTCTGTTTTCCTGAATATTTTTTAGTTATTTATCTATTTAAGGATTTTTTTTTCTTTTATTTATCTATTGATATTCTTTTGTGTTTTAATGTTTCCTTTCCATCTAATAAAAGGTAAAATAATAAAGGGAAGCTTGGAGTATTGATTGAGATTTTAGAATGCGTGGGTTTACGTTTATATAAGATAACTAACTGTAAGTAACTAATCTAGGAAAACTTACATAAATATATTTGCTAGTAAATATTTTAGTGAAGATGATTCTGATATGTTTGTGGAGTCTCCAGTTTGTTAGGAACTATCGCATTCTCCATGTGTACTTCTGCGTTGTTATTCGTCAGCACATCCGGCTTGTAACTGTAAGACTATTAGTTCGAATCCCGACGAGGGTATAATTGATTTTTCGCTTTAATATACGGGATGCTAATAAGTCTCTGCACTGGCGTTTGAAATAAAGTTATAGGAAAAATTCGTCATTTCTTCAGTTTGGTTGCTTGTGTGTGGGGGGGGACTGTAAGGTATTATCGCATTTTCCCATGCGAGTTGTTGTGATGTGAAAGGTTAAAAAAAATCCATCTAGATTGGAAGCAGGTGAAAGATTGATGATTCAAATCCCAGCGAAGCGAGGGTCGATTTTTCACTTGTTTGCTCCGTAAAACTTGATTACGGTGTTGTTGTTACCAATCTCACTTGTTTCACAGTGGTCAGCACAAACTCACGACATTCATTGTGATAAGGAGTCAAATGGCAAGAGCCCTGAGCACCAAATAAGGTGACAGCCATCTTTAGGTTAGTTCCGGCCTCAATTTTGAGAGAGAGCAACCGGGTCCGAGGGTCTCCAACCCTCTTCGCCTACTACCAACTCCTCGAGAGGACTTTCGGCTCGGCGCATATTTAGGGTGCCCCTCTGTACATTTACAAACATCCATGCCTTCTTCTCCGAATTCGAATCACGGTCCTTCGGTACGGCAGACTGAGTCCACGCCTTCTCTGGGATTCGAATCTCGGTCCTTCAGCACGAAAGTCAGACTCACTAATTACTATCCCGGTTGGGTCACTAACCACTATCCCGCTAATTACAGTGGTGCCTGAATGAAAAGTGTGTTAGACTGTAACTCATCATCATCTGCACATGGTCATCTCATTTCTGCATGTGATTTCAATGGGTAAAACATTCGAAGTAGTTCTGTTTCCGCGTTTTTCAAAATACTTCCTGTTCCCGCGAAATCGAAGAGTAGAGTACCCCTCCCACAGCTCCTCAGGAGATGTCATGATGATTCATTAAGAAGAGCTGGGCAGTTTCTTTGTGAACAAGTTATTCTTCGTTAAATTGAAGTGTCTTAGTTTAGGCTCCTTGAAATCTTAAGTTTCATTCCATTTGTAATTCTGCTACAATATTAGCTGTTATTTTCACATTTATATTAATCAATATGAATGTTTTAGACATTATTGGAACTAAAAGGAAAAAAACCCTTAGCCCTTTATAAAGGTTATCAGTATCGAATTCAGAATAAAAATAAGGAAAATGTAGTTTAATGGATTTGCATAAATGAATGAATTAAAAGCTGCCAAAGCGCATTTAATACCAAAGAAATCGTCGTTTTAGAAGAAAGAACGTCGTTTTAGAACGGATATTTATTCTGAAAGATTTTATTATAACTTACCTTTATGGAGAATTTTGGAAGAATATTGTTTTTTACTTTAGGAAACAATCTTTTAGTTCATTTCCAAAATCATAGCAGAGTTTGAACATTCTCTCTCTCTCTCCTTTTAATTACAATATTATCTTCATTCATGCAAAGATCTGAGATCGTAAATATTATTCGATTATTTATTTTAAAAATTCTTCTTTTCCAATTAAAAATATTTTTGCTTTACTACCTTTTGAGAGAGGCTATGGTCCACTCCGCCCCCACTATGTAACTCCTTTAGGAAGGGGGTAATGAAGATTGATGATTTCCCGGAAACAGGAATCGCGGAAAAAGGAAGACACCAAAACATCCAGCTAGCGCTTGAAAGATCCAGAGCTCTGATCTTGGAGAGGATTGAGTTGAATTTTGATGTTTTTTATTTAAAAAAAATACTGTCTTTAAGTTATGGCATTAAATGAATGCTAGCAAACTTTTCCTTATTTTTCGTGGTGTTTCTTTCTTTTATAGGGTTTTACTTGATCTGGTAAAAGTTTCAAACAATCGAAAACAAACGTGAATTATCGCCGTGTGTGAAAGTAACTGCATAGACATGGAAAGGTTTAAAATAAACCTCTTTGTATAAACATGAACTTAGCACATTCTTATGATAACAAAATCAACCACAATCGTCACGACTGAACTAAAGTAACAGTCAAATTCCCGTTTAAATTAGAATATTAGTCAAAGACTACATAGTTTAAATTTAAATCTAAGCTCGCTCATAACTTCTAATCTGCATATCAGATTCACATGTCAGCAGCAATAATGCAAAACCAAACAATTACAAACATAACAGAGCTGGCAAGAGCTACGTTAACGTGCTGCGAAAGGTAGAAACACGTTGCGTCTTACAATCCCAAAACCTTAGCTTAAATACTCTTTAACTGATTTGCATTCTAGTGAGGAAATTGAAAGGAGAAATTGTAGTAGAATTTGAAGTCATAAATAATTTGTTAGTTTCAAATAATAACCTTTCAATTTGAAAAGAGTTTAAACTTTGCTGTATAATCAAATTTTTAACACACTGAAATCTCATGGTGTCCATCACAAGCGAATTTTTGTGTAGCAGATCAGCGGTGTTTATGAAGAATTATCCAGCCTGTTGTAAGAACATTGATTATAGTGTTCAGAAGTGTGTATCAGTGTTCAGAAGTGTGTATCAGTGTTCAGAAGTGTGGTACAGCAGCGAACGAATCAGCAGAATTGTGTGTTGGCTAGAGTAGTGGTTTCCAAAGTTGGGTACGCATGATCCAGGGGTACCCTAAGTGATACTTGAGAAGGAGGTTCACGGACATGAACCGAGTGTGTATGATCATGTATCACGTGAGTGCGAGGTTATCTCATTGGTCGCTGTGTTTTGTTTTCATTAGCACCTGTGGAGCTCAACACCATAAATGCACAGTTTTGAAAACGCATGCGCACACGTAAATATAAATATAATAAGGGGCACAACTTGTAATTATTTTCTTCTTAGGGTGCGCGATCAAAAAAGTTTGGAGACTGCTGGTTTACGGAACCAAACAGCTGTGCTTTTAACATTAATACTTTACCTGAAATCTGTTGAACTTTTAGGTTTTTTACGTGAAATGCATTTGATATCACTTGTTGCAAAATGGCCTCGTCACTCGCCTCCGCTTGAACTTCCTTTGACTTATAATTATAGACAGAATCATAACCAAATGCGACACTAAAATGGGGATACCGACAATGATGATTAGCACAGAGTTCCCTGCTGTTGTGTTAAATCTCTGTAGGCATGCACCTTTAATGCAACGATGTTTATTATCTGCTGGATGCTAAACATTCATTTACGGACTATGGGTAGATAGTAATATTCACCAGAAGTTAGAAAGTTCTAGAAAGTTCTCTGATGTCCTTAAAATATATTAAGTATATATTTTTTGAAAGAATAGTATGTGTAATGAATATGCGCAACATGAATATATGCAATGTAAACATTACGCAAGCAGTTCATAATTTTTCAGTACATGGTGCCTCCTCAGTGATGAATCTGTAAATCTTTCGACTTTATATTTATTGAACATCGTATTTCTGTAGTATTGTTATGATTTTATACCTCGGTATTTTGATCTTTTTGAGAATTAGTTGTACTTTGTAATGCTCAATTTTTGCATGGAAATATGGTCAAGTTTGACTGAAATATTGCGTTGATATTTTTCTCTTAAAGTTTAGTGTTATTTATTAAATTTCTCAGCTTCTGTAAAATATTTCCGTATATCAAACGTTGTGTTCAAATTAAATTCATCTCTTTTACTATGGCAAGTTTATTTTGTATAAAGAAATCGTCTCTTCTGTTTTGACGAATTAATTTTTTTTTTTATTATCTAGAGTAATTAGGTTATTTTGAAGCTTAAATGCGTAAAATGTGAAATATATTTGTGTCTGGAACATACGATAACACTTTGTTCAACGTGTTGCTAACATTTGCTTCATTTTTTCTTTCTGCCTATGGTAGTAATAAAGAAAATAAAGAATCAGTATACAGTAAAGGTATGCAGGTACGCTATTTTTTTTTTCTATATTAGTTTACGGTTTTATTTCGTAAAAAATATTAATAGAAATTAAAATTAAAATTTTAATTTTTATCATTTGCATATATTTTAAGTTTGATCATAAAATTTTGGCATAAATGTAATGCTTTTACCTGAAGAGTAACAGATTTTTCTTCAAGAAACACGAGCTGGGTCTTTTGGACCCAGGCCGCGTGCTCGTGTGACTGGAAAGAGCGCGCTCGTGTTACTCGTGGGTTAATGAAGTGTAGATTCCTTTTAAAGGAATAATATTATGGTGTAACAGACGGCATGAGTGCACTAACACCTTTCAAAGACTCGTCCAGTTCTTCCATTCTTCCGCTCAGGAAGAGAGGTAGACCTCTAAAAGTTACTTCGCATTCCCGAAATAGTCAAGAACTTGTGGTTCCGGACAGTGCTTCAAAGAGAGGTCCTCTTGCCCAGGAAACCAAAAAAACTGATACTAGAGACAATATTACAAGAGCTTCCAAATCTCCCAGTTCTGTCTCCTTGCTGGAACGTCGGCGGAGCCAGAGGGGGAGGTTGTAACCAATCCGTTAATATAAACTCTGCTGCTAATATAAACTGTTGGACTAACTGTAACAACAAGGTTGCCCTCTGGTGAGTTCTCAGCGAAGGACTTCAGTAAAAGCCAAGTGTTTAACCTGATAGGTTGTTTCAGACTCTTGCTCTGTAATTTGTAATGTCCGTGGGTAACTTAAACCTGTTAATAAATAATTTTTACACTATAAAGGACTCTTATATGACCCTATGCAACACATAATGGTAATATGGTAATTTTACTTGCAGTTTATCCGTGACTACTTTTCATTTGTTGTGTTCTTGTCGTAATTATGTCCTTCGGAAATTAAATTATTGACATTATTTCCCCTCTCGATTTTTGGATGATAACGTGAAAAAACAGAGGGAAATGCGGTATAACGTGGAAACGAAGATCGTCTCGCTCGAGCATACAAGCGAGCCAGGGGAGTTAACGAGATTGCAAAGAATTCAAAATGAAATGCATCGCATCATTAGAAGTGGGTTGCGTTAGGCCGTACGCTTAGTTCTCGCTAGTGATCAATTTGTAAAACTTTTGCGTTGATACGCATATGCTTATGCAGGGTTATACCGTGAACAGCAGTACTTTCTTGCAGCTTCAGATATTTCCATTGTGCAATACATGCTAAGAAAACAGGAATAAATCCCATTATCAGAAGCCCGTTGTGTAGACTAATACTTTGCTTACGGCCGCTCATGCTTATATATATACACTAAAGCTTCCTGACGATATTTTCAGGCAACGCGGCAAAGAGGAAATGTAAATGTTGGTACTTTTTCCCCTGCTATCGGGACCGGTTTCAGAAATGTATGCGTGTATGCATGTATGTATGCACGTGTGCGCATGTATGTGCGTGTGCATGCATGAATGTGAGTATGTACTATGTGTGCGTGCATATGCATACATGCATACAAACATACATTTCTAAACACGGCCCTGGTAAACAGGAAAGTACCTATATTTGTAACATAATGTTTAATTTCTTATAGGTGAAATCTTTTTTTATTTCGGTCATACTCTTATATCCAGGAGAATTTTATTTTAATCAAGATAAAATAATTCTGTTATATTTATTTAGTCTAATACATGTCGATTCAGTTAACAGAATTCATTTCGAAACAAAACTGGAAGCTCAAATTTTGAAATATTTGTTGTATTATACTCTAGACATTCATATTGCTCTTTTTAACAGTATTTAATTGGAACGCGGCATAAATCTGAAATATATATAATGGTTTACGAGGATGTAAGCAGTTGATCTTTTCATCGTGAAAAGAAAATAAATTGCAAAGTTTCAAAAGCATGTTCCCATTCGCATGTGCATTGTGTTTAATGTGTTGTGAGATTGTTTATTTCCTGCTTTGAGTATGTTTATTTTCTGTCTTTGTTTGTTGAGCGGTTTGAAATATATCAGTTATCCTTAAGATGAAAGAAAAACGTTTTTGTCCGTCTTTGTGTTGATGTCAACCTGTTGCTGTTATTTTATTCTTATGCTATCGAAAGTTTTAAAAGCTAAATGCAGGGTGAATCTGAACGAGTAGGCAAAATGTTAGGGGGTGATAGAAGCCGGCTGTTCGAGCAATATTAGTCATAGAACGTATGGTCGTAACGCAAGTGGTGAGAAGTTAAAGGGTAGTTTTCCACTGTCACATGTAAAGAATTAACACAAGAATGAGACGCGATACTACAGAAAACATTTTACAGAACATGCTCCATAGAAATTGCTCAAAAGACCTTCCGCCAGCGGTAATGCAGGCATCACACCTGCGGGATAGGGATTGACGCACATTTGCGAAGATACTAGGCATCATTTCCCGAATATCGCCGGCAACAACGGCGATCTTGGCGACTAGGTCCATATTGGCTTCAATGGGGTACTTGTAGATTTGGCTTTTACAGGAAAAAATCCAAACACGAGAGATCCGGTGATCTTGGTGGCCAAGTTATTGGACCACCTCGACCAATCCATAGCTCTGGAAATTTCGTGATTCGTATAACGAGCAATCCTCTCACCAATACACGGTAACAAATGCCGTTGGACCTTGAATCTTGAATCTAATATGGATCGGTAGTCTTCGACCCTGGGCCTTTACTACCAAAAATTACTTTGTTCCTTGCTGGAAATCATTTTTGAATCTCTTAGTCCTCGCCAGATGGCGGCAAATGAGCACCGAAGTGCAAAAAGTTCTGTCGTAGAGAACAGCAATTATTAAGTCAAAACAATTATATGGCCTGAGTCATCAGTCAGTGCGCTATATTGAAGATGGAAAAGACATATATTAAGATTATAACACTAAATAAAGTTCGGCTGGCGAACTGAAGTTTTTCTCCAGATCCCGATTACTATAGAGTTCCAAATAGTGAAAAGAATCTCCCCGGCGGGGAATGGAATCCCTGTCTCCCACGTGACAGGCGGAGATACCGAATCCTGGGATCGAATCAGGGACGTTTAGATCTTTAGTCTAACTCTCTCCCAACTGAGGTATTTCATATTGCGAGAACTCTCTAAAAGGACACAGTTCCTCACTATCCATACACAACACCGCTGGGCTGCGAGGACCGACCTTTTTTATGCCATTTAATTTACAAAGGCATCTCGCCCAGACGGTATAGTAATTAGGGAAGCCTGACTGCGATACCGAAAAGCCTGGGTTCGAATCCCGGAAAAGGCATGGTTATAACTGTCCATTCATTCATAGGAGGCGATGGTGGCCCACCTATTAGGTGCCTCCATAGTAAAGAGGTATTAGGTTGTTATGGAAAGGGCTATTAGGCGTCTCCATAATAAAGTCCATTAATCTATACACGGCCAGATGTGGTTAACCACATCTGGCCTTGTATAGATTAATGGACTGTGTTACGCTGTAACTGTTCACAAGCTGCCTGCCATTGGGAGGGGGAATTTACAATGCCACCTAGCGGCTCGTCGTTTGCGTTCCGACCATACATTCTATGATAAGTATTGCTTGTATAAGCTGCCTTTTATCATCCCCTAAAATTTTGACCACTTGTTCAGATTCACCCTACATGTTATGTAAAATAAAATAATGCATAATGTATACGTTTGAGCACATATTATGTTTTGTGATTTTACTGGTCAAGCAGTTTTGTTTAAAAAGTGCTCTAATATTTAGTGATTAAGAAGAATTTATTCACATTGAAATATTAACAATTAAAAATTTTGAGCCAGAGGCATGGATATAAACTGAATTGTAGGTAATAGTGAAATTTCTATTATGTAGCTTACTGTAATTTATAATTTGAACTTAAATTAATGAAATAAATATGTAAAGTAAGTAAAAAAAAATTTTAGTTTTTGTTTAAAATGCAAAAGCTATTCTTTTTTGTTGTTGTTTTTTCGTGTGGGATACAAGTTGACTATAGTGCGTTTAATAATCTTTATTTTCTTTATAGGAAATGCATTTTTTCATTAACTATTAACAGTCAGGATATGGTGTGTGAACATGGTATGTAAATTAATACATTTTTTGTTCATTTTTGTGTTGTATATTTTTGTTTTTAATATTTTTAATAACATTAAAAATAAAGCTAGAAATTTTCATATTTGTATACCTGAAAGGTTCTACAAAATACCATGCTTTCCAAACTTTTCTTTTTTCAGAGATTTGGAAAGGCATACAGTAGGTGATTGATGATAAATGTTGATGTAGCATTTAAATGCAGTATTTTATAAATATTTGTTTTACGCTTTATTATTTTACACATTAATGTATGAGGCATTCTAAAAATATCTGTTAAAAAATTAAATATTTTCATAATGTAAGATACACTGTAGTATTTACAAAATAAACGTTATCATAAGAAATCATCTTCATAAATTGATCTTTAATGGATCCCTTGCATCTGGGTGTCCTGTGTTACCACCTAATGGCATTTAAAAAAATTTACATGAGAAAATAGCATGTATATCTGTTTGGTATTGTCATTATTTTCTCATAAAATATTAAGCCTGCTTTGCCTTGAAATAAAATTACAATTTTTTTTATGAATAATTTATTATATAATTTAAAATTGTTCTCACATAGTGTGATTTTATTTAATAGCTTGTAGTACCTGACCTTACTAATGACATTCAAATTTCGATCAGCTAAAAGTTTAAAATTGATTTAGTGGGAAATTTTAATAGTTATTGGAATAAAGTGCGTCATTTACATGTTATTTAACTCAGACTGGTACTTTCGACTTATTTTAACCAGGTTCTGGATAATTTAAACGTGATATTCGGTATATGATAATTACATACGAATGTCATAAAATCATTTTTAAGCAAACTTTTTTTAATTACGAACCGTATGCGCGACTGGCACCCAAAAATACTATTTTAAAACAGAAAAAAATATATACAGTACAAAGTCCGTAATCCGGAGGTCCATTATCCGGAATGATCTATAATCCGGACCTCAAAGCCACAAACTTTAAGCATGCGTGTAAAGAATGCTTTACGCATGCGCGCGTTGAAAGAAATGTTTAATAAAGTAAACACATAAATATTAAGTTTTTTTTGTAAACTTTGATACCCTTTAGATCATAATTGCTCTTTATTTCATAAATTACGGTTTCATATTTTTAATTGCATAATTTCTGCATGTCATCTTACCAGATTTACATTGATGATCTATAATCCGGAAAACCTCCTAATCCGGAATCGCCGAAATCCCGACGAGTCCGGATTACAGATTTTGTACTGTACTGATTTTAATGAGTCATTTAGCTAGTTAGTTATTATCGCTAGTGTTATTTCATAAAAATATGCAATATTTTTAATTAGATATATCACGAATTAAATGCTTTTTATTTAAATCAGTCAGATTAAAATGTAATATATCTGTGTATGTAAGAAAATAACGAATATGTAAAAGATTAAATTAACAACGTAAATTTCCTTCCTCAATTCTAAAAAATAGTAACCTCTCTCTGCTTTGCGTCATTTCTAGATTAATCCATGTCATATGACTCTTACATAATTCTGGTGATATAAATGGAACTAAAACTCTCAACAGCCAATAGTAATTATATAGCAGTATTAACTGTCCAATCAAAATGCATCGAGAACCAAAGCTAACTCAGTCTGAATTAAGATTTCACCCTGAAGGGAGTTTCTGGAGGCAACACGACCTTATCGTAAACAATCAAAGTTAAATGCGATTTTCAACTGAGAAACCTACTTTATAATCTTCCCATTTATGAACAATGTAGATGGCGTTAGTCATGCTTGCTTTGTGCGCATGCGTTCGAATGATAATAATTTGCATATACCAACTTGTAATACCTTTCCTTTTTATAAATCTGACGTTAGTTGCAAGTTGACGTTAGTTCATGGTGTAGCAATTTAATGGCCAACAGTGATCCTTCATATTGGCAGCTAAGAACTCGGAATTCAGTCTGGGTAAAAATTTCTCTTGTTCGTGGTGAAATATACATTGGGAAATACATAACTTATTCAAAAAACCCACTAGAATCCATATATCCCATAAGTACACTGCCAAATTTTAGTATTTTTACTTTTTACAACCGTATTTTTATGTTTAATTCCAAGTATCAATTTATCACAATAATATAAGGAAACATTAATTTTTAAAAATAGTCGAAAACGTCATTCTTTTTTTCTTTCCTTCCCTACCTCTGTTATTCTGTTAAGCAATACTCTAGGACTGCATTCATATAAGAGCGAAAATGTAGGTTTTCAGATATGATAATGAACGCAGATTGTTAATTATGTATATAATAACTGTTCTTGAAACGTCAATATGTAAATAAAAACAGCGCAAAATGGAATTTACTTGCATCACAGAAGTAATAGACGTAGTGGCTGAAGCATATTGTCCCGTTGATTCCGAAAGGGTTAATCTAATCTAAACACTATAATACTACTAGAAAATTTTGTGCATGTACTTGTAATATTTTTATTGCGTTTTATGTTATATATATTTTTTGATTTGATTTGCGAGGAGAATATCATGAGAAATTAGAATTATTAATTTTAACAAAATTGACTAAAAAAATTCTCTTTTTCTCTTTTTGTTTAAATTTATTTCACAATAATTGTGAAAATAGTATTACTTCTTTCCTTAGCTGTCGTGTAAAATTAAGGTAAACATGTACAGAGGCTTAGATAGTAGTAATTTTATTCTAAAGGAAACACTGTGGCAATTTTTATTAAGTTTTACTTATGGTTTAATTTTCATTTAAATCATCATATTCTACTCTTTTTGGCTGATATCACAGTTTTCGCTCAGATTAAAAATTTATGCAAATTTAAGCATGTGACATTGTTTAAAAATAGAAGTATAACTGTGACGTATTTGAGCAATCGCCGCTGTGTCACTGAGTACTAGTATCTGCTGAACCGTGGGCGGCCACAAAATTTACACCGCATCTACAAAAGTTCTCACGCAGCCTTTATGTTCGCACCGTTGGTCGCAGACATGCACATCCAATCACAAAAATATTTTTAATGACGCAAATATTCTTGTTTTGGTATTTTTAAATTTAAAATCTGAAAGTTTTCAGATTTTATATTGCGACCAAAGAGGCTTTTTTTCAACGTTTTGTGTTTTACCCTTATTTATTAAATATGTTCTTCGATCTCAAAACCATAAAATTTAATTCAACAGAAGTATCACAGAATAATTTTAGAAAAGGATATCTAGAATTCCCGATACACAGATAGAAAGTTTTTTTACAGTACCCCATTCCGTATACTATATTCAGAAAAGATTTTGCAGAGACTGTAAAAAACAATTTAAAAAAAAAATTGACATCTGTATGACAAAAACTGAAGAGAGATATTTGAATTCAAAATACCCACTTTTTCTATCATTTTCAACTTCTAAGTGTTCAAAACAGTATAAATACGTTTTTGATGTTCTTATATGATTTTATTACTTTCGAATTCCAATCTTATAATCGTACAAAAAAAAATTCATCAAACTAGAAATATTTTAAATTTATGCAAATAAAGTTACCAGTAGGCTATACTGAAAAAAAGCTTACTCTGTTTTCTAGAACACGAATTCTGTAAGATTCTGTGGATAATATCACTTTTTTGAAACAAAAATTATATTTGCCGATCCTTTTCACGATAATTTGCATAGGAATTATATTATTGCTTGTCGCTTTATCAGTTAACATCAGAAAGGTTTTCCTAAACTGATATTTTTAGTTAAATACATCGCTTTTCAATTTGTGTACGGCCCCCGAATATGATGTCCAATTTTAAAATTAAATATCTCTGCCATTTTTATGTTCTGCAAGAATCTTTTTATTTATTTAGTTTTTAAATAATGAATATAACATTTTCTTAAATCTCAATGATTCATGAACTTAAAGGTATTGTAGAACTATGTGGGTTTAGCTTGTAATTGGAATTCTGCTTTGTGAAAATGTGCATTTTAGCGTCAGAGCAAGCAGTGTCATCTTTGTAATAACTTGGTTGGGCTAGCCATCGATTGAGCCTATGGCGAATTTCAGTTAAAAATCACCAGAGATAGCTCGACAAATTTTATTTTGAATTTTAATTTGACTTGTGTTTTGTGCTGAGAATTAAATAGTTGTTGAGGCGGTAATTTATCGGATCGTTAAATCATAACACTGCGTGCGTTAGGTTAATTTCACACCCCAGAATGATAAATAAACCTGTGTATGTTTATAAATAAATAAAGAACGAAAAAAGCGTAATTTTTTAATGAATAATGCTATAAAGGTAACAATCGGTAAAAATATAATTTTGCCCGAATTTTATTCACCTGTTTGAATGTTATTTTGCCGAAATGGTATTTTGTTTACAAATTGTCGAATAAATTTTAAAAGTTATTAGAAACTATTTAATCAAAATAACAGTAGTTTCTGGCGAAACTAGTGTTATTTTGATTCTAAGGGTGTAATTACTGTTTTCGCATTAAGTCATTAATTTACTAGAAAGTAAGACATCTCCAAAAGTCTGTCCTTCGCGAAAGATTTTGTGTATTACTGGCCATTCCCTTTTCTGCATAAAGAAAAACACCACAGAACAATTACTTTTATACTCTATTTAAAAAGACATTTTTCTTTCACATTCTTCTGCATCATATTCCATTCTTTAAGTTTCCTCTCTGATGGTATGGCCTCAGATGTTTGACTGTAGGACCGGTGAATGCATTCTGCGAAACGTGATGAGACCAAACTATTTTCGGCGTGGATTTCCCAGTGCTCTGGGATAAGTATCGATCCCACACCGTTGTCCTGGCAACGCAGCAAGGGAGGGTGCGATGGGGCTTTCCTATGCAGGTGAATATAGTGAACAAGTGGTCACTAGGCCCTTCTAGTCTCTCCAGGACGGTTATTCTACTCTACGAGAGTCGACAGCAAGTTGTGGGCCGCCAGATGTCGCTGCTAGTAAAAAACAGGTCTGTCCGACATCCTATATTCTCTGAGTACGGAAGTTGTCGAAAGCGCGCGAAAAAGTGTTGCCGCGTCGTCAATCAGGGTTGTGCAGTTGACGCATTAAGTAGACAATGGCTTTGTATGTGTTTTCGCTGCTGATTTTTTCATATTTAAACGAAGAATACGGTCGTAGATCTCTGACTCGGTGGCGAATTTATAAAAAATATATTGATGCTTTTGCTCTGCCAAAAGATGTTTTCATTGCGTATTTCAGATTGCCAAAATTTATAGTTATTTTAATTTGCGATGAACTGAGAGAGTATTTGGAGCCACATTCAGAAAACAAGAACGCAATTTCTACTGAAAGAAAAGTTATACTATTCCAGAAATTATAGATATAAATTGTAATTGTATGCTTTAAAAATGTAGAAGATAATAAGTTTATCAAGCACATAAACTTTCTTTATTTAACACAAATATAGACATCCGATAAGCTTCTACTCGATTTATGTACAGCAAGAATTACGTTTACTTTAAAATCTAACAGTTGAATACCTTACCAATAATACTGTGAACACAAAAAGGAATGTCGTTCATTATTACGCGAAATTCACACTACTGTAAAATAAAAATTAAAAAAAGTATATATATATAAAACTATAAAATAGCTTTATAATATCTTTTTCAGTAGCTGTACTACTACTAATGTGATACTTTCAAAAATAAGTTTTAGCTCAGAGGAGCTATTAATTTCGTTTTGCCATTTTGTGGCGTTTCACTTTTCAAATCGTTGCCACCAAGTATTATCGCACTCTATTATATTTAAAGAAATTAAATAATGAGGAATCTGCAGAATGTATGAATGTTTCTCGCACAGTCATAAAACAACGCTACCTAGAGCCATGAAATTCTGAATAACGTAATCCTCCATCCTAATATAGGCATCTGGAGGCTCAAATTTGGAACTGAGAATTTGATTTATCTATTTCATATTTTGTAAAGCATTTATGAGTTTTTGATTAAGAAACCCAACGATTTCAAAGCGAGCAATGGCAACATTGTACAGTAAAAAACATTTTCATCTCTAGCGCGGGAGATTATGTATCGGAAATTCTAAAGATATGCTTTTTTTTAAATTATATGATATTGCTGTTGAATTTAATTTTATGGTTTAAGTGAGGAAAACATGATATTTAATAAATAAAGATAACACGCAAAACGTTAAATAATGGCCCTTTGGAAGTAATATAAAATCTGAAGGCTTTCAGATTTATTTATTTATTTATTATTATTATTATTTTGCGTGTAATTTTATTACGTTTTAAAACTGGTTTCTAAGTGAGGACTTTCTAAGGGAAACTGGCTCGTATACAAGTTACACATGTGGAAAGCCACAAAAACGCCGGCTAGCTCGTTCCCGGGATTCAAACCTCGGACCAAACTACCTGCGTTCAGCGACTCTACCGCTCGGCGGCTGGTGGGCTTGTTAGTAGAATTATACTGCATTATTATTGTATTATGCTATGAAGTAACAATGCTATAAGACTGAGGGTTTATTCATGGAATAGTACTTTTGTAACCTATTATAGTATTAAAAAATCATTGTTTCTTTGCAAATTTAACAACAACAACAACAACAAAAAAAAAAAAAAAAAACTGTTCATAGCATTCTCATTTTTATATTGTAAAAGAGATATTGATTATTATTAGTTTTCTATTTAAAATGTGTCGAAACGCTGGTTTGACAAGGACTTCAACTGCAAGAGACCTACACTGATTATTTTTACTTTAGTACTTAAACTGTGAAAATATTACTATATTTTAATTATTTTCACAGAATAAAATCTTTTGAGAAGGAAGAATATTTAAACTGAGCAGTTCTTATATATATAAAAAATTCAAGTAACAGCAATGTAATATTAAAAAAAAAAAAAAAGGTGTTAGTAATTGTGTGACAAAAATTGCAAAACGAATTAATCACACATACAGGATAGATTAGTTTAATTTTGGTTATATATTTTATACTGAAAAAATATTTTCTTTCATGTTAATTATAGAATAAATTATTTAAAATAAAGCATTTTGATGCGTGTGTGATAGTTGAATGCAGCAGCAATCGGCCATACTGTAATAGCGAATGAATTTTATTTCTTTTCCTGAAAGAAATAATTTTCATAGTAAAGGAAAATAAAAAAAAAGGGAAGAAATATTAAGAAAGAAATATTTTCTTTCTAATTTATTATGTAAAGAAATATTTTTCCAATAGTAACTGTAAAATAAATTGCGGGAAAACAGTTTTAATGTAAGCATGAAAAAAAAAAAAAAAAAAAAGAAAGAAAGAAAGAAAAAACTTAGTTTGCTATTAGATTGTAATGCAAATTAATCATATTATAAATTTAAATGATTAAAATTGTTTATTTCTAAAAGGATTTGAAGTAAGCTCAATTCATTTACTTTTATCTATTTACCATTGCTTTCGTGGTATCCCATATCACTCTTTATTTCTTAGCTCTAAATTCCTGAGTTAAGTTTCCCCTTAAAAAACGGAATTTTCCTTCACATAACACAGCAGCATATTCCGCTGCGTGTTGGTCATAATACTGTTTTGTGCAATTTTTTTCGAACTACAAATGCAGCGTGTGAGTTAGTGAAATAATGGGAGAATATTCCTAGAACTTCAGCCAGCGCGCGCTATAAATTTCGTCACTCGTCTATACTGCGATTGGTCTAAAGCTCCTTGAAGCCTTGTCCCCTTTCAGTAAAGTTAAATGGACCCACCCGCCCACCAACTGAGGACCACAGAATGGCTTTCTCCGATAAGTTGTTGATAGCTGTCCATACCGGTTTCTTTGAGTCAATATTGTTCGCTTAAGTTGTAGACAGATCCAGTGATCATAGAATAGGCGTCCAGGGCATATCCCTTCAACCAGCCGTGTTCGTCAAACGTTGCCACCTTTTCTGGAGTGTTTGAAAGCCGCAAAGTTTTTTGCGCGTTGATGCGCTATTTAGAGCACTGACTTTTATTGTTTGTTACTAAGCCATTCATAGTTTCCAGTATCTTATGCAACACTATAGCCTCTTACGAGACCATTTATATTTGAAGTATTCATTCATGAGTGCATCGTTGTTAATTTAAAACGAAATTATGAATCTTAATTTGTTATATTTTTTAACGGAGCGTATCCTACATTAACCTGTCGCTGCAAATGTTATGTAGGATTTTAAAATATACAGGGTGTACCGTAAATGTTGCGACAAACTTCTAGGGGGGTAGGGTACATCATAAGGATTAAGAATGGCATGGGAACCTATACCCGGAAATGTCAGGGGTAAGTGGTAGCAGAGGTAGAAGATGGGAAAAGAAGCAAGAGGGATTAATTTGAAACATTAATTGGACATGAATACAAATGGTGTACGACAGCTTGAATGTTACAACAAATGCTCGAAGTTTGCACCATCAGACGCCAAACATGCCTGACATTGACGGACCATTTGAATGCTGCGAATCATTTGATCTTTCTGGAGCAGGTTCTTCCCGATTTGCTTGACGATGGTCCACCAAATGTGAGGCGCAACATGTGATTCCAACATGATGGGGCCCCTGCTCATTTTGGACTGGATGTTCGTAGCCATTTGAACAGATTGTTCCCGCGTCGATGGATTGGGCGTGGTGAACCAGTTTCTAGGCCTCCACGCTCACCGGATTTATCGAGCCTTGATTTCTTTTTGTGGGAAGCCATCAAAAGTGTCGTGTCTGAAATGGTTCTCGTGGCTCGCCTGCGCAACTGCTACAATCAAAGAAACCCCCCCCCTCGGTGTGTTTGAACATGTCCGGCAATAAATGTTCCGTCGGTGTCAGGCACGTTTGGCGTCTGATGGTGGAAACTTCGAGCATCTGCTGTAACATTCAAGCTGCGTACACCATTTGTATTCATGTCCAATAAGTGTTTCAAATTAATCACTCTTATTTCTTTTCCCATCTTCTACCTTTTACCCTTGACGTTTCCGGGCATGGGTTCCTATACAATTCTTAATCCTTATCATGTGCCCTACCTTCCCTAGAAGTTTGTCGCAACATTTGCGGTACATCCTGTGTATTGACTTTCGTAAATACAATTTCATCTTTAAGCTGTACCTCTTTAGAAATCATTTAAGGCAGAAAATCGTAACACAAGAATAATCAGCGCAAACGTATGTATAAAACAAAGACTGTAATTGTGTAATTAATTAGTAATCAGAAGGAATTATAAGCATTATTGTTAGGTTTTAGTTTATTATTGCAAAGCATATTAGGGCTATCTCCCTGAGAGAAGGTATGTCTTCGTGGAGGACTTTCTAAGATAAAACTGGCTCGTATACACCATACAAATGGCAAAACCACGAAAACGCTCATGCAGCCAGCCCGTTCGCCTGGACTCGAAGCCAGGTCGAAACTACCAGTGTTCAGCGATTTTACCTCTCGGCTGCTGGTGGGCCTAATATTATTAGGAAGGAAACAAATGTTCGTATTCGTTGGAATGCAAGGCTGTATATTTTCCCCACCTTCCACTTAAAATGTATTTCTATAAATCATACCCGCCTTGCATGAGCAGCCTATCGTTTAAGTAATATAGCCTATCGTAGTTAAATGAGTAGCCTATCGTTTAAAGTAAGATAAATTTAAGGTATTTATTTCTTATTCCTTAATTTTAGTTGTGGAAAGAAAACGTATGTGGTTTAGTTTGATCTCAAACGCTGGTGGTTATTCTTATAGAACACCGCCAGCATTGTTGATTTGATTCATTTGAGGCTGTCCCTTTGCAGAACCTTCAAAATACAGGGTCTATGTGCGGCCATTATATATCCAAATCTTCTCTTCTCACGTGCAAAATACCTTCAAAAATCCAAGGCTATCCTTTATTTTAAACCTTTGGTATTAGGGCAAACTAGTGTGGTATACGACATCGTAATAAACTTTCTCGAATAATAGGTGTCCTGTGATAAGTTACCAGCTAGATATTGCATGAAAATATAGAATACTGCTTGGACTTGTCTTTTCCTTAGCATTATTTATATTCCTGACTTATAACTTTCGACTTTCTTTTGTTTTGTATTGGTGAAAGGGAAAATAAAAGCCAATAAAAAAACCCCTTAAATGTTAAGCTGTTTACTATTGTTAACATGCGCTGTTTCAGCTTTGCATTTCCTTTTTTTACTCTGTAATTTTTTTTATTTAATTTTGTTTTATTTTATTTAGTTTTAAGATCGATAGACTGGAAAGATGAATCTTTCTCTCTTGCATGTGTATTTTAAATTGCATAGTATGATTATTAATTTGCAATAAAACCAAGTCACAAGTTTCGTAATTGTATATAGTATTTTAGTCAATGATATAAAAAATTACACAGTTATCCTTTTTAATGTTTTTAATCATCATTAACGATCATAGAGTTACATTCTAATCACGTGTTTAAGGTGGACCACTTAGGCAGAAATCCAGTAAACGACATTCAGTTCATGGAAGAACTGAGTTGAGAAGGCCATATTTGTCTATTTCTCATCTTACCTCTGTGGATCCAATTGTCCAAATTAGATGACCATCAACAAGTACACTGCGCGCAAAAAAAGGGGGGACAGTTCTATATCTCCCGCTCTACGGGCCGATTGTCAAAATTCAAATTGCGTTTTTCATGTCTCGAAAGCGCGGCTTAGGATATATATTAGATTTATATATAGCATTGTTCTAACATAGGTATTTTGACACAAAATCGGACTTTTTCTGAAATAACATATAATTTTTTTTCCATATTTCAATTCTACGACTCAAATTATGCCTAGATATTAAATTTTGTAAAATTTGGTGCGAAATTTACGGAGAAATTCAAAAATTTATCTTGGCGCAATTTTTTCAGTTTGCGCCTAGAATAATTCACTTGGCGAACTTCTTAATATATGGCAACCAATTTTCCTTTACTTTCCATTATGCCGGAGAGGAAAAAAAAGGGACATCGTTCCTACCTTTTTACATTGTGCATGAGCGAAAAAGAGGTCACATCGTTCCTACTTTCAAATAATTTTAGCAAAGTGTCTAAACCGCATTTGATGTTTTATCGCTTTCAACAAATATGCCAAATATCAAAACGCGCCAATACATAAATTCACGTGTATCTTCGGAAATTTTGAATAAAAAACTAATTTTTTACAGGTATGCTTAGAAATACGTGTACTTTAAGATGCTGGTAAAAATTTTATAGATTATAATTTAAATTTAAAAAAAAATTATAAAAATTATTTAAAATCAAAAAACAAATCATAAAAAATGGGTGAATTTTATTTGGAATAAACCTGAATTTCGAAATGTGAAAGGAAGAATCAAATAAGTTTAATAAAATAAGAGAGATTAATATATATATACCAAACTTAACATTGAGGAGCTAAAATTTTGAGAGCTAATTTTTTAAGAACTACTTGTGTGATTTTTACAAAACGTGGCAGTTTGGCGTAATTTGAGTCGTAGAATTGAAATATGGGAAAAAAATTATGTTTCTTCCAGAAAAGTCCCAATTTTGTGTCAAAATACCTCTATTAGAACAATGCTCTATATAAATCTAATACATATCCTAAGTCGTGCTTTCGAGACATGAAGAACGAAAGTTGAATTTCGTTAATCGGAAGGTATAGAACTGTCCTCCCCCCTTTTTTTTGTGTGTGTGTGTGTGTGTGTGCAGTGTACATAAGCAAGAGTTTTCCTTCTGTTTTTAAACTTGGCATCTTGTGCAGTTAGCATTTTTATGATGTGGGTTTCGTAAGACTTCTTTCATGACAGATAATTTACTTGCATCGCGTGGTAATGTAATTAGCAGAAACAGGTTGATTCTTTAGCTTATTGGCCCCCTCATTGGCATTATTTACCTCTTTACCTTTTCTTTTTAACTCACTTCAAAGCTTGATCCTTCTTTGCATTGTAAGTCTTTTTCTTTGCAAAATTATGAACTGTGAGTTCTTTTATTTTGCATGTGAGTAACAGAGAGCCACTGGCCTACCCAATCTTTAATATTGCGATATTCAGAAAAAAGTTCATTGTGACTATAATAACAGAGAGACACTGGCCTACCTAATCTTTAATAATGCGATATTCAGAAAAAAGTTCATTGTGACTATAATGAAATTCAAATGTAAGTTTCATGAATCAAGAAGCTCTCTTGAAGTTCACATTCAGGAAAAAGAACAAAAATCTTAGTTAGAAAATTGTTATTTACTCGGAGGTTTTTGTGGCTTTTAAACGCAGGATGCCTTTGACGTAAATTGTATGGCAATGCGTTATATAGACATATTGCATGGCAGTGCTTTATAAAGACATATTGTATGGCAGTGCGCCGATGCGTTATAAAGACAGAAATCTTCAAAGATATTGACGAACAAGTACTATGCTTCTAGTATAACGAATGCTGTTATTGAGGGTTAAGTTTGGTGATCTGCAAATCTGAAGATAGGAATATTTGGCTAAATAATTCTAATGCATCCATTAATGAACTAAATGCATAATTAGGAAAAATTTGGAAACACCTGTGGCGATTTATAGGAAGATATGAATCGTAACTTATGATGAAAGAAGAAGATATAAAACTTAATTTCCCCTTCTCTCAATTCTAATCTTTAAAAGCTAACAGCAAACAGTTGAACCACCGAGGCATGTCTGAAGACAGGTCTTACAATATAAACTTAATAATTTTTCCTGCAATATCCACGGACTGCGAAATTCCTCCCATACCGTCTTTGCCATGATGACATAAAAAGCAACCCTTCCAAAATATTACTGGGAATAGCAGATGATTTTTCAACTGAACAATAGAGTACTTATTTTATTAAAAAAACATAACCTTTTATATTAACAGCATATGCAAAACTATATATATTATATTAACAGCAACTTAAACTGTGCCGGAGCTCTAAATAAGATGAGCTCCGGTACTTCTTTTTATAAAACTGAACCACAATTTAAAGGGGGGGGAATTAGAATTCGTAACGTTTTAGTTTAACAATAAGCGGACTTTGCAATACTCTATTTCCCTAGAAATACGAACTCATGAGAACATGAGACGTTCAAGTAACGTCCTCTAACTCACATGCATGGAGCATGCTCACATGCGGAGACCTTTCCCTCATGGAGGTCCTCCATGCTTTCCCTTTAAGAAAAGCAATAAATTTGGGAGGGTTTGTTTAGGAACTCCTAAATTTCTCGCCATGCCATTGTATCTAATGTATTGTTATCGATGCTTATAGATATAGTTATCCTCGCAGGAAGGAAAATGTGTGTTCTTAAATGTGCTTTAAGTGACAGCGAGTACAATAAGAGTGAAATACTGAGATAAACTGCTCAAGCATGTCCTATACATCCTCTTCCCACAGTATCCACTAATGGGGTGGGGAAGCGTAACCAGCAACTTTACATTTAGGAGTCCGATTCAGGACTCATTTACCCCTGACACCCATCTGCTTGATGGCTATAATTATATCAACAGAAAGCCACGGTCAAAGAGAACGTTCTCTCTCGCCAAGATTCCCCTCATTTTTTGTTTCCACCCACTCATACCCTCATTCTGTTTCGTGCTGGAATTTTCATCAGCTATACTTTAAGTATATTTAATTTTTGTGATGATAAAAGAACTCCCCCCCTACGATCAGAACCTAAGTTGGGCCGGAACCCACCGGATCTCGGCTCTGGTGCTTCTTAGTTTTTGTAATAAGTCATAATTATAGCCGGAACGCACCGGAGCCCTGAATAAGAAGGCTGCGGCACTTCTTTTATGGAATTGAATAACAATTTCAGTAGAAATTTGATCTCGAAAATTTTATTTGAACAATAAAATTATATTGAAAATCGCGTATTAAATTTCAATTTATCTCTTTACATTTTATTTAATTTTAATTAGTTAATTACTTCAATCTTTAATTATTTCAATAAATAAAAATTAATTATCTAATAATTATAAATTAAATTATAATTAATCAAATATCTAATAATTATCAATTAAATTATAATTAATGAAGTTTATAATGATTATTGATTAAATAACAATTTATAAACATTAATTAATTCGATGATAATTAACTATTTAATTTTAAAATTATTAATGAGTTTAATAGTCATTTTATTTATTTATTTACTCTTGTTCCTCTCTGCTGATGGTCTTCCATAGGCCTCCGGCACTTCTAATCTTAGAAATTAAGCCCTGGTTATTGTTAATTGATGGTAGATTGGTTTATCCCCATGATAAGTCGATTAATCTACGATCAGTGAAAATGGCTACTTTTTCAATACTTAAAGGTTTTCACTTTTGATGTTGATTTTTTTTTTTTTTTTTTTTTTGTGTGTGTGTGTGTGTGTGTGTGTGTGTGTGGGCAATTAAGGATTTTTTTTACAGATTTTTATGTTTTTAAAGCAATAGAGATTTAGAAAATACTATTTAAAAAAAAAAAAACTAATTAAAATACTGACTAAATTTTTTTAAAAAATATTCTTTGTTTTAATTGAATTTCTGTTCCTTGGAGATGGTCTTAGAAAAGTTTTCTAATTATATATATATATATATATATATATATATATATATATATATTGAATGAGTATAAAATTTATTAAAATACATTTTTTTTTATTAATGCAAATAATGTTACTAGTTGGCTGTGTTCCAGTATGTACCACTTTGCTTAGAGCACGAATTCTATACAATTCTGCGAATAAGACATTTTAAAAAAGCTTTGTATTGCTCAATACTTTTCACCATACTCTACGTAGAAGTGCGCGTCACTTAGCTCTTTAAATAATATCTCCGATTTTAATACCAAATATCTCGGCAAATTTTTGTCGTACGCGATTCACACTTTTAATACTTTTTTTTTTTATAATGAATATAAATTTTTTTGTAAATGTAAATTTAGGAAGCGAAAAAAATGTAAAGGAAGTTAGTCTTCGCAACTTTTACAAAATTGATTGTTACTTCTGTGTGCAATCACGAAAAATTACGGATTTCAGACCTCAAAGAAAATATCCACTTTCATCGCTCTCGAATCCGTCCAGACTACCCTCCCACGTGACATTCTACGGACATACAAAGGATTCTCCACTCCAAAACGAACTGCAAAACCGACCCCACCCTCGCGACGCCTGTACGAACACATGAATCTCGCATAACTCAAAAAAAGCCAGCCGCGTTCGCCTAAATCGACTGCAAATCGCTATCACCCCACTACGGCACGGCAATTAGACGAATTAGGCGAAAATCCGTCTTATGGCTGATTAGGATCTGTCTTATGAGCCGATTAGGCTTAGGAACTGTCTTATTAGCCGCAGTGGGGGTTGAATGCGAGTTTGAAATCAATAACTTTTGTTCCCTCTGCATTCTATATTTATTTAACAAGAACAAAACTGAAATTCTTGATTAAAAATGACGCTAACTTTAACAGTTAGCTTTATCTTTCTAAATTTTACGCTTATTACATTACAATTTGAATGCATAACAGTTTTCTCTAGTAAGCAGTAAGGTTTTCTTAAGTAAGTTTGGTTTGTTTTAGCTGATTACAGCAAAGTACTGTCTGGCTATCTTCCTGAGGGAAGCGATGTCTTCATGGAGGACTCTGTAAAGGAAACTGCCTCTGATACATGTTACTCGTGGTGAAACTATTGTTCAGCGATTTTACCGCTCGGCCACCGCTGGGCCTATAAATCAGATCTTCTTAAGCACGTATATAAGTGAAATTTCCGTCAGATAAGTAGATTTCGTATGCTACGTAAGATTTTTCTCAGGTAAATAAGCAATTTTTTTTTTTTTTTTTTTTTTTTTTTTTTAAGTATAAGTTTTTTTCCTTATTTTATTGTCTGCATCAAAAATAAAATCTAATAGTAATGAAATTTTGAAACAATGAATAGTTTGCAGTTTCCTCGACAGACACACTCGTCTGCAAAATTAAGAGAATTTTCACATTATGTCGAATTTCTGAAAGATTAATGGACAAAATTTATTGACATTTCGTATAAACATACAATTTATGACAGAGAAAGAGATGTGTCGTTGTGAAGTCATTTCATGTGCGCATCATTATTAATTAGTAAAGCTCATAGTGCAAGGATGTCCAAAATCCACGTTGTGATATCGAATTGAAAATGAGTCTAATGGGGTATAGTCCTCTCTCACAGCCAGACAGGTCGCGCAGCGTGACGGCATGCATGACAGGTGGCAGTTAAGGAGTCTCTGTGGCAGTCGATCCCACTCATGCTGCTAGGCAGTTTTCAACTCCAGAGTGGTTTTCGGAGGGGAATGGAGCGAGGTGAAATTTCCCTTCCAAGAACATTCCAGATATGCTTATTATACAGTTAATGTCAAAAGATCTGGCTGGCCAGTCTGTGCGGCGAATCCTCACTTTCTGGGTAATCGTCGACCAGTTCAGCTGATATGGATGAGCATTGTGGTCTTAACAGGAACCTAGAACAAACTCCTTCCCTAAAAACTCGAACATAGGGCTCTAAGATCTCCTTTTAGGATCTCTTAGCCGTGAGGGAGCCTTTGTCAAACATATGTAGGGAGCTGCTACCGTCCAACATAATGCCAGCCTAAACTATTACACTTCCACTAGAGTAATTATCCTTTTCCCTGATGAGGGAGCGATGGTATCGTGTTCCAGGTTCTTTTCAGATGTTGGTTCCCCGAGAATCAATATCCAAGCTCAATCTCGACTCATCTGTAGTGCTCCACTGAATTCACGTTTCAGCTGCATGTTGTTTGCACCATGATAAACGAGCTGTGTTGTGTGCTACAGTGAGTCGGACGCAAACGGCATACAGCTTTGTCGCAGCTTTCGGGCTACGGTATAATACCGTGAAACTTGGGTTCCAGTGGCACGTGAAATGAATGACGTCTCCTAGAGGTCATTGTTTGCCAAGGGATTAAAACTATAACAACCCTGTGTCGCCGCGCTAAAGTGCTAAATAACGATCCGTTGGTCAACCTTGTCCATGTCTTCTTGATATGAATCCAGTGTCCTGAAACTGTTTCCACAAATTCCAGACGACACATTGAGTTCTGTAGCTACCCGTGCTTGTGTTTGGCCTCCCTCCAATCTATCGACAAATCTCCATTTCAGCATACCACCCTTACCTTCCAACTTATTACCAACCAACAACAAATTTATCCAACTCTTGCGAGGAACACGGCGAATGTCGTGAAGGAGTATTAGCGCACAAAGCGCCGAAAACCCTCGTGCGAAACCCTCCCTACACAATCACATTTCCGCAGACACGCATGTGTACGCTTACGTATTCTACTCTAAATATTTGGATAAATCTCGGCGACATAGTTAGTACCTTTAGTTTGCTTCTTTTCACAAAAATAGGCATAATTCTTTTAATTTTTACATACGAATGTATTTCCTCTAAAAAACATCGATAGAATGTAGTCTTTTAATGATTGTAGTTTTACATTCAAAAAGTAAATGTTGGGGTGGGGCGCTAGAAGTTCTAAAATAAAAAAGTAGGCCATAATTTTTAAATTTATTTATAAGTTCGTTTTCATTTTTAACTTTCTCTGTTGGTAACAACCGTATTATTATTATTATTATTATTATTCGTAGGTAAGTGCTGTTTGAGATGTTAAACTTTAATCTGACGTTCTGAAATTTTATTGCTTGTAACCTGTTTTTCTGCGATATTGGTTATATTTATTTTGCACTTTGTTTTCTTGATTTGCGTGAGCTACAATAACGACAATTGACAATTAATTTTGAATGCATAGAAAAAAATTAATTGTAAGTAAAGTTATTGTCCCGAGTACATGAGGATCTTGCTAGCGGCAAGAGCCTCTCTACTCGAGAGTTTGAGAGCGTTCCGATAGCTTGCTTTGTCCGAAACAATTTGTAGACTGAATTAGTCACGCCCTTTTAATTTTTTCGGTCTTCTGATTCGTTATAATTAAAGGTGATATCAGAGGAGCTACAGAATGGTTGGCTAGTCGGCCCTTTGACTTCGAGAGGCTTTTATTACAGACAGTGCAGTTATCCAAAATCCCCTAACAATAGTCATCGAGTTATGACTCATGTAATGTCAAGTGGAGGTTTTACTGAACAAGTTGTTGCTCCTGCATAGTTAGAGGATATCGTCTCACTCCTGATAACAGCTCCATGACTGACACTTTTGAGGGACCGCGCATATAAATTTCTTATCTTTATGTGGTCCGCCTCATGACCATCGTAGGCATCATCGAGCATATGGTTTATGAAATCAATATAAAAGATACTTACCTTTTCAGTGACCACCATTTTTGGTCACCAGAACTGTACCATGAAAATTTTAAATCTCGCCAAAAGCTTATTGTGAGATTTAAGCGGCCGCTTTGAGAAGGAAGTACCAATAAATAAATTATTTGCGTAATTTTGGTCTTATCTCTATAATTCAGTTGATTTAGATCTGTCATAAAATCATGAAATTTTAGGCTCCTTTTTTCATCACATTTGTTTTCCATAAGACTCCTGTTTAAGACGTGTTAGCTTCTATTTCATGTAGTAAATAACTGCAACCATAAACATACAGACGATGAAATATATCTTTTGTTTGAAATGAAAAAAATTTTAATTTTTAGGTTATTTCAAGAAATACCTTTTAGAGTTCACCTACTATTATCTACTATACTGAAATTAATTAAATGAAAGGCACCTTCCCTAAGAACATTTTCCTTGTGGATAAATAAGGCCATGCTCATAAGATAATGTATTTGTTTATGATTAACCATTTGAATGTTATCTCTCTTAGTAAGAGGGCCATCGCGGAAAATTCTTGCATGAATCATACCTCTCGAAAGCCACGGATTCTTTATATAGCAAATCATTTAGCAGTGTAAGGTAGCATGTGGGCTAGCAATATGATGGCCAGTGCTACCTTTGTTCAAATTCATTATTTCATCTCATGTTGAAGAAGTAATGTAATTAACGGATATAATTTTTTTCTTGTAGTTGCCGGTCGTGAAGAGGGAACCGATCGATGAAGAACCCGCTGTAGAGGAGTACAACGCACGAAGTAGCTCTGATGTCACCGCAGGGGGTGCCGGTAATATGGCGACTGCAATGGAGCGGCACATTCAGCAGACTAATGAAAGGTTACATTGTATTAAGGAGGTAAAAAATTTACCTATGCTATCTGTTCCCTCATCAGAAAACTTGAGATGCACGCACAGTCTTTTATAAGCCTTTTACTATATAAATCACATAATCAAGTAACGAAACGAGATTCTGTCATGAAAAAAATCTCTTTCACGTGCCATCCACTGTGTCATTGATAAAATATATTAGCCTACATGTAGTTTTAGTGATAATAATACTTTTCCCAAAAGCACTTCGTAGTGGGCTCAGAAAATGACATAAAGTTTTTACCCCTGCCTTATGATACCAAAAATACACTCATGTCCATAAATTAAGGATAATGCAAAATCAAGCAAAGGAAGAGTTAGAAATAAAACAAATTTGACTTATTTGTAAAGCTTATTTACTAAACAAAAGGTAAAGAGCAAAAAAAAGATGCTGTATGTTTGATATTATTAAAAAAATTAGCGATTTTTTCTCTCTGGAGCAAATTACAAAAAAAAAAAAAAAAAAAAAAAAAAAAAAAAACCACCCTATTTACAAAAAAAAACCAATATTACATGGTTGGTATGATTGTTAATACATTGTATGTCTCCCAGACGATGCAATACAGGCCGTACAACGCCTAGGCATGCTGAGTATCAAATTATCGATCTGATCTTGGGGGATATTACACCACTCAAAAAGCAATGCTCTCCGAAGTTCCGGTAGACATGTAGGAGGAGGTTGACGTGCTGCAACTCGTCGGCCATGCATGTCCCACACGTGCTCTACTGGGTTCAAGTCCTGTGAGAATGCTGGCCAGTCCATACGGGTGATATCTTCCGATTGAAGGCATTCGCTTACGATGTTTGCACGGTGAGGACGGGCGTTGTCATCCATAAACACAAATTGTGAGCCCACGGCGCCCCGAAACAAACGTACATGTTGTTCCAGAATGACGTCCCGATAGATTTGGCTTGTCATGGTTCTAATTTGAACATGCAGGTCAGTTCTGGAGCACAGAATAATTCAATCCCAAACGAGCACTCCTGCACCACCGTAACGGTGTCGTTCAATGATGTTTTCTTGGTGGTAACGGGTACCTGGAGCTCTCCATATGAAAATCCGGCGAGAATCAGACTGCAAGCTAAACCTGGACTCGTCGGAAAACATCACACAAGACCACTGTTGCGGTGTCCACAATGCATGCTCTCTACTCCAGGCGAACCGCAGGCGACAGTGAGTTGCAGTAAGTGGAACGCACCTGGCAGGTCTACGAGCATATAGACCAATCTGCCCTAAGCGTCTATACACGGTCTGCCTTGAAATTGTCGTACCAGTGGCTGAAGAGAGCTGACGAGACAGGTCTGAGGCTGTGCTCCGCCTGTTTCTTTTGGCAGTAACTGCCAAATACCGGTCCTCATTCGGCGTTGTAACTCTGGGGCGACCTGTGCTGTAACGTCTACTCACATTACCATCTTGTTGGAATCGTTGCCAAAGCCTGGAGATGACACTCTGGGCAATTCCAAGTTCGTCTGATACTTCCAGTTCTGTACACCCACATTCCAGACGGCCGATAATTCTACCACGTAAAAAATCATCCAAATGCGTCCTTTGTTGACACAAAGTGACTATTCGCTTATTGCATTGAAATGCTTATAAAGCGCCTGCGAACAATTTTACTTCTTTGCCTGTATTCCTTATATATCACTCTCTTACACTCTCGTCATTGTGACGTACCATCGGTGTCATCTGATTACTTCCTGAAATTTGCATATGATTCTTGAAGACGTGTGTATTGATTTTACAGGTTATATATTTATTTTAGAGTTCGTTTTCCGCGTGACTCCGAATTATCCTTAATTTATGGACATGAGTGTATATTAAAGTGAATATATCCGTTGGCCAGATGATGATTCCACTGCTCCAGTAATTCTAAAGGTTTATATTCATCTGTCGATTTAATACAAACTGTTAACTGGAATAAAAACTATATAAAAATGTACTTTAAATTCATGCAGAGAACAAAAGCCATTATCTGATTCAGTAGTTGCAACTTCAGTCGTTAAGCGTACCAAAGCTGCTACAGCAGATTATAAATTCAGTTGTATATTCATAATTAATTTTCAGTAGTCTCACAAGGAGAACAAAAGTACTGGAGGAATACTTTTGTTTGAAGTTAATGCTGGAGGAAGAAAGGCCATATAGCAACAAAAGCCAAAGCAAAAAGGAAATAGTAAACTGCTTTAAAATAAAAATGGAACTAGAGAAAAATACTCACAAGAAAATTTATAAAGTAGTTATTTTAGTTGATTGAAAATTAATAAAGTAGTAATTTTAGTTGGTTGAAAATATAAACAAAAAAATTACATAATTTATTATTATTTTTATTAAATTTACACAATTTTGCGCAATTTATTTCCCAGCATGATTAAAATGTAGTCGGTGAAAAGAGTGCAATCTGTATTACTACAAAGTATTACCATTACATTTTATTTTTAATGCATTGTGCAAAAAAAAAAAAAAAAAAAAAAAAAAAAAAAAAAAAAAAACTAGAGTTAAAACATTTTTAATCAACATTTTATAGGATGCAGTAAAGTTATTTTTTTGGCTATACAAGTTATTTAAATTTGAAAAAATGTTATTAAAAATAATATGTATGAAACCTTTTTTTACTTTGTTTTGTAGGGTTTATATTTATTTTAACTAACATTTATTTTAAGTTTAAACTATCTTTCCTGTCAAGCCTTACTTTCCCCTGGAACTGCCAATGCCAGAGTATGTAAATTTTAGTAGAACGCGCAAGGATTCAAATTATCAGCGGAAGTATTCTGAGTTAAATAGAAAGGAAACGAGTTCGAGGTGTGCTGTCCTTACTTCACGAGCGCAGAGGTAGTTAGCCAAAAATTGAAGAACCCCGCGTTTCGGCCTGTGTGCTTGCCTTGGAGAATTGTTAATTGTTCAACGTGATATTCAAAGTTTGCTGAATTAGCAGCGGTATTGTGAAACGCGGTGAGTTTAGTTACTTTTAGAGAGCCTCGTAGTTAGAGTCTTGTTATTATTTTCTTTTCAGGTTCTTATTTTTATTTTACCGCCGGGTCGGCGTAGTTTGTGAGCGTCAAGAGCACGCAATTGTAACTTCTTAAGTTGAATAAAAAGGGACTTAAACCCTTAGCAAGACTTTGTCTATTTTCCAGTTTCAACAGTCACCTCTTGGTTGCGTGCAAGTTGGAGGCGCGCAACTCTACAGTTTTACTAAGGAGTAAAGACCTTTTAAATATGAAAGAACTCAAGTCTCATAGATTTTCAATAACCTCTGATATTATTATGGAGCTGGCAAAAGCTGCAAAATGAAAACAATAACACTCTTTCGCTCTTTTACGAAAAATAAGAATAAAATATGAACAATTGAAAAATTACGCAAATGTCAGTGGGAGGGGAAGAACTAAGTCTGCTGCTCTTCCCGCTGAAGAGACAAAAAAAGTTGCTGAAAACTACTTTTAATTATGTTAGTTTTATATATTTATGTCGTAGCATTAATTAAAATATTGTTTTAAAATACTATTGCAATTATTTTATAAATAATACTGTATATTATTTATTAAAATTCTTACATGTTTTATACTATGTATGTAGCAAAGTATTACACTGAGCTAGCAGTACAAGCTCTCTTTAAGGTGAAGTCCATTTCAGATTTTGAATTCGTATATCTTAAAGGTATAACAAAATTAGTCAGTTTATGGTATTTTCTTTTTGCTGGGTTTGTCAAAATTTTGCCAAAAAGGCAACTAATTTGCAATGGTCGAAACATCAAGGGAATTGGACCTATTTCATTATCAAGCGTCTTGCTCCATCAGTTAAACCTACTCAAGAGTTAAACCTTCGGTATTAAATAAATAAATACGGAACAAAAATCACTCGAAAAAGACGTAAACCGAAAAGAAGGCTCTGTGAAATATTTACACGATCGGTACGATCAGTGAAAGTAAAGTAAACAACTAACATAATCTACTTATTGAACTAACAGGAAAAGTAGGAAGAAAATACAATAAAAGTTCTTTAAGAAAGAGGGGGAAAGAGAAAGAAAGAAAAGAAAGGAGGAGCACTAGAATTATAAGTCATATTGGGAAGATAGGAAATCCAGTTGCCAACTGTCGATTCCACTCCCCTAATTTTCAAAGCACTCATGATTTCGACACTGCTTGTTTTCATTTTCAGATCTGAAACTTGTATTGATTCATATCCCAGAACTCTGTGATTTTTCGTAGCAGATAAAAGGATTTCTGCTGCGATAATTTTGAAAGGCAGGCATCTTTGCCAACTTAAAGTAGTGCCAAGTATCCTGATATTCATTGCATGACGAATATATATATATATATATATATATATGTATACAGAGAGAAATACCTCTTGCTCAGTATTTTCTGAAGTTCTCAACAGTTGTCGCTTATGTCATACGTTTCATTCTCCTCCTCCTCCTCTTCTCTCTCTCTCTTTCGTTCACTTCACGAGACTCGAGCGAAATGAATCACTCCTGTTCTCACATTGACACGTGGGTATCTCCCAGCTTGGTTTTCCCTGTCGGGTGAATATCGATTGAATCGATATTTTTCGCGCTGTTGAATGAAGCTTCCGTTTCCAACCTCCCAGCCTCTCCCCTCTTCTAGTTCAGTATTACTGCTTGTTTAGTTTTCAAGATCTCTCTACTCCTCCGATTTCGAATGAGACGCGGGATGTAGTAAATGGGCGAAATGATGAATGGCAAGAGTGAGAAACGAAAGGTTTCTTTTCTCTGTCCCTTCGGCCCTTTCTCCAAGCATGTGATGGAGGATGAACTACGTTGGCCTCACTTCGCCAGAGGCAATAAATAGCGTTGACTTCGGTGATCTTAGTTGCAGTGCCTTTTGTTTTGAAATAAGATCCAGGCTATATTTGGCGTTTTTATCCAAACATTTTCAGTATTTTAATACGAGTTTGGTAAAATATATCTATACTAATTCTTGAAGAAAAAGCGGTGAACTGGTACAGGTATTAGCACTAAGGTTTTCTTAGTCTGTTTTTTAGTCTTTCTTAGTCTGTACTGTAAAAAAAGCAAAGTATTTTAAGATTAGATTTAACTTCGCATGTAGAGTCATTAGATTTATTTTGGAGCAATATGAAAAATCAATGCCTGCTATGGGATTCGGACTTCGGACATCCCGATTGCTAGCCGGACGTGCTTCCAATTACATTACGAAAGCACTCGATAAGAAAGGAGAAAATTCCTCACACAATTAATCCTAATCAAACCTTCTAGCATGACAGACGATTTTTTTTTTTTTTTTTTTTCCGAAAATTAGCAGGACCAGAACGCTAAATGAACACAAAAATAAAAGTGACTAAATGTGCAGAATTGATTTAACCAACACAAACTGACTTCCGCTTCTCGCTGGAGTAAGACAGCATGAAATTCAGTTGTTCACACGTTTAAATTATATACTGACCCCGTTTCAGATATACCAAACTCGCTATACACTCGACGATGCATTGACGAGACACCTCGACACTAGACTGACGATTAACTCGATAGGATGCTACTCTGCCTACAAGCAGTGTTTATATAGCTTTAGGCTTGCCTTCGAGGATATTTTAGGGCTTAAACGGTAAGAATTCGTTCTAGAAATTTCTCCATCCGTCTATGGCACATCGCCAATTTTGTCGCAAAATGGGCGATTTCGCACCAAATATGGTAAATTTGACTTTCTTGCCATTTTTCTGGCAACCCTAAACCCACCCGCCTTTCGGGGAAGCTAGCTTACCGCAGCTGGGCATTTCGTAACAATATACAAGGTAACCAATATGGTGCGTGGGTCATGGCACGGTGTATATCCTTCAAAAACATGACTCCGCTTCGCTAAACATAACTTTATTCACACACACCATATTTTTAACACAACTATTAAGTGGGTTATAAGTTGAATAAGTGGGCCTACCAGCGGCCGAGCGGTAAAGTCGCTGGTAGTTTCGACTGGTTTCGATTCTAGGCGAACAGGCTAGCTGTATGGGGGTTTCCTTGGTTTCCCTCATTTGTAACATGTATATGAGCCAGTTTACATATCCATGTTAACATGTATACGAGCCCCCTTATAAAGTCCTTCACGAAAGCACCCTTCCCATTAGGCAGATAGCCCTTGCGTGCTTTGCTGTAATTAAATTCACCGGCACCCAGACGGTGTAGTGGTTAGGGGAACTTTTGCGAAGGGGCTGAGTTCTAATTCTAGAGAAGGTATGGTTGTAACTGTCCGTCCCCTTCATAGGAGGCAACGGTAGCCGCCTTTTAGGTGCCTCAACAATAAAATGGCGACCACAACTAGCGGCCAATACTGAATAGGTAAGTTCCTGCCATTGCATTAAACAAACAAACAAAAATATGAACCGATCCGGATTAAGCAGATACTAAGAAAGCGGGATTAGCAGAAACTTTCGTCGGAAACTTTCGCAGAAACTTTCGATTAGTAAAAACTTTTATAAATTCGAAAGTTGAATTGCAAGAACAGAACATCTGAAGTACAGTAGTGACCAGCGTAGCACTAGAAAAATTTTAACAGCTAGGAGTTTATTTATACAGTAAACCACTTTTCATAACAACATATCTGTCATTCCAAAACTATGTGTTTCCCTAAACTTTCTTTTCTACAGGTAGTGCCGTAAAACAGTGAAACAAAACAAAGCTGTTGAAGTATAATTTATCAAAGTACGAAAAATAGCAAGAAAAGGTAGTTTTAGATTTATTGTATTTCTTGATAAAAGGAATTTATATACGTCAGAGGAATTTAAAAATGAAGTTGAATACACTGTTCAATTGATCACTGTCAAAAATTCTACTTCTACAATTGAAATAATTGCAGCTTGCTGAAGAATAATCATGAATGATATGGAAAAAAACAGCAGTGTTGTAACAGCGAATTCTACATAATCTAAAAGAAATTAAGAATGCGTACGAAACAAATCCTTGACTCGATCGATTCTACGTCATTAAAATTTTAAGTGAACAAACCTTTTGAAAGATCATGTGAAAGATTCGTCTTTCTTCTTAAAATTGCGGAAAGTAAACTTAGGTTATGCGTATTTTTCAATCCGTATTTGTGCGTACGTATTTGACAATATACAATTAAAAAATTGTAAAAGAAATTTGTGAAAAATAATCGCCCATGTGAAGATTAATCTATATTTTGTTGAGAATAATTGAAACAACAAACTGAGTAATGCTTCTAGTCCTGGAAAAAGAACAGGAAAACAGTTAGAACTACACTGAAAGTAAGTTCTTTGAGCAGCAACTGTTGCATCGTAAATTGGTTTTCTTTAACCGTTCTTGGTTTTGGAGAAAAAATTCTGCCAGTAATGAAATGATATAAGTAAACAGATGCGAAGAAAATGAAAGAGAAAAATAAAACACCATTCTTAGACAACGATGGAAAAAAAGAAATGGCGGATTTCAAAACACTTGAAAAGTCATTCATGCGGACGTCTACCAAAACATTTAACGGACGCAAACTCAATGCTCTGAAAGCTTCGATTTGTGTTAATTGCTTTGAATTCCCATTTATTAGTTGGTGGTTAAGGTATCCGACTACGTTCGTCATCTAGATTTTGGCAAAAAGTGCAAATAAACCTATTATTGGTGTTATTTTATCAGAATACTACTTAAAATGAAAGAAACAGGTTAAAAATATATTAACAAAATATAATTTTCGATTTTTTCGGTGTAAAAGTGTACGAAAAATTAAAAAGGGGGGGGAATTAGCCAAAAAACATAAAATTTGGAGTACTCAATTAAGTACTAATATATTCTACGTCAGTACTGAATTACGAATAACCTGAGTCATGCATTATGAAAGGAATTAGAGTTCAGTTTTCTGGATATTTCAATGTTGGCAACTATGCTTTTGAGAAGCACAAATTGTTCGCAAATTCTGCAACTTGGTTGCTATGTATATACAGTTTAGTACAATTTTGGATATATATAGGCAAATCCATACACATGTATTCGTAACTGGCATATGAGGGAATGAAATGGCACTGAATAGTAATTCTCTTTGAACTATCTTGAACTTGCATTTGTAGTGTTAAATGTCAGAGCATGGCAGTGATGGCTCATTTTGCCTTGTCTTTATCGTCAATTGTCTGGTTTGAATGCTTGAATATCTACTTACTATTAACAACTCAATCAGGATGTCTCGCTTGCTTATCTGGCGGTTGTAGAGAATGGGCGTTGAACTGTGATTTCTGAACTTGACAACCGTTGGAAATGGCCCTGATTCTAACTTCGATTAAAATGATTGATGTTACTGTCTGCATCTCCGACTAGTGTTAGTAATGTTTTTATGATTATTTCTTTAAGCTCTCATGCTCTTGAAATGATCAACTATTAACAGCGTTTTCCTTGTTGTTATATGAATAAAATAAAAGTTAAATACTTTTACACTCCAAAAACCTAAAGGGTAAGCACATCTCCGTGTGTTCCGAAAGATACGATGATATCTGATTTGGATACTTGTATGACGTTGTTTGGTGAATATTTTATTCCTGAAAATTTGGTGTTGTAATCTTTTAAAACAAGAAAGTTATGGAGAGAATTTTTTATTTGCATTTGCAGTCACATTAATGACCCTTTTTTTAATGGCCCGGCGCTTTATTCAATAGCTGGCTTTATATATTATTATATACTTGCACCACTGCAAGGGCCGGAAGTGGCCATTTAATTATGAAAGCACTTAATAGGTGGCCACCGTCCCCCCTCCCCTGTGAAAGTCATGGAGGTAGGAAGGAGGTGGTTCATGGAGGTGGTTTCTTACCTCCATGATGAAAGTACGGACAGTTACAGACATGCCTTCTTCGGGATTCGATCACAGTATCGGCAAGGCGGCTTAATGGCGCCTTCTGTAACAGAATATTCTAGTGATTGGTGCTGTTCATTGAAATTTGCTGTTATTCTTCTGTAGTTGATTCAGCATTTGATTTAAATTTTCTTATTTACTTACATCATACATCTATTTATATAACATGCCAGCCATTTTTGAAAGTCAGGTTCAATGAAATATTTGAAGAGATATAATGTTCATGGCTTATAAGTTTAAATGTTGATCTATATTGGGCAGAGTTTTCTAGGGTGTAATTATTAGAAATAAGAATCAAAACTTCTAGTAATCGCACTCAGATTCAGATTAAATTTTTTATGTGAGTACACATAAAAACATTTGACGGATATATATAAGCTAAACCGGAAAACATTCTGTGAATATATACAAAATAGTCAAAAAGGCACAATGTCACCATACTATTTATTATTCGAAATTTATGTTACCGTATATATAATAGGTCGTAATTGGTATAAAGATGTGTTAAGGAATTGTGAAAGAATTCTGAAAATAATAACGCGACACGTGTTTCTAAGTTCGTGAATATGTGCTGCAGGTATTATATCCGATCAGAGCCAGTGCAAACGATGCGATCGCGCCCGGCGACAGAATTCGGAAGCGTTATTATTATTATTATTATTATTATTTTTAATTTAGAGAGGTAACGAGCAGTAACATTTAATGATGATAAAATTTTTAGAATTTAGAAGATGTATAAGGCAGTAGAATTTATAGACGGCTAATTATTTTGCTATATTAGAGAAATGCGAGACCGCAGAATTTAAGATTCGCAGAAGTTGCATCGTGTGGCAAAAAATGCCGTGCATCCGATTGAACAGATTCCACTGCTGTTTCGATTTAGTTCGCCAAATCTAGGAGATTCTCGGAGAAAATAAGTGTATAAACAAAGTATTTGTCATGCTTGCTTCAAAAATGAATTGCTTAGTCTCGGATTTGAATGCTTCAAGAGCCACATCCAAACTTGATGATCCGACTTAAATACCAAGATGCAAGTGCCTTTACTTCGGGCTCTTGTTGCTGCTGGTGAATCAGCTATGAAATAGCTGCTGAATATTTCTACCCCCATTATTTACTTATAAGGAATTTTTTTAAAAAAAATCCCCCTTAATTTCAGGTTTGTTGCGACAGTGACGCTTGGTTATAGAATTAATTAATTAACAAGAGCCATGAAGATAAAACTTGACTCTTATCTTCCGTCTGATTCATCTTAGATTTTATTGCCGCGTTTAAATTTTTCGCAAAATTTCTTTAGCCCATTCTTAATTTCTTATGTTATAATAATGATCTTTTGTTATAAAATGCTAGAACAGGCCAAGGCGTCCCAACATAGATTCAACATTGGGATATATCAGTTATTACAGCTGTCTTATTCATGTTGTATTAATGCATATTTCGGTTTATGTTCATAATGTATGTGAAGGTATTTAGGAACTGTTGTACTATGATTTTGTAATTCTAAACTAATGAATGGATTGTATAGAGAACTAACTATTTTATTTACGGTAATTACTACATTTACAGCCAAGTAAGCGTTTCTCTCTATATACAGTAGGTGGCACTGTATTCTGACTTAACAGCTATCATATTTATTTTAAAATTAAGAATGTTACTATTTATTATTTATATATACATTTAAAAAAATATAAATATAAGTGATGTGGTATCCATGCAATGAAAACTGATTTAAGATATTGTGAAGAATATTTATTAAAGTTTTTTTATCAAGAATTTTTGCTACTATTGTCTTTTTCTACATCTTCTCGGATTGGGTTCAGATGTAAAATGCCGAAAGCATTTAAATATGGCCATTAGATGTACACACATACGATATTTGGTGATGGTGAAGAAAAGATATTTTTGAATAATGAATATTACAGTTGCTTCGATTTTTTGCGGTCGTGTAGAAGAGACTATCAATGTCAATGTGAAGGATAAAATAGGAACGTCATCATTCGTTTGACAGATCTTTGTATTGCATTTGTTTTCATGTTATAGTAGTTTCACTTTATATCCTGGGTTTACTGTTTGCGTAGAATTTTGTGAGTTCCATCCATCACTTTGGATAGCATTAAAATTAAAATATTATTTTTTTGCGTCGTTTTGATTTTTTTGTCTTTCACGATCATTTTATTCAAATGAAATAAATGTTCCAAATTAAACTGCTTTTGTAATAGTCTTTTTTGATAAAACTATCGTAGCATGTGTTTTGTCAAATATACTCTCAAATGGTGATTTGCTTAATAATTTCCGATGCTATTCGATAAAGTAATTGTTTATATCTGATTGCAGTAGAATTCATAATTTAATGAGAAAATTCGCTTGAGTAATTATTTCTCTGCAAAATTACCCTAAGGCCGGTAAATGCTGTTCACCCGACTTCCTACTATTAACTTGTTTAATAGTCATCTAAAGATGATCGTCTATTTGCTAAACAAAATATAACCAATTAAGTGGCTACAATATCTTCGCTGAATTACTACCAGGTAATTAATGTAATATTGTGTAATTATTATTAAAGAATTAATTCATCTTAACGCGCACTCTGCTGAGCTAAATTTAATTTTAAATTGCCTTTTCATATAATGTTTGAAACTTCCCTTTCCGCTTTTTAAAGCTTCAGTATAAACGAATTTATTGCATTCTGAGATTATTACATTATGTATTATCCTTAAAAAATAGGTTAAAATATGTTATATTAATGTTATTAAAAATTCATTGCGAAAGATAGAATTTGTCGTACGCTTAGATTCCATATATAATCACTTCAGAGATTTTTTTTAAATAAATTATTTGTAAGAATTTTCCTATTTTATCTTTTCTTTCAGTTTGTGTTGTTTTAAATTATACTTCAAACATCGCCTTAACATATTCTTGTAGTTCTAATTAGTGCTGGATTTTGCGTTTTCTTTCATTAAAAAAAATGGAGGTATTTTATTTATGTGAAAATTATAAGGTATTTCCCCCGCCTTCCTAGCAGGCCTTCGTGGTGTAGTGGTCTGCACACTCAGCGCGTAATTGAGAGGTCCGCGGTTCGAATCCCGGCGAAGGCGTTGCATATTTTTCATCTTGCCTGCTTCCAAAAAAATACCTAATGTCTCTACAAAATGTCTGTCGTCTTTTCAGTTATTTCAGGTGTGTGATTTTCGTTTTTAACTATACAAAAGAGAACAACAGAGGAAGAGAAGCGATGTATTAGTCATATCGATAAGGAGATGGCGATCGTATGCCGGTGTTGATTCTACACATGTCGGTCAAATGTCATAGTTATCTTAGACCTCTGGCAACATTGTGAAGATTATAAATGTACACTGCGCAAAAGAAAAATAGGACAGTTCTATATCTCCCGTTCTACTGGGCCAAGATATGCAATACAGACTGACAGCAGAATAAATAAGTAAAAAAAAAATTAAATAAAAAGATGGAAGTAAGAGTAAACCGTACCTCTAGGTGAAAAAACTGTTGAGAGGTGCAAGCTTTCAACGCCTTGTATGGCTTCTTCCTTACATTGCACATTAGTTGAATGGGAAACATGATTTACAGATGCACATTATCCCAATAGGTATTCTTTATTTTCATGGTACTTACAGAGGTTCTCTTTCGCGATGAAATACTTATTGATCATCGATACCAAGTTATTCTTATTTAATTGTAACAATAATTAATACTATTTATTACTATTGGCTTTCATAATGCATTTTATGTCAGTATTTAAACTCATAATGCGAAATAGAATGGGGAAGGGGGGGAAAAACTTATCTAATCGTTGCCACATGTTATATTCAAATACTATTAAAAAAAAGTCTGAAAGATTTCAGATTTTAAATTACGTCCAAAGGGGCGTTTTTTAACGTTTTCAGTGTTACCTTTATTTATTAAATATCATGTTCTTCGCACTGAAACCATAAAATTCACTCCAATAGCGATGTCGAAAAATAATTTTAAAATGAGCTTATCTTTAAAATTTCCGATACACATTTCCTTGCGCTGGAGACAAAAGGTTCCCCCCCTCTCCATAGATTGTTGCCATTACTCGCTTTCAAATAGTTGAATTTGTTACTCAGAAATTCAGTAAAGTTTTACAAAATATGAATCGATCATAAAACAAATTCCAAATTTGGGCTTCCACATGCCCATATTCGCAGTAGAATTACGTCATTCAAAATTCGATGGCTCTATGTACCGTTGTTTCATCACAATGCAAGAAATATACATATATTTGTGCAGATTTTTCATTTTTAATTTCTTCAAATATAATGCAGGATTCTAACATTTGGTGGCAACAGTTTGAAAAGTGAAACGGACGTTTATAGTGATTCAACGCAAAATCGCAAAACGAAAACAGTAGTCCTTCAGAAACAAAGCCCTTTTGGACTAATAAAAAGATTAAAAAGCGGTAAAAATATGCTAGTATTTGATTAGATTAATTAATTTAACCAAAGGAAGTCGAGATCTGTCTGCGTCTGGAGAAGATGCCTTCTTGAAGGTTTTTTAGGGAAATAGGCTGGTAATTTATGTTACACATAGAGAACGAGAATTTTCTTGAAATTTTCCCGTTCGTCAGTATAACTTAAGTCGAAATACAAATATTCAGAAATCTTACCGCTCGATCGCTGGTAGGCTAATTATAATTTATTAGTCTGTTAATTAACGTAAGTGTTAACTAATACGCTATTTTCTGTTCCGTTATTATTCTTAATATCTTGTGAAGTTTTTTTAGGACAAGAAGGAGCGGGATATTAAAATTTTATCACTGGTTTGTACAGGTAATAAATAGTTCCACTGCACTGACTGTACAGTTCCGCTCCAATTTTAATAAAATTGTTGTTGGAGATTTAATTCTTTGAAAAGGAATCGGGTTGCAAAGGGAGATAAAAAAATTAATAATGCTGATAATAATGGAAATACCATTATCCATTATTTGATCCATATTTTTTAATTTTATTTAAGAAGAAATATCAAACATTTTTGTACCATATTCCTAAACTCGGTTTAATGAATGCAGATTATTTACAAAAAATATAAATAAATTTAAAAATAAAAATAGTGAAAAAGTTTGACTCCCTTTCTTTATTTTTTTGTAATCAAATATTTTAATGATTTTTTGTTTCTGTAATCAAATATTTTACTGATTTTTTGTTATCTTTTATGTCTTTTATGAATATAGATTTATTTGAAAAAATAAATTTAATCTTAAAAAATTAAGTTTTGCAGAAAATGACGCTTTTATAGATCTTTAACTTATTATCTTATAGAGCTCACTCCCTTTGGTAATATAAACTAAATGAGAGCTCTGGAAGACGTACTCAAACTATTGCTATGTTTTGGAAAATAGAACAGAGACTTGGGAAAGAGTATAAAATACTCTTTTTTTATCTCAGATAAATTAACAACAGGCACAGCTTGTGCTTCCAGAACCAGCCAGCATTTGTGGTGTAACTCAAAGTAAAGAAGACACAATAACACGCCGAACAAATACTAATTCAGAAGTCAAACAACAAAAGTCAGCGTTATATTTTCAAATTTTCACAGGACTAGTTTCGATGGTTTTACCGAACCACCATCCTCAGCTGCAAAAGCGCAAATGAACGAGATAGGATATAATGATCAGATAAGATAAAAAAGCCTGGACAGAAAATATCAGATGGCGCCACCAGCTTATTTTATCCAATGTTACACAGACAGAATGAGCACAAGTTGGCTTAGACCTGATATCAACGAGAACAGCCTATTGCGAGAATAACGCAACGCCACAGAATAACTGCTATCATGGGATTCAACTAGTAACGTGGTCTTCAGCAGGCGGAACACACTCTGATTCTACTATCCAAAAATTTCCTTTAAACAGTATCTCTTTCTACTTCATTTGAAGCCCAGCGAACTAGAAATTATTATTCTGGCAGGAAAACGCAAAGCGAGAACGAGAGTAAAGGTAATTAACATAAAATAATTCGTTAGTAAAACTAAATGCATTCCTTTTATCCTTTTAAACCTTTTACTCGAGATAATTTTTATATCAGCAAATGGTCTTAAATCTTCTATAATCAAATCAGATGAATATGGTGAATGCCGAATCACTTTTGACCTTAATAAAACCTTACATAATTTTTTAATATTCACTAGGCCTTTTTACATTATTATTATTGGAAAAGTTTTAAGAGTGAAACGTCTTTTTAGTGTTTTAATCTTCACATATAGAACGCCACACTGTCCGCATTGATGTCTGTAGCTATGAATTATATCTAAAAGATATTAAAAATTTCTAAAGCTCTCAACTTTCCATTATCCGTGATATATGTGATGGATCATGTTGACATGTGCAAGACACGCCCATGGGCGCACCCAAACTTCGTCGTATTCAAATGTTTTATGAAAAGAAATGAAACAAAAGTTGCTGTTGAGAATTTTCTAGTCATAAATTCAATTAAGTACATATAATGAACATGTAATAATCACACAATAAAAAATCTGATGTGAGCATCAATCACATCACTTCCTTGCACGGCCTGTTAAATTATACACATTTTTTCTTCATTTCATTTAAACTTAATTCCTGGAATATTCTAACTTTATTAAGCGATTTTTCAAGGCAAATTGCAAATGATATCAAAAACTGTAAATTTTGAAATCAAATATCCCGGTCAGTTTTTGTCTTACGGGAGTCAAACTTCTTATTAACTTTGTCTTTCCCTAACGAGTGTAAAACTTTTCAAAATATAAGTATAGGAACCGGAAGGTGGCATTAAAAGTTAGATTTCGTTATTTGCCGAAAATGACTGACCTACATGAGCGCATTACATCTCCCATTCAAGCTCATGCACCATACAATATTTCACCTTTTCTCTGGAAATTATAATGCCATTGAAATCATTAACAAAAATAAAGAGAAATCACAGCAAAAATGTGACTTTCGCTTGCTATTAAATCTGTTATTCAAAATTTTTCGTAAGAAAAGATGTATAGGTTGAATAAAAGTGCAGCATGTAAAAAATAAAGTCTGCATTATTTTTTTTTTCAAATGTTACAAAAAGGGGCACATCAAAATTTTTTTAATTCTTTCATTGATGAATATTGGGTATGAAGCCCCGCCATGATTGCTTACATGCTTGATTATGAAATGTATCTACAAGACCCTTCCCCCCCCCCCACGAATGTTTTGTTAAAGGATGACAACTAATTTCTTTTTGTTAAATTTAGGGTAAATAAAATTGAGATTTTTGGCAGGAAGAGTTAACATAAGTGTTAAATTTATTAAAGCTAACGCAAAACATGTTTCATTGCAAGTTATTGCAAGCTGTGGAGTTACTAGGTTATATCGATACAGAAAACGTGAAAAACTCCCTCATCGATGTTCGAATTCCTGAACTCTCGAATACGCGTCAAAATGTACTTCCAGTTATACCATGAAGCCATCCGAGAGAAAAGGACTTATATACTCTCCCTTTAAAGGGCGACTGAGGATGAGGTGGATCCAATTTCCAAATCGTGGTGGTGATGAATTATCGTCTGCCACCTTTAAGTTACCCCATCAGGTTATATCTGTGCAAGAACTTGAAAAATGGGCTGTGCCCTCGGCAGGATTTTTAACTCCTGACCTCCCGAATACGCGAGCGTGCTTTCAGTTGGCATCACAAAGACATATTAAAGGAGGGATAAAATAACTACCTAATAAAGAATTTTGCTTAATTTCAGGATTATCCCGCGAAAAAGGAAGTACTGAATGTAAAATTATTTCAGTTTCCCTGCAAAGTATTTTTTTAAGACTTGCTGAAATTTTCCGTTTTTATTGTTGTAGAGTCATTAGGTTAATTGGAAGCAGAACAGATGAAAAATATGCAACCGCCTTCGCCGGGAATCGAACCACGGACCTCTGGAATACCGGCCCAGGGTGCTACCGTTACACCACGAAGGCACGCTAGGAAAGTGGGAGAAATACCTTATATTGTATGTGTTCATTTATAAACATTTTCAAACGTTACATTTTTCTTGGGTGTTTCTTGCATTCTGATATTGTAAGAAAATTCGAATGAATGACGCTACGTAAATCCTTCTTTTATTAAGATTGCGCAATACGTCCATTTACAGTTGTAGACTTCCTGCTTCCTTCAGTGATTATGCGAATTTTTGAGTATGTATTATATGAACCCTTACGCAAAGATTATGAAATGTTTTCCCATGAAGATTGCAGCATACGTTAAATGGGTATTTTGCTTTGAATATCAAATAAAATACTCAGGTATATGAAGTATATGTCGTAAGCCGGAATAACGTGTATGGTGCTTTATTGGCTTATTATGGTACAACCTTACCTTTCGCTAAAAGAGAAAAAAAGAGTCATTGCATAAAGCACACATTCAAAATGCATTATTAAAGGCATTAAGAAATCTGAATATATCTGATACAGGAAAGATTTAAAATTCCATCGGGGGTGTTACATGACAGTCAAACATTTTCGCAAAGCTATACTTATGAGATGGTCTCAACTAATCCGATGTATGTCGTATGGAATGCGATTGGTTATCGCGGTTGAGCCGTGTGTATTGTAGCTGCGAGTCCTTTCGTTGATATGATTGATCGTTGTGTTTGTTGTTGGGGGCCTTTGTTGCTGTATGGGGAGTCGCGCTATAACGATGTTCGTATATGTATGCCCCTGGTCCACGGAGGTGTTCCTTGCCTCATTTGAGCTCATCTCGGCCACTAGATTATGTGCCCCTTTGTCTGTTGCTATTTGTTCGTACGTGTCGCCACCTTTCAGCGCAGATGGGCAGTGCGGCACAACGAGATCCTCGTGTCCTTGAAAATTGTAAATGACTTTGAGATTTGATCGTGAGTATCTTATGTAGCTGTCAGACATCGTTACCGCTGTCGCAAAGCGGCTGATTGGTCCTTGAGATAGCTACATACACCTTTGTTTAAGTTGTTCTGATAATTCTTATATTTAAAACCTTCTTTTTGCGGTGTAATACATTGTGATATGCAGACGATAGGCGCAGGAGTGGTAAGGGCGATAATACATGGAGCACAGTTTTTGAATATATCAAAGTTCATACGGAATTACGTATGCCAATTTTAATTTTCGAAATTTTCAAACGAAATTCATTTTATTGGAAAATTTCATGAGGATAGCTGGCCGATCAGTAGCGCGAAACTGTGCATGGGATCCTACTCCTGGAGGTTGAATGAGCTACTATGCATGTATTCATGTGCAGAACAACTCCAATTATACGAACTCCGGCTATCCGAATCGCTTTCATAATCAACTGGAGAAGAGAAGGAAAAGCAAGCCCAAGACAAGGGGAAAAAAGAGACAGGAAAAGATGAGGGTGACGTGTCACTTGAGGAATTAAGAAATATTCTTTTGAAAATTCCTGGATGTTCAGAAGTTTGTGCAGCGGAATAGATGATTTGTGATTCGTCAGACACTGGATTTCAAATTCTAAATGATGATGAACTTAATAAAAGTGTAAGAGAAGAAGGTGTCGAGCAAGAAGATGGCCTTAATGTTGAAGCTGACACGGGGCCATTAACTAGTGAAGCGTTCACCGGCCTTGAAGTGGATGGAGCGTCAGGACGAGTGTGACCTGTCAAGTGGACGTGTCATTGTCAAGTGGATACGCAACTAGGCTGCTCGAAAACGGATGAAGACCGTCAACAGCTTACTTTGACCGAGATGTTCAGCAAGCAATGGCTTTCAGCACTTGTAAGTACTGTACAGTACGCCTTATAACATGTACGCAAAAGTGGTGCCTTTTCATTTTAATTAATTAATGGCTGTATATATCAGCAATAAAAGAAATGTTTAATCGGCTTTGATGACTTTGCTCTCTTTATGCATCAAGATTTAAATCATTACACACTCAAAGAGAGTTTTTAAATTAGACATGATGTATCCAGCTAACCTATGTAAGGGCCTTTCTACTTGAAAAGGTTGTTTGATTCTAACAAGATGCTTTAGGTAAATTAATGGACCCAAAAAAATCATGTTTTCATGTTAACCCCTTCGCGCCGACTGTTACGTCTACGTGCCAGCAACGAACACACTTACTTCCCGGCCGACACGCAGGCGTGCCAGAGTTTTCCCGTTCTCCACCGACTGTCACGTATTTGTGCCAGTGTCCTGGAACGTTTTTCAAACTATAATTTCTGCCACAAGATGGCACATAATGGTTTCAGATACATGTATATTAGACCTTCTACTTGAAATGAGAGAAGCATGACTCGCATACGCGTGTTTTTGATTATATAAACAAAAGGGGAAATAAATGTTTCCGAATGGCGTGATTTATGACGTCTCTTTAAATCGCAAGGAAGAAAAAATAATTAATGTTAGGTTGGCCATGAATGCCTGTAATTCGCGTTTATTCTTAGATGTAAATGAACGAAATTTTGATTTTCAGGAAATTCAGCGCGCCAAACTTAACGTCTTTGGATTAGATGTATCATTCATAAAGCGCATTTTTATTTAAATTGTTAGTTAATAACATGCAGATTAAATATGAAAGAACGATATCTTACTTTTTTTGAGAGGCAATAGACTCCAGAAATGTGAAACAATGCATTAAGGTGAAACAACAAAATCGTATTTCGAGACTAATAACCCTTTTGGGGTATTAATGGCGATTTTTTTATACCTAATGCACGGAGTATAAAGACTTTATACTCTTTGCTATGAACAGGGCATGTTTGTCGCGAAGAAGGTATTTTATTTTTATTTTATTTAAAATATTTTAATATCAGGAAAGTAAAGGAAAGCAGCAAATACTGTATTTAAATAAGATGCAATATTTCACGATCATACACCTATTATTTTTAAAGATATTAAACTTAAAAAATGTGTTATATGTTTTGTATATTTAGACATTATGAATATGCACGCGACTCCGAAGCTAAAGTAAAAAATTAGATTTTTTGAAAATGTTTTTAAAATATAAAGATCTAAGATAATACATAATTTTTTTAAGTTTGTTTAAAATTTTAATTTTAAAATATCCCTTTTCCGTTATGCACCTGCCAGATATTTTGGCCAGCTTTTTTTTTTTAATTGCAAACAATTTCTAGTTATAAGGATAGTTTATTTGTGACAAAAACACAAAAGCACATATACAGCAGGACACGCCATCACCTGGCTGGTTTGTGCCAAAAAACCTGGCAGGTGCACAACGAAAAAGTAACTTTTTTTTGGAAGGGGAGGGCAGAAGATTAAATATGAATTACAGATTATATACGAGAGACAAGAAGACATTTATTTCAAAAGGAAGTATTATCAAATATAAATCGAACTCGATTTTTCCATTGTAGGATAGTGCATATGAAAAATTGTTTTATAACAAGAAATATATCCCAGTGTGATAATTCCAGAAAATATCCTTTTATCAGCAACAAATTTCGACTACGATAATATTTTTCTAAACATAAGAAGTATAATCTCTCACATTAGTTCAATAAAAAAAATGCATATTTTGAAAATTTGACAGTAATAATACTTTGTCTGAAACTAAGAACATTATTATTAGAGTAAGAATGAGAGATTTAATTTAACAGTAGCCAGAAGGCCGTTATCAGTGCCCCCTTATCAATGTGAAAGTTAAAAAAAAAAAAAAAAAAAAAAAAAGGCTATAACCTTTCAGATTTTATATTACTGTAGATTCGATATAGTTAGATATTATATTATAAAATTCAATTCAATAGCAATATCACAAAATAATTTAAAAAGAGCATATCTTTAGAATTTCTGATACACAGTCTTGTGCTCTTCCCCCCCCCAATATGGTGTTGCCATTGCTAACTCTGAAATTGTTGATTTTGTTAATCAAAATTTTGTTAATGTTTTACAAAATATAAAATAGATAACAAAAGAAATTCTAAATTCCTAATTTGGGTTTCCAGGTGCCCATGTATTTGGGTGGAGGACTACATTATTCAAAATTTGATGTCTCTATGTACCATTGTTTTTTTTTCACAATGTGAGAAACACTCTTGCAGATTCTTCATTATTTAGTTTCTTAAAATATAATACAGGGCGATAATGCTTGGTGGCAACAGTTTAAAAAGTGAATCAGCACAGAAAGTGAAACAGCTTAAATGCTGTTTTGAGAGTATAAGCCCTTTGGGTCTGACATCCCTTTTGGCTAAAAATAGGCAAGTTGACACCTGCATCTTTCTTCAGAAATCTGTTTGATGCATTGTATATTCATAATTTTTTTTTATTTTTTATTTTTTTATTTTTTTTTTTTTTATTATTATTATTATTAAATAGGAGAAGTGAAAAATATGCAGTTCCCTTGCTGGGACTCCAGACCTCTTGAGTATGCATCGAGTATGCTTCCATTTATATCATGGAGGCATGTGGAACAGAAAGAGAAAATACTGTTTTAGTGTATTTTCCTGTAACTTAAAAATCTACTGAATTTAGTTAACACTGCAGAATTAAAATTTTGAGTATTAATTGTAAAGCAACTTTTTTATAAAATTTGTTATATAGATATAACGTTAAACATAGAATCCGTTTACTTGTGGGTAATTGCAGATTGTAATTTTTAAAAAAACCCTGAAAACCAAATTTGTATGGAATTTAAAGTACTATTTTTCAAATGTGTTCTACAAAGTGCTGTTCCATCTCCCTGCCAAGATTGTTGTTTTGTGAAAAAATTTTTACAAGACGCTTGCATATAACATGTATCTTCTATCTATTAAATATAGTAAGGTGTATATAGTTCTATCTACTAAATATAGTAATGTGTGCAAAAAATACAAATTGAATTTTAGCAGCTGTCCAGTTCACATACAAGATTCCCTTTTCTCCCCCTTGTTTGCAGTGTACCATGCTATATTTCATTTCAGTTAGTTCATTAAAATATTATTCAGTTTCACTGTGCTAAGCAAAACAGAAGATTACATAAGTGAGAAGTACTTTGAAGACATTATTCAGCACTTTTGCCTCCACAATCTTAAAAAAAACAAATATTAATATACTCATATGATAATTTTTTTTACAGGCTGATAGTGACCCATTTCATAATTATGAGTATTATTCTTCTGCTTTTCTTCTTTGTGCCTTCATTTATTTGTTTATTTTCTATCAAATAATTCAAAAGTGGTTTAAAATTACAGTTGTTGAAACAACATAGTCAAAATTATGAGGCCTTTTTTACTGGTTTATTCAAATTTATGGTATATAGTATTATATTGCAGGATGTTTTTTGAAATTTAATAAACAGCAATATATTTCTTTATTAGCTCACGAGCATTTCATTTTTGCTTTTAGGCATTGACTACTCCCAGTGCCTTCCAGGGTGCAGCAAGGGAATTGTTAGAATGGTGTGGCGATCCTAGAGCATTCCAGAAAGTATTTGAACAGAATCTCATTGGGTGCTTAACTGTGAGTATGCATATTTACATTATCTTTTACTCGAAGGCAAATAAATGGCAGATGTGCCTTGACTTTTAAGAGACATTCCAGATATTTCTATAATTTTTAAATTGTCTAAAAAGTTAATTATTTTCTTTTCCAAATTTTTAAAATATAAAATTACGAAAGGAACAAAATTTTGTTTAATAATTCTTTTGGGGGGAGGGGGGGGCTTTTTTTAAGAAAATCACTGTACCATTATTTCATTAATTTGCATAACTAAGCTCTGCTTTTGTGTGACCACATTTGAATGCTTATGATGTTAAGTCAGTATGAAAGTCTTGATTATCATTAATATGATCATATGCTTGATTATTGAATTAATATGATGTTTGATTGTATTACTTTATCGTTATCACTGTAATTTAATTAACTAATAATTAAGTTAATCAAATTACAACAAAAATGGTAGAGTAACCATTGTCGCTGTAAACCATTATCCAGCTTAGTTAATTAAATTACAGCGATAATGGTAGAGTAACCATTGTCACTGTAAACCAATATCAATAAACCTTTAAGTGCTTCATTGGATTTTTTTTTCAAGAAATAAATAAAAAAAAAAACTTTGGTCTAAAATATATGAGTTTATATTTTACACAGCATATAATAAGCTAAAACCATGAAAACAAAATTTAGAAAAGTAAAGTGTATTTTTTTAATAAATGATATAGTAAATTGTTAGGGTATGTTATTAAAAATTTTATATAACCCAAAGCAATCATATCTGCTACACTGAAACAAAATAAGGAGGCCTTTGTAAACATTATTACCTCAGGCCACGAGTTTTGTCAGGTTCGGATTATTCCTTTTTCTTGCATTACTAAAGTAGGTATCTGACTTGCTCTTGTGGTTGCAATACAAAAGTACAGAATGTTGGTATTAAAAATGAGTACAGACATAATGTCATTATCCTACTGTCTTTTAAACTAGTACTTATTGGATGTTGTTCAGCTCATTTTGATAGATTAGTAACATACCAGACACGAGGAAAAATCTTTGTTGAGCTATTTTATATTGATATCGAGGCATCTGTTAAAGTATCAGTCATATTTGTTTCTAACAGATATTTAAAAAAATTAACTTGGAATTCTGTAAATGAAAGTTATAGCTAAAATTTATATTCTACATTTGGTATTTTTTTTAGGAAATATGTATGTTTATCATCAGTATCAAGTCAGAAACCTAAAAAGAATTCTTAAATTTTCCTGCATATACTATATAAGGAAATAAGCTTGATAGTATACCTTAAATGTACTGTTAAAAATAAAGAAAAAAAAATATTTGTAATGTAGAAACTTCACGAAGAGTTTAGTATTAAAATTTATAAAAAAAAAAGAGAGAGAGAAAATATAAGAAATGTTATGTATAAAGAATCATACAAATGTTTTGCTCTTCTTCTTAAATAAAAGTACCTTCTGGTTGTTGCCAGGTCACAAAACTAAATCTTTGCTATTGGAAAAAACTTAAGCTTCCGCTCAAAAGAAAATTTTAGTTTTGTAAGTCTTGGCATTCATTTCTGCTTTTATTTTAACCTAACATTACTTAAACAGAAAAATACTACCATTTTAATGAAGTGAAAAATGCAAGTACATGCAGAGGATAATAGTTTGTATGTTACTGCATTATTCTGTAATATTTCATTATCATTATTCAGTTTTATTTCTGATACAAATTACAATATACAAAAAGTAGAAATAAAAGTTTTGAAGCTACATCTTACAGAACAGTGTTTTTCAAAATAATAATTTGAGGGGCCCATCATTGATAATAAGAGTGCCTCTCAGTGAATCAGACCACAAATTTTTAATGGATTGTGAAAAAGTTGTGAAAAGTATATATTTATGATACAGTCAAAAGTCGTTAATCCGGACTCGTCGGGACTTCGGCGATTCCGGATTATCGATTTTTCCGGATTATAGATCATCAGTTTAAATCTCGTAAGATGGCATGCACAAATTCTAAAATTAAAAATATGAAACCGTATTTTAGGAAATAAAGAACAATTATGATCTAAAGGGTATCAAAATTTACAAAAAAGAAGATTAATATTTATTTGTTTACTTTATTAAACATTTCTTTCAATGTAAGTTGTTTCGTTTTATGTGATAATACTTTCTCTTTAATTCTATAAACAGACATAACTTCTTGTTCAGTTAGAAAGCTCCGCTGTTCAAGTCCCGTAATTGCTGTGCCGAGAATACCGACTAACTTGTCAATCGAAATTTTTTCATTTTCACTAACCTCTCTGTCACCTTCTTCATGTCTTTATCCATTTTTTGCAGCAATTCCACTTTTTGTTTGACGGACATCGAGACATACTTCCGTTTTGTAGATCCTTTGGGAGCTCCAGAATCGGAAATTGACATAATCGAAAGCTCAAGTTTACTTTTATAAAATTGCTCTTACAGTCTGCAAAAAATAATAAGCTGCATCCAATTCGAAGATTAAGGAATAACGCAAGCATCAACATTAACTGAAATAGATAATTGTATAATTTTAGTTTATACCGTCCGTTATACGTTAAACGCGCACGCGAAAACGTATTCTGCACTTGCGCACACGCATATGCGCGTGCGTGTAAAGGTCTTACGTGCACACGTAAACGCCTGTGCGCATGTGTCAACGCGGCGCATGCGCAGAAAATTTTTAGCTTTGAGGTCCGGATTATAGATCATTCCGGATTATGGGTGTCCGAATTAACGACTTTTGACTGTATCACAAATTTTTTAAAACCAAAATATCCCAATATTATTTCTGTTCAATATGCTGCTGCAAAAGAATGAATCAAATGTAGATAAAATAGGAAGAAATTTAGAACCAAAAACATGAAAGAATTGAAATTTTAAACGAGTTAAATTCCTAAATCTGCCAATAAGTCAAAAGTCTTTAATCCGGACCAGTCGGGACTTCGGCGATTCTGGATTATCGGTGATTCCGGATTATCGGTTTTTCCGGATTATAGATCATCAGTTTAAATCTGGGAAGATGGCATGCAGAAATTATAAAATTAAAAATATGAAATGTAATTTATGAAATAAAGAGCAATTATGATCTAAAGGTTATCAAAATTTACAAAAAAAAATCTTAATATTTATTTGTTTACTTTATTAAACATTTCTTTTAACGCGCGCATGTGTAAAGCATACATTACTCATAGTCGAAATTAGAAAATTGCAACCAGAAAACTATTTGATGCATATTCGTGATTTATAATGACGAGAGATTTGATTTAAATCATATCAAAGACGGAGTACATCGAGATGAAATACTACATTTAGTAAGGAATTATAAGCCGAATAAAATAAAAACATCTGCCCTGAAGATAAGGATAGTGCTGACAGATCAACTTCCAGTTCATTGCGCACTGCGACGTTTCTCTCTCCCGCCCCCCGCAGAACAGCCTGAAATTGATTAACAGATTTCCAGAGTTGTAGCTAGGGTTTTCAGCACCCAGGGACAACTGAAGATTTCGCACCCCCTACTGCTTGCCAAGGATGGAAAACATTTAATTCTAAAATGTTTTAACATCAGTTTGGCGCCCCTTGGATTCTTAGTACATTCTTAGTACTTAGTACATCTGCGCCCGGGGGCAGATGCCCCCTTGCCCCCCTCTAGCTACGCCCCTTCAGATTTTGGAATGGTTAAAGAAACAAATCACCTCTCTGTCACTTTCTTCATGCCTTTATCCATTTTTTGCAGCAATTCCACTTCTTGTTTAATGGACATCGAAACATGCTTTTGCTTTGTAGATCCTATGGCAGCTCCAGAATCGGAAATTCTTTTTGACATAATCGAAAGTTCAAGCTTACTTTTATAAAATTGCTCTAACAGTCTGCAAAAAATAATAAGCCGGATCCAATTAAAAGGTTAAGGAACAACGCAATCTGCAACATTAACTTAAATAGATAATTTTAGCTTAGCTTATACCGTCCGTTGTACATTAAACGGGCATGCATAAACGCGTTTACGCATGCACAGAAAGTTTGTAGCTTTGAGGTCCGGATCGGATTATGGACGTCCGGATTAAAGACTTTTGACTGTAATATTTATTTATTATATTTATTATGATGATATGTATTCTTCTACAAAACTCTCTATCTCTCCACCCCCCTTTTTTTCCAGAGCAACTATATGTTGATTGCAATAAATTGCTGTGTCAGATAACATCCATTGCAAAATGCTTTAAAAAATACATGCACAATAACTTTTTAAATGATTTATTTTCTTGCATTGATGAGCGGAATATTTTTATAATACCAAAGACTTATAATTTTTTAAACATAGTTAGTTATGAATAACATGTTATCATGCTTCTGACCGTCACTTGTAATAGAATTCACTTGTAACGGAATTTATTGCTCATTAAAAAAAAATTTTATCTTTGATGTATAAAAGAATAGTGAATGTGGAAGTCATTTAGCAGTCAATATGAATTCTTTCAAAATAAAATTCAGTTTATTGTTTAGAAAACAAAGTAGGAAATAATTCTCTGCAGGACAGTATAGTAGCAGAAGCTATAAAATCAATGTAGAACGAAATGATGATAGAAAGCTGCAGTTTTCCCCTATCTTTCTGCATTTATTACTCATTCCAAAATTTAATAAGAACAAAATTGTTTGGACAAAATACAAATTTCTCATCAGAAATATTATTGTTGCCCAATGACACATTCTAGTTATAAAAAACATTACTCAAAAATGGTTCTTCAGAAATAATTCAAATTAATGTCATCATAAGATGCTAAGCAGCATAAATTTAGGGCAGTAAAATATTAAAGTGATAAATTTCTTATAATGTTAATGAGAGTAAATTATTTCCTAAAATAAAGATTTATGAATTTTGATTTCTCTTTCCATGTTAAGGTGATCAGTCAAGTTTCACAAAAGCAAGGCTTTGATCTTGATCTTGGCTACAGGCTACTTGCTGTGTGTGCTGCTCAAAGAGAAAAATTTACTCCAAAATCAGCAGGTGAGTTTTCTTGATGTTTTTTACATTTTTCAGAGAGGTGTTATTTACAGATATTTTTTTTCTTTCTGTTTTAAATTATTTTATTCTGTTCTAAGAGATTTTAAATATCTTCATAAATCAGATTTATGAAGTTTTCCTATGTTACTTTTTTATCTTAAATAATTTAATTTTTTTAATTGCATTATGGCTGTAATAGCTTTATACTATTTCAAATTGAGCACAAGCAAAGTACATTACTATATAATAATAATGTATATTATGTAAAATTATTGAACAAAAGAGAAATAATTCAATTTTTGTGGCTTTCTATAACGGGAAGACTAGATTAAGAACAGAATGGCTGTTGGGATAACAGAAAAGACAACTACATTGGTATCGCAAGTTGTGATGATGTATCTCCGATTTTGATGAAAGATGCAATGAATGTGCATAATTATAAATTTCACTGGAAAAACTCAAAATGTATTTGATGTCTAGTAATCCTCAAATGAAATTTATAATCAAATGATTTAAAGACAATTTTGATTTTCATATGTTTGTTCTCAGTTTGTTACAGAGAAAATCTGAATTATTATACTATTTATGCAAATATCATGGTAAATTGACAGCTTTTTTTAAAAATAAATTTTGAATCTCAAATCACAGTTTCTTCACAATACCTGATATACAGTACACCTTATATTATCTGGGTTAATGTTGGGGAAGCAAGTTACAGATAATTGAAAAACACAGATAATCCAAACTATTTATTTTCATGCATACTGCATATGTTTCTGTCTTAAAAAAGATCAGTAATTTTACTTTTTTCTTAGAACATTTAAATATTTGTCAAATTTAACTGATGTTTTGCAAAGTGCTGTATTCGAATCCCCTTTAGCCGACGAAATCCAACACAGTTTCAACAAGGAGTCATTGCTATCTTGGGACTAACGTAATTGTCAGTATCTTCTTCGCTTATATTTTCAGTATCACTGTCTACCTCTTCTGTTTTGTTACATTTGAAATGGTCTCAGTTGAAGTGCCACTGAACCACTTAGATATTTTTTCAATTGACATTTTCGATTCTTTTGCATACAGCTCCAGTTGTTGAATTGATTTCTTCAACACTTAGATAAATCTCAGATTTCTATATTAGAAAAATGTTTCTCAATGATTGCATCAGTGTTATTGGTTTTACTTTTGATGGAGATTTTGTTACTCTGTGTATGGCATTCAATACAGTCAACTTTTTCCAGAACTTCCATATATCATCATTTTTCTCAAGAAAAGAACAGGTTCACCAGTAGCCAAGTTGCTAAACACTGGTAGTTCAGTTTAGGGTTTGAATACAGGGTATAGCGCTGCATGGGCGTTTTCGTTTTTGTGGTTTTCCCCCTTGCATAATGTATATATGAACCAGTTTCCCTTAGAAGCTCTTTGATGAAGCCATCCCTTACCTTAGGCAGGATAGCCCTTGTGTGCTGTGTCGTAATGAAATAAAGTAAACCATAAACTCAGCAAGAGTTATGAGAAGACCAAACCATGGCATTGATGATATGCAAACCAGATAATCCAGATAATTGACAGTAGACTGTACCTTTTTTTCATTTGTTGTATTCTTCTCAAATGTTTGGTTATAGGGCAGAGCTCCTTCTAAGCTGTGTGCCTGTGTGCGCACATTACTCTGAAATCTTACTGCACACAAAAAATAATTAAGAAGTGCACACACACACACACCACTAATCAAAATATTAGTAATATTACATTTAAAATAAATTATATTAAATAGGTTCATTATATTGTCATTGGTGCAGTCAAAAGTCGTTAATCTGGACTCGTCAGGACTTCGGCGATTCCGGATTATAGATCATCATTTTAAATCTGGTAGGATGGCATTCAGAAATTACAAAATTAAAAATATGAAACTATAATTTATGAAATAAAGAACAATTATGATCTAAAGGGTATCAAAATTTACAAAAAGAAAAAGCTTAATATTTATTTGTTTACTTTATTAAACATTTCTTTCAATGTTGTTTAAGTTGCTTCGTTTCATGTGATAATACTTTCTCTTTAATTCTATTAAACAGACATAATTTCTTGTTTAGTTAAATGTTCCGCTGTTCAAGTTCTATAATTGCTGTGTCGAGAATACCAACTAATTTGTCAATCGAAATTTGTTCGTTTTCAATAACCTCTGTCACTTTCTTAACTATCGGAAGCGAATTATAATGACGAGGAACTTGTTTTAAATCATATCAAAGACAGAGTACATCCAGATGAAATACTACATTTAGTAACATAGCCAAATACATACTATATAAGCCAAATAAAATAAAAACATCTGCCCTGAAGATAAGGATAGTGCTGACAGATCAACTTCCAATTCATTGCGCACAGCGGCGTTCCCCCCGCCGAGCAACGTGACATTGATAAACAGATTTCGGATTTTGAAACATACTTTCGCTTTAGATCCTTTACATATGAGCAAATATATATCGGAAATTCTATTTGATATAATCGAAAGTTCAAGCTTACTTTTATAAAATTGCTCTAACAGTCTGCAAAAAATAATAAGCCGGATCCAATTCGAAGATTAAGGAACAACGCAGTCTGCAACATTAACTGAATTAGATAATTTTAGCTTAGTTTATACTGTCCGTTATACATTAAATGCGCATACGTAAACGTTTTATGCGCACGCGCATATGCATATTTGCAGCCGTAAAGGTCTTACGCACATACGTAAACGGCTATGCGCAGAAAGTTTGTAGCTTTGAGGTCCGGATTATAGATCATTGCGGATTATGGGTGTCCGAATTAATGACTTTTGACTGTATTTAATTCATGTGCTTATGTTGCACCATACAACTGTAAGAAATGGTATTGATGCACTTGCACTGCCGTCTAAGTAAATAAAGTATGTATTGTTAAAGAGTGGTTAGCAAGTAGTACTTTGTCTACAAGTGTAGCTAACAATATAGTATATGTTTGCATTGTACTGTATTCTAGTATATTTAGTTTTATATAAACTATGGAAGACTTTCTAAAAAGAAGAAAAACTGCAAGTGATTTTAAAATTGAATGGCTTAATGAAATAGTTGAATGTGTCAACTTGAAATGTGGATACTAGACAGTGAAAATAAATTCCGAATTACATGATGGGAAATATTCCATACTGTGAAGAAAATCCAAGGCAACTAATTTTCACACTTTAACTCTCGGTTAAAATACTGACATTTGTTTCACCAGATGTTTAATATTATACTTAAAATTTAGATGTCAGTTGAATAACCAATCTAAGTAAAACTATTTTCATTGGAATAGTTTAATTGAAATCTTGCGATGCTTTTCTAGTTGTTTCTATAATACAAGAATTTTATAGAGAAAATAATATTGTTTTATAAAACAATTGTTATATTCACTTCTGATGGAGCAGCTGTTATGCTGTGTAAGATAAATGTAGTAGCAGCAAAACTAAAAGAAAGTATCTGACATTTGGTTTGCTTATCATGAAGATTTGGGTATTTGAAATGCTATGAAAGAAGTTTAATTAATCAGAACCATTGAAACTTGGATGAAAATGATATACTATACTGTATTTTCTAGATCTGTAAAAAAGTAAAATAAATTTCAAGACTATTGCTTCTGCTGTGTAAAGTGAAGCTTAAATTAAGTTAGGTGGTTATCTAGATGTTTCACACTGAAAGCAATAGTTAAAAAATTATAAAGCATTAATTAAGTATTTTAAAGAAGATGAAGCAATTAATCTTATTTCAAAATACTGTTTACAGAAATGAAAAAATACCATATTTCATATAAATTAGCATATGATGAATGACGTTTTTGAAGAACTAACAGCTTTGTATAAAATTTTTCTGTGGCATGACGTAACACCACTTGATGTATTTCACTTTGTTCGTGGTAAAATAAATAGTCTTAAAACAATATATTAACCACAGCAGCATTACTTAGAGTAATGCAGTGAAAGTTATTCTCCGTGAAGCCAAGGAAAATTGACACTAATTCTATGTTAACTTAATTATTGTACTACTAATTCTAATTAATTACTGTACTAGTAATTGTGTATTTAATTATTGTATTACAAGTATTACTAATTCTACATTAACAGTTAATAAATTTACTTTGCTGTCATATAGAAAAAATATTTCCTTAAAAGGTCAGTTGAATAACTAATGTAAAACTATTTTCATTGGAATAGTTTAATTGAAATCTTGTGATGCTTTTCTAGTTGTTTCTAGAAAAGCATCTAGAAACAACATACAGTCAAATTCAACATCAATCACATTCGAAAGAGCACATTTTTATCCTGTGCCCATCTTCGGCATTTCTGCCATTAGTCAACAAGCAGCCCAATAAAATGATGAGCATGTAAAAAAGTAAGGTTAAAAATATTAGCCTTGATAGAGTTGTCTGTAATATACTTTAAAATAATAGGGTAGTACTTGAGGTGGTCAACATATATATCAACCTGATGATACAAAGTGCAGCAAGCTGAATCCTTAACGCCAATCTGATGTAAATGTTGCTGTAAATAATTGTAGCCAATTCTCAAAGGAAAGCATGCAATTAATTAGTATAAAATGTGAGATATAATAACAGTTTTTAAGATTTTATATCATTAGTTCATATATTTTCTGAATGATGGGTATTTTATGGATTTCTATTGACTGAGAAAACATTTTAGTTTTTGTGTTAAATTCCTGTTTTCCTGTACTCAGAATGACGATGTGAGCATTTTATTACATGTTCTATTTTAATTTCCATACGGTGGTGTTTTTTCTAAGTTGAATTGATAAAATGCTGTTTCAGGATAATGTTCGATATTTTATTTCCATATCTTCCTTTCAGTGATGGCATTCCAAACAGTGACAAGGAATCCACCTCTTTCTAGCTTTCATATTGAGAAACAATTAAATGCAGTGGTTCATTTTGTGCTTCTGTATTTTCTTTTACCAACATTTCCTCCATATTTCTCGAAAACAACCATTAAAACACAACATAATTTTCAAGACTTGTATTATGCATTATTTATTAGCGTAAAGTATTACAGGCTTATTCCCTGAAACAATCTGTATTGAGAACTTCTTGTGGACTTTTGACTTCTATTCACATTGAGGAGACCGTGGAAACTATACATGCAGATGTAAAATTTATCAATGGATTTGTCTCAATTTCACCTGTTCTACAGCTGCAATTTTTTACCCTTTCTATCCAGATTACTTTGTGTGTGTGTGTAAAAAAAAAATTAAATAAATAAATTAATTAATTAAAATGTATTTTTTCTCAGAGGCAGTCTTTTTTGAGCAGCACATTTTCCAGAATGTGATCAATACGTAGTACTTTGCTTTCTGGAATATGACAAATAAGTAATATTTTCTTGATGATAATTTCAAAATGACCCTCTCACTTTATACTTCTCTTCTACCAATATACATCCAACCTGAAATTGGGTAAAGAGCTGGCAGAAATTTTCATATATAACAAACTAAGAAGACATCCTTCTGAATAGAATTTTGCTTCCATAACTCTAAAAGAGGGTTAAGTAATGAAACAGATTCCAGAAATGCCATTGTCAACTGAAATGTCAAATCCTGTTAGGAACAATTTTGCTAACAGGAAACAAGCAGAATAGCATTTTAGAATGTTGGGACCAAAGTTTGATTTTAAAATATAAGCATGGAGTTAAAATTTTTATGTGTTATTTTAGGCTATTGCATTACTGTAATATATTAGGTATTGTACAGCATTTTTTGGTGTATATTGGGTAGCCCAAGGCAGTTTAGGCCCAAGTCAGGAACGACCCAAAGGAATTAAAAGTCTAGCAATGCCATTGTCTATATTCAAATTCTGTATCAAAACTAAAGAGATTGGATATTTTCAGGAGCAGACTGAATGCTATATAAGTTTACTGATAAAGCTTCATCTTTGTTTGAAAATATATTAGGCATAGTATATGAATTCAGTAGTATACAATCCATAGTAACATTAGGAATATTTGCTTGCATAGCAAATGCCAGTATTTTATAGATGCTATCTGTTCCCTAAATTAAAGAATAAAATGAGGGGGGGGATTATCCACTGAAAGTCCAAAATTTTTTTAATAATCAGTTCCAGTTATGGGTTGTGAAACAAAAGCAGTTTTAAATTGTCAGTGAAATGTTCTTTGGAGACTTAGGTCTAATTTTGTAATTCCATATGTAATGACAATTCAGATTTTGGGAAAAATTCAAGTTTCTCAAGAATGTAAATATTTGTTACTATGCTACAAGTATCACAGAGGATCAGTGAAAAACTGCATTCTTGTATGTACAGTTTTTATGATTTAAGAAATATATTTGTGGAAGCACAATCACTCAAAATGTTGAGTGACAATTTATTAAAAGTAAAATTTAATGCATTTTCATATCATTACAACTCTGATACTAGTTACAATATCTGTGTAGAAAAACAATATAGATCTGTGTGCAGATTGCACCTTCTGTTTTCAGTCTAGACACATGGCTGACTGATTTCTGATCTTCATTTCCTATCTCCAGTTGATTCAACCAAGTGGTTGAGATGGTTGAATGCTGGTACTTTGACATGGGTTTAAAGTACAACAACAGCACATTGCAAGTTGTAATTATTAATAATTTTGTTACTTACGACTGTATATAGAATTTATTTCTTACTGTACTTAGCTTAATACTGAAGCTTATTTTAACCTTGGACCTGTCCAAACTTAGAAATCAATTTATAGACATTTTTGGCTCTAGCAGATCTGAAACTTTAAGTTCATAGACATTTGTGACCAATTTTTAAAGCTTTCTACTAATTTTTTTTCACTTGTGATTCTGATTATTGTTCAGCAGTTGTGATGCAAATTTGCCAAATAGTCCTTCTCTTATACACCAGCTTTCTCCACCAGAGAGGCCTCTAAATTTGCCATCATTTTCAGAATGCATTCAAAAGGCTATTAGTGTCAAAATAGTGTGTATGAATAAAAAATGGAAATATATGCTGTTGATGCTCGTTACAATAACTCCTAAAGTCTTGAAGAAAACAGGCATTGTAATGGATAAGTAAAATAAAAAATGGATTTAATTTGCACTCTTCAGTTATGGACTTACTGCACTATTCTTTGTAATGAAATGGTAATTTATTTTTGCAGAAATTTTTTTATTTGAATTACTATTATTATTTTAGTTTTATTAATAAGAAAACGGACATTGTAATGGATAAGTAAAATCATAAAAAATGGATTTAATATGCACTCTTCGGTTATGGACTTTCTGCACTATTCTTTGTAATGAAATGGTAATTTATTTTTGCAAAAAATTTTTTATTTCAATTACTATTATTATTTTAGTTTTATTAATAATAAAACCATCAAAGATATTATGTGAGTCTATTTCATAATAGTGTTGCATAATAATGAAAATTCAGACACCTTCATATAGATCAATCATGCTTTACTACAGCATCTTCAGAATAATGCCCAAGAATGAAATTGCCTTCAACCTTTGAAGATAATTTTTAAACTTTAAACAGACCACTTTCTAAATGTGTTGATAACTGTATCCATCATGTGTCAAATTTTTGTTTATTATCAATAAAAGCAGTAACACATTTTTTTTTTTTTTTAAATTAATGAAAGCAGCAAACAAAATCCTACATGGTCTGACATGAAAAGCGCTGCAGCCTGCCAAAAGATATACCACTCAGAATGGGTCATCTCTAGTTCATTGCAAACATTTTTTACACATTTAAATGATTTGCAGATTACTGTTTCTTCTAAAGTATTTTTGTGAAATTCTTGCTGGAGTATTTCATGAATTTGTGCAGCTTTTTTTATCAGATTTTTATCAGATTTAGCAAACTGTAATTTACATATGCTGCTTTTTCCTACTGTACATCTTATTAGAAATTTTAAAAACACTTCATGTACATCCCGTGCTTAACAAAGTCAGCCAACCACTTGTGGTGATGTAACTTAAAATAAGTCAATGGTAACCAAAGGCCACACAATTAATTTAATGTAAAATTAGTTCAAACTTCTCATCAGTGTAACAATTTTAAATATCAGCAACTATAATGCAAAGCCGAAGAATACAGTCTTACCTGAGCTAGCAGAAACCTAGTAAGTGGCCTTGAGTGGCAGAAATATGCTCAGACTTACAATCCGAAAAACTTTAACTTAAATACTCTTAACCTAATTTGCATTCTTCTAGGGTAATGGAAAGGGGAAATAAGAGTAAAGATCTGAATCATAATAATTGGTTAGATTACAGCATCAGTCAAGTTAGTCAAGGCATTCTAACAGAATACATTGCCATCTACAATGGTAGATTTCTTTCAAAATGAAAATTGTTCTTTTCCTCTTTTGTTAGACAGTGTTGTTTCTAATAATACAGAAAAATGTAATTAAAAAAAATTGTTGATGAAAATGATTTGAAAAAATGAATTTCATGTTTTTTTAACTGTATTAGCAATAACTGAGGTAATATTTACATTTAAATTAGTTGATAATAATTTTCTCATAATGTTCATTTAATTGCTCCTGATATGCTGTGGAAAGAGAACAAAGATGCTAGCTGGTAGCAAAGCAGAGTTTTTAGAAAATAGGGACAAACAATTTATGAAAAATAAACAGCATATATTTAGAAAAATTCAAAATTTTTGCAGTGTTTGTGGAATAATAATATTCAACTTCGATCTGTTTCTTATTCATTAGAATTTTTTTTTAATTTTTTATTTCATTTTAAGGTTTATAAAACATCCTCCCTTCTCCCCTTTTTTTGATAAAATTCAATTCAAACAGACCTATGCAATAAATTTATACCTAGCATCTTTGTTCAAATTTACTCAATTTAATGCTATTGTGCATTTAGCATATTTGTAATTCTTAATGCATAATATTATAAAATAAAATGTAATGTTGGCAGCAAAAGAGTTTTGTAAATAAATTATAATAAGTCGCAGATTAAAAAATCCCGTTATGTTGATATCGTAATGAAATCTTAAAATATCATGGAAATGTGAGAAGCTGAAGTCGTTAATTCCAATGATATCGGTTTGTAATTAGGATTCGTGTCGACACACCTGTTTGACTTTTTGAATGGGGTTATATCATAGCAGGAAACGAAAGTACAGCGACGGTTGCTTAGCAACCTGAAAGCGGCAGGTAATCGGTACACGCAATAAAAAATGCATGTCTCCGATTTTCCTTTAGTGCCTGGCGCCATCTAGTAGAGAAAATGTACATAAAACTTAATTTAATTATTGTCTTTGGATCTAGCATAAAGCAAAATAGTGCGCGATTAAATATTCTTTGTTGTTTTCTATACAGCATACTCCGTTTAATTCCGCTTTTTCATGTGTTATCATATTTTCAATTAATATTATTAGTCCAAAGGGACTTTGTCCCTGAAAGACTATTGTTTTCGTTTTGCGATTTTACGTTGAATCACAATAAATGTCCGTTTCACATTTCAAACTGTTGCCACAAAAAGTTAGAGTCCTGCATTATATTTGAAGAAATTAAATAATGAAGAATCTGTATAAATGTATGTCTGTTTCTCGCATTGTGATAAAACAACTGTGCATAGAGCCATCGAATTTTGAATGATGTAATCCTCCTACGAATATGGGAATGTGGAAGCCCAAATTCGAAATTTTGAATTTGTTTTATTATCGATTTCATATTTTGTAAAACTTTAACGAATTTTTGATTAACAAACTGAAGGATTTCAAAGCCAGCAATGGCAACATTGTACAGAAAAAACACTTTTATCTCCAACTAGTAAGAATGTGTATCGGAAATTCTAAAGATAGGCTCAATTTAAAATTATTTTGCGATATTGCTATTGAACTGAAATTTATGGTTTAAGTGCGAAGAACATGATATTTAATAAATAAAGGTAACACACAAAACGTTAAAAAAACGCCCTTTTGGACGTAATTTAAAATCTGAACGTTTCAGATTTTTTTTTTTTTTTAAATTATTTATGCAGCTTTTTCTAGATGCATTTTTTAAAAAGGATTATCCCAAGAAGATATGTTTATATGCTCTCAGGCGCGCAATCATGCAGATTTTACACTAATCAATCTGCCTGGAGAATGTGAATAATGTTATTGATATTAATTACGTACGCAGTGCATTGTTTTAATATAATAGAATGTTCTTACTCCATTTTCATTAAATATAGTATCGTTACCTGCTATTGGCAATTTTGCTTTTGCTAAGGAAGCTTGAAGCGACAATAATACAATAAATACAAGTATTTAATTTATTATAGGACACTGAGATATTCATTTATTAGCTAACTGTTCTTGCAGAATAATTTTTTTTTTTTTTTTTTTTTTTTTTTTTTTTTTGTTTAAGTTTTGGTAATTACAGCTCTTATTCATTTTAAAATTTTTGAGTTCTTATAGATTCGGCATAGCAAATGCTTCGGTGCTGTTATTAAAAAATGTCATTATTCCAATTTAAATAAATTATTAATTTCATTTATCCAAACGTATAAAGCTACTTATGATAATTATATATATATCCCCCTGGCGGAAAAAAATTGTAACTTCTTTTTAATTACGATGCGAATATAGGGCGTTCGGTTCACGCGCGTTATCATTGCACTTCTCAGATTAGATCACGATCAGGTGATATTCAATTTATACAGTTCTAGTACACTAATTTAAAGTTTATTTAAAATAACTTTTCCAAAATAAATTAATTGTTTAGACGATATGGATTTTTTGGTAACCTGTTACATATATTGTGATATTTTGCTGTGCATTATTTACTAATTATTAGCACAAATCGATAATTTGCCCAAAAGGGGTATTAATTTCGTTTTGGTATTTAGCGTCTGCTTCATTGTAAACGCGTTTCACTTTGCAAATTGTTGCCACCAAATATTATAGCCCTGCATTATATTTAAAGATATTAAATAATGAAGAATCTGCATGAATGCATGTTTCTCGCACTGTGAAAAAACAACCGTACTTAGAGGCGCCAAATTTTGAATAATGTAGGCCTCCACTCGAATATGGGCATCTGGAAGCCCAAATTTGGAATGTGTTTAATTATCTATTTCATATTTTGTAAAACTTTAACGAATTTTTGATTAACAAACTCAACACTTTTAAAGCGAGCAATAGCAACACTGTCCGGGAGGGGGGGGGGGAAGGATATTTTTATCTTGCGAGTCTGTGCATTGGAAATTCTAAAAATATGCTCTTTTTGAATTATTTAGTGATATTGCTGTTGATTTGAATTAAGTTGAATTGGTTTAAGTGCGAAGAACGTGATATTTAATAAATAAAGGTAACACACAAACCGTTAAGAAAACGCCCCTTTGGGCGTTATGTAAAATATGAAAGCTTTCAGATATTTTTGTTTGTTCTTACATTATAATTTCATGTTGGCTATATTCGATCGTCTTGCTGAAATGAATTCATGGACCGCGATGAGTAACCAGTGGTAATGATCCAAATGAATTTTCTATAAACGGAAAGTAGTTTTACGTAGGAACTTTTCGTATGGGAACTCAACTGAAATATTTTTACGCATGAGGCGTCTTTAAGGCACCCTTTAATTGAGCCGGCGCAAGTTCTGCAATATCGCGGCATAATATGACCGATTTAGGAACTTGTACAAAAATTAAATTTCAGTGTTTATTGTTTGCTTAAAAAGATGTAAATAATATTAGAACGTGTTCACTTTCATTCATAAATATCCGAAATGATAAAGAATATTTCACTTACTTATGTTGTTGCTCTGTTACAGTGGCGTAGCTGGGTGGGTCAAGGGGAGACATCTGTCCCCGGGCACATCATCCAAGAGGCGCCAAATTGACGCTACGAAATTTTTTAATGAAATGTTTTCCATTCTTGGCACACAGAAAGGGGCGCAAATTCTTCACTTGTCCCCGGGCGCTAGAAACTCTAGCTACACCGCTCCTCTATTTAGTTTTTAAAATTTTATGCACCTCTGCTTTGTTATTTTATGTCGCTGTCATTATTTCTGTTTCAACTGACGTATAAAACTGGAGCCAGTTTATGCAGTACTAGAATTGTCAGCTAGTTATTTTTTTTTCGCACGCAATGAGGCGAAAAGTTGTTTCGTTAGAGAGAATTCGAAAAGACAGTGGAAATTAGAATACTTAGCGCGGTCAAGCTTATGAATCTTATCTAAATTTTCACATTATGTTCTAAAATATTTTAATGGGTTACTCTTACGTTAAGCAGTTATGCATTTGAATTCTTATGAAATAAAATATTCATTTAGTTTTCAGTTACTTCCAACAGAAGAAATGTTCAAACGCTGAGGCAGAACTTCATAAAGAACCTTTCTCACATGTTACGTGTGGGAATCATTGTCTTAAACGGTTCTAAGGCATTTTCGATTCTTAGGCTTATCTTGAAATTTGAAATGCATCCAAAATGGGGTAAGGGAAATATCCAGTAACTGACGCTGTATATGACTATTTGATTGAATGAGTGATAGCCACATTTATAATGCTATGTCAAAACGCCTGGGGGTGAGGGATTGAAGAGAGAAAACTAGAAATAGCAATGAAAAGAAAGAAGAAAAACTCCCAAAATCCCTCTCCCCTTCCAAATGACTCTTCTCGCCAAAGAAAAAAATTCATTCACTGTGTGTATATGTATGAGTGCGTGTGTGTATGTCTATACATACCTACTTCATATAGAACTAAATGTATCAAAAATATTCTGTGGAAGAAATTCATCTTCCTTCCCCCTTTCTTGTAACTGTTCTCCCCTTTTCCCTTTCACTCTATCGTCATCTCATTGCAAAGGCGTCTCTTTCTTTCAACCCCTAACAGATGGGTAATCGCCAACGTGGGTTATAGCGCCTGCTTCTTCCCTTTTCTGGTTGTCATGGCAACCGTTTATCTAGAAATGTGCTGTGCAGAGGGGCCTTCGCGAAACCTTGTCGCTGTTCACTTACCATTTCGGAAAGCGGAGAGAGTGAAGAAGGGGCGGGCAGGGCTAAGGGGGCGTGGGACTTTAATGCGTGTGCGGTAGGGTTCCGGTATTCAGGGTGGAGAGTGTGATTGCATCGTAGGGTAGGAGTAAATGTGACCGAGATTTCGGCGGCAAAACCTGAGCGCGGAATGGAATGGAGCCTTACATAAGCTGTGTGGAATCAAGGAATAATGTTCTTGTCTACTGGTGTTCCATGTCTCCTACTGTTACGGTTTATTAATAAAATATTTGTGATATTATGTCTTGTTTTATTTATTTTTCTACTGTGCGTGTTTATATTTTATCCTCAGCTCTTTGTGGAAATTCGAATAACGTTTAACATTTTATCTCTATGCAAAGAATACGATTTTTTCCTCACTGTCCTTTTTTCCTGCTGAATTAGATTTCGTAATAAAAAATAAATGTTAAGTTATGGTGGGCTTTTGTCAAGTTCCGAAAAGCTTGAAATTATAAATGGAAATGAGGTAAAATGTTTTAATATATCAAAAAACGATGTACATTATGTATGGAATTTATATATATCAACCTGTATGCAGCCGTTGACAGTGCATTTTGTGAAGAAAAATTATCTAAAAACTTTCTGATAACATGAAATCGTACCATATTTTGACCTTAGAGATTCACTTGCAGTTGTAAAATAATTAAAAGCCATTATCTGACACTTGTAGCTGTATATATAATTGTAGATATTAAATGTAACCGTAGCCCTTCTCTCCCCAAAAAGTTTTGGTTCCTGACTTGTCATTGAATCTTTGTAGCTTATTGGCAGAAAATTCCATATTTACTGCATTACATTGAGAACTAAAATTCGATTTTTTAAGGGAAAGCCGCATTTACTGAAAAAGTTGTATGCCATTTTTGGCCTCCTGAAATTTCCGACTATGGCCGTATGACCTCAGTGTACTTCGAACTCTGTTGCCTTATAATTTCCAGTCTATTATCCGATATCCGTAGTCATTCTGACCATGTGTATTTCTCAGCCGTGACCACCTCCTAAAACTGTCCGAAGAACAAACGAATATTATTCACAAAAAAATAATAAATTCTTGTGCTATGTAAGTGCAGAATGCTAATCCAACACTTGAGAATAGCACAAGAATTTATTATTTTTGGCCATCCAAAATGCCGGACCATGGAGATATCAAATTTGCACCATATATAAATCTCAATAAGGTATGATAATGTAGCATTGGGACGCATGTGCAAATCGTGCGCCAAAACGTTATTTTCAGGTACAGGAATTGTGCGCTTTCTTGCTAATCTTTTTTGTTGGAAAATTTCAGTATTCCGTCTGAAAACTTTTTTTTTCTTCCTTTAAGACGAATTTCGTTTTTGCTAATAGCATTGCGATAGTCATATTTTAATCCAATAGCAGTGCGTTGGCAAACGTCGTCACCCTTACATTTTGCACCACCATACCAGTCCCATCACCTGGAGTTATGTTTGGATGCTAGTGGATTCTATTCCTGCGTCCATCTAATACGCATTGCCGGCTCACTGAAAAAACACCATTACGACTGTGGAGATTTAAAGCCTTTGTGGTCCTTTAAAGTTTGCCTGTGTCCAAGTTTCAACAGGATAATACGTGACCGCATGTAGCACGCAAATTTTAGCACTGCTTCATTGACTACCAGATCACATTGCTGTCTTGATGCCGCCTGTTCTTCTGATAAGACGTCCATCACATATGTTTGGTCATTGATTGGCAAACAAGTGGCTCTGCTTACATCATCCACAGCTGCTTCGGATGAACTTTAGCAGCATGTGAACATGGACTGATCACATCAAGCACACATTTAAAGCATCTTTTCATCATCCAAGCACACATTCAAAGCAGTCATCAATGCTCAACCACATCCCAGGAGTTACTTTGAGGCACGTTGGAAAATACGGATTTCTTCATATTCCGTAGTCAAACGAGGATGCAGTTTTAATTCATTCCTCTGCCTTATATTGTTTGTCCAGTGTACATGGCTTTGATGTCTCTTACAGCATGAGTCCGCATTTCGTTTTTGATGTGCTGCATTTTAGATGGTATTGCATATTTGAGGTAAGCATTGTATTTGCCTCAAATGCATGCAGCTGTCTCTCGTATGGTAATGAATGTCTCGCCATTTACTATGTTCCTAAATAATTAGTTTAAAATTTTACTTTTAAGCTTGAGATACATTTTTTTAACCCGCTACCAGTTGTATAGGGCACCTGACTCAGCAAAGCGCTCGCCAGAAATATCTTGCCATATTAAGTTCATCTAAAGATTTGAAAAGCATCCTCTTATTTACTTTGTGTTACTTAATAATACTACCAAAACCCACAATAATTTTTCGATATTTCCAAACTAAACCGCTGCATTAGCGTCATGACCAGAGAGCGGCGGCTATTGTAATTCCATCCTGAATCCAATTCCCTGTGTCAGACTTGGCTAACTGCATGGGTTTCAATGGTTTTTCGCATATCTAACGTAACTGAGTAGAAATTGTGTAGAAATCCAGAGTTGGTGCAACCGGTGCAGTCGTACCGACCGGCAGTATTTAGGTGTGGCAAAATTTTTAGAATTCAGAGAAGTAATAAACTGCAAAATATAGGGATGGTGTTTTTTTTGGGGGGGAGGAGGTGCTAAGCAGTAGAATTTGGGAGTGGCGAGCTGTTAAAGTTATGGAGATGCAAGGCAACAGAATATAGGATCAGCAGAGATTGCACTGTGACAAAACTGCCTAGTGTCGTCCTTGTAAAAAAATATACAATTCCTAGCAAATGAGCAAGTTTCTTACGTACGAATGTCTCCCGTAACCGATACGATGTATGAGAATGCATTTTAAGTCACAGTGTAGATTTAGAAATTCCATTATTATTTCTGCTTTAGTTTTACTTTGATTTTATAGGAAAGGTGAATGTATTTCGAGGGAATGTAACGCATCTTTATGGAACAAATGTGTTCTGTGTTATTCTGCCGAAATTATATCCTATAAATGTGTGAAATAAGATAAATAAGTAATACAAGCGATAGCAGTAATTGCGGCATCATCAGTTGAACGAAATAACAAGGAAGGCCTTAAAATATACACAATTAGATTAAACACTCAGGGAAAAAAAGAGGATTACAATTTAATATTTATCAAATGTAATTTATTGGAATGATTTATCTTATAATCTTTTTGCATTCCTCGGCGTTTTAGTTCACTTGCCTTTCATGCATGATTTCGCCTGAAAAGTATTGCTAGTGTCTCCGGTATTACTAATAATAACTAATAATATTAAATAATAGTTCCGGTATTACTAATGTCTGTCGTACGTTTTGTATAATTTAAAATTAATTTTAAGTTTCTGTACGTGAGATTTCGGAACTGTGATAAAAAAATCGTGCTGAGAAGCTTTTAAAAGTTATTGCTTATTCAAAATTTTTATTTAAAGGATTAACCTTAAATAAAAAGGTTAAAAAAAAACTTTCTCATTCTATCTCACACATAGCGATAACTCGCCACATGTCTGTTGGGGTTACAAGACGGAAGTAGCAGTACTAGACCAAGTATTACCTTATAAATTTATGCGTTTTTACTACTCTTAGTAACGATATAAGTCTAACAGCTTGTAAAGAGTGTCAGAGAACTACATATATTTCATATAATAAATGCATTTTGCCTCTGATGATTTAGGAATGGAGACTTTAAATCTCAGAAATTTTTGTTGTAAGTTTATATATATTTGTAATAATAAAATTCCATAGTCAAGAATACACTTAAAAATTCTAACTGTACGTTCTTTTCATTTTTAATGGCGACGGTCTCTTATTTGAAAGTACGTGGAATTAAATGCACAGCCCCGTAGTCAAGTTGTTTTTCCCGCCTTTTGTACACGTACAGTTATAGAGTGTTTTGGAAATATTTAAAGCGAACTGGATTGGCTGACGTCATTTCTTGGAAGCTCCGCCTTTCCAGAGGCTATAAAAGGACTTGCAAAGGAATATCGGGGGCATGTTTACTGCATCGTGACATTTCAGAAATTCCAATAAATTTCTGAAATGTCACGATGCAGTAAACTTCATACAAAAAGTTATTAGTAATGCTTTTTATTTACTCCGGAGATCTTAATTTTTTTAACTGCTATTTTCTCCTGAAATATAATAAATGGATCCTGTTTTTTAAACTTATCGTCTGATAATTTAAGCTACAACTACATCTATGATTCTTCACCAATCTATTTATTACAGACAAAAGCTATATATATATATATTAACATTAAAATTAGTTAAGGTACTACGGTATATTGGATGGAATAATCTTTTGTATTGTTTCGGCGAAAATTGAAGTTTTATAGCATCATAATTATTACATTATTATCATGTAATTTATTTTATGTAGTTATTAAGTTTTCCTGTACATAAGCAAATTTAGTGCCTCAGATATGCTACATCCGAATATCCGATACATGTAAATGATGGTGCTGATTTTTAACATCTTATCAATCACCAAACAATATAATAAGAGCCAAAATGCTTTCTATCGCGAGGTTTCATGTTTCCGTGCTTAAATATTCAATATTAGTAGGTAGTATGGAACTTATGCAGCCTTTCTCAAAGCCTCTTCTGCCATTTCTTAGATGTCTTCCAAAGCGTCGGTAGCGGAAACGTTAGACTTCTAGTGTTTCACTATTACTTTGCGTGAATTGCTGCTAGATGGGGGAGTAAAATCGTTATAAGACGACGGAAAGTGCTTGTGTGTGTATCGATGGTGGGATGGGAATGTTGGGGTGGAAAAGAGTAACAATTGATTTTTCGCCAACTTCCCACCTACGGTAATCAGAGCCGTGTTGTTTGAAATCCGAGGAGGGTACCCGGCTATTATACGTTTCTGAGAAATCTGGCATTCTCTAGAGGCCAGGTTTAATAATATATCAGTAGTAAAGGTTCTTCGTATTGAAAAGCAGAATATAATAAAAAGTCGTATATGAAGCTTGGAAAGGAAAGTACGAGTATATAGGTAACTGCGATGAAGGATTCGCTGTTGATGCATATAATAATGTTGAAATTTCCACTTTTTCTTTTTTTTATTTTGAGTAAAATTTACTACGTTTTTTTCCATGCAATTACAGAAAGCGAATTCGCGCCTTCCGTTTTAAGCCTGTATAGTCTTTCAGCGAAATTTTCTTGTGCAGTTAAACATTGCTGTAGCGAACTCGGTTAATAACGAACAAAATCATAGGTTCCATCCAGTTTCCTATACACTTAACGATATTTTTAACGGCTATAATGAATCTGCAGAGGTATGAAAATTGGCTGCAACGAATTTTATCGACATCTTTGGCTGAAACTTTTTATGGATTTTTATTTCCTTATACGAAATAAAGCAAGTATTGTTCGGGTTGTAGAGTTCCTCATTCGGTATTCTTACTAAAATAAATGTCCAGAAACCTAGTGTACTATTATGCGACTTATCGCTTAGTTCAAATAACAGAAATTGTAAACTCAAGAAGGGTTAACTACCCTTTATTTTACTCTAAATAAGATGGAAAGTCGGCCCTTTTCTTTGCTTTGCTTACAACAAACATGCTGTTTCGCCCTTTGCTTACAACAAAGTCTCCACTCGGGTTTGAAATCAAACTAAGAAATAAGAACTAACTATACTAACTAAGAAACTTAGCCGAAGCTGACACAAATCTAACGTAGTTGGCCTTTAATCTAAGCTAGCCGGCGAATATCAAAAGACACGTAATATACGGCCGAGCTTCTACATAGAGTTAGCCCGAAGGCAAATACGTAGTACGTAGGATTCCTAGCTCCCTGTCTCGAAGTAAGTTGAACCTTTCCTTGAATACTACTTCTAACACATTTGCATTCAACGCGATTCTAAAAACTCATTCTTGTAGAGAGTTGTAAGTTGAAACGAGGAACGATAGGAAAGCACAATTAAATTAAAATAACTGTTATAAAATTAAAATATACCTTACAGGGTAAAGCAAGTAAATCCATTTTGACCATTCCGTAATCCATTAGGCCGATTTTTTTGCGTAACATCTGTACTTAGAGACAAACTTAAAGGTTGTAAATAGATTCGAAAGGGATTTTTTTTCGTGACGTCTCACTGTAGATACGTTCGTATGTATCTCGCATAACTCTAAAATGATTGGACGTAGAACGTTGAAATTTTATAAATGGGGCTACTATAACATCTTGTTGTGCATTGGGCTGGAAAGGAAGGTAAAATTTGGGAGTCGCCGAGCTTGCACAGGCGACTTTATCACCGGCCTGCACACGATAAGCATAACTTAGCAGACCACAATATTGTGTCACGCAGTGGCCATTGAGCTAAAGAACTTAAAGGAGCTCTCTGATTTCATCCTCAAAGGATATTCCTCTTGCTACTACATAATTCCATACAATAGTTTATGTATATGTGTGTGTGTAATGACGCACTTGTTGAAGCATATTATAGAAATTCTGGAATTCGTATAGTTGTAGTAAGATGCCGAAGGAATCAACTGTCATGCATGGCTGATTTTAATATTCTACAAATAATCGTACATTACATGTGCATTACATGTGCACATGAATATTACATGTGCATTTTTGTTATTATTGCGGTTATAGGAGAGCGGCGCGGCAGTGCGTCTGAGTAATAGGAGAACTTGGAAGCAAGTGCGATGTGTTTCGGGATGAAATCTAAGTCCAAGAGCGAAATAATTTCGATTTTGATATCATTTTGGTTTCCTAGTTAACAGCTCTCTAAAATTATAATTGGCTTGTTCAGTTTCAGTTAGCAAAAAAAGTCACCAACATTATGTAAAAATCATATGATGCGATTGTTAATTTTTATATAACACAGTTTAGAGTGGTTTATTATAAAGAACTACTATTGGTTTGTTTATTATAGCAAAGCATGCTATGGGCTATCTGCTTAAGGGGACAGATGCCTTCGTTGTGGACTTTCTAAAGGACACTGGCAACCACGAAAACGCCCATGCAGCCAGCCCAACAATACGAGCCCTGGTCGAAACTACCAGTATTCATCGATTTTACCACTCGGCCGCTGGTAACCCAGAATTACTATTTTTGAAATAGAAAGGCGAAATACGTAAATTAAAATGATGATGATATATATATATATTAATATAAAAATATTACATAAGTGGTGATACTTATGTCTATGCTATAGCAAAAAGTCAATTTATTGATAATGTAAGTATTGTCTTAGTTTTACCTGTTTGGTCATCTTAATTTTCTTATTGAGCGTAATATTGTACGCCTGGGAAATGGATACCACTTCGTAATCATTAGTGGTCAAATTATATTTATCGATGTTCTGTGGATAGCCTTATTTCACGTCATAATTAAGTAAATGAAATTGTAGTTCTGATTTCCTTTCTAGGATCTGTAACAGCAAGTCTTTTCAAGATGGGTTAAGCAAGAGCAGCTATTGCTAGGGTATTAAGAAAGCAATTTGCTTTTCTGTGTTTTTGTTTCCTTATATGTGAAATTTTATTAACTGTGATACATTTGTAGAAAATTCTTATTTTCGTGTCCTTCAGAGGTGCCCACCTCTTTCTCAGGCTCCATCCTTTAGTCCGGGCATTAATGTACCCATTAAGCCTGTTACGGTAGCCGACACTGAATCCCAGTTCAGTCGAAAATCGTAATCGACTCGAAGAGAGTAACGGGGTCTCCCAGTCGTCACGCGCGTCGCCATAGTAACGGGTGCCTCTCCTCTAATTACGGACACCGGTGATGGGTGTGCGGCACAAACACGTTAATCTAATTAGAATCCTGCCGAGCACAATAATGTGAGGAACGCGCGTTCCGAACTTCTCTCCCCTTGTTCCATCCCCGCTTGTTGCGATTCTCTAATGGTGACTTGTGGCCCTGGCCAATATTAATAGGTTGCGTCAGTAAATGAGTTTTCTGGAGGCTCTTACTCTTTTTTGAATTTCTTTGTTTGTTTCCTGTTAGGGCTGGTTAAGCCGGTGACTGACGTCTGTGATGAATTGTCATCTGTTCTCGTTATAACGATGATGGAGAGGACTTCCTTGCGAGTGTTTTGATACCAGTCTCCTGTGGCTCTAAGTGTCATTGCATGGAAAGTTCGGGATGTAATTGGGAACATATTAAAGTGGGAATGTTTTTGTTATATTTTCTGTAGTTCTTTATTCTTTTATCGACGAAAGATACTGGTATAACATACTAGAAGAGAATGCATATGGGGTTGAATCAGAGAGAGTTATCAGACATATAGTAAACTACATAGTTCTGCAGTGTTACACAACCTTATATAGTATGTAAGAAATACATTGTTACTATCAACAGTTGATAATCTATATATATATATATATATATATATTTAAAGAAGAATGTCTGTGTGTTTCTTTGTTTGCGGTTAACTCAGTCACTACTACAGATATCGTCGGCAAACTTTCTACAGTTCTTTTCTGGGTTCTGAGAAAAGTCGACGTCTACTATAACATATCTTTAGAATTTCCGATACACAGCTCCGGGCTGCTGGATATAAAAAGGTTTTTTTTTCCCCCTCGTAGAGTGTTGCTATTGCTCGCTTTGAAATCCTTGAGTTTGTTAATCAAAAATTCGTTAAAGTTTGGGAAAAATATGAAATCGATCATAAAACAAATTTCAGATTTGAGCTTTCAGATGACCATATTCGCAGTAGAATTACGTCATTCAAAATTGGATGGCTCTAGGTACCGTTGTTTTATCACAATGCGAGAAACATACATACATTTATGCAGATTCTTCGTTATTTAATTTCTTCAAATCTAATACAGATCGATGATATTTGTTGGCAACAGTTTGAAAAGTGATACAGCCATTTATAGTGTTTCAACGCAAAATTGCAAAACGAAAATAGTCTCTCATGGACAAAAACCCCCTTTGGACTAAAAAGCTAAAATCAGACATATTAATTAAAAACGCTTAAAACGCTAATTTTTCGCACTCATTTTTTCGAGTTCTCGCATGCTGGAGGTAAGAATTTGCTTTATTTGGAGAAGTGTTGCTGCTGCAAGCTTTCAACTCGTAGAGATTGTTAAAAAAATTTCTAAGCTTTACAATGAAATAAAAATAGTATTGCCAAACATTAAATACATTATTCTCGATTCCAAAAATTCGTGGGATGCCATTTCGACTGTTTCCATCTTCGTACGACTTTAATCAGCCGAGATATTAATTAAAAACGTTTAAGACACTAATTTTCTCAATCAGTTTTCCGAGTGGCAACAGTCTCGCGCGTTTGAGATAAAGAAACTTTATTTCGAAAAGTGTTGCTTCTTCCTGTTTTCAAATCGTAAAGTTTGTTAAATCTAAAAATTTGTACATTTTACAAAATCTGTACGTATAAAGAAGAATGCCTGTTTGTGTGTTTGTTTGTTCATTGATTTCTGATCAATTATGATCAATCTTTTACCACATTTAATCGACTAAAATTGTATGTAGGTGACATATTGGATGGAGTTTGAGCTTTTACGACTATTTGATTAAAAAGAAATAGTCGTAAAATCATTAAAAACTGGGTGCTATTGTTGCTGATATAATGAAAGAGAATTAGTTTATTTTTCTATCGAAAATTTTTATGTGGGCTCCATATCGCATCAGACTGAAAAAGGTATGACTGTGAGTCGTATTTTTTGTATCATTATTAGAGAAGGATGACAACGGTATCGTTCTGTCTGTTATTAAATGCATTACTCTCAATTTACCTAAACTGACATCGGGTAGTTCCGCTAGTGATATATAAAAGCTTCGTTGATAATTATGATTGTTGTCACTCCTTTGGAAGCTTATCCAGAGGAAGGAGGTTAAGGCAAAATACTATATGGTATACAAATAGAAGATAAGACCTCCTTCAATGTCATCCATCTCCATATGTAATATCTCAGTTGAAAGGATACTTTTTCCAAAAACTGCGTATGTATTTAACTGTTTAACAGCCTATGTCTGTTAGGGCTCCCATCAGCGGCTTTTTAGCCCAAAGGCGCGTCAGCGCAGATAGGCTATATTAACTTTATTTATCATTTAACGGAGACGTAGGAAAAGACGTTTCAGATTGCTATATGTCGAGTGTAGTTAATTATGGGGCTGCAGTCTGGTCTGAGAACATGAGAGAAAGGAAGAAAAGGAAACTATTATCAGGTTCTGTGTTCCTCCTTACTTGCTTTGGGAACATTAAATGTCCTGACTCGGAACAGGGAGCTTACTGAAGCTATGTTCAATAAATTTGGGAAGTAGACAATACACACAGGAAGGGTATACGAAACCCTTTATTTTTCTCTCTTTACAATGATTTCCGGACTTCGGAATACAGAGACCAACCACTTGTGGTCTGGACGTAAGAATATAAAAATATTAACTAAACTCTAACTAAGCTTAACTTTGGATTAATCAAACAAGTGCCTACTCCAAGATTGGCCGTATATTAGCAAAAAGCCGTATGTAGTACAGAGAACTGCTAACACTACGATACGTTTAAAATTATCAAGAGGATTAAACCTCTGGCCTTGAAGGCAACCAGCAACCGAGTAAAACTACTATGGCAAGCGGCCTGCTTCTAATAGCTCCTTCCTCACTCTTTACTTGGCAAAAAGCCACAACTTAAGTAATTGGCGTTCGCAACACAAATTTGCATAAATAAGTTAAAGCTTTTAATTCTGGCCGGAAGTAGAAAATAAGAAGTGATAGTAAAGATTTAAAATAAAATAAACGTTAGTAAAACTTAAGATCCTTACACTATTCACCATTCAGAGCCTTTTTCTCCAGAATATCTGCAAAGCCGATGTTACTGGGATACCTGTTGTACATTTAATTGCCACAAAGAAACTTACAAAAGCCAAAGTACTCCAGTTGAAAGAAGATGCTTACCTAAACGGCACCACTTTATGCGTTAAAAGCCATTCCACTAAACACTGTATGCTAACAATCAATACGGGTGGTAATTCAGAATTGGTGGCAATTCAGAATACAATAATTATCGTTAGACTGCACAAATGCATGCACGAAAAAAGTAGGTGCAGCATCGGTAATCTTCTCATCATCCTCTATTTCATCTGTATGCCAAGGAAAATTATCTCCAGAAAATTTGATTTTTCAAGTCGAACATTTCAGCAATACAATCTGCAGTGAAAAAGATCATCTCAAAAGCTTCATTATTTATATATAGTTCAATCGCAATATTTTTAGATAGTCAGTTTTCTTTATACGCACTGAAGGCCAGAAACGATAAGAACCAACTTGTACAAGAAATTCAAAACACCATAAGCGCCCACCCACAAATGAGACATTTCCTCTCTTGGGTGAAGACCCTCAACGGGAACGACGGCAAACGAAGCGGCTGATCTCCTTTCAAAGGCTGCTACGACTAACATAAACGGTGAGGTGATCCAAGTTCCGTGGCCCAATCACATATAAAATTTATCCTAAATGCAGTCGTTTAAGTGGCAATTGGCAATAAGAATGGGATTCTGCATTGCAAGACAGAAAAGTACCTTGCACGAGTTCTTTCAAAAAACTGACAAAAAGGCGCTTCACTATGACACGTTCCGAATAAGTGTATCCACAGCGCGCAGCCTACAGGGCCCCATCTACTTCCATGACAAAGGCATGTGCCCCACGGATCTCTGCTTATGTAAGGAAAGGGATGGCACCCGTGGGGCACATGCCGCTGATGGGAGCCCAAATCATTTTTTATTGTGATGTGACAGAGGATGTACAGCTGATAAAGCCACAAGATAATCCCTTTAGAAAATATGCAATAAAGAATAGATACAGAAAACAGGCAATAAAAAGTAGAATATCTTAATACCAAATCAGAGATATTCTTCTGGATATTTGTTTATCTGTTTCTGTATTATTAAAATGTATTAGTTTCACCTTCTTTCGAAAAGTATAATTGAGTCCGAATTGTCCCCTGTATTTTTGCCTTATTTCCGGCTATTTACAGACTTCATAATGCTATGTTGATGGGGGGAACCTCCTAGAACTTGACACTTTCCACCTTAGAAAGGGTATTTGAACGAACATTTTGATTTCAGGATGCTCCGATATTCAAAGTTTCAAGGACACTTTCTTCTCTCTTTTTTATTTGTTCATGTACTTTGCTCAACGTCGCCCAGCCTGTATATTGGCTGGTGACACTAACTGCAGTCCCGATGGGCCTGGGTACTGGGTTAGTGACACTAACTGCAGTACCGAATCCTGGACAAGGCATGCATGTTTGTAAGCGTACAATGTCCTTACGGCATGGAGGCATTCAAAATACACGACGAGCCGAAAGTCCTTTCGAGAGGTTATGATAGGGAAAGAGGGGTGGGAGACCCTCCGTCCGTCACTCCCCACCCAGATGTTCTTCCTCAAAATTGCGGCGGAAGTTTAACAGTTAGCTAGGTTCAGCAATACCTCAATTACCTGTGGTACTGCAGATATGTTGGCTTAGTTGCTACCTGTACCTGAGAAAAAAAGATGCGGTTCCTTATGCCATACTGCCTGAAAATATTGCGAGATTATCATGATTAATATGAAATGAATATAATACTGCAAAATAACAGTATTATGAAAATTTGCTGATATTTAATGCATGAGGAATTGTAAACCAATGTTGTAGTTCAATAGCAACAATAAAAGTTATTTTCTTTTATTAATGCTATTTTTATGTATTGGTGGCAATTCGGAGTGTTTTTACGGAATTGAATTTCATTTGAGTGATAGAGGTTACCTACCAAGTCATATTTTTATCAGTTTATTAGTGAATGTGTTTGTGTTTAACGTGTCTTATCAATTTAGTAAGCTTCTGTTGCTCTTCTTTTCTTTTCTTTTTTTCTTTTTTCTTTTTGCTATTGATAGGTCACATAATTTATCATAGTTTGACACAGCACTGTGTTGCGTGACAACCTTGTCTCCATCCACTCCAACCCTCCGCTTGATACTTAAATAAGTGAAGTGGCGAGGCGGCTTTCTGACAACGCCTTTGGTCACATGACATATCCATATCTTTAACGCGTTTGCAGTTTAGTCCGTGTGCTGCATCTAAGTGTGTACGTGCGTATAAATACACACACATTGCTGAAAGTATAAAAAGTTAGTGAAAGTTGAGAAGGGTAGACGAACGAAACAGGTTGAATCGTTTCGAAAATATTAAGAATCCCGAAAAGTGACGACTACACACATATGTGATGTCGTGACGGTTTGATCTTACCGGCTTGTGTACTGCTTGTCGCCATAGCGACTACCCTGGTGTTTTTCTTTTACTTTTCACTTCTTATTGCCGGGCTCGCGTGACTTGTAACTTGTGGTCACTTTTGCAGCTCGCAGGACGGAATTTTGCGGTCGTCGGCGTCGAGAGAGTTAGTTGTTGCTCTGGGTCTCAAAGAAACGACGCCTGACCTTTTGTGGGCGGCGCCGAAGATCGGGTACAAATTCATTGTTTTCTTTCATACGTGGATAAGCTAAGGGATCTAGGGAATCACAAATATAGCAAATATATTCATTTTAAATAAGGGTGAAACGAAGGAAAATAGGGGTGTTGGAACCTAATGGGAATTGACAATAATGCAAGCTGAATTCCAATTTCCGTCTATGCATCTATTTTAAGAGAAGTAGTAACAGATCTAGATTATGCCTTTAAATACCTTTCTTGTGGCTAATTTTCTTGTTTTTCCTGGTTTTTAATATAAAGAATTTTAAAATGCATAAAGTGCAGCTGTTAGTAAATAATAAAAATTAACAATAAAATTGGAATAATTTTTGTTGTTAATTTCTACTTCCTTGTACGAAGTAAAGGAAGTAATCGCGAAAATTTTCGGGTATCGTATTTCAACGAAGATATCCATTTTGACCTCTCTCGAATGCATTTGCACGATTTTTTTCTTGACATCTGTACTTACAGACAGCATAAAGGACTCTTTTTTCAAAACAGATTGTAAAATTGATTCAGAAGGGATTTTTTAGTGACGTCTGTACATGCATACATATGTACGTATCGCGCATAACTCAAAAACGATTAGCCGTAGAGCATTGAAATTTCGTATAGGGGACTGCTATAACATCTAGTTGTTCACCTCCGTTTGTATTGCAGTCGACCTAGCCAAACGTATATATGTAACCACCCTCTTACCCGCCTCTGCATTTGTAACATGTTTACGAGCCAGTTTCGTCAGAAAGTTCTCCACAAAGGCATTCCTTCTCTTAGGCAGATAGCTCTCGTTTGCTTTATCATAATCAAATAAATCAAACCTTATCCGGCTCTGTGAGCTCAGTTATTTATTCTTACATGTTTTTAAAATGTGCATTTTTTCCCTTAGAAAGAGGTTGAAATATGTTGTTCTTATTTTCCGGTTAAAGTTTTTATGCCTTTAACCCTTTGCTGCTCAGTGTTCCACTACATGGAACACCCAAATTGAATCGCTTCTGAAACCTTTAAATTCAACCGTAAATAGATAAAAATGCCTTTATCATATACTTTGAACTTTTCTTTTTAAACAGTAGATAGCAGCATATCACAAGGATACACAGAATTTTCATTCATTATGTGTTATTAAAATCCACTTTTTTCCAAGTAATTTTCTCTATTTTTTTAATGATATAAAAAATTTTATTTGGAAAAAAAAATTAGGCATAATTTTGCTGGCTGTACTCCAAATTATTTATTCTATATTTTTTTTAATCTTTCTTACGAACACCATGCGCAGAATCATTGACTAAAACCGGGTGTTCCATTAGCGGGAACACTGCGCCTTTAGCGATCTCATGCTGTTACGAATCAGAACATCTGTGCTTAGGAGAGAACATCCGTTGTTTATTATTAATTCGTTGTTTATTATTTTTATTATTAATTTTCCATAAATGGCGCGGAGAGGTCTAACTCCTTCCGAAGCGCTCTTTCCGAAAATTTGTAAATATTTTTGTATATGGGACTTGTGTATATAGATATTTATCTCATTTATCCGTATATATTCAAGAATATTGTGTATATCCAGGAAACCATGTATACAGCCATAATACAGAGTTTTTTCTTTCTTATACAAATGCTTCTACTCATTTTCGTGCTTCACTGCAATGCTCGCTTAGTCGCACTTTTAAAAGCTCTGGCGGGGCAGTGTTCCACCTCATGAAACACCCACAGAATTAAAACGGTAAGTGCAATTTTTACAAAATTTTACCTGTATACTCCTTTAGGACTAAATAGACTGCATACAACTTTTTTTGTTGAAATTCCGACGTTAACGTATAGTGCGCCGCAAAGGGTTAATTAATGTGCATGCAGTAGTTCTAGAATTATCAACAATTTAGAAATATAAGTCTAAAGTGGTGCGAATTCTCTTAGTAGTGTAGTGAATTTCAGTGAGTGCACCAGCTTCAGCGGTGTTCTCAGTGGGATTGAAAGATGACTTTAAATTTTTGGTGTACCGAAAATTTTGTCTATAGTTTAATAGCCAGTATATGGAAGTCGTATGTTTTCCCCATGAGGTTTTTAAGACTAAGCATCCTGTTAGCCTATTGCACCAGAAGGGCAGAGACATATGTCTACAGGTATAAAAGTGTTTCGTTTTAATTATAATCATTTCATTTACTTTGACCATGGTTGCCTTCATGGCAATCACCGTCAACCGTTATGTTTTCAAAATAAAAAATATAACTGTTGAATAGATTCGGTATGTACATAAAGAAGACTTTTAAGAAATTATGTTTGAAAAGAACGTTAGTGAAAATGTTAATATACAAATAAGATCTTCAAATTTATCAGAAAGATTAGGAATAGTGGATTATTCAATCGTATTTTATGTGAAATTTTGTATTTTACGTGTATAATCATTATTATGAAAGCTAATAAAGACAAAAAAATATTATGAACATCCCATCATAAAATTTAAAGTGTTTCCTAAATTTAACTTCGCTAATAAAAGTAGAAGAAACAGATTTGCATAAAATTTAGCCTTTAAGAAGAGTCATTTTAAAAAATTATGGTGGAAAACAAAAAGGTCACTGAAATGTATTTGAGAATTTTCTGTATTCTTCATATGTCATATTCGTTTTCGATTCTCGATACGTTACAGCGCAGAAATCCATGGCAAAGACATTCGACTTTGAAAACTTCAATGTACAATGTAAAATAATTATTTAAGAGACTGAACGTCCTGTATAAATACAGTTCAGCCGTATATTATTGAGTGTATAAGTATGTAACGCAAAATAATGTTGGCCTTTTTCTTTGCCTTATTTTATTGTAAGTTCTAATATGAAACAATAATATGTATGTTAAGAAGATTAGGGAAATAATGCGTAAAAATATTTTTAGAGTGTATATTTCTCTCTCTCCCCCTCTTTTTCACCTCCTTTTATTAAAAAAAGTGTACTTTTTATAGAAATATAATATATATATATGGAGAGAGAGAAAGAGAACTAGCGACTAAATTTCGAATACTTTCTTTTAGCTCTAAAAATCGCAATTGTAACGGTTTGCTGATTAAAGTACTATTATTTGCATCATTCTCTCTTTCATTTCTTGTGTCTTCTCTGCAAACTAGGACATACGGATTGCGTTTTCATCCCTACCTTGCTGTGCAGTTCTGAATCGTGTTTGAGTAAACAAATTCTCCCTAAAGTTTGTACACGCTTAAGCGAATCACTCTGTGTATATATGTATATATATATGTGTGTGTGTCAAATGAAAAATATATGAAACAAAATTCAAATTTAAACTAGCAATAACCCCTTAATTCCCCCTCTCTGTTCTAAAAATAGCAATGCCTTTTTCTGAACTGCTTCATTTCTAGATCAATCCATATTATATAACTTGCATAAAGCTTATGACGTAGCTAATTCGGAACTTGGAACTCAAAATTTCGAGAACTGAAACTTTCTCTAGGTGAGCTTCCATACTGGATAACTGCTCACGTTTGTTTCTAGCCTTCTTACTGTTAAGAAACTGGCGTCCTGCTTTTCTTCCTATCGCAATAGTATCAAACATGTAAATGTTCTTGAATTGGCACGATTAAAGTGCCAAATGAATTGTGGCCGCAGATGTCAATTGAAATAATGATGAGTAAATATATATATATATATATATTCCCATAAAATTTTGTATATTTTGACAAATAGCAAATCGCTATTTATTTTATTTTGTACATCGGCATTACCATTCCATTATCTATTGTCTTTATTACACCTTAATGTGTTTCTTCAAGCGGACGTGTCGGGAACTTCGAACAGAGAATTGAGACTAAAGATATTGACAAACGTGACAAAAAGTTTATTTAATTAATTAAAAAATATGTCGCGTACAGTTTCAATTGTCTGTTTCGGCGAAACGCGATATGGAGTTAGCTTGATTCAAAATTCATTAAAAAATAATTTCCCCTGATGAGCCATAATGAGATTCGAATTAGGCCAATCTGCCATTTACCGCTTCTTAGTTTTTATATTTTTGCTCAAATAATTTGTTAGTACTTTTACTAATGTTTTAAATATACCTTAATTAGATTAGAATATCGCTTAGTATTAGTATTGATTTTTACTTGTAAATATTCAAATGTTGTATTTTTTTCTCTTATAACACATTTCATAGCAACTTATTTTGCTTATGTTAATGTTTTCACGGAACCACAGTATTTCAGCTGCTTTTTAGCGTACGAACTAGGATTTTTCTTTTAACCTTTTTGTAAATTGTGCTGCAAAGCTTTTATTTAAATATTTGACCACATAGGTCTTTTATCGTTTGTTTTTTTTTACTTTACTTTAACTTGTATATTAGGAATGTGTTCGGCTTCAGCGTTTAAACAAATAACATCTACATTATAGTAAAGTAATCGTTTTAATAATGAAATTATTCAGTGTATTTACGCTTCAGATCTAGATTCTTATCTCCATCCTGGATTATACTGAATATTCAGTTTGTGCTGAGTATACTTCATCGTAAGTAGCCACATAATTTATGGTTCTTACGCTAACCCCGATCTCTCAAGTCCATAACAAATGATGAGGGATTTCAGTTTAACCCATCGATCATCTTGAGCAAACACCGACATCGAACTTCCTTTGTGTGAAGAGAAGTCCCGTTTCATCTGCACGTCTGCCAGTGTGTCATGGAAGTCCTTTCACTCATATGCACATGTCTTATTGTCATATTGCTCGTTACTATCAGAAAGAGAGTGCGTGAGCTAACTTGTCACAGCCTTTCATAAGTGTAGAGAAGTCAGATGAGAGCTGTTTGAATTTTTTGGAGGGTTGTTGTTGTTTCTGGCGAAAGAGAGCCAGTTTCAAAAACGGTAGATATATTATTAAGTTATCTCTCACATTTTTCTCGAAATTTTAACGGTTTACTTGAGTGAAATTGAAAGGTAAAATATTTACAAATTGATTAACTGTAGCAGCACCATTGCCGAATAGTAGAATTGCAATCGATACGGTCTAGAGCATTACTTAGACAGTGGAAACTTTTTGTAGCTGCTTCTTCGTCTTGTTTAAACTTTAGTATTTATTGTAATGTTGATTTTCCATTTTAATTCAGCCCTTTTGGAGGCAAAAGAAAGCAGAATGCAAATGCCCGAACTAATTTCTGCGAATAATTGATATTGTTGGAAAATACGTTCTGTAGTTTTAATAAAAATAAAAAATTAGTAAAAACTAAAAATCAAATTAAACAAGGCACTCTGTGTAGTACGAATTCAATATTTTTGAAGTAATTAATGTTAAACATCTGTTGAGGTTTCATCATTATATTAACTTTTGCGATATTTAATCTGTATATGCATTCTTACTTTATTTTTAAGAAGAATGAAAGTCCTTCTTAAAGTTGTTATTTATATGTTGAATTTTTTTATGAATCCGGTCGGACATTGGTTGAGATTGATTGAGATTTTTATCGACATGTCTACAAACGCATATAATAAATAACCTATTCCTAAATACATAAGCAGAACGATTGTCAACGATTGCCTATTTTTAGTATTTGCGATACTTCAGTTTTTTAAAAAAATTCGCGAATGCATAATGATGACGTGATTTAAAATGTATATTGCAATATTTTTTTTCTTTTAATAACTTTTAACTTCATAATCAAAACCATATCCAGATATAGAAATAAGCAAGGCGAAGATTTAAAAATCATGCTATTGCAACTCATAAACTAATTTTCAGTGATTTTGAGAATAATTATACAACAATAACATACCTACGGAGCTATTTCACGGAATCACGTATGGTCCTTGCCAGATGAAAATGTGTTAATATATATAACGGACTATTAATTATAATCTAAAAGCCTGCCGAAATTCCTATAAGATTATCACAACTGGCTGGGCCACTTAATTTTTTTTTTTTTTTTTTTTTTTTTTTTACCGACTATAAATTAAACTATCTATAAGCATAAGTTACTTGAACATAGTCGGAATATTCTTAAGAGTAAAAAAAAACTTAGCTTAAAAGTACAAAACTTAGCGATCATCTTCATGTCAGAATCTTAAATTTAAATGAAATGCCATTTTTGTGACTTCTGAAAATATTCTAATACACTACCGTTTTTAAAAAAGTGAATGTAGCTATAATTTTTGTTTTTCATATTATGCAAATTAGGCAGATGCAGAACAAATTGTAAGTATTTCGAAACAATAAATGTTTTATATGCCGGTACAGTTCTGCGTGTTCATCTTGTTTGCCCTATGCTTCGTAGCATTGAATTAAACAATTTTTAATGTTGTTCTTGAATGGAAATGCCTTCTAAGATGCATTAAGCAGGGTCTAAAATTTATCAAGATTTGATAGAGAACTGTCATAATACATCACTGTTCGTTTGATCCATGTTTCATACACTTTTTATATGGTATAAATCAGGCAGTTTATGAAACCAAGGAAGGCCAAGGAAGAACTTCGAAGAAGACTCGCGCTGGTGCGGTGTGTGAAGTGGCAGTTTTGTCCTGAAAATTTACTCCGCGGAGGCCTTAAAGGAAGTGCAAACTGGTCGTAGAATATGGTGACGTATTTAACAGTCATTATGGTTTTTTTGAACTTTTACCAGAGGGGGATTTGCTGTTAAATCCATTAATATCCCGTACCAGAATGATTTTTGTTCGGGCGGTAAATCGGAAACGAATGCAGTTATGTTATATAATGTATATCATCTCGTCAGTGGTAGACACATAGTATTTGATTATATATTCTCCTATACAAAGCCATGATTTATCAAAGAAGATTATGTCATTCAATTCTATGTCAAAACTATGTCACTACTTTAAGACTATGTTGTTCAGTGTCATGCAATGTCATGCCGCGCATGACATTCGTGTCCTACGCTTTTCGAATCTGTGTACTGAATCGAATTCAACCGTAAACTCTCTCCTAGTAGCTTGGCAATATCACGGAAAGAGGCACTGAGTTCTGTTGTACCAATAGTATGCCATTTCTCAGAGTCGCTCATGTGATTATGTAGGTTCAATACTGGCTGCTGGTATTCCTATCCAGCCAGAACATGCTTATAAAAGAATCAAGAATATCAAATAATCAATACAGGTATATATGAAATAATTTAGAATTCGAGGACGCAGACTAGAATGTAATAACGGAGCTTGGTCTACTAAATGTATTAGCATTCTTGCCAATTTAAGAAGTCTTTATTCTCGCTAACAAACATTTTTAAGCCAACAGAGATAAATTGCCATAGAAGGGGGCATCTATTTATGAGGAACTTTACATTTTTTAGACGTTGCGGTAGGAAAGGCAATCTAGCTCAAACAGAGAGTGGGGGCGACATGTCAAAGATGAAATCTCCGTTCGGAATAATTTAGTTTTGGTTTAGCTTTATTATAATGGTTAATATTAAATTCCGATTTCCAAATTTGAAATCATTATTTCTGAAGCGTATAGTGCAGGTATCAACGTCATGAGTGTTATGCAAGAATCAAATTAATGGATTCATTTTAAAATGGCCCAGTTCAGGGTAGAGATGGTAAATAACCAAATTAAAATAAAATAGAGAGTAGTAGGGGCTATTAGTAAATAAAAGTTGTAGCTGCTTTCCTTCTAGGTGAAGAGCTTCTTCTAGGCTTTTCAAGATATCAAGTATAATAACTCCTTTCGTTCAAAGTATTTTCATCACATGTGCTTGCTTCACAGGAGGAATGCAAAATCATGCATGATGTTAACTCTGTAGCTGATGAACCCTAGTGATTCGTAATTAGTTATGCATCTAGTAATCCAGATGTGTTTCATTGTACTATGTGTTTGCTCTAATAATCCGCTTAATTAAAATTAATATTTCCTACGAAAGTCTGGACGTTGCCGTCAAAGCCGTCGGAGCAATGCTGCGTTTAACAGCGCATCAGAATTCCATAGTTTCTCACCTGTACATTGTAGTTCACATGGAAACTCTCTTTATTTAATTTTGTTAAGAGACATTCTTCATCAACATTATCAAGTTCAGCTTTTCACAATTAATTTGCTTCTTTTTACTCGTGTAAGAAAATTTCGAGTTAAATGATTAATAAAATTATTTGAAATAGTTAAGGGGACGGTAGACTATGTAAATAGTTAAAAATCGGCTGAAACTCCGAGTTTTTTTCTTTTGCTTTTGCGTTAACAATAATCAGTGTACTTAACTCCATTGCATGCAAAAACTGCATTCAAATGTTTTAATTTTTAAAGAAGTTATAAAGATTTAAAGCGTGTAAACAACACAACCATTGTCCTTTAGGTTTCGGAGAAAATGTAAACAAAATATGTTAACTGACATTTCCTGGCGTTATAATTTATTAGTCCAAAGGGATTTGAATCCCGAAGGACTATTAGTTTCGTTTTGGCATTTTGCGTCAGACTCATAAATGTCGGTTCACTTTTTAAACTGTTGCCACAAAATGTTAGAGTCCTGCATTATATTTGAAGAAATTAAATAATGAAAAATCTGCATAAATGTATGTATATTTCTCGTATTGTGATAAAACAACGGTACATAGAGTCATCGAATTTTGAATAACGTAATCCTCCAACGAATATGAGCATGTGGAAGACCAAATTTGAAATTTGAAATTTGTTTTATGATCGATTTCCTATTTTTTAAAACTTTGACGAATTTTTGATTAACAAACTCAAGGATTTCTAAGCGAGCAATGGCAACGTTGTGCAGAAAAAACATTTTTATCTCCAGCGCGTGAGTCTCTGTATCGGAAATTCTAAAGATATGCTCGTTTTAAAACTATTTTGCGATATTGCTGTTGCACTGGATCTTATGGTTTAAGTGCGAGGAACATGATATTTAATAAAGAAAGGTGACACACAAAATGTTAAAAAAACGCCCCTTTGGACGTAATTTAAAATCTGAAACATTTCAGATTTTTTTTTTTTAAATTTAATTCTTTATTATTCTGGATATGAATGCCAGTATTACCAACTTTTAATGAATTTAAATTTGGAGATGTAAGTGCTATAAGCATAGATCTAGAGTGAGCAATCTCGTTATCTTTAGTCACTGCAGAAAAGCCTGGTCGGCATCGCCTGAGCAATATTTAAAAAAAAAAAAAAATCCTGCTTGTTTAAAAAATATAAAATAGCAAAATATACTCTGCAACACTAAAAGATAATTTTAATGATGAAGGTAAAACGTATGAGTCGGATGAGATTTAACGTTTTCAATAGATTTAATCAATAAATTAGATTGTTTCTATCTATATTTTCGAATCACGTAAGGAAATTGTGATAGCATATTTATTTATATTATGTTTAATATTATAAGGCTAAAAATATAGAAATGAGAAGAAAATAATGTGTAATATGTACAAAATCCCCAGCTAAGGTAATCTGGGATTTCTCATGAACGTATATAAAGGTAAGTGTAAGGCAAAACTTTAAATGCAGTTTTTTAGCGGTCTTGTATTCCTCGAAAATGGGATCAAATATTCCCTATGTGTATTTAAAAAAAAAAAAAAAAAAAAAATGTAGTAAATAAACAAAGCTAATTTATTTCAGAAATTATATTAGCGAAACAAAAGTATATATTTTAAAATGTACATAATTAAATTCTTTTAACACCCCCCCCCGAAAAAAAAAAGAGAACGTTAGCCCTTGTATTCCTCCTATTAAGAATGTTGAACAGAAAATCATTCCTCAGAAGAGCTGAAAATAATTATGTGTTACTGAATTTCAAAACTCTGCTAATTAGTTTTTTGCAGTCGTTTTGTTCATGCATCAAGTATCTTCAGACACCCCAGCAAAATAAAACAATTGCCAATTCGAGATTTTGCCAAAAGTTACTAATCAAACTTCCAATTGAAAACCAGCAATACTTTTTACTTGAACACTATAGAGGCATTAGGTACTTTTTGGAAGCAGGTGAGATGAAAAACTAGCAATTCCTTCGCCGGGAATCGAACCATGGACCTCTGGAATACGCGCCCAGCATGCAGACCACTACACCAGGAAGGCACGCTATGAAGGCGGGAGAAATAACTTATAACACATCTGTTATTGTATAACTTAAATTAGTATAAAAATTTGTCTAATATGATATTGTTATATGTATATCTTCTTTAAAGTATATCAACGAAGCAATTTTAATAACTAGAAATTCCATTTCTATCAAATTGAGTTAGGTAAACAGTACAAAATATTTAGCTTCTAAAAGTGCAGCCACTTTTTTATTACATATGTTACTTAGAACTGCGGGTCCTTAATATATCCTTTGCTCAAAACTGCAACCAACCAAGTATTATCTCTCTATATCTTTTTTTACTATTATACATGAAAACGTTTTGATAAATGTTTGTAAATTATTTCTAACCCACCAAATGTTTTATTTCATTGTATAAATAAATTACTGTTACATGTGAGAGGCATTTACTATTCAAAATAAGAGGGAGCATCCGCGTTATGAATCTGTTAGGCAGAATTTTAAATTTATTTCAGAATTCCTGTTAATCGTATTAATACTAATCTAAAATTCAAATCATTGTATATGGCAGTTACCTGTGGGTTGTGGTTATTACTCAAATAGATATATAAAACAAACCACGTTATGTTGTAAGATTATTATTTGAAATTAACTAGTTATTTATAATTTTAGTCTTTACTATAACTTCTCCTTTCCGTTTCCTCGCCATAATACAAATCGGTTAGATAGTATTTAAACTGAGGTCTTGGGATTGAAAGAGAGAGCTTGTTTCTGCCTTTCGCATCACGTTACGTTGGTTCCTGCCAGCTCTGATAAGTTTGTAATTATTCGACTTTGCGTTATTGTTTCTGCCTTTAGTATCGTGTTACGTTGGTTCCTGCCAGCTCTGATAAGTTTGTAATTATTCGACTTTGCGTTATTGATGGCGATATTTAAATTTAATACGTCCGTTAGAAATTTTGAGCCAGCTTAGATTTAAATTAAGTTGTGCAGTCTTTGACTACTAGTGTACATTTTAAATTCATATTTGACCGTTACTTTAGTTCATTACCACGAGCTGTAGGTGATATTGGTAGCACAAGAACGTGCATTTACAGTAAGACCCCGCTTAACGCGGGGGATATGTTCCATCAAAGTAGAGCGTAATGCGAAACAGCGCTAAACGAGGCTATCTTTACATGTTAATATTGGGGTTAGGGGAAGATGGCTAGGAAATTGGTTAGGTATTAAATTTAAAAAGTATGTTTTTTTAATAAAAATAAAACCAAACATTTATTTCTTAAAGCCCAAATTAATACCACATTATTATTTCTTGCAAAAATAAAAACAAAATATAAATAACAAAACGAATATTCTTAAAAAAAACAAATAAAATTCTAAGTCAGTCATATTTAGTTAGCCTTCCGCGTTTTCAGTGTTCTGCCTTTTTGTGACAAAAGCATCTAATGTTGTTTGCCTTTTTCTTTTGCGTTGTTCTCTTAAAAGTTCTTCATAAACGGATAGAGCATCTCTAACACCACGCCTTACTTTTGAGCTCCTGTCAAAATTCGGATCATTTTCAATGAATTGATCCATTATTTCAGTTATGGTAGACAAACTCCTTTTTACAAACGCCATCGAAAGTTCTTTTTGCTCTTCTTCTGAATCACTGCTGTCAACATTTTTGTTTTCTTCTTGTTCAGTTAATTCCTTGAGCTCATCATTAGAAAGACTAGCCGCTGCTTCTTGAATTATTTCTTCGACATTTACCCCTTCAAAATATGTCTGTACAATACCGCACCAAACAAGAAATACAAGTACACTCTTTCGGATATGTATTTGAAACCTATCGCTGCATAATATTTCGGGGAATCCCCGCATGCTGCGAGCGATTTCGTGGAATCCCCTTGTTGAAATAAAAGAGCGCTAAACTGAAACAGCGTTAAGCGGGGTCTTACTGTATATTCTAATGTGTGTTTAAAAAAGTTTTATTTTAAGTGTTTCCCTAACTTTGTAATTACTTTCAGACATAGCCATAATTCGCTTCGCGTTTGTTGGGGTTCTCGACTGATCAACTTTTTCCAGATCAAGTAAAACTCTATAATGTCTTAAAATATTAATTTTTATGTCATAATTTATGGAGTTTTTTTAAAACAAAAGCTCGATGGTGGTTAGTGTAAATGTAGGGCCATTTGAAATCAAAGGAAGTAGAGTTTTGTTTTTACTGTTTTATTTGCGGTTTGGCGGATTTAAGACACCGTCTTAAATCAAACCTAAAAAAAGTCATTGGTGGGCTTTGGATGAAAATGGTATGCATGTCTCATGCTCTTTTGTTTTTGCTGTGAATATTCTTTCAGTGCTTGAAGACGCAGCGCAAAGAGTTGCGGTGTGACATTTATCTTTTGCTACTTGAACATCTCTCCTTCTCTGGCGCCCAATCCCGGAGGCAGAAGCATCCGCATTGGGGCGCCCCCTCAAGGTCTTACTAACCAGTAAGCAAAAGCGAGGGGGGAAAACGCGTGGCCAAATAAAATCAATAGTTGTGCCTCTTGGACCTTCGGTGACGAAAGCTTTCCACCACCTATAGCCTTTAAGTCTCTAGTTACCGCAAGAGAAGGAGAGTGGAGGTAGAGGGCCACCGGAAAGAATCGATTTTTAGCTCAGCCCGGGCAGATTCTTCTTGAGGGTTTTGCTTAACCTACCCCACCATTGTGTGTGTATCCCTTCCTTTTTCTTGCCATTGTAGGTGTGTTTGTAGTATTTGAGTAAAGGTTATGCCGAAGGAAATCTTCCTCCTGTGGAAAACATTTTATGAGAGAATGATGTTTGAAGTGAGCGGTCGGACGCGCACGAGCGCGTGCGTGCATTCTGGTTGGTGGTTCATGATAGGATGAAACTATAGACGCGCGTCTTTTTATTGGCGGATGAGATCTTTTGTTTCCTTCTACGTGGCTTTGGGTTGGTGGTCATCGTGAGTAGTGCCGCACCTGCTTCATTACTTGTAGCTCAGATTTCTCCGCTAACTTAATTTCTACCAGAACTGAAAATCTGCTAAAGGGGGCGTTATTCATTCGTTCACTTAACAACTCTTGCCTGTTAATTAAGATCACTAAGCGGGTTATATAGTGTGACATAGTTAATCTATAAAGTTATTTACGCTAACAGCTTTTGTGTATTGTTTACTCAATGGTAGCATAAGAATTGTGTGTGATTTTGAATTTTGCGCGACTTGGTAAACTTGGAGTTATATTTCTTTAGAACCTATCTCTGTCGCATATTGATAATTTAATTCTCACATTCTGAGATGATTTTATTCTAGATATGTAAAATTGAAAATTTGGATATCATTATTAATTTAGTCCAAGCTTGTTTGTATGGTAGTTAACGAATCTACTTATAAACCGAAATAATTATTGTATTTTACGAGTGGTGTTAAATTTCGAATCTTTTCAAGCTCTTGGCTGTTTGTACTGATAATTGAAACGGTGCTGTTTGTTTTTGATGATGGATTTATTTTCGCGTTCATTTTATCGGCTTGAGATCAATAACAGAAGGACAGTATAGTAATGATAGGAGAAAAAAAGATTCTTTAAAAAAAAAAAATGAAAGAAAAGAAAAGAATGTATGAAAGATTGAATGTCTTGAGGCGAAAAAAAAAGTCTCTTCGAAAAATATTTAAAAAATGTTTTAGCAAATGATAGATTAAATGTAAACAATGGGCCATTTAAATAATAAACTAAGCAATGATTTTTGAAAGATAGTCATAACTTATAATTCGGCTTATACGTAAAGCTGTATTTTAGACTTAAATTTAACATCACCTTCAATGACTGTAAATTTATGTTAATTATCTGTTCGAAAGGGGGAATATTTCTCTTCCCTCCCCGCCTATTTTTATGCTGCTCCATCAAGAATTCGTATAAGGATGATTAATTTTATATTTGCTGATTGAAATAATTAAATAGTATAATGTACGTTACTTTAATTGAAAAGTTCGTTTAGAGATAGAGATAATTGTTTATGACTTAATTAATCATTGGAAACTTCCGAAACGAAAGATAACGCGTCAGGGAATAAAGAAAAAACTAACAGTCTCCTAGCGTTAAAATTATAGCTTTCTGTATTCCGGCCGTAAAGTGTTTCTTTTGGCATAAATTAATCTCTATGTGAAAGTTCCAATGAACTGCAAATGGATGACTTGAGCTCATAGTTGCGTCAGATTTTTGGCACCAGATGGCAGCAGAGTGACTGACGTGTGATTTATAAGCTGTCTTTTAAGTTGAAAATTTTCTGTAAGCATACATTATTATATTGCTTGAATGTGCAATTTTTCTCGCTACCAGACATAATATTTCAAGGTTTTATATTACTGATTATCATTAATTATTATCTTATTTCTCATTACTTGCTGCTGTTTAATTTTTTTCCGTTACTTTCGTATGCGCTGTTTTATTTTCGTAGCTCGGCAGCGGAAATTGTTTTCGCCTGTATGTTTTCTTTCCAGAAGATAGAGTTTGCATGCGGAAATTCCGCTTTACAGGGAAACTTATATGTAGGTATTAGTTTCAATATGACGATAGTTTTCGTGTTTATGATACGTAGCTATTAGTTTTCGAATTAAAAATCCCGTTTTACGGGAAGACTTCAATACAGTAGTCAGTATCTATTATTATTCAAGAATTGTTTCGAAAACATGTAAATTTTATTTATTCAAAAGAAATATTTCATTTTCTGGATTTCATTCATCTCAATGAATATTTCTTTTTCTCAAGTGCATGAGAAGTACTATCATTTTAAGGGGTCAGGTTCCTTTAGTGTGTCAATATATGCCGAAAATATAACCCATTTTTAACGTTCAGTGTCATTGTAAACTAATTGGTGAAACACCGTAAAATTATGTGTTTTTGTTTCGACATGCTTGATATTTTACTTGTTTTATTATTTTGTAACTCAAGTGTACAAATAACAAAAAGTTACTCCTTCGTCATCGGCATAAAATTGTAATATGCACTGCGCATGGCTTTATAGATAAAGGAAATCTGTATTTTCAGTTACCGCTCCCTCGAAATTGGGGAAAAAAATTGTAGTTCTTTAATGTCTCGCTTAAAAAATAATTAAATCATATTTTTTTAAATAATTTAAAAGGTAGTATTATTTATTTTTGAGACACCAAAATTATCTATATTTTAACATAAATGTAGTTTTTAAAATTTTTGTGTGAAAAGCAAAAATATGGTCATTTTATTGCTCGCACTATATTTATACAATCAGTCAAAATTTCTTTAAGTTCTGAAAAGCGGTTTCGGAGAAATCATGCGCGTAAGCAGGAAAATTAATCTTACATTTAAGATGTAGTTACCTTCTGAAACTTGGAGAGTGGAAATTTTCATGCGACTAGCCCTCTAAAATAGATAATATAAAAATGAGTAATATATAATAATTTTAATGAGTTCAGCTAATGTAATTAATACTTAAATAAAAATACTTAAATGTTTTTAATTGGATATATCATGAATTAATTATTTTTATTTAAATCCATCAGATTAATATGAAGAACTGCATTTACTGCATTTAAATCTCATTGTGATCTCTCAGGTCATCTATATTATTTGTTTAAGCAATATAGATGACCTGAGAGATCACGTGATTTATCTGTATCAAACAAGGTTTTTTTCTTCCTCTTTTTCTTTTGCGGAAAGTATTGCATTGAAAAATAAGTGACCTCGGAATCTTGTAAGCGCATATTTTCTTAAATTATTTTTTTTGTTTTTTTAAATCATGAGTTTTGCTGAAATGCAAAAGTAAACAAACCGCCTGGCCTTTAAATTGCAAATGTTTAAAGCTGTTTTCTAATCATAACCTTGATTCTAGAGCAAATTTTTACGTTGGATTTATATTAAAAGGGCTTGCAAAAAGTCGAGTTTTAACATAAAAGCATAAAAAAAATTGGTTTCTTTTAATTTTTAATGGTTTCTGACCCCATTCATTGTAACAGCTATTATCATTAAAGTTCCCTTTTTTTCCTGTATATATGTGAGAACTTTTTGTAACATCACATTGTTTTGATATTTTTTTTTATCTTGAGAGTGAGTTCGCTTCTAAATTTCATCATTTAATAAATATTATGACTACATACTTCCACTTTGCTTTGGTTTCTTTTTTACCAACTGTTTCGTAAGTATTAAAATTCAAATTTTATGAGAGAAATATTTAATCGCATTCTTGATTTTAAAAGAAAATTTAATTTTGCATTTGGCAACAGTTTGTGATAAAGCAACAAAGAAAGTTCTCAGCGCGTGTGCCTTCCAGTGTTTAAACGTAACTTTTTATACTAATGCCTGTATTTGAATACGAGATTTTTTTAATTTTGAATCATGCTAGTTAATTGCTTTAAGTTTAAAAGTAGTAAAAACTCTGGGATTATGATGTAGAAATTATGTTTTTATTGTTCTATTGTGACTTGAGCTTCCGGAAGTTTAAACTCTGTTAAGCATATGAGAATGCAAAATGTCACTTTCAAATCTTATTTATAGACCAAATCGGTATTTCAGTCAATGTAATTGAATCAAAATTTTCTTGAACGTTCTATCTTCAGGGTAATGATTCACTTTTAAAATTGCATCTATAATAGAAGTCATTTGTCTTGTAGTATTATAATTTTCTGATAATTTAACAGATTTTCTGGCGATTTAGATATCAATTTTCTTAAAAATACAGGTAACTAGCAGATTAAAATCAGTAATTGTTCAGTTCATTATTGATTCATTCATTAATTGAGTTTAATATTAATTTTTTAATTATGTTGTCAAAATATATACTGCAAAATATTTCTTAAAATTTGCTTAAAATGGCTTTTGTACATTAATTTTTAATTCTATCTTTTAATAATTAGCTTGTACATTAATGTTTCTCCTTACTTATCACGTGCTACTTTCCATTTGGTATGCAGCGTATAATTTCAGAAATTCCATTTTACTGAGCACCTAACGTCGGAATTAATGACACTAACAGGTTGACAATTGCTTTTGTTCTTGCGTAGACTTTTGTTTTTTCTTTATGCTAAAAAAATGAAATTTTTGATTTAGGACATTATTGTAGGCTACATGTCATGTATGTAAATAAAAGTATTTAGCTTTATGTTCATAGTCATAACTGAAAAAAAAAATACACACACATACACACTCCAAGAAAATTACATATTTTCTATTAACCCTTTGCGGCACAGTGTGTCCGGTCTGGACACACCTAAAAATTTTCTTCTGTACGCACAGAAAAATTGAATAAAAAAGGATTTATAGGTTACTATAGGTTACTCTGAACTTTCTTTATTTATAGTAGATGGCAGCTCAACACAAACCAATCCGTATATTTTATCCATGTTTAGTTTTTTAAGACCCTCCTTTTTCAAAGAAATCTTCCAGGTCATTTTTAGGGTATAAAAGCAATCGTTTGAAAGAAATTTCTATGTTATTTTTTGTCTGTATGCTAATCTCCTTATTCTATATTAGTTTTAAATTTTTACCTTGAAATCTTGCCTAAAATTAAACGGCGAACCCTAGGTGTGCCCAGACCGGGCTCACCGATAATTTAGGACAACTGAGTCTGTATTCTTTGTTTCTCTGCATCTCATCGGTCAGTGCATTGACAACAATGCTCGTTTCAGCACTCTTTTCGAAGCTCTATTCAATCAGTGTGCTTACAGAAATAAACGATAAGTGCTATCTTCACAAAATTTTACTTGTGTACTCCTCTAGGCCTAATTAGACTGCCTACCTTTTTTTTTTTTTTTTTTTTCCTTTTCTTTATCAAAACTCCGACAAAAGGTAGCGTGCCAGAAAGGGTTAATATCTGTCACAGAAAACGCGTTTTAACTTGTATTATATTATGAGAATGTTTTAAATCTCATAGTGTCCTAGTGTTGACATTAGAACTACCTACAGCTTAGTTTTATATTTTTTCACTTTACTTTAAACATCTTTACCGCAGCGTCCTTCATCTAGTGGCATTTGAAATGCAAGTTATTTCATTTACTTTTCAAATTAATACTATGCATTGCTTAGTAAACTGTGAAATTTAAAAGTATTATAGGTGTTCGAAAGATCGGTTTTTAAAAAAAGAATAATCTTTTTTAGTGTTATCACATTTTGAAAAAGTTTTTAAAAATATTAAATTCTGCAGATACGTAAATAAAAGCTAATGTGAATTTCAGCCTCTGTGTTATTTTAAATAATTGTTTCAAAATATTCTAAGATCTATAAATCGACATCAATCACTTTAAAATGTAACGTTTAATATGTACAATATTTACAGATCATTAATCAAAACATGGTGGTTCAGTTGACAAATAAATCTATATGCTTTCATAATCGAAAATCAAAATCTTTTAAATAGGAACCGAAGTGTTCCTAATCAAATAGTGTGCGAACCATCAGACATCCATCTATCGAGCTGCCGGTGGAGAGTCTATGGAAATTCAGAAGGCACGTCGCTTCGCGTTAACACGCAACGCTAGCGCCATGCATCAATTAATCAAAATAATTTCCACAATCATTTTTATGTAGCACCAGACCGCTCCACCAGGACAGTAGTGAGTGACTCTTGACTACCGTACCGAACGGTCCGGTTTCAAATCCCGGAGAAGCCACGGATGTTTGTAAATGTAGAGTGTCTGTACAACATGGTGGCACTGTAAATAGGTGGCGAGCAAGAAGTCCTCTGGAGAGGTTGGTAGTTCTCTATAGATGGTTGAGGGGACGATTGAAGCACCATTTTATAAGTTTAGAGGGAACGTACAATAGAAAGCAAAGGATTGCATATTTTAAACCGTAATAAAATATCATGTTTAAAGTCTTTCATTAACTGTGTATTGTAAACTGTGACCAACCTTTTGGTATACGTTTAACGACTTATTAGTATATCTGATGTACAACAGAAAGTGTGAAACAACACCCTTTATTTAAAACTGAATAAGATGAACAGAAGGCACTTCTGTTGCTTACAAATCTGCCAGCATTTATGGCGAGAGCCTGGCCATAAATGCTTGGAGTAACTAGTAATCAAAGGCTTCACAGAGCAAAGTGGCTTGGACCGGCGTGAATTTCACTGTCGGCAAGTGTAATGAAAGGCCGAAACCTGGAACACTTATCTTAGAACAGCAAACCTAATAACGTGGCTTTGAAAAGGTAGACCACATTGTGACTTAACCAACACAAAAACCTCACTAGGAATACACGCAAACTCATTGGAAGAGGGAAAATGGCCAAAGAGAAGTGACAGTAAAGATTCAAAACATAAAATAACTGGTTATTCAAATCAAAGAAACCTCACAAATAAATAAATTTGTTTTGCTAAGAATCTCGAATGGCTGAGGTGGCATAACGTTGGATTTAGTACTGAATTCCAATTCTAGCAGCTTAATTAGTTTAAATTTCGATTTTCGTAAGTTTCTTGTTGTATGATGTCAATGCGAGTTAGTTATTTCTGTCGAAAACTATCCATCCTTTGAATCAAGTGCTTGCCATGCATTTAACTGGAAAGTTGTGTCAATAGCCAGCGTATACATTGACGCATTCGTAAGGAATTATCGATGCCTAAATCATCTAATCGTCTAATATTAGCAACTTTGATTGTAATACACGAAAATTCGTTATACTAGAAAATGAGCATGAGCAGTTTTTCTTTAAAAAAAATATACATTATTTTCTTATCAGAATTTTGTTTTGGCTTTTGTATGATTGCGGTATTCTGCTATTACACTTTCCCTGAAATAAATATGTAACAAATTTATTACTTCCTATTTATTTCCCTTTGTACCGACTTCGTAACTCATATATGTAACCATTATGTTTCACGGGAAGGATTAAATTGAATAAGGCGAGCGAAATCGAGTAGCTGTAAGAGTTCCTCAAGTGTTATTCAGCTTGAGTCAGTTCTTATGCGAAAGGATACAGACTTCTCCTCCCCCCCCCGTTGAAAGAGGACGAATGTTGCCATTTCTATGCGCCAGAGGGCGCAGTGTACCTCGAACGATCCATCGAAAAGCGCGTTCGCGTCGTCTTTCGTCTGCTTCCGAAAAATGGAAGCGCCGAATACGAGATTCGCGAATTCTAAGCAATCACTATTTGTCTGTTTTTTCCCGCCTCTTGTGAATCCTGCTGGAATGGCGTAGTTGTTTCAGAGAAGTACGCGATACAGACTGTAGAAAGGATAGTCGATCATTGAATGAGCGACTGTATTTTTTTTTTTTTTTCCCCGAAAAGAAAAAAAAGAAAGTGTGTGAAAGTAGTGCTGTTTTTTTCCTTTCGGCTTTTTTGGATTAGAGTAGCACCTGTGCTGTTTTGTAGAATTTCTGAAGAATGCAGCGCATGGCGGGATCTGCGAGATTAGAATGCACTCTTCGACGTTTCAGCGGAGTTCCTTTAACTTTGCCGCTCTTCAGGAATCTCACATGCAGGTAAGGTACATCTGTACAAAGTTTATGAAATTCCCCGGTTTGTTTGTTTTTACTTTGCTTCCAATGTTTGTTTATAAGTAAACGGTATTTTGTTTGTATATAAAGAGTGTTTCTTCTTGTTTATTGCACATTTTTGCGATGGTGATTCTTGAAGTACACATCCCCCCGCTTCATAAAAGTTATATATTTCGCGTAATGTATTGGTGCTTTTATCCATCTTTGAATTTATTTGTGAAAATAATGCAGAATCTGTAAAAGCTGAAATAGATAATTAAATTCGATAATTAAATATTTTAATCCATTAAATTTAATTTTGATTTATTTATATTTACTACTTTTGGTTTATTTATTGACAAAATTAAAAATTAAGTTAATGTTTTCAAATTACACACATTAAGTAATAAAATAATTTATATATAGCCAATTGGGACTCGTGCTAATGTTCTGTACAAAGTTATTCAATGCTCATGATCTTTAATCCATTCAATATGCCCTTTAATTATAATTAAACTCCGTTATTAATCATTTTCGACGTCTTTGAGATAGAGTCCATAGGTTTTATTGCATATAGAGAGTGGTAAAAAAAGTTATTTTAGTACGAAAATAATATATGTGATTGCTGCAGAATGACTATTCCGTTTGTTATCATCAAACTTTTCAGTAAAAACAAAAGCCCCCAAAATGAAACAAACCTTATGTGAGGTAACAGCAATCCTGCCAGTGTATATTGAAAAATATAACAACATAGAAAGAATAATTGGGAAAATCTGAAAGAAAGAAATAAGGTCATCAGTCTTCATATTTAATTGTTAAACAATAAAATGTTTTTATTCACCGAAAATTAATAAATAACATAATGCTAATAAATTATAACAAATAAAACAAAAAAAAAATACGCATTAAAAGTTTACGTAACCAACTTCTCGTAACCAATCTTCCAAAAAAGAAATCTGAAAGTTTTCAGATTTTATATTACGCCCAAAAGGGCGGTTTTTGTAACGTTTTCTGTGATACATTTATTAATTAAATATCTTCGCACTTAAACCACATATAAATTAAATTCAAAAGCAGTATCACAAAATATTTAAAAACAGCATTTTCGGTAGACAGTCTCTCGCGCTGGAGATATATCCCCACCCCGTACAGTGTTGCCATTGCTCGCTTTGGAATCGCTGAGTTTCTTAATCAAAAATTCGTTAAAGTTTTACAAAATTTCAGATAGATAATAAAACAAATACGAAATTCAGAATTCGGGCTTCCAAGTACCCATGTTCAGTTGCAAGACTACATTATTTAAAATTTGGTGGCTCTAGGTACCGTTGTTTTTTCACAGTGCGAGAAACATTTATGCATTCATGCAGATTCTTCATCATTTAGTTTCTTTAAATATAATATTTGGTGGCAACAGTTTGAAAAGTGAATCAACGAGTGAGTTAAATGACGCAAAATCAAGTGAAGAGTGAATCAAGTGAAAAGTGAAGAGTTAAATGACGCAAAATGCCATTTTGAGACTAATAGCCCTTTGAGTCTAACGCCCCTTTGGGCTTTAAAAAACAAAACTTCTTTAGGGATTTAAATTTCTCTTGCTCGCCATCATAAAAAACGCTCGTTATAATCAGTGCGGATATAACATACGCACTGGTTTCATGAATCTTTTTAAATATGAGTTAAATTCGTTAAAATCATGCAAAAAGTCAAATTAATAATATTCTAATTCAAGATTCTGGTTTCGAGGTGCACAGATTCTCCTTCAGGATTGCAAAAATTATTATATTTTATGTAATTATTATAAGGCATTACAATCAAATTTCTTTTTATTATAAATTAATATTAATACCAGGCTTATGTGAAACTAACTATTAACTAAAAAATAAAAAACGACATGTGATATTCTGTAATAATTTGCGTACGTATTATAATAGGCAGAAAGAAAGTAAAAACGATCGATTAAAAAAAAAAAAACTCAGGATCTAAATTTTATTTAAAATATTGAATAGAATAGAACTGCAGTGATAATTACTGCTAGTAAAAAAATAGTGTTTAAAAATGGTTTAATATATAAGCTATTAAAATATAATCTTATAAATATCGTGTAGATATACTAAATTCATATACATGGTTTTTTATGATGTCACCTCACAATTATACGCTTTTCCCTGGATTGAGAGGGGAGAATAATATAAAATATAATAATTATTTCTCAATATCGGTTTAAAAATTTTTGATTCAGTGTATTCGGTCACTTACCGGGAGTCAATGTGTCAATGGGAATTCTGTTATGGATCGATAATTCAGAAACTTTTACTTTGTGTGGAATAAGAATTAAAATTGATTTCTTCTGTGTAAATGATATCGCTTCGGATTTAGTAGCAGTAGTGGGGCATGAATATAATTACAGAAGCAGTTGTAAAGTATTTAAAAGTATTTTAAATTGCTGACTGCTTTCTGTGTGTTTTATTTATTATATGTATTAAGCAATCTTTATATGCATATTTCTATTATGTACAATAATTTGTACATATTTGAGATAATAAACTTATATACTGCTTTTTTGGGAGCAGTTTTTTACTATAAAAAACCGATCTTTTCCTCTCTTTTCTTTTTGTTTTCCCCTTTCCTTTTTTTTTTTTTATTTACTTTGTTTTAGCATTGTGTGTTTAATTTGTTATGAAAATGTGTTGTGTATACTCATAACGAAAAAAAATTGTGTTTCATGTCTGAAAAAATCATTCTTTTCCCCCTCAGAATCAATAATTTTTAATAATTGAAAATCTCTTTCCTTCCAGTATGAAAAATCTCTTCTTGCTTTCATAACTCTTTTCATCGTAGTTTTCGTTTTCTGAGTTATATTTCAGTCAAAGTACAAAAGTGTAAAATACTATATCAAAGCAAGTTTAATTAGAACGGAGTGACGTGAGAAGTTGTTAACTTTATTAATGCATCTGGCATGTATAACGTTGAAAAATAGGGCCTCATTTTCATTTAAAATGAGAGTTGTTTCTGGAGTTGATAAAACTTAAACGTTTTACTTTTTTAATCAATTTAACAATGGGATTCGATTGCATTATTTTATTTAGGTAAAGAACATAGCGCTATCTGCCAAAGTTTGAATATGGTATGAGTAGAAAGTATAAGTCTGCTATTTCATTTATCACCAGCCTTTGAGGTGAAGATTTTCGGATTGACAGATCTTTAAGTGTCTCCATTCCAAAAAGACACTACCATCATGAAGTCTAAATCTTATCCAGGATCCAAACTTCAACCTAGCGACGTCGGGTGTGTGACAGGCCATTTAGCGAATAGCACGTTTAATCGACAACACATTTAGACGACACCACGTTTACTGACAACGTGTTCATTTAGGGGGGGGGGGGAAATGGCGTCAATGTTTTAGTATTGACGTAGTAATTATAGTAGTAATAATTTTCTATATATCAAAATCAATAAAAAATAGATAGATTTTGATATATACAAAATTATTACCTCAAATAAACGTGGTCCGACTGAGTGAACAATAAAGTTTTCATGGCAGCACAGTTGCTCACCCAGTGGTCTGTTGTCTCCTGTCAGTGTTTTAGTAAAATTTATCCGTATCTATCCGACAGCTGTTTAATTTTTCTATGAATTGCAAAATACTGGGATTCTCCATAAGTTCTTGCATACTCAAAAAGGAGAAATAAACAAATGTTTGATGAGTAATCACAGTTGGACACTTAATCATAATTTTGCCTTTGGATTTTCAAAAAATTATCTGTAAAGTTTCCTTAATAAATGGAATTTCTATAAAACCTTTTCATGTAAGTAAAAGTTTTTATTCTTTAGTTAATGACACTAATTTTCCTTTCTTCTCAAGACTTTCAAAATTCTTATAGCTTTGTCTTTTCACGTTTCATTGTTATTTCCATCGCCAGATTTAACTACATTCGTTTTCGGTTTTCTCCACCGATTGGTTTTCGCATAAAATCTTTTCGCTCCTCCCACTGCTGAAATTTTCTTTCCTTGTCCTGAAATGGGACCTATATCTGATCCCTTTTTGCTTTTCTATGTTAAGTAATTCTATGTTTCTATGTTTTGCTTTTCTATGTTAATGTTTTTGCTTTTCTATGTGTTCTATGTTAATGATTTTGCTTCTCTATGTTTTTCTATGTTTCATTCTTTTATTTTAATTAAATAAAAGCAAAAATGGAGTACTTGTTCATAAACCTTCTCATTGCTCACCATAGAAACGCTTTTTTTCCATATAATTATGGAAGAAATTTATTGAAACATTGCCGCATAATTTCATCGAAATGTACACGTTGTCAGTGTGTTGTCGATTAAACCTGCTGTTGGCTAAATTTCTTGTCAACTTAATGCCCTGTTGGCTAAGTGGTCGTGTCAGCTAAATGACCGTGTCGGCTAAGTGTACCTGACACTAAATGTATCCTCGGCTAAGTGTCCACAATCGAGCGCCATGTACCTTCGACCCGCACTAAAAACTATATCGTCTGGAGCGAACGTTAACAATGATATAGTGTTATTCTTGGCATGAAATATTCGAAGATGTTTTTTTGCTCTTAATGGAAAAGAAGAATATTGGTCAGAAATTAAAGTATGAAAGACTGAAATTGCATCATTAGTCATGTACGTAAAGATGAGAACCTCGCATAAGAATTTTAAAGTAAAAGTATTCTGCGGTATAATTCCTGTAGAAATACTGTTCAAAAATAAATTACAGGGGAAAGGGGAACTTTGGCTTATAGTCTGTTGTTTCAATAAAGTTTCAGAAGGTTTAAAAAAAATTTAAAATATAAAAACTGTAAGCTGATCTCGGTGTGTACATTATAATGTAGCACCTGAAACAATTTTAAGCTGAGCATTTGCAATAGGTCTACTGCATAAAAAATTAGTTTCCGAGGACTACTGAAGCGTAAATTTTGTTACTCTAGAAAATACCTACAAAGGCAGCCCTATCGAATAAGTGCAAGTCAATTTTGCCTGTACAGAGGAACAAAACGACGCTTTTTAATTAGGCGTTATCAAAGTTCAAGAAGGAAAGAATCGTCGGAATGATAGAAGCCGGGTGTAACCCATCACCTAGGCCATTCTGACTTTACTGTGAGGAGGTGATGGGATCATTGGACAGAAGAGGGGTAGATGATGAGACCCTCGGCAGATCGTAGCCGAGAGGACCATCACATCACCCAACACGCACATACAGCACCAACTGCAACACTGTCTGCCATCCGGACTCAAGCAGCACTTGTGGCCTCTGACTATGTGCATATCATCGGTAGGCGCCTTTCTGAACGATACTTGATTATCGTTCAGAAAGCGACACCTCTTTCGTGTGTAACCAGTGACATTCTCCCACGCTGGAATCCGTTTGAAGCGGTGTTGCTCTAGACAGAATTTAACCACAACCGAATAGAACCACGCCGAATTAGCAACGAATCAAGATTGAATTTGGACAGTGATGACAACCGTGTACTTGTGTGGAAGCCCCCTGGCAAATGCCTCAATTCTACCTTCGCTTCATAACGGCACACCGTTCCCACAGCTCGAATGACGGTGTGAGGTATCGTCGCATACGACACCCGATCATTTTTTATATTGATCCATGGCACCGTGATAGGCGAGAAGTATGTTTGTGACATCCGTCAACCACATGCATTGCCATAAACGGCAGGATTTCCAGGAGGTATTTTTGACAAAAAAAGCTCGGCCATACAAAGAGTTTCATAGGAACACCTACCCTGCCTTACCGATCCTCAGATGTATCACCTATCGAGCATGTAATGTGACCACCTGATACGGTTAAGTTGGACAGCCTATGCATTTGGTCGAATTAGTGGTACTTACTGCAACTGTGAAATGAGATGAAGCAGGACACCATATGGGATTTGAATGCCTCAGTGGCTGCTCGTATCGCCGTATATAAGTCTCCATTGATTTGTAATTTTTCCTGTGATAAATTATCCTTGTGCTTTGATTTGGTAATCATTTACTTATATCAGCGTCGCACTCACATGTATAAAATTTCGCTCGTTTCCGACAACACTTGCTTGGCGCGAAAGCTTTTATTGCAATGAATGTATACGCATCGTAAATTAAAGCCATGTATGTATGCCTTATGTATTTACTGAATGAAGAAAAGAATTATCTAAAACTTGGCATTCGTTTTGCTATATCCCTTGCTCACAAGGGTGTGTAACTTGATTCTGAGTACTTAAAATAATGCAAAAAGAGCTCCAAATTTCCCGCGAGGTGTATTCAGTTTTACCGATGGTCACTACGTTGAGCCTTGTTCCAGATTTGCACTTAAAACGTAAAAAGCTTGTGATATTTTGAAAGGAATTTGCAATTTTGGGGGCAGAGAACTCATTACTAAGATCTGGAATGATGCTTAAATTAACCGTAATTTATGATTTTTAAAAACTAATCCCCGACTTTGTTAGGAATGTTCTGCGAATGCGAAGTTTAAAATACCAAATCTTGCTGAAATTATTTCTGCTGTTTAAGGATTTGAAAATGAAGTGAACGTAAGTGTGCACGAAGTGAAATATATGGTCGGTGAAGGCTGTGAGATCTTGACAGTACTAGATATTGTTGTTGGACTTCTCAAGAGGAGCTACACGAAAGCTGCAAGAGGAGCTAAAGAACACGAAGAAAAAGTTAATCTGATAAATTTTGATGGCTCTGAGCACCAGAGACTGCTTTATTTTGCTTCGTGACTGGTAATTTTCGATATTAAAATACGACGGTGTGGAAATTTTGTCAGTGCAGACAACAATAGGCCTTCTTAGTAAAAGAATGACTGATGAAGTTGCCACAATTTGTATTAGGCTTGTAAAGTTAAGACTATGTCCGTGGAATAGCAAAGTTGGCAAGGACAGGTCAGTGGAACATTTAAAAAATTGCCAAACTATACAGTTATGGTTTAGTAAGCTAAGCTTGAATTTATTGATGTGTTTTAATTTATTCAAGTGTTTTAAGTGCAAATACCTTTGCGACGTCTGTGCCATTTTGCGTGTAAGAATGTCAACATTGCTATCAACAAATAAAAGATATTTTCCAAAAGAAAATTGAAAATTAATGGAAATTTTATTATTATTTTAATAAATCGTGTTAAAACAGTGCATAATATGCCATTCATATCTGAAGCGTTTATTTTTACTGTACTTGTTCGTTAAATTAGAATTAACAGGGCGAAATTTATCTGTGTTTTCTGAATATCCGTCCGTTCCCTTCCACGGATAATGGGAAGTTCCGTGTAAGCTTAATTGAAAGAAGTTTTCTTTTTCTTTCAATATCATTATTATGATGAATTACCGGTTCCTACAACCACTTCTTTTAGTATCGTCTCTCCTGCCCTCGAGCGACCTCTTAAGTGGTAAACCACTTCTCAGCCTGTTCGATAGAATTGTTCCAAAGCTTTTAACCCTTTGACGGATGCTAGATTAAGTAATTCATTCTTCCCAAATACGCGCGATATCTGTCACTCGTAAATTTGTAATGCGAGTTGTGTTCGTTTGCGTCCACTGCGGTGCGTACCTGGAATGCGAGCTCAGCTCGTTGGTAACCATCAAAAGTTTAAGGAACGCAAGGTGAATCCAAATGTTATTAACAAACTTGGGTATGAATGCAATGAGTTCACCGTTGCAGTGTGATTTGATTCTGATCCTTCACAGGTACATTTAAGAACATTAAATAATATAAATGTAATACAAGAATACCATTGGAAGTAACTGAGGATCGCTGTCAATTCAATATCTCTTGGCATGCCTGAATACACCACTGTTTCCCATATTCAAGGGTGCAGAATTATAGGAAATCACGAATTGTAAGTTGTTACATTTCGATGACTTATTGCATTTGTTAACTTTCTCAGTAATCTTTAGTGCTGTCTTCCTTCCGAATTTCCCAACAACGAAAGAGTAGAAATTGCGTTTAAAAAATTGCGTTGCGTGTTGAAAAATATGCAATGCCTCTCGAGTACACGCCGAGTGTGCTGACCACTACACCACGAAGGCATGCTAAGAAGGCGGGGGGAATGCCTTATATACCCCCGCTTTAAAGGGCGGTTTAGGGAACTCAATCGCAAAATCCTGGTGGTGAAGAATCGTCATTCACCACCTTTAAGTTCGGGCTTTAAGTTTTTTATTTAACTCTTTATAATTATTTAATAATTTATTAAATGTCTATTTATCGCTTTACATTTCTTTTAATTTTATTATTGTGTAGAATCATTAGGTTATTTTGATGCTGGAGGCGTGAAAAATGAGCAAGCCCTCGACAGGACTCGAACCTGGACCTATCGAATACGCACCGAGTGTGCTAACGTTACGCCACGAATGCATGCAGAAAAAAGTCAGAATTAATTTTTTAGTTTTATTTTGAGTTATTAGTCTACAAGGGCTTTGTCCTTGAAGGACTATTCTTTTTGTTTTGCGATTTTGCGTTCACTGTCAATGTCTGTTTCACTTTTCAAACTGTTGCCACCAAATGTTAGAGTCCTCCATTACATTTGAAGAAATTTCGATTTCATATTTTGTAAAACTTTAACGAATTTTTGAGTAACAAACTCGACGATTTAAAAGCGAGCTATGGCAACACTCTACGGGGGGGGGACCTTTTTATCTCCAGTGCGCGGAACTGTGTAGCGGAAATTCTAAAGATATGCTCATTTTTAAATTATTTTGCGACATTGCTATTAAACTGAATTTTATGGTTTAAGTGCAAAGAACATGATATTTAATAAATAAAGGTAACACACAAAACGTTAAAAATAGTCCCTTTAGACGTAATTTAAAATCTGAAACCTTTCAGGTTTTTTTTTTTTTTTTTTTTTTTTTTTTTTTTTGACTTCCTTTCTGACAGTGTTCCATGAACCCCTTCTAATTTTAGAAATTAAGCCCTGTTACTAATAATATGTGAATCATAAATTCAGCTTTTTTTTTTTTTTCGTAAGAAATTTAACGAATATCAGATTGAGATCTGAATAACAAGATCAGATTTTTCTAATAATTTTTTTTTTTTTTTTTATAAAATGTTTGAGAAATAAAAGAGAGCATTCTCAGTTTTTAAAAATTGTATGAAATATAAATACATCTTGCTCTTAAATAGCCACACCATTGCTGCAATGGCAGGTTGCGTGCAAATTAAATAAGTCAGCAAATTAAGCTGAAAATTTTCCTTCCACGTGGATTTATACACTTTGAAATTGGTAGTATATTCAAATCGAAAAAAAAAATTTTCCATATAAAGTACAGAATCTCAATTCAGAATTACTCATAAACATTTTGTCAGCTTTTTTTATTATTTTTATTTTTTAACCTGTGACTATTATACAAGTTTATCTTATTTAATGATACTTAAATCCTTCGGTGGCCCTTTGGACGATTACGTTTGAAAGTAGTTACCAGTTTGTTATGCGCTGAAAGTCTCTAAAAATATATTCCTTGCGCACGGATGCTAACATTTTCACTTTTTATCTATTTTTTAATCTCCATCTTCTTCCTTCTCCACTTCATCTCCCGAATTTCCTGCTGAAATCGATGCTGTCCATTTACGATAGCAGGAAGTTGAGTGTCAGGGGAGGAGAGGAGGTGGTCCCAAGTGTCCTCGAGGTTTGACATTTTGGTAGCCGGTTCGGAGGCTGGACTCTACGGGATACGCTGCGTAACCATGGTTACTAGTTCTCCGTTATGATCCCGTAATCGAATCAAAACTGCTCGTTTAAGGGGGTAAAAAGGAGAAGCAGTTTTAATCGCTTGCAAAAAGGTATTAGTAGAGTTCCTGAAGAGAAGGAAAAAAGTAGAAATGGAAAAATCTGGCCTAGTATTAAATTGCTTTCAAACTTTTATTCCACGCGGTGGTGGTTAGTTCGTATATTTGTTTCGTTTTTATTTAAAAAGGAAAAAAATTAGAATCCGTTTAAAATCGTGTTATAAATATCTTTAAAGTAATGCTAGTGGGGAAAGTTTTAATGGATTTCTCCGCTTAAATTAAGACTTCTTGGGAATATCTGGAAAAATGGAAGATAGGGGGCGATTACAGTTACTTAACGCTTATGTACTCAAAAACGATTACTTTGTTTTTAATTAACGCCAGCTGAGATTATTATATATTTTTATTTTTACTTTTTCTCCCGGCGTCTGTGACGCTAAAAGGTAATATGAGTGCTAAAAGTCAGAAAGGAAAGCGGTAAAACTGTATGCACTGCTTAATTTTTACTTAAAATAGTTAATTAAAATAGTATGCACTGCTTAATTTTTACCTCTTGATTTAAAATTAATAGCAAAGAACAGACGGAGGATACACGAGTAAGCACGGAATTAAAATTAGGTTGCGCAGCCACCCGTCGATGTGGCAAAATTTGCATTTAAAGAAGCATATTGTTGCCAAATTGTAAAATACAAAATTTCCAACCTTGACGAATTTTTTCTTAATATCATAGATAGACAGCTCCCAACGGCTAAGCAAGGCGTGCCAAAGCGAAGAATATTTAAAAAAATTTCAAGCAACTTCAGTAAAAATGTTAAATATTTAATTTTTAAAATGTAGCGGGGAAGCAAAATTTATCAGAAGTAGAAATATCTTCGCTTTAACATGCGCAGAAATATATAGGTTAAAATATAAAAATTTAACCTTTTAGAAAAATGTATAGGTAGATTGATATAAGATATAAAATATGAAAGAAAACTAATAACTTTAATTTGTTAATAGCCCCTTTTATTTGTAATTTTAATTTGGCTACGTCCTCTTCCTGTCCTAAAACTGCTAACTGTTTATAATATCTGAAAATTAATCTGAATCATGCCATATTATGCAAAGTGCTCATATTTTTTTTCCTGTCAAATTAATAAAATTGTTAATTATATATCTCGTTGCTGTTAAATGCGCACTTCCCCCCCCCCCCGCTTTCCTTTAGCTCTGATAGAGCGTATCATTTTCCTTCTGTGTCTTGTCCATTGTTTAAAGACGTGATAAGTCATATAAAATTGTGGAATGCATATCGCACCCATATTGATGTGTGAATCAATATTGCGTTTCTAGAGTTGTTTTATTCAGCTATAAAAGTATGTTGAATTCGGCCATATCTGTCTGTGAATGTCATCCTATGTATCTACGCAGCTATCTTCTAGTCATCAAAAGGGGCCCACCAGCGGCCGAGCGGTAAAGTCGCTGAACACTGGTAGTTCGGTCCGAGGTTCGAATCCCGCGAACAGGCTGGCTGCATGAGCGTTTTCGTGGTTTTCCCCATGTGTAACGTGTATACGAGCCAGTTTCCCTTAGAAAGTCCTCCACGAAGGCATCCCTCCCCTTAGGCAGATAGCCCTCGAGGTTTTGCCATAATCACACGCACACACACACACTCTAATCATCAAAATATTTACATATTTTATTACATGTAAGATAAAAAATAAGTCTCAAAATTAAATTGAAACTAGCAATAACACTTAATTCTTAATAAAACCTTCCCTTGACTGCATCATTTTTAGATCAATCTATGCCTCATGACTTCCATAACACTGTGACGTAGGTAATTCGGAACCTGATCTCAAAGTTTCGAGAACTGAAACTATACTCTTAATAAGCAACCTAAACCAAAATCTTCTCGTGGTGAGCCTGCATACTAGATTATATTGCGCACTTTAGCTTCTGCCTCTCTTTCCGTTAAGACGCTATTTCGCTCTGCTCTCTTCCTATCGCAACAGTATCAAATATGTAAATGCTCTTCTTGCATGGGCACGTTTAGAATGCCATATAAATTGTGGCTGCAAATAGCAATTGAAATAAAGTTTAATATTTAATCTTATTTAGCTGCTAAGTTTCTTCATTAATATGGCTCTACGTTCTACGCTATCAGCATTACCACATCTTTTTCATCACACCCATACGCACGCACACACACATATATATTTCTCTGTTCATTTTTGTTTTTATAATGTACTGTTTAAAAATAATTTTCTCATTTTGGGATTTCTTTTTTAAAGATTCGATTTTTAAAATATGGAGTTAGAAAATACTTCGTGTGAAACAAAAATGCGCATAGTTTGCGATGATATAAAAATCGAAGTCGTCTGATCAAAAAAGGCAAAAATTTCGGGGGGGGGGTATGATAAATAAATAACCAAATTCGATAAATTTCGGGCATCGAGGGGCAAATGTTCAACTGCAGGATTAGTGTTCGAAATTTAGAGGCTCTTTAGGTGCCACTGTCTCTTCCCGTGGTGTGATGAACACCCAGACCCTTCATTTAAACTAATTCACAGATTAATATAATTAATTTTAATTTATTGAGATTATTATTGTTGTTGTTTTTATTATAGTTATTAACTGACTCGTGTCCAAGTGTGTGAAATCATGAACTTTGCTGTAGTTTGACATACCTACATAAAAGTCCTATTTTAAGATGGTGAAGATCTTTTAGCGGAAGCTGTATTCCGAGCTCTTTCATCATTTTGCCAAACCCCAATTTATTTAATAAAACGCACTCTTTGTGAAATAATCAAACACTTGCCAAATGAATGTTTACAAATAGCGTGAATTACATCTTTTTCTCAAATTTGTAATTAAAAGACCAATCAGCATATTCCCGATGTTGGTAATGATGTAAATTTCAGTATTAATAGCCGATTGGCGGGAACATTTTTAAACTGCAATTTTTACCAATTAAATAAAGAAAAAGTGACTCCCTTTTGTTTTGTTTGTGTTGTTTTAAAGTCTGTGAAGAGTTACTCAATATATAATTGATTATGTGCGTCGAGCTATAATTTCAATTCTATCTTGATTCTCTGTGCTGAAATGGAATGAGTGCTTGGGTGAATTCTCCGTTCTTTCCTTAAGGAATCCTTTTCTTTTAAAGACGTGTTCGATATGTACGGTTTGTTTAATTTAAGAGAGGCCTCATTTGAAAACCAGACATTGAAAAAAGTAGATAAACTATAGATATGCGGTCCACTGTGGCCATATTCAGGCACTTGAAAGTGGTAGCGACTCTGCTTTCATTACGATCGTAATGTGTGCTATCATTTACTACAGAGAGGGATTCTAGCAAATTAAGAGAACTCGGCTGAAGAAATAAGCTCTTTATTTCGACCATTTCTTCTCTGCAAAGGTTAGCATGCGTATGAGCCAAGATTTGAACAGGAAATGGACTTGAAGTTTCTATTCTAAAATATCAATAACCCAAGTTGCATGAGCAAATTTTAGTTCCTAAACACCAAGTCACGAGATTATTTTTATGCCACGAGAGATGGTGCTATGCTTATGGCGCAAGAATTGAAATTTTTTGCTAGATTATTATTATGAAGAGAGAAGGAGATCAGTCACAGTGAAATACAGAATATCATTTTTGTCAAGGTTGGCATATAAGTTGTTAAAAAAAAACACCGCCTTTGGCTTGAAAAAAAAACTAAAGGTTTTCTTTTCTTTTTATGTGTGTGTGTGTAAAAGTATGAAAATTCGTAACCTTCTGCTGAAAAGATTCGTAATCTTTTAAAAAAAAAAAAAAAAAATATATATATATATATATATATATATATATATATATATATATATAATTTATCAAGCAAAGCAGTAATAACAATTTTTGAATATATATATTATTATGAAGTAAGTTTAATGAATAATTAATTAATTAGAAATAATTTTCGATGATTGGTAATATCATAGATTGTAAATCTCCAGAGAGGCACCCTTCCTAGCAATGCTTGTGCTATACAGGTATTTGAAACAGATGCAATTTTTAATTTGATGCAATCTGTCAAACTCATGTGTGTCTCTCACACTAGTAGATGAAAATTTAGAACTTCATTAATAAAGCAAAAATTGCTTTAGTTTAATGGGGACGACACATAAGATGAAAAAGTTCTATGTGTACAGTGTAGGAAAATGTTCTAAAGCGAAATACGACAGTGTACACAAACCAGATTTTACGAACATGCTTTCAATTACACTTCTCAAACATTTTTTTATGCTTTTATTCCAGAAATTCTTATATCATTCCTCTCCTTCTAAAATAAGTTTTAAATATTAGCATTTGTTTGTAACAGTCTTCTACTGCTGTATATTTAGCAGCGCTCATGCAGTTTTAGCATTCCCCCCCCCCCCTCGGTTTCTTGTATTTTTGAATATTTCCATTTGTTGCTGTATCAGAGAAAAAAATAAATGCAAGTTAAGTGTTAATGTTAAGTTTTTTTACTTTTCTTATACTTCACTTCTTTACTTCAACTTTTAGTGTTATTTTTACTTCTCTAGCCATTATTTTTTTTTTTTTTTTTTTTTTTTTAAGAGCAGTATGGCGTGTTGCCGTTTGTGCACTGAAATTTCGCTTGAAAAAATAAATAAATAAAATAAGGTAAAGGAATTTGTAACAGCTTTTAACAAAGATATTTCATAGAATACGAACAGAAATCGAAGATTGGCCTTTTTATCTAAAGATTTTTTTTTTCGAATGTGCTTTTAATTTTCACTTGTGAATCGATTGATAACGTTGATCGCACACATTGCTTTTAAGTTTCAGCTGTTCTGGTAATCTTTCCCGTGTAGTTTTCTAGATAAGCACTCTTGAGAAAGTTCACAGCATCTTAATCGATGCATCATTGAGTGCAAATTGCGGTTCGATTCGCATGTTTGCGCCCGACCTCGGTTACCTGCCCTACCAGCAAATCAACTGAGTTCGTTCGGTCCTCCACGGGTTGATCGATAAACGAACTGCAACAACGATGCCATTTTTCCCCGACAGGTGGCGACGCAATACGGGACCTTTTCAAGAGAGAAACTGCTTTCAGTTTCTACTCGTGTTACGATTACATTTTCTGAATATATTTCGCGAGTAAATTAGATACAAATTTACATTATCAGAAGGTACTCATTTAAAATAGTCCAGTTGAGTATTTTGTATGCTTGTAAAAAAACAGGCTGCTGCATATGTTCAATCTTTATCTTACTTCGAACTTCGCGCGCGTTAAATCCCAGTAAATCATTTAAGCGTATGTTTTATATTATAAATGCCTTAAGTTTTAAAATTGCAGAAAATGATTGTGAATATTTATAAAAATATTATATTATTTATAAATAGGTCTATTTGTTTTTTCTTTTTCATAGATTTTTACTTTAAACCAAATGGTTAATCAATAAGCTAATCAAACGACTGAATTTTTTTATAATTAAATTAAAATATGGAAAATATTTTAATCTTAATGTATGTACACTTTTTGCTTTCATCCTGTTTTTATTATTGCTGTTCTATTTAATATTCATGAATAGTATTAATTCTGACAATTGCTATGAAGGTAGTTTTTAACGGGAACAGATGTGCATCGAAACCTAAATGTAAACACATGGAGCTATGAAGCTGTGAGACCTGGATAAGTGTCACTTAAAGAAAGCTGCTATAAGAATATTTCATTTAAAAAATACTGCATAACTCCTGCTATACAGAGTGATATGTTGTCTTTCTCTGCAGTAAGCTTGCCAGCCTTATTATTTGCAGAAATGGTAATGTACGAGGGCCATCCAGGAAGTAGATTACGTTTCCGTCTGTGTCCGCTAGGGGCGGGGCTAGCGCGGCCATCTTGGGGTCAGAGCGTTGCGCAGCTCAGTCTGCATCTAGCCGTGCTAGTGAGAGGTTCGTGCTGTGCTCCGTTCAGATACTGTGACGGTTTGAAATGTCTGCGTTAATTGAAAATCCCGCGAGCTGCGAGGTGCGCTCAGTAATAAGGTTTCTGACTGCAAAAAACTGTAAACCGATAGAAATCTATCGGCAGCTTCGTGAAGTGTATGGGGACAACATTATCACTGAAGGTGGAGTGCGTCAGTGGGTCATAAGATTTCAAAATGGCCGAACCAATGTTCACGACGAAGATCGAAGTGGGAGACCCAGCATAGTGACCGCCGAACTTCTCGAAAAAGTCGATGCTAAAGTCCGTGAAAATCGAAATTTCACAATAACGGAACTTTCTTTGAGTTTTCCACAAATTTCGCGAAGTTTGTTGCACGAAATCATCAGCGAAAAGCTTGGTTACCACAAGTTTTGTGCAAGATGGAAGGCAAGAAGAGGTAACGAAGTGGTTGAAGGCGCAGGCGGCCGAATTTTTCGACGAAGGAATTTCCAAGCTCGTACATCGCTACGATAAATGCCTTAATTTGTATGGTGACTATGTAGAAAAGTAGTATTTGAGTGTGGCTTTCATCTGTATATAATAAAATTTGTTTCCTATACTTTGTTTATTTTTTTATTCCAAAACGTAATCTACTTTCTGGATAGCCCTCGTATATATGTATCGTTATATATACGTTTTATTACTTTTTTATTTATTAGCCCAAAGGGGCAATTTTCCCAGAAGGGCTATTTATTAATTTCGTTTTGGCGTTTGGCATTGGCTCACTATAAAGAGCATTTCATTTTTCAAATTGTTACCACCAAATATTAGAGCCCTGCATTATATTTAAAAGAATTAATCTGCATGAATGAATGTGTGTATGTTTCTCGCACTGTGAAAAACCAACGGCACCTAGAGGTATCCAATTTTGAATAACATAGTCTTCCACTCGAATATGGGCATCTGGAAGCCCAAATATTAGAATTTGGAAATTTTTTTTATTATCTACTTCATATTTTGTAAAAATTTTACGAATTTTTGATTAACAAAACTCAACGATTTCAAAGCAAGTAATGGCAACACTGTACGGGGAAGAAACATTTTTATCTCCAACGCACGAGACTGTGTATCGGAAATTCTAAAGATATGCTGTTCTTTAATATTTTTTAATATTGCTGCGAAATTTAATTTTATTGTAAAGTGCGAAGAACATGATATTTATTAAATAAAGGTAACACACAAAACGTTTACAAAAACGCCACTCTGGGCGTAATATAAAATCTGAAGACTTCCAAGTTTTTTTTTTTTTAGTCCAAAGGGGCTTTATCCCTGAAGGACTATTGTTTTCGTTTTGCGTTGAATCACTATAAACGGCGAATCACTTTTCAAACTGTTGCCATCAAATGTTAGAATCCTGCATTATACTTGAAGAAATTAACTAATGAAAAATCTGCGTAAATGTATGTCTGTTTCTCGCATTGTGATAAAACAACGGTACATAGAGCCATCGAATTTTGAATGACGTAATCCTCCTACGAATATGGGCATGTGGAAGACCCAATTTGAAATATGGAATTTGTTTTATTATCGATTTCATATTTTGTAAAACTTTAACGAATTTTTTGAGTAATAAACTCAACGATTTAAAAGCGAGCAATGGCAACACTCTTCGGGGGGGGGTGAACCTTTATATTTCCAACGCGCGGAACTGTGTATCAGAAATTCTAAAGGTATGCTTATTTAAAATTTATTTTGTGACATTGCTATTGAACTGAATTTTATGGTTTAAGTGCAAAGAACATGATACTTAATAAATAAAGGTAACACATAAAACGTTTAAAAAAAAAAAAAACTGTGGACGTGATTTAAAATCTGAAACCTTTCAGATTTTAACTTATTATTATTATTATTTTCGTTCGTTGATTTATTTTTTGCCAAAGCTATGCCTAAGAATGCCTTCAATGAGGGTTTTGTAAGGGAAACTGGCTCGTATGCGCATTACACATGGGGGAATCCACGAAAAAGTCCATGCGGCCAGTCTGTTCGCCAGGATTCGAACCCCTAACCAAACTACCAATGTTCAGCGACTTTACCATTTGGCAGCTGGTGGGCCCACACCATGCGGAGCACTTATCGCTCACCCTGGTTCTATTGTATATTTAAGGAAAGCTGTTTATTTCTGTGTGTCGTTTATTGTTGCTTAAAAATTGTCGTTAAAAATAATTTAATTCTGTAAAAACTTTTATTGCATATTATATGAAAATATGATAGTTGTTATAACATTAAGTGGAAGGTGCATCAGAAATGTTAAATTTATTATAGAAAAGTTATAATAATCCATTTGATTATCCCATTTCGGTATTGATTTGATTCATCGTCACACAGCATGTTAACCGAAAATACGAAATCTTATTTACAGAAATAATCATAAAAAAAAAAAGCGTAAAACTATTTATCAGAAAAAACGGAAATACATTGTACTTTATAAAGCATAGGTTTACATAAATGACTGAAAAAAAAAGGGTCTATTTATATCGGAAACGAAGAAAAAAATATGTAGGAATCTGATTTCGTCAATGCAAAGAAAATTTCAGTAAAGTGTGTATGATTGTCGCAGGATTCTCTTACAGTGGAAAATTAAAGAGTGGGAAAAAAATGTTAAAATCAACTGAACGTTGTATCAAGAGAAAGTTTTGCGTTCGATATTTAGAGAACAAATTCCATTCTCTATCCCAATGACCTTAAAAAAGAAAAAGTACGATGGCTTTGCTCTGCGCGAACAGGCTAATTAACTTTCCGTAATTTCAAGATCTTCCCCCTAGACCAGTACTTTCGAGAACATTCTGGCATGTTTTATGACCGCTAGTATAAATACAGAGTACGCACCATTTTTCGTCAGACTGCTTTCTTCTACCGCTGCTACAAGGCCTTGCTGCTGCTCATCCCATCTTTTTCTTCCCTTTTTTAGAACAGTTATGACGTAGAAGTCTAAATTTAAACTTACTGAGTTAAATCACTATTGAATACGTAATTTGAAGAATTTCATCTGAAGGAAAATTGACCTGCAGTGAGAATTGAATAAAGATGTGGAATCTAAAAAGCTAAATCCTTTCTTTGTCGTCATTTTGCAGCATTCTACTGAGCCACAACAACGCCCGGACTCTGATGTAGTTATATCGCCAAACTTTGCCATTTCTGTGTCTGCCAATACTCCCATCAGTCTTCACTTTTACACACACACATGTATATATACTTTTTCAACGTATTCCTGCAAAGTCCTTATATTCTCACCTATGAGCTGCTGTGCTTTAATCGCTTGAAAAGAGCTCTTTCTAAACGCAAACCCACCACGATGAACTATGGAAAGTAGTGGAAGAGGAATGGAAATCAATACCCCTGGAAATTTTAGGAAAAGCCCTGTATCAGAGAAATCACTATGCAGACTTTTAGCGCAGGAAAAAGGCTGTCAGGTAGAACATTTCAAAAAATATGCTTTGCATTTTTAAAATTAATATAGCGCCCCCGAATTCGTTCAGAAAATGTGCAAACACCCTCTGCAGTTTTACTGTAGATTCCTCTTTCCGGGTAACGTCATTCGTTCGATTAGCCTGTAAACTGATATTGGCATTTAACGATAAAAATAAATATCGAAAAACATTGCTTATTAAAAGTATGTAATATTATATATTTGATATTGTTACTTTGTCTGAAGTATGAGTGATGTTTTCGGCTCGTGCGTAAGAACAACAATGCTACGGCACCCTTTATTGATCTTTGTCTATATCGATATGTCAAAACCAATACCTTCTAGACAGTTCTTCGAGAAACTGGTTCATATTTATGTTACACATGGGAAATGCATTGAAACCTCCATGCATTCAGCAAGTACGCTGAGATTCAAACCGGGCTCTAGCACTAGCGTATATTCAGCTGTCTTTGCTGCTCCGCCCGCTTGTGGGTGGTGTTGAGGAATTTAAGGGCGCTCTCACACATCTGCGTTCGGAAGAACAAATGTTGAAAGAATTTTTCTCTTAGTTTCAGCATGACAAGAAAGACGCACAATTTTTTAGCCCCTTCCGCAAAAAATTCTTCATTGTTCGTTTTACTCATTCAGTATCCAACTTAAGAACTTGAATGAGAGTTTTTTTTTTTTTTTTTTTTTTTTTTTTTTTTTGTTGGTCTGTATGTTTGTAATGGAGAGTCAGTTTTTCTTTGCCTATGGTAATCGAAAAGTTGTAATCCATGGTAATCGGCTGTTTTATATCATGTGATAAAGCAGAAAAGCTCATCTAAACTGTTTTTCTTCCGAAGTGTTTTGAATGTATGATACGGTCTTTAATGAAGTAACTTTTTGACAGAGATTTCGTATGTACTGCAGTAAGATCATTTGCTTCATTACAAAACGTGCATTTGCATCAAAGTAATCAAACTGTGTGACGGGATTCTGATTTTTAAAAGAAATGCAAATGCTGGCCTTATAGATTCAGTTTGTTGATGCTTATTACCCTGATTCTGGTGGGAAAAGGAACCATTTAAATGGTATGTATGTATGATGCACTATAATAATGAAAGTATTTTATGAGGCACTATAATAATGAAGTGACGCTAAAAATTTTAATTCATTATATGCCGCCGAAACGATAGTAAATAGATGCAAGTGTCATTAAATTATTTTGTAGCAGAAGGCTTGAAAAATGTGCTGTATAATCACCGGGACTCCAAATCTGGACTTCTTGAATACCCGTGGAGTAGGCTTCCAATTACACCACGAAGGCATGCGGAAAGAAGGGAACAAATACCTATACGCTTCCTTTGAAAAGGCGACTGTAAATGAGCGGACCCAGTTGCCAGATCCTGCTGGTGACAAGTCCACCTGGTCCACCACCTTTTTTTTAGTCGGGCACCATGTGTAGAGGCATTAGGATTTTTTTTTTTTTTTTTTTAAGCAGGACACGTGAAAAATGTGAATGCCCTAGCCGGGACTCGAACCCTGGACTTTTCGAATACGCGTCGAGTATGCTTCCAATTACACCACGAAGGCATGCAAAAAGGAGGGAGAAAATACTTTATAGGTTTAAAAAAAAAAAAAAATTCTTATAGCAAATTCATGTGACAGGGCATAAATTTTTTTCTCCTATGTTTCTGGTTTTAGTTCCAAAATTTTCCAACAAACGGCGCTACAGAGAATAAATCTGTAAATAAAAGAAAAATAATACCTTGTAAGTGAATGAATGAGAATACCTTAATAAAAATCATTCCTTATAAGTGAATTAATAATAATAATACCTTAATAAAAATAATACCTTATAAGTGAATTACTAATAATACCTTAATAAAAATAATACCTTATAAGTGAAACAAAAATTAGTTATATTTGTGTAGTGCAGTAACCTAATTGTTTTTGAAGAGGTTTTTTTTATTATTTTTTTTTAAACTTTTCAACACTACAGAAGCATATAATGTATATTAGAAATGCACTTATATTTAATTTTACTGCACCGAGGAATTTCTTAAAGTATTATCTCACAGGAAGCCAAAAAATATTTTACAAGGGAAACATTGGAATTTACTCAAAAAAGAAAGAACAATTATGTTAAATATAATTCTAATGTCTAGAAAATAAAAAGATAATTTATGCAGGCTTTTTAGCGTATTTCGACTGACATAAGCACTCCTTTTAATTTCCATCATCTTCCCTAGGGAAACGAACTCTTTACATGACTACTGGTGACTACTCAAAGCGATTGTGTTATGAATTGTTAATTCTAGAACATTTAATTATTAATGTCTGGATAAATATTCAGACGAAGTGCAGCGCTGGAGAAATGCTTATCCATTTGTTACAGGATACAAAAACCTATGCTGTGACGTTGAACGGAATCCATTTGCAACAGAGGTAGAATAAACAAATATGGGAAAACCCTGTTGCACGATTGTTTGTAATGACACTAGCAGCTGATTTCCCGTTTGTGTGTGTTGTTTTTGACAGTGTGGGAAAACGTGGTACAGGTATTTTGGATGCAAATTCATGCATCATTTATCGATTTTCACACTGCATTAAACTTCTTTCTTTGTTTTTGAACTGAAGTGAATTCTCAGCAGTCTGTCGTTAGAATGCTATTCTAAATTCTCTTGCAAAATCACACTGTTATCACATGAATAGAACTTCCGCATTCTGTGCGTATATTAATAGTTCAAGTAAATATATGAAACATTATTGTTCTTAGAGTTTTAAGTCTTAAAAGATCCAGCTTTTCTTAAATATTAATGATACCAATAAAACTTATACAATTTTTCCCGAGGGAAAAAAGTCCTTAGACAAATTTTCGACTCTGCTCAGCTTGCTTGATCAAACCTGCTATCCGAAAATTAAATTCTGTTAAACTATTATCTTACCTTTATACCAATTTATTTTTTCTCATAACCACTATGATGAATGATGATTATGAATATGAATGAATTTATACGCTAATACGAATTTAAACAAAAAATTTATACGTTAATTTCAATGTTCCTCCCCCCCCAACAATTCTTTGTGTAATTTAAGGATTATTTTAAACTTTTTTACTCGTGTCTTAATCAGTCGCTCAGTCAAAATTTATATTTATTTATGGCTTCCAAAGTTCGATCGAGATAGCAGTAGAGTATTTACATATTATCGCAACCACCTTAGCAGAAGTCGCCAAACTCCGGCAACCATACGTAGAAGAGTTCTTTGGTAACCATGTCCATTGTACTGTCTGTCTACGGTAAGAACAGCTCCCGCCACGGTGACTGGCGAGTGGCGGTCGCTATAGCAACAGGGCTAGTATATTTCAAATAGGGACGAACCAAGGGTTGCTTTATTGTTATTTTGTTTTTGGCGACTGTTGGCTTAAGGGAAGTTTATCATTCGTCTTCTCGGCTTCATTCCAGCTGCATGCATCTTTTCTTAAGCCTTATATTATTACTATTAGCTCTTTTTATTCTCGTTGTTATATCATTTGTGCTAGCATTTGCTCAAATTCGCTTCTATTTAGCTTGATTTTCGTAGTGCTTTGTTAATTGCCATTTTTTTAAAATGCCCTTCCAGTTTAAGAAAGGTCAACCTTTAAAGTCTCAGTCACGTCAAATCGTGTATAGTGTCGCAGAATTTTGCGCTTCTGAAGTTTCGGCGAACTCTTTAGTAGTTCCTCTTCCTTAAGTTTTGAAGAGCGAAGTATCAACAATGGGTGAAAATAAACTTCTGAATACACTTGGAAAGAAATGTAAAAGCCCTGCTAATCATAAATGTGAAATTTACGATTTTGACAAATGCGTTCTACGGCAGACAATACAAGACTTTTACATCAAAGAAAAGAAAGTGCCATCTGTGCGGAAATTACTGCCTGTCTTGAGGCAAAAATTAGACTTCCCGTGGCAAAAAGACTCTTTGTGCAAAGTTTTGTGTTCAATGAATTTTCGTTGGAATGCGTAGAAAAAAAAAAAAAAAATCTTATCGAAAGACCTCACATTGTATTTTGGAGGAACAATTATTTACGCGAAATGAGAAAACTCAGAGCAAGTGAACGAACGCCACATCGTTTACATCGATGAAACATGGATTGACAGCAATTTAACTTTTAAGAAATTTTGGCAACATGATACGGTTTTGGGCGCACAGCCAGTTTCCCTTAGCAAGCCCTCCATGGAGGCATCCCTCCTCTTAGGCCGGGAGGCTTTCCGTAATCATATAAACCAACCCAAACCACTGGTAATTAAGGAAAAAGCAGTTTTGATTTTAATTCACCTTCGCTTCCTTCCGCCATTAAATTAACCAGCTTTTGGTTTAGTTTAAAGGTATGAGAAAAGAAGAAATGTTCGCAAAAAGTATTTATTGAGAGCATGGGTATGTAAAAAAATGCTTTTACTTTCAAGATGATTCTATATACATTTAATGATGAAATTTTTAGTCATTATTAAAGCACAAGCAATAAATTAACAGAAAATTTTGAAATAAAAACATAGCAGAACGTCATTTAAAGACTGAAGATATTGCTTTGAATGTTCACGGTAGATCAGCTAGAGGGGAGAACTATAAAAATTAAATTTATTTTATATTTATGAAGTGCGTCTATACTATATAAAGAGAATGGGGCAATCAAGTAGATTTCTAAGATGTCATCTATGATTTTGCAAGCAAACAAATAAACAAAAAAGAAGCAAAATAATAGCATGATTTTTTTAAATGTCGAAATTAAAATTTTTCTTCAAAAATAAACACGGATTTTTAAATTTATTTCCCTACAAGTTTATTTTTACTCATTGTACATCTAGAGGGATTGCAAATTTAGCGACTTGTACCTCACACGGCAAAATCAAAGACCGTTTCTTGACTGCAAAAGCTTTATCTACGCCATCGAATTTCATTTTCGGAAATTGGATGTCGGGGTCAACGCAAAGGGTCAACAAGCATTTTACTTGAAACTAAAACAAAATGTGAATATCGCCAAATCATCTTTAAATGCGCCAAGGTGGCAAACTCAGAAGTAAGTCTTCAAGACACCCCTACGAAAAATGGGTTAGGGCTCGTTTCTACGGCAACAGACAGCTGCAGACAAACTGGCGAGAGCTGTTCTTACCATAGACAGACAGTAAGTTGCAACCGGAAAAACTCACCGAATCACCTTTATTTCTGTAAAAAATCGCTAAACGGCGTCAAAGTGGTCTCGCTAATACGTAAGTACCGAACCTAGTTTTCAAGTATAGCGATGTTATAGCTCGGTTATCTTCTACTTCTTTTACTTTTTATTTCTGATTTGTTGTTATATTTATTTTATCTTACATGTTTATTTTTGAAGTAGAAGAAGTAACATTAAAGTATGTTCATCGAGAGTCTTAATAAAGTTATTTCTAGTTCCGATGTTTATTATTTTAGTTCTAAATTATTTTTATGGTGTATCATATTTAACATTTAAGAGTAACTATCAGTTGTATAAGCTAATATAAGTGAAAATATAATATATTCTTATGAAGCATTGCAAATGCTAGATATTAATAATTCAACACAATTTTAGTAATTTTAGTTACATTTCCATATATACAAATGCTATAAAAATTTCAGTTGATTAGTTTATTTAATAGGCATACTTCACACTCTTTTCCCTCTTAATTTCTCTCATGAAACGATTCCATGCAATTATTTTCTTCTCTCTCATATGGATCGTGAGTATTATTAACCAATTCTTGAGGCAAATAATCCTCATTCACTTAGTCGTAATTGACTAAAACAACCAGACGACTGTAGTAAATAATTTTAAAAAACTTAGCGTTGTTATATTATAGCTTGTAATGAAAAAACATATAATATATATATATATATATTACATCCTAGAACATTCTTTTCCTTTCTTAAATTCTGTTGTTAAAATCAGTAATAGTTAGAATGAATTAGTTTCCTAAATTATTCATAGTAATTTTATGACATCTTACTCCATCTAAATTTATGAGATGATACTGCATGTTAGATTTTTGTTCCATTCAAGGAAACTTTTCTCTGCCTCTAAATGGCAACAGTGTGAGCTTGATTTTCGATTTGTTTTGACGCAGTTTGAATGTTGTCGATGAGATGTTAGATTAGATAGAATTTGTGATATTCAATTAAATTCGTTTTTAAACTAGATTGGGTATTTCGAATACAGAATTATCATTCTACCACTACTTGTAGAATTTTAGATTCTGCTTGTCATAAATAGAATATCGTAGAACGTCGGAGACATGCAGCGCCATTTTGTTTATTTGTCTAGCGAACGATTCTATTTCCTGTACTTATTTTTTTATGAAACGTCGGAAAGGGGACTACAAGAAGTCACATATAGAACATTGAATTTTCAGCAGTCGTAAATTTTTTCTGCGCAAAATTATTAAATCTAATTTAAACAAAAAATTTTAGATAGTTGCTCTTAAATCATGTTATGCATATTTTCATGTTTGATATTATGTATGTAATGGGTGCATAATATCAAGGTATAATACGAGTACAAAGTGAAATAGTTCAGGTTTTATAAACTATTAATAATACTGATTCGAAGATTCCAGTCGCTCGAGTAATGAATTTTCATGTGAATCCTGATCTTTTACAACTGAAAGCTGAATCTGCTATTTTTTCCCCCCTTAACCATATTCAGTTTATTAGTTGCAGCGAATCATTTGAACCTTGCTACCTTCAAAATGCAAATATATGCTATAAATCGTGTCATCGAAATGATAATGAGCCTCACTTTTTTCTGTTACTTTTCAAAAACTGAATACATTTATTTAGCAGTTGAAATGCTTTGATATTAGTGCATTGCCATTCAGACAGGACAGAAAAGTCTAATCGGAATGTTTTCGTAATAATGTACATAAACTTTAATGAAAATCAAAATGACATCATCGAGTATGTAAATAAATCAACAAGTACGTAAATACAAAAGTTGAAATTTTGAGGCTTTTAAAATTTTATTATATCAATTTTTTGCCTATTTATGGATTATTTTTTCTCCTTCAAGACAAGAAGATACTTGTGCCAGGCTCTTTCGAAATGCGTAGATTTGTTATATTAATGGTATAACCGTTGTTTTAAATATCAGAAAGTTTTAGATCCTCCGAAGTTCTATTACTAATTTTATTTAGTAATTATAGAATACTAATAAGGTAAATTATAATAATAATAATTATATATAATTATTATTATTATAATAATAATTATATATTATTATTATAATATATAATTATTATTATAATATATAATTATTATTATAATTAATTGTATAATTTTATTTAGTAATTATAGAATACTAATAAGGTAAATTATAATAATAATAATTATATATAATTATTATTATTATAATAATAATTATATATTATTATTATAATATATAATTATTATTATAATTAATTGTATAATAAGGTAAATTATAGAATACTAATTTTATTTAGAAAGTGTTTTCTGGAAGTGCATATTGCAATTTAAGTGTGAATATTTAAAAACAAAAGACGAAAAACAATTTCTCTTGACGTTATTTTACTGGATCCTGATAAGAAATGATAAGATACTAGTATCATGCCATGACGGTTTTGGAATTTTTATGTCTATTTGAACAGAAGCGCTGATTACGAACTTGCTGACACGTACAGACAGTGTGGTGAAAGTCTCTCTTTCTTGTTATTTTTAGGATAAGAAGTATTTTTTTTTAAAGAGTCTATCAGACTTAAGAAAAACAATTAGGAGGAAATAATTCGATAACTGCGTTGTAAAAGTGATACTAATAATATCACTGTTCTTAGCCGAGGGGGGAAAAATGAAATGGTTGTCGAGTGTAACTGTGGAATGCATTATCAAAGGATTCGAACAAGAAAACGTAGTGAAATAAATTATTTATTTATATTTTTTTATCTAACTGTGTCTCTAACAGGATGTGCGCTAGCCGTTGCCGGGTAACGCTGATCTCTCGAGTTCGATTCCATGGCTGAAGTTTCGCGTCCTGTGTTTCGAAACTGCGTCGGTAACCTTGATGTGGTTTCTCCGTTTCAGTTATTTTGTTGTTCTGGCCCATTGTTTCCATGAGGTTAGCTCGGTTTCACTAGCAGCCTTTGAACACCTTTCCCATTGTCTTACTGTAAGTAATTTTTTTTATATCAATATATCTTTTTTTTTTTTTTTTTTTTTCCCTTGATAAGTGTTTTCTATTTCTGTACCCAACGCTTTCGCACAACAATTATGACCAGATTTCAAGTGACAGATGTTGAAAAATCCGAAATTTTAATTGCGTTAAATGTTGACTTTTTTTTTTCCCCTTGGGCGCAATAAACTAAAGAATGCTGGAACGTTTTTGAAGTTGCGAAAATTAGTTCTAAATTAAAATTACAGATGGCAATTTCCTAAAGAGTTTTACTTTCAGGTCTCAATTAATCTGGGATGCTGGATAATACAGATTGCGGATTAACCTTCGAAGAATTTATTGCGGAACGATCGAAAATTCTTAAACTATCAGCGTAAAACAAAACTGTCTTCTAAAAAATACAAAAAGAGAATATATACTTACATATATATGTAGATATTTATTTACTAAAGAATATTGATTATATTATCTCCTAAAATTAATTTTAGTGGAATTATCTTAAAAGAGTGAATCCATACTTAGTAAGTTCCATTTCGAAAAATGTCTTAAAGTAACTTGAATGTAAATTGTTAAAAAATGTTTAACGAGGACTTGAATTAAATCATGAATAACAAAATTTCAATTGTAAAAAGAAATAAATTAAAAGCAAGTAATTAAATTAAATGCAAATAATCATTGCCATTGATCGGAATATATACAATGCGTGGATTAGAATGTAGTAGTAATGAAAGTTTCATCCATAGTCAGTCTGAGATGTTTTTGTCCATAGCAGTCTGTAATTCACTTGCATGTAAATACAGAAATATATAAAACCGGAATATATAAAAATTTTGAATCACTTTTTAAGGTAGATTTATATTATTCAATCATATTTTTTCTGATTCTGTTTTCTAGCCGTTTATCGTTTGTTTCAGGCTTGGTTTGTTTAATTATGGTAAAGCACTCGAGGACTATTTGCTTGAGGGGAGTGATGCCTTCGTGGAGAACTTTCTAAGGGGAGTAGTTCGTATAGACATTACGCATGGGAAAAACCACGAAAACGGCCACACAGCCAGCCTGTTTGCCGAGATTACCAGTACCCAGACCGAACTACCAGTATTCAGCGAATTTATCGCTCGGCTGTTGGTGGGCCTTTTGTTTCTGATTGATAGTTACCAACTATCTGACTACATTGTAAAATAGTTAAACATTCTTTCCGGTATCTGTTATGTCAGTAGCGCATATTATAAGCTTAAAATAGCTGAAAATCTTGTTAGCACATTGCTAGCAAAAACAATCCTATTGTTAAAATCTCTTTTTTAAATCCGTTTTAAGTCTGTCCACTTCTGAATCGCTGTCTACTATGAACTATCTCCTTTCCTGCGAAATAGTTTTCGCAATTTAAATTTAATTTTATCAATCTAAGAATTAAGATTTAAAATTTTACTGTATAAGAAATCTCATCTCTTGTTTCAGTCACTGTCTGTAAAAATTAGTAATTGAATTATTTGGAAAGTTTATGCCAAGTATTTTATACTAAATATCTTGACGTGATTTAAGATATTTATTAGATTTATATATAGCATTGTTCTAACGTAGGCATTTCTACAGAAAATCGGACCTTTTTCTGAAATGATGCTCCAATAATTTTTCATATTTCGATTCTACAAATCAAATTGTACCTAAATGTTAAATTTTGTAAAACTTGGTGAAAAAAACTTCCGAGAAATGTAAAATTTTTTCCTTGGCGCAGTTCTTTCAGTTTGCGCCAAGAATGATTCACTAGGCTAAATTCTTACTTTAAGATAACCTATATTCCTTTCGCTTTTATCGTGCACGAGCGGAAAAAAATGTGCATGGTTCATTCTTTCATATAATTTTAACAAAATGCGTAAGTGAGTTTGGCGTTATTCGCATATTTACGTGGAGTGCAATTAATCATTTGCCCTACGCGTCATCCGGAGGAGTTCAATGAAAAATGGGGGGATAGTCATAATTCTTTGGCTCGTCAGTGTACATACCTATATATGTGTAATGATTCCGGGAACATAAAGGAGGAAGTAGCTTGTAGTCGTCGTAGCTGAGCGTGTAGGCTTACAGTTGCAGATAACAAAAACATGAACTTGAAGAATTTCCCGTCGTTATTTTCACATATATAAAATCCTCTCCATAGATGTTTATCCAATCATAATGAAATCCGATGCATTTCTATGATTCAATCATAGTGAAATATGATAAATTGCTATTTACATTGATTCTTAAAATAAGACGCATACACTTTAGACGGGGAAGCAAAGCGAGGAGATATTCTCAAGGTGGGAGATAGCTGAAGTGACTAATTAACTGTCAGGGGATTTTATACCAGAGTAGGTGCGATTCTAGAGATAAACTATGATTGGTTAGTTATTAGTTTTGGTTACCCTTTTCAAGCAGTGTTACGTAACGTCGAAAGATCTTGAATTTGGGAGAACAGATGAATTTAAGGGGAGATCACCGAATCTAGAATGTTAATTTTGAGGTCACCAATTATTTTTTTAAGCAGATGTCGAATTTTTTTGCATCTTACATATATATACTCAAGTCATAAAAACAATCCCCTTTGAATCCATTTTACAATTTTTTTTGGGGGAAAAGAAGTCCTTTATTCTATCCGTGCGTACAGACGGCATGCAAGGAATCGTCCAAATGGATTCTGGAACGGTAAAAATGGATATTTCCGATGAAATATGATACCCGAAATGTTTCGCGATTGCAATACTTCCTTTACTTCTCACCAGGAAGTAAGAATTCTGAATAAAAATTGTCCTCGTCGTTTTCTCGAATCGAAACCACCAGTCGCTCTGGCTTCGCTGTATATGTGCTGTTCCTTCTCTTAGCTAGCGAAAAATTAACCCCTTGAGTGATTATCGTCTGGAAAAGAGGCCTGGATCATCATCAATTTGGAAGGAGGCGGAGGAGTGATCCCGACAGACAAGGAGGGGGTAGGATGGTGTAGAAGATTGAGAACTCTCACTGTATCCTCTTTATTTGCCAACAAGGTCGTTGCCTGCTGATTGCCGAGGTTGTTAATGATGGCGTTAATAGGAAGCAGTGGATGTCTTCCTTCTCTCCAGAGGATCTGAGAGGCATCTGTTTTCATTGGAATTTGATAGCGTTCCCTGTTATGCGGGAATCGCAGAAAAATAGACCGCTGCTGTCATGATGCTGTATTGTAAGCGAACAACAACAAAATAAAAAATTAAAAAAAAAAAAAAATGAGAGAGAGAGAGAAAAGTTGTCAGTTGTTGTTTCGGCATTAAATGTATGTTGTCCGCGAAGTTTTTTTGTCATTAATTTGTACCTGGTATTTTAGTGAAATCTGCGGAATGTAGAGCTTAGTGTTTTATCAGATGGTTGTAACGGATGACGGACGATTAACTTGTTTGCTTACCAAACTCGTTTTTCGGTAACCTCGACAGGAAGATACAAATTTGAGAAAGCGTATTAGTTGTGTATTCTTTTGCCGATCCTCCTTCGTACATTCTATCGTTTCTGTTGTTTAACTGCGTAGGAAGACCAGTTTATTCTACAAGGATTCTAAATTGTTACGATATGTTGCATTTATTACTAAGTTGGGAAGGCCTCCGCATTTCAGTTTTTCAGTTAATTTTCTTTATAATTAAGTAATTACTGAAATGAGTGTTTACTGAATGAGTAATTACTGAAAATAAGCATTCTGCCTAGAAATAAACTGAATTAATAATATGGCAGTAAGTGAGTTACAAATTTGTACTGATATTAATGAATGATGAATTCATTGTGCAGTTATGTCATTCAGAATAATTTTTGTTAAGGTATTAGCCTTAAAGCATGACTTACTGAATCACTAATAAAGGTTGTCTTTTGCAATTGAAGCCAGTCAGTTTTTTTTCTTTAATATGGAAATGAATGAAAGTATATATATTGTTACGAAATGTACAGGCGTGTTAAGATAGCTTCCCCCGCAAAGCAAATTTAAGGTTGCCATAAAATGGCAAGGGAAGGCAGGATTGCCATATTTGGCGAGAAGTCGCCCTTGGCGACAAAATTGGCGATATACCATGGACGGATGGAGAACCTTCTGGAACGAATTCTTACCGGTTTAGCCCAGAATGTTCTCGAGCACAAGCCGAAAGCTATATAAATCCTGCTGGTCCGCAGCCAGTGTGTGTACCTCGTCTAGTTAGTATAGTTAGTTAGTTAGTATCGAGTTAATGTCTCGTCTAGCGAGTCAATCCCTGCGGAGTCGATCGAGTTGACAGCCGGGCAACGTGTGCCGAGTGGGTGTTTCTAAAATGTGTGTATTTTGCAGTATTTAACAATATATTTATTATTATTATTTAGTAGCATGGATTGTAAATAAGCATTGTTAATAACAGTGCGTCTAGAATAATCCTGAGAACATAGTTATGACCTAGCATTTTCCGAAAAATTTAATCTTCAATCGATACTTCGAGTCCTGAAGATGATATATGTGCACTTTAATAAGTCTACATTCAGTTGTAAAAATGGTCATAATACATTCGTTAACTCGGTTGCGGGCTGTGGAAAAGAAATTCAAGGGCAACTTATATATCATCTGTGCTTGATTTAGCATCTCTAGTGTAAACCAAAAGATTAAATCTTGATTTTCAGAAAGGATTTTATCATAATGTACATTTTTAAAGAGGTTAAAGGTTGCATGTTCTCATTGAAGCACCATCTTATTTGTTGTTGAATTGAATAGATCAGCAGAGATTGGAAGATGGATTGCCATTGTGTTCGTGTTCGCTGCCGTGCGAGAGGCTGGGTGAGTGAGGCATTTACCTCAGGTAAAAAGCGAAAGAACAAAAATTAAAATAAAATAGAGCAAAAATATGAAAGTTTTGAGATTTTAACGGTCGCCTAAAAGGGCTTGTTAAGGTTTTTTACATTTGCACTCTCGCTGAGTTCGCAGTTTACCAGTTTGCTCCTGCATTCACGCCTGCTAACACTTTATAGCTTTATTAGTAAGCATCGTTTTCTTCGCACTAACGCCACGTATAGTTCAATTATAAAATCACAAGATTTTTGAAAGCTGCTTCGCAGCATACAGTGGTGGCCAAAATTGTGGACACTTTTGGAAATTTTTATGTTTTTGAACTTTGTATGCTCATAGAAAATGTTACGTTTCGCAAAATGCAAACTTGTATATATCATTTTAAAGAGAATTTATTACTGAATTCAATACAAAACACAAAATCCAATTATTTGCAATACAGAAAAAGTTATATGTACTTTAATATAAATAAAAAACGCAGTTATGAAGTGGTTTGTAATGTCTAGCTTTCCTGGCCAATCACTGTTCTTATCAAATATTAGTAACCAGTAGAAGCTGACATCATGTTTACACTTGAAACAATTCATTATTTTCCTTTGTTCTGTAGAAGGAGGACATGTTTCTTATACACTGCAATTATAAGTAGGAATTTTTGGAAAAATTTTTAATATTTAGTCAAGAAACAATGACATAAAATAAAAGAGTAGATTGGACACCTAGAAAGAGATGTAATATTATTGTGTTACGAGAAAGTGGTCTTTCCTATGCTGAAATTGCAAGACAGGTGGGTGGTTCAGTGACTACATCTGGAGTCCGAAAGTTTTGTTTACGATATCAGGAGACAAATTCAATAAAAAACAAAGAAGGAAAAGGCCGAAAAAGGGGCACTACATCTATATGACAGAAGAATAAAAAGACTATGTCTCCAAGATAGAAAAATGTCATCAGCGGCCATCAGAAGTGATCTGAATGATGCTGGTGTTTCTGTCAGTTCCAGAACAATCAGGAGAAGATTAACAGATGTTGGACTGAGAGGTAGAATTCCACCAAAAAAAGCCTTATCTTAATTTTCAGCAACGAAAAAAAAAAAAAAAAAAAAAAAAAAGACTACACTGGGCAAAGGAACACATTAATCACATTAATTGGACGAATGATCAGTGGTCACAAGTTATATGGAGTGATGAAACTAAGATATCGTTATTCGGTAGTGATGGGCGAAAATATGTAAGACGTAGAATAGGAGAAGAGCTACATCCTGACTGCATTCAAGCAACTGTGAAGAACCCAGTTAGTGTTATGATTTGGTCATGCATGTCAGCAGATGGTATTGGTCGCCTTCATGTCATCGATGGGACACTGAATGCCAGAAAAATACATTGACACTATTCTAGAACCAAAACTTCTACCTTCCATCAGAGATCTCTTTCCCAACAATGCTTCGTTTATTTTTCAGTAGGATTCTGCTCCTTGCCACACGGCCAAAATATCGAAAGAGTGGTTTCGTACAAAGAGCGTTAAATTATTGTCATGGCCAGGAAACAGTCCTGACCTCAATCCTATCGAAAATTTGTGGCACCGTTTGAAAACTCTTGTCCAAATGAGGCGCCCATCAAATAAAAGGGAACTAATTGAGGCTATATTTGTTTCCTGGCATCATGTAATAACAAAAAAAGAACTTAAAAACTCTTGTCAGCTCAATGAAACGTCGATGTGAAGCTGTAATCAAAAATAAAGGGTACCCTACTAAGTACTGTTAACTCACTGCAATCATCACTATCTAATATATCGATAACTATTATCGTTTAACTTTTTTTGTATTGGAAATAATTGAATTTTGTGTTTTATATTGAATTCAGTAATAAATTTTCTTGAAAATGATATATACAAGTTTGCATTTTGCGAAACGTAACGTTTTCTATAAGTATACAAAGTTCAAAAACATAAAAATTTCCAAAAGTGTCCACAATTTTGGCCGCCACTGTATGTTTAGAATTCCCGTTGCAGTGTAAAGTGTTAGCATATATTTTTATATTTTTTCAATCTTTTCTCAGTTCATCATACCAGTATTCAGTTTTCTCAGTAAGATGACTAACAGTTTTTTTGTTGTCTTATTAATAACTTTTTAAGCGTTAGCTTTATTTATTAAATATCAGGTTCTTCGCACTTAGGCCACACAAAATTCAGTTTGGCCGCAAAATCACAAAATATTTAATAACAGAGTATCTTTAGAATTTCCGATAGTTCTCCCTCGCTGAAGATAAAAATGGTGTGTTTCGAACAGTGTCGCCACTGGTAGCTTTCAAATCGTTGAGGCTTGCTAATCAAAAATTCATTAAATTTTTACAAAATATGAAACAGATAATAAAACAAATCGGAATTCAAAATTCGGTCTAGCAAGTGCGAATGTTAGGCTTGAGGTACTACGTACGTTATCAAAATTGGATAATTCGAGGTACCGTCAGGTTTTCACAATGCGAAAAACATCCATACATACATGCAGATTCTTCGTATAAAAAAAAAAACGTAGGGCGATAATATTTGGTGGCAACAGTTTGAAAAGCGATACGCCATTTATAGTAAACCGATGCAAAATCCCATTTGGAAGACTAATAGCCACTTTTGGACTAGTAACGAATATTAATCTGAATAAGGGTTTTTTTTTGGGGGGGGGCAGTTAGTAGACTTCTCATGTATGTCCAAATAAGTCGGTTTTCTTGTATGACGGCTTTTTTTTGAGGGGGGTGAGGTGTAGTATTCTTCTTTAAATGATATCCCATAGTGATCTTATTTTGAAAGTTGTGCACGGAGGTTGCATAAGTCTAAGAGCCACTTAATTATATTTAAATATTTATTTATTTATTTTATTCTCTCTCTTCTCCTCCTCCCCACTCCAGATAACAGGAATTCTGCTAATGTAATTTTCTACCGGGCCAAGGTAGGTTGTGATCATCCTTTTAGTAAGTTATCTGCAACAGTTTGTTGGATAAGTGCAAAGAAGGTTCGAGATTTCTGTTTCGGTTCTTTATTAGGGTCAGAATGAAGAAACCTCTTTCTCGCAAATAGGTTAAGGGAAATGGGAGCAATCTCGAAATGGTCGTAACGAATGGGTTAATACTCTTTGCGAAAGCTCTAGCAAATGAGTAATATTCTTGTCAGCTGAGACTTTAGTAAACTTCGTAGTTTCTTGAGGAAAAGACTGATTTTATTCGAAATTAACATTTGCTGATTGATTTCTTTTTCTGTTTTGTTAAAATATTTGAAAAGCTTTCATTCCGATTCTTTTTTTCCTCTCTCTCTCTCTCTCTCTTTTTTTTTTTTTTTTTTTCCGAAAGGATATTTTAATTTAAGGCTTATATATGTATTAATTATTGAAATTAGATCCGTCAAATTTAGTGGTGAAGCTGTTCGCTTTTTTTTTTTTTTTCTTTCTTACATTTAATCTTTTTAACTGATGTCAGTTTCTATCTAATAATTATATTTTACATGTATTTGTATTACATATTTCTGTTTATTTTAATTTTCTGTATGAGAATTTTATTAATTTTTTTAGAATTATGACATAACAATAAATAAAGCATATATGCATAATTACTTCAGTATTTTTTATTTATATCGCAGTGAAGAGATTTTTAAATCATTGCGAAAACATTGGGGAATAAATTAATTATGCACAAATGTCCTTCAACGGAAAAGAATGTATAACTTTTCTCGTAAAAGAAATTATAAATTGAAAAATTGTAAATTAAGAGTGTTCTGCGTTGTGTTATTTTATGTGCTATGTACGAAACACAACTTTGCGCGTGATATATTGTAAAACATAAGGGAAACTTCTGATAACAAAGCCAACTATGAGGTTAAAGAGATTGATGCTAAAAATTTTTGTTGCGTGTTTTTCCTTTATCTAAAAATTGCAGTACAATTTTTAAGAAATTGGAACTGAATTTTTATGTTATAAGTTCTTTTTATTGTTGCGTTTTTCTCTTCCTGACACCAGTTGTTACGTTATTTTCTTCCTTCACGTTCGTACCGGGTTCGTAGATTTGGAGTGAATAACGACGACACTTGATGAAGTATCGAAACACACTTTATTTACCAGTACTGTCAGGACAGCTCCAAAACACGTTTTACAGTCGTGAATGAACTACTATAAGCACGCTGACACGATCAGCGACACAGCCTTCAGGTTATCAGGCTAGCACGGTGGAGACGGCTTCACGGCAAAGCACTAGAGTACAGCTCCCGGCTCTGCTTGGTCGTTCTCGGAATTTCACGTACTCTCGAGACTCTCCACGCTACAACTCGTGATGCACTCGACGATACACAAGAGTATAGCTCTCGACTCAGCACAGTCTAAGACAAAACTCGGCGATGCACTAAAAGACTCTCTCGATGCACTCGGCGCTAGACTTCGAGACACTCGCTCAATGACTGACGATCAGCTCGCTAGACGAGGCACACACTCTAACTGACTGCAGACCAGCAGGGTTTATATAGCTTTCGGCTTGTGTTCGAGAACATTCTGGGCTAAACTGGTAAGAATTCGTTCCAGAAGGTTCTCCATCAAACCATGGCATATCGCCAATTTTGTCTCCAAATGGGCGATTTCTCGCCAAATGTGGTAATCCTGCCTTCTCTTGCCATTTTATGGCAACCCTAAAACTGCTTTGCTGGGAAGACATCTCACCGCGCCTTGACATTTCGTAACATTATTATCACAGAATTAGGGCTAATTCTGACATATACAGCCTTGCATAACAGTCGGTACTATGTAATAGTAAAACATAATAAATATTTTTGAACTGTTAGAGCTACTCTTGTATTTATAAAGTGACGATTATTTTTAAACTATTGGCACCTCTAGCTCCACCACTGCTTCTGTTTACTTTAAATATATGTATTCCAATGGAGGATATATTCTTTCTTTAGATATAAAATATCTACATTCTGCAGAAGGATCTGAAAGGCTTGTGCTACAGAAAAATGTTTTTTTTCTTCCACGCCCTTCTTTGAAGTGCATTTTTGCCGAAATTTGCTTTGTAGAGACATTGGGTTATTTGGAAGCATGAAAGATGAAAAATGAGCAACGCCTTCGTCTTGAATCGAACCACGGACCCCTGGAATACGCGCCCAGCATGCAGACCACTACACCGCGAAGGCACTGTAAGAAGGCGGGAGAAATACCTTATAGCTTCAGTTAGAAGTTCTATTTGGCCTCCCTTTATTATGCATAATTTTAATGTTTTTTTTTTTTTTTATATATCTACGTTTTAATAACTACGTCTATAGGTAGTTGAATTGCAAGCGTAGGATAATTATATGTTCCCAAGTTCAACACATGGTTAGGAAGACTGAAATCAAATTTTGATAATAATAGGAAAATGTCGGAGTTCCAAAAGTTGATTTCAGTCATTAGAACTAGATATATAGTAATCTGAGGGCTGAAAAGCAATTCAGATATATGTAACAATTGCTGATCCTGTTTGCAAAAGCTGCCATTCTTTCTGTAAGTAATTTTGCGCAAAACATTTTGCTTTATAATTCGTATTTAAATATGTAGGCAGTAGTGGCCTAACGATTAAGTAGTTTCTTATTAAATGGTTTAATTCTAAGACGGAAACAAACTGGCACAAATTTTTTTTACTTGCTTATACAGCATCGGCACTCTTTCAAAGTGTATTTTCCATGTAGCGAAGTTTTAAAAGAAATTTTATTTTATTTTTTAAATTTTTTTCTCATTTTCGGTGGCTTCTGAGTGTAAAATGAAGTGAAACTAGGCTTATCATTTTACTTAGAATTTTATTAGGGTAACTATTATAGTGTGAGGCCCGGTGGCGCAGTGGCCACAGGTCCGGGACTCGATCCCCAGGCTGGGCAAGGTTGATTCAGCCTTTCATCCCTCGAGTGGGTCGATGAAATGAGTACCAAGTTCGCTTGGGGACTAGACACCGGGGGGCCTGCGACAAGCTGACCACTTGCCCATTCTAAGATGCACTGCCGGCCATGGCTCTCTGTGGGCTGTATGGGACGCCGAGGTTAGTTTAATTATTATAGTGTAATTTTATTGTTGATCTACCTTAATATTCTTGAATTCATCATATATTACCAGAAGTCCCATGTTGTCCAAGTTAGTCTTCTTGAACAAAAAATATTATTGTTAGTTCAAGTAATTCTATTCTTCTTTGTAGATAATATTCTTCGATATCTTTTCCGTTACAAAACAATACGACCGAAACAGTTTTCCTAGAAAAATATAGGTTTCAACTTGAAAGCTCCAGCGAGAAAAAATATTTTCATCATCAGCTCAATTGGCTCGTACAAGAAATTTTCAAAGTATAAGAAATATACTTCTTAAATCAGAATAGAGTCATTAGGTTTTTCTTTCATATCAGGAGACGTGAGAAATGTGCAGTTCCCTCGCCGGGACTCGAAGCCTGGATGTGTCTAAACGCGTCGAGTGTGCTTCCAATTACACCGTGTAGGCATGTGCAAAGGAGGGAGAAAATAAGTAGATTTAAGAAGATTTCAAATAAAGAAAGAGAAGTTAGATAGATTTCATTACTATAATTACAGCTAAAACCTTTTTTCAATAAATAAAAAATCAGTAAATCAATAAAATTCTTCTTCAGTAGAATTCAATAAACAAAGTCCGAAATAGAATGACTCACTTGGAAAAGTTTTATCGTTAAAACTTACTTTAAAACCAAGAGCAACATTCTGTTTGATGGCGATCAGTAGACAAAGTTGGCACAAAATTGTTTGACGCTTGTTGTTAGTTGTATAAGGTATTTATTTCTCCCACCTTCCTAGCGTGCCTTCGTGGTGTAGTGGTTGTGCACACTGGGCCGGTATTCCAGAGGTCCGTGGTCCGATTCCCGGCGAAGGCGTTTGCTCATCTTTCATCTCTCCGGCTTTTCCAATTAACGTAATGTCTCTACAGTGGCGCCCGAACTAGAAGGGTGGTGGATGATGATTTCTCCCCACCCAGGATTTGGCGATTGTGTCTTCTAAAAACCCCAGTCGCCCTTTAAAAAGGGGAGTATATAAGGTAAGAATTGGAGGCTCCCTTCAGCCCACCTGGACACGAGTGTTTCCATAGCTCTAAAGGAGGGGGGCATATCTCCACAAATGAGGGCAGCCAGTAACCCAGCCACCCCCAAACAACAAACAAAAATGCTAAATCAAAAATAAGTAAGCACATCTAACACAAAATTACAGACCAACAAAAAAACAAACAAACAAACAAAAATCCATAAACACAAATTCACAACATAGAACACCACAGATATCTAAAACCTATATAAATACAAAATTCAATTTTAACAGAAGATTCCTACCAGCGTCCTATTTTCATTGATAAACTTCATTAGAGCAATAGAATAAGATTTAAAAACTTTAAAATTAATGACACTTACATTAAAATCAGTAATGTTAGAAATGTGTCTAATAGGGGCTGTTAAACCACAATCAACCACAAAATGCCTAGCATCAGCATCAACCTGACAACTATTACATAGTTTATTTTCTTGCAGATTAAATCGGTTGAAATAGAACGGAAACCTACCATGTAAGGAGTATATAAGGTATTTCTCCCACTTTCATAGTGTACCTTCGTGGTGTAGTGGTTCTACACGCTGGGCCGGTATTCCAGAGGTCCGTAGTTCGATTCCCGGCGAAGGCGTTGTTAATTTTTATTCTCTCCGGCTTTTCCAAAAATACCTTTTGTCTCTACAGCTGATGCAAAAAATATATTAACTGAATGTTTGTTTTACAAAAAAAAAAAAAAAAAAAAAAAAAAAAATCAGAATACAAAAAAAAAATAAATTAAACAAATTTTTATTTAAAAGAAAATCAGAATTTAGGAATTTCGTGCCATGATACGTATTAACCAATCCCTTATTCCAAGGTTAAGATATATAGAGAAAAGAAAACAAATGGCTTGTGTGACGAGTCATAAGAAAGAAGAAAAATCACGTTAGAAAGGGATGCGTAAGTGGAAACGTGACAGGAATGACAGCAGGGTTGTCGTCGCATCACGAAACTCGCGTTTTTGTCGTATTCTCCCTGTCCGAATCCTTCAACCGTCCCAAACGCCGCTCTTTTTAATTGTAAGAAGTTGGAACAAACCTTTGGCTTTCGTTACTTCCTTTATTTACGTGGATTTATATCGCTCCCAGCTAAGATAAATTCTGCAGGATTCGCTGTCGGTTCTGAAATTTATCGCCGAGTTCTTCATGAGTGATGTTGATCGCGCTTTAGATGTTCACGATATAACTGAAGCTCCCGCTCTCTGTTTTGCTTCTGTGCGACGCAGTCTTGCCGCCTCGTGAGAAGTGGTTTGATTGATGGCCTGATTTCAGACAAGAAAAGTCAAAAATATGCGCTAGCATTCTGCCGTTTTTGTGTCAGTAAAAGACCTTCACCTCTTCGTATGCCGCTACTAGTGTTTGACAGCAAGCAGTTCCAGCATGCACGTTTGAATAGAGGGTGGAGACTTGGATCTGTTTCAGAAATAAAAACTAGTTGAAAGCTTTTATCTGTCTCCAGTGTTCGTAGTCTTTATTGGTAACTTACGTATAACAGCGAGATATTACTTGTCGGTGTTGTTTAATATTGCTCAGAGAGCTGTATATAAAAGTTACCCGTGAAATACAGTTACATTTTAAATACTGTATTAAAATATTTTATTTTTATTTTCATGACAGTTAAGTATCTTACACAGAACCAAAAAAATTATATAGAGAGTGAATTCTTGCTTGACGACCGCCTGCCTAAGATGATCACCTCTGAAAGTGGCTTAATATTTCTGAAGCCATAAATAAACATCGACCACCTCCACGGAAGACCAAAATCATCTGGAAGAGCTGTAAGGTATTTCTCCCCCGCCTTCTTGGCATGCCTTCGTGGTGTGGTAGTCTGCACGCTGGGCGCTTATTCCAGAGGTCCCTGGTTCGATTCCCGGAGAAGGCGTTGTTCGTTTTTCATCTTGCCTGCTTCCAAAAATACCTAATGTCTCTACAGTGGCGACTGAACAAAAAGGGTGTTGGATGGTGATTCTCCACACCCAGGATTTGGCGATTGGGTCCCCTAAAACCCCACTCGCCCTTTAAAAGGGGGAGTATATAAGGTATTTCTTTCGCTTTCTTGGCATGCCTTCGTGATGTGGTGGTCTGCACGCTGGGCGCGTATTCCAGATGTTCGTGGTTCGATTCCCGGCGAAGGCGTTTCTCATTTTTCATCGTGCCTGCTTCCAAAAATGCCTAATTTCTCTACACAGTGATTGTTAGCTTAGAGAGGGTTTATTTATTGTTTAAAGACATTTTATTTATCTGTGTTGATTTCTTAAAGATCAGCAGTAATGAATCAGAAACACGGCAAGGAAAATTTAGAGAAAGCAAGTTTTCCAAGCTGAATTCATAGCCATAAAGAAAGCAACGCACATTACAATAAATAAACAGTTTGAAACAATTAAAATAAAAGTCAGAGAGCCAATCAGCCTTAGAACCACTTCAAAATTTTGACACACACACACACACACACACAAAAACCTATAGTACAAAGCACCCTGAATATAAGCAGTATCACTCCTCAGATAAAACTAAAATCGAATGGTCAAGCTCACAGTAGTACACTGACTACCAATAAGTATTTGGACACATATGCAAATGACGATATCTGCGGTCCTAAGGTACGTCACGGACTACGCCGGTATATATCGTGTAGGAAACAGCATCGGCTTTAGTCGCATGCAAGATGCCTAGCAGTTCGGAGCTCTCTGATTTCTAGAATGGTATAATTATCGGGTATCACAAATGTGGCCGATCCTTAAGGGACATATCTAGCGATCTGAAGTACCTAAAATCGACAGTGGCCTATGTGATTAAGAGGTGGAAGGTGAGCGGTGATTGTCGGAATGTGCCCCGAGTCGGCAGACCAACGAAACTGGGAGATAGAGACCGACGAGTGCTGTCCAGAGAAATTCGGAAGAACCATACCCAACCGATGGCCCTCATGGCATCCGGGAGTATTGTTTCAAAGAATACCATCCGTAAGGAAGCACATCTGCTTGGTTTTCATGGTCGTGCTGCTGCCCATAAGTCTTTGATCACAAAGTTCAACCGCGCTGCTCGGTTAATGTAGTGCAAAGCACATCGAAACTGGACCGTAGATCAGTGGAAACGGGTTCTTTGGAGTGACGAATCAAGGTTCACCTTTTACCGTTCGGATGTCAAGGTCTGGGTCTGGCGTCTACCTGGAGAACGTCTCCTGCCAGAATGCATTGTGCCAACAGTCAAGTTAGGCGGAGGTGGAATTATGGTCTGGGGGTGTTTCTCCTGGTATGGGCTGGGACCCTTGATCCGCATTCATGGTAAGCTCAACTCCGATGCCTACTGCACTATTTTGGATGACAATGTGCTTCCTACGTTGTGGCAGTTTTACGGGTTGGACCCCTGTTACTTTCAGGACGACAATGCCAGTTGTCATGTTTCGACGTTAACCAAAACTTGGTATGGTGCTAATGGAGTTGATCGAATGGACTGGTCTGTCCAGAGTCCAGACCTGAACCCTATCGAGAACCTCTGGGACGAGTTGCATCGCCGAATTCAGAGGTGCACTACCCGTGCAAAATCGGTGAAGGAACTTCTATGTCTTCTCCAAGCCGAGTGAAGAAAATACCACTAGCTGTCATACAAAGACTTGTGGAAAGTATGCCCCGGAGGGTCCACGCTGTAATTACCTCTCGTGGAAGCTGTACCAACTATTGATTTTGAATATAATTTTTCTTTTCTATCACAGGTGTCCAAATACTTATTGGTAGTCAGTGTATTATAGGATATGAAACAGCAGGTTCTCGTGCCAAAGATTCATTTACTACCCAAAAAATGAAATTATCAAGATTTCATGGCCAAAATCTTAAAGGAAAAAAAATTGAAGAGCCGAGAAATAAAATATGACAAGAAGAGTGGACCACTGTTAACAAAGCATACGTTTTCATCAAACAGTCCTCGAAGTAAACAAGCTAGCACATTTCAATAACTCGTATATCGGGCTATTTATTATCTACCACACACTTTGATACCAGAAATATTTCCAAAACAGAGATGTTTGTTTTCGAGGAAGGGGCGAGCCGGATTATTATATATTCAGTTGCAATGTGGTAAAGAATCACCATAATCGACATTCATCAACAAATATGCAAGCATTCAATAAATATATCATAAAAGTATTCAAAAACAAAATATGCTAAGCTGCAATACCTTCATAATTTCTGTACAGATCTATGCCAAGTCAGTTCAAAAAATAGCGATGTAACAAAGCAGGTAGCGATGTAACAAATACGTTATTAAATTATATGCAAAGGATTAGCATGAATACAAAATTCAAGTTTCAATAAAGTAATGCGTGTAGCTGGACTCTGTCACTCGGATGTGGTGCTTCGTGGGTTACTGGCGGTGCCTGTCACTGGGCTTTTGTGGGCACCCTGATGGGTGTCATTTCCCTTAACATTAGCTAGGCTCAGCGATACCTCAATCACCAATGGAGCAAGCAAAAGGAATCGTTGTCTTCAAAGGCAGCTCTACAAGCAATCATAGATAGAACCTCTCAAATCACATACGGGATGTGTTTTCGCCTAAACGAGCTTCAAAAGTTAAATAAGATCTGCATTCATCAGTGGTTGCCATCTCACGTCAATATCACAGGTAACAAGAACGCTGATTAACTGGCAAAAGGTGCTCGGAATCTCAACAATAACAATAATTAAATGTCGCCCTATGTCATGGCCAAATACTGATTGAAGGAACTTTCACTTCCAATAAAGCATCGGCTTCGTAACATAACGGAGATCGCCTTATAACTTAAAATCATTGTCAGACTTAGAACTGGCCATCACAGAGGTTTGAAAATTGGGGTCTTTTTTTAAGAGACCGAACCTCTATAATAACATTGTGCAGATTGCCGAGACTGTCATCTTCACCCATGGCACTATTTGAATAGGTTTTATCATGGGCACAACAACAACCGCTACACAGGTGGCTGGCCTAGCTTCATGTTATGTTATCTTTTGGAGAGGGTTCAGTGTAGTAATTTTGACCCTTTTTTATTCATGAAACAAGCATTTAACTCGCGCAAATTATTTTCCTAATTCATTCACTTGACTGCTTATGTATAATCTATAGAATGTGATGAACTAATTGTAAGTAATGTGTGCCGAGTAATAGTTTTGGATTTAAATTTAATTATATCTGATTTATGTGGACTGCATATCAGGAAACTAAGAAATCAGGAGTGCGCCCAAACATCTGTTTTCATTAGATAACAAATCAGAACACTTTCATTAGCTTATCTTTTTATCTTACAAATTATCTTAAAAATTTCCTCCATTCGAGTAATAATAAAAATAAATTATTACATAAGCTCATATAAATAATAAAATAATTTATTATTGAGAAATGAAAGATTACTTTTCAGAATTTTTACTATAATACAATGATTCTCAACCTTGTTTTGCCCTTTCACCGTTGCCAGACGATCATTAACCACCCCCATAGTCCTCTTCAAAACTCGAAAAATCCAAGTACATTTATTTAAATTTAGATTATTTTCTAATGCGTTTTATAAATTAAGAAGAAAAAGTATAGAAAATGTTGATAAATACAAAAATTTGAATAAAAGTAGCTTTTTTGTAGTTATAAGCTAAAAAAATTCTTAACAGGCAAATAAAAGCATGAACCACTGCTCTAATATAGGTGAATTAATTAAAGACAATTAATCGGAATGATATTCATTAATTTAACGGATTATAACAAAACACCCGAAAGTTATATGCTTAAGGGAAAGATGCCTTTATGGAAGAATTTTAAGAGAACTGGCTTATACTGAAAATCATGTGGGAAAACCATTAAAGAGTAAGAGTATTCAAGAGAATGAGTACGAATGTCTGAAAATTATTTTTGAAACAATATTATCTACATACGATAACAAAAGAATCGAACCATATTTTTATAATTGTGCTTTTATGCTGGTTACATATGCTGTAAAATTTAGAATTTCTCTTGGATCTTAAAACTTGCAGGAATTTAAGAATCTCTGGTTTAGCTTCACAACTTTTATTTAAAATGATTGATTAACTAATGATTGATTACATTCAGGTATTAGGCTCATTATTGGAACTAATGGAAAATTTTAAATTTAGACACAGACGAATTTTGATATCCTTGGAAATTAGATACACTTGCTTCTATGAAATCACTGACCTTGGAAATAAAGTACCTATATTCCGTAAACATTTTAATCATCCAAAGATATTTGAGGTGTCTCAACTAGAAATAGGAAATCGTGTGTGTTCATTTACGTTCCTGATATTGAACAAAATTTGCAATCTTTACATATTAATCTTGTTAGCAACCCGTATCCTGTAATCTAAAAAAAAAAAGCGTATAGAGTACATTTTTGGAAGTTCCTTCTTTCTTTACTGAAGCTTTCCTGATTTAAAAAAATATCCGATGATGTGACACCATCATAAGATTTTTTAAAGTTGTCCAATATAGCTATAATCAAATAACGTATTTTATGTGATGTACGATCAGTTGAAGATTTCCTGCAAAATTAGTGGTCCGTCAAAATTATGAGTTTAAGATCTGGAAGGAAAGATCTGAGCAAGAACCATTTTCTGGTTGTTGCCAAAATCACTTACAAACTATGCGTAACTTTAATTGGCTGTAAACGATGATAATGCAGGTATTACAAATAGATAACTCGTAAAAGGTATTTTAGACACATTTTTTCGGACAATGAACACCGCCTTTTTATCAAACAAAGGCACGCATCTTCTGTTCGTCATTCGAGAAAATTCATGGTACACACTTTTTAATACATACGTATGGAGTATCATCATTATCCAAAGCATATCCGAAAGTTATATGAAATCCGAAAGTTAGACAAGGAAAAAATACGTAAAAACTTAAAACGTCTTCATTAAAAATTGTAAAATAAGGAAAACCTAAAACACCAAATATAGTTAAAAACCGTTGAAAAACCATTTTTACAGTTAATTAAATTAAAATTAGGCGGCAAAAAGAGAATTTTTGGTGCACAAAACTTTTGGCATCACTCCGCAAAAAGACATTGAAGTTGGTGCAAAAACTGGCTTAATTCACTATGCTACTGTCGAATATAAAGAAATGGCGGCGCCGTTAGGCTTAGTAGAACAAACAATTTTTAAAATGTTGATAATTCTTTTAACTATTTCATGCAGATTAACTAAAGACATAAAACTAAGGCTTAAAAACCTTAACCGGAACGTAAGACGAATATAATTCAATCACTTTTAAAGCAAAATATGCACAATTAACCAACACATAAGAATAAAAAAACTTAGCTTACCGAGCTGCGTAACAGAGTAAGTGTATATACGTAGTGTTACGAAATGTACAGGCGCGGTAATATGGCTTCCCCGCAAAACAGTTTTAGGGTTGCCTAAATGGCAGAGGAAGTCAGAGTTCCCACATTTGGCGAGAAATCGTCCATTTGGCGAGATTTAACGACAAAATTGGTTTTATGCCGTGGAGAACCTTCTGGAACGAATTCTTACCGGTTTAGCCCAGAATGTTCTCGAACACAAGCCGAAAGCTATATAAACCCTGCTTGTGCGCAATCAGTGTGTGTACCTCGTCTAGAATGCGAGATAGTATCGAGTTGGTGTCTCGTCTAGCGAGTCAATTCCTGCGGAGTCGATCGAGTTGACAGCCGGGCAGCAAGTGCCGAGTAGGTCGTCGAGTGCATCGAAGAGTCTCTTAATGTGTCGCGGTTAGTGCATCGTCGAGACAGCGTGTTGAGCTCCAGGAACGACTGAACCGAAGAGTCGGGAGCTGTGCTCTGCGTGTCGTCGAGTGCATCGCGAGTTTTAGCATGGAGAGTCTCGAGAGTGCGTGGAGTTCCGAGAACTACCGAGCAGAGTCGGGAGCTGTACTCTGATGCTTTGCAGTGAAGCTGTCTCCACCGTTACAGCCTGATAACCTGAAAGCTGTGTAGCTGATTGTTCCAGCGAGTGTATAGTAGACCTTCGACGACTGTAAAGCGTGACTTTGGAGCTGTCCTGATTAATACCGGCCAATAAAGTGTGTTTGCATACTTCATCAAGTGTCGTCGTTATTCACTCCAAATCTACGAACCCCGTACGAACGTGAAGGAAGGAAATAACGCAACAACTGGTGTCAGAAGAAAGAAAAACGCAGCAATATATAAGATAAAAAAAAAGTATAGATAAAAATTATGAATAAACTAACGGTGACCTTTTAATTCTCCCTCTCTGTTCTAAAAATCATAATAATTTCTGTGGATTGTGTCATTTCTAGATCATTCCATCTTCCATGGCCTACGCAACGCTGATGACGTAACTCTGAGAATTGAAACTGTTCTAACTTTTGTAAACCAAAACATTTCTCTTAATAGACTGCTAAATTGGATAAATGCGCAGTAAGTTTGCAACTCTGGTCGCTTGGACTCTTGTTTCGTTTCACTGTGCTTTGTCGTGCTGCTAACTACGCCTCTATGTAAAATTGTGGTGTGAGTAATGTGCTCATGCTCATAAGTAATGAAAAATACGGTTTCGATAATTAGTTCTTGTGCGGCAATAAAGATCATGCTCAATTCGGCTACTGTCTCACTGTCCCTACGTCGAGTGTCATCTTTCTAATTATGCAGCACTCTCTCTAAGTTTTTATCACATATATATGTTACCGTGAAAGACCGAAATTGGAGAATGTCGACTTTCACCGGAGAATGTCAACATTCACCAAATACGTCGGTGAAAGATCGAATATTTCTTTACATTCTTGTACATTCGGACCCTCATCGGTGTATGTCGACAATCACAGATATGCTCTGGTGTAGGTCGAAAAGAGAGGAGTATATGTACACGCTGCCATTCCAAAAGGAAGTGTTCCACAAATAAATGCAGTTGTAAAAGCAAGGGCCTCTTGTGCAATTCAAAGTGTCATGATAGTTTAAGTTGTTGCAATAAATAAGATTTGAATCACATAATTTGGTAAGTTTATAGCTTTTATTATTTTCCTTTCTCATTTTGAATGTACTGTGTGTTTTAAGTTCTTATATTCTCAAGTTCTTATTCTGAGTCTCAAGTGCGTTTTTTCGCGAATGAATTACGGAGAAGGAAATATAATATTCTTATATGTTCAACATTCACCATTAGTGCATGGTCAATGTCGACATTCACCGGTGTAAGTCAGAGTATTTGGAAAATATTTCGGATATACACCAAGCGACTATGTGAATGTTGACATTCACCGGTGAAAGTCGACATTCTCCAGATTTCGATGCTTCACCGTAACATATATACATATATTTCTATATTTTGTGGTGCGACCGATTGCAACTAAAAAGAGAGATGCACATCTACAGGTTATAGCAGTCCCATATATACAAAATTTCAACGTTCTGAGACTACTCGTTTTTGAGTTATGCAAGATACATACATGCATACATACGTACCTATAAGACGTCACGAAAAAATCTCTTCTAAATCCATTTCACAATCCGTTTGGGGAAAAAGAGTCTTTTATTCTGTCCGTGCGCACAGATGTAACGATGAAACATCGTTTAAATGGAATCGAGAGCAGTCAAAATGGATATTTTCGTTGAAATATGATACCCGAAATTTTTCGCGATTACAATACTTCCTTTACGAAAGTAAGTCCAGTAGTAAATGCACCACGAAAGTCAATCCCGTAGCTACACCCATTTTTTCTTGCACTTAGCAACATTCAACAGTCTTTTGGTTATTTTGTTTCCTGTGACAAAAGTGGAAAAGTTTCTTAGTTGTTGAAAAATATTTTATCTTACGATGAGGGCTTATGAAAAATCCTAAATTGTATCGGTGTGTGCTTTATACCATACGTCATATATAAAACTCAACGTTGAGCAAAGTTACAGCTATTAAAAATAAATAATAATTCGCTAACGCGATGAGTTTTAGCTACTCACTGAAAATAAATAAATATTAACTAATTAAAAACCAATATATAGAAGGGTCTCTTCCCAAAACTGTCCTTTTTTAAATAAACTCATTCGAATTTCGGCACGGCCGTAATAGCTTCACCAAAGCCCTTTTGCAAAAGACGGATTCTTTTCAATTAATTTTTAGCCGAAACGAAGTTACCAAGCATCAAAAGACATTCTTGGGAAATATCAGATTTTTCCTATTAGTGAGCTCTTGGCATTCTTTGCTGTTTGAACAGCAAAAACGGAAATTATCGCATTTACTTTTTAAAGAAAAAAAAAATGGTGTTGCCAAGGGAAAACCTAACCTATCTCGAAAGTCGATTGCGCATCAGTTTTTGGATGCATTGCATAATTTGGGAAGGAAAGGCGGGGGTGTCAGTCAATCCACAGCTGATGATGTAGGGGGAAAAACTTCCTTGAAACTGTTTTGTCATCCTGTATTGAGACAGGTGGCGAATTTGATCCTTCCGCGTTGGTGTTTTATGAAAAGGCTATGCGATAAGCCGTGTGCGACTCATCTAGATTTGTATTGGTAGAAAATGAAAGTTGCACGTTTCTATATTTCCATTCGACTCAAGTCAAAAGACAGCTTTTGAAAGCAGATAAGCTCTGTAGAATACTTGGAAAGCATATAATTCGAGCAGAGAAATATTTCTGTATATATTCTTAATATTTACATCGTATTTATTCTGTGTCCTTAATATTCACATCGAATGACTTAACATAAAGTGCGGTCGTTATTATAGATCACACTTCTGTGGGAAAAAAAAAAAAAAAAAAGATATTCCAGTTTTTAAAGCGGGGCAGAGGGTAATCAAACAAAATTGCAAAAATTTTGTACGTCATTTTTTTCTATTTTACGTATCCTTGGAAGGGAAGAGGACATATTTCATGAGATAAGCGTATGCAAATTATGTTTTCATGCAGTGGTTCTCGCTTTTCCTTCCAAAATCAAGCAAACATCCAACTTTTAAATGCATTTTTCTCAAAACTTGTTTTTAGATTCGTGGTTTGGGCCGATCAAATGTAAATTTTAAGTTTAATATATATATTTTAACAAACATGTATATACGTAAAAAAGCAAATTTAAAGTTAAAATAATTTTAAAAAATAAAAAAATGTGCAAATATATAAAAGATTTAATTTTCGAACTAATCTACAATATCATTTAAATTCAGATAGCATAAGTAAATCATGTGTAAAACCAAACCATGAAAATGTATTTACCAATTTAGCAAATTAAAATTAATCTAATTTTTTTTTTTTTTTTTTTTTTTTTAAGTGCATAAGTGAATGACTGTTGAGCAGGCAGGAGACAGACTTATCAAGGCGAAGTTGCCTCCAAACCTAACTCTATATATAATACAACGCCAGATGTGTTACTGCAACGTATCTGGCATATCGCTAGTATAGTACAAAAACTAGCTTAGTACAAAAACATATAAGGCATTTTCTCCCTCCTTCCAGCTTGTCTTCGTGGTGTAACGTAGCACACTTGGCGCGTGTTTGATAGGTCTAGGTTCGAATCCCGGGGAAAGCATTGCTCATTTTTCACGTCTCCTGTTTAAAAAAAAAAAAAAAAAAACCCTAATGTCTCAACAAACGAACCCACGAATATTTTATGAAATTTCACTTCCCCCCCCCCGCATCCGCTCCTTGAAGTTTATCATTTCTTTTCTGTGATAAAATTACTACTCTGATAATTTCTTGGAATCAAAGATGCTCCAGATGAGCAAACAAATCTCCAGTTTTTAAACCATAGAGAATTTATGAGGCAGCCTTGGAAGAGGTATTGTGTGTGTAATTTTCCTCCTTCAAAACAGATCTTCCTATCCATAAAGCCTTGAAGACAATGTTGGCTGAAGAAAGGAATTTAATATTCTCTAACTAAACAACGAATTGAAAAACATGAAATCGCTTTGGGGTTTATTTAATTACGAATTAACGGGGATCCCATTTTTTTTGGGAGGGGAGAGAAAATATTATCTTTCAATCGTATTTACTGTAGGAAACGGTTTACGAAAAAATATTTTGTACAGGGAATCATATTTTTTGTTGAAAATGACATATAACGTCAATACAACATTTTTATCTTGCAATAGCAACTAGCCATGTTTTATATAAAAGAGTAAAAAAATCATCTGTATCGTGAATAGCTCAGGAATTTATCATTTCGGTGTAGGCTTGATGGCTGCAACATTCACAGCGAACTGACCTACTGTATCAGAAAGCACACGAAATATCTATATATATATATTAAATATATACGGACTATAGAGGAGATGAAATATATATATATATATATATACGGACTATAGAGTGCAATAAAACTGACTACCAAGGTGTTTGATACATGGGAACAGCGATGGTGTGAATGCTATTGTATATACGCCATAAAAGGAACCAATGCGTCTTACACATGTTACGTTATTTCGGTACCTAACATACCTCACAATAAATTAACTTTCTCTCCCAAAGTTACTTGTCCTTGTCCAGACGAGAAAAGTATAGTCTCATGTAAGTTAGCGGTCTAAAATTCTGTACCCATGACGTTCTCGAAGCAAAAACAACAAAGTTGTTGGAAATGCAGACGTGGTTTACTATACGATGGTGATCAGATTCTCTTAGGTTACTATACGATGGTGATCAGATTCTCTTGATAAGAGCATGAAGGAGTGCTTCTGAATTGTTTTATTCAGGATCATTAGAATGAATCGATCATATTGTACCAGCCAAAATGTAAACCTCTGTCGAATGAGGGCTATGGTAACAAGTCACCAGGAAAAAGCAAGATATCATCAGAACCCCTACGATATGAAAGCTATGGTGATTCTCACGTACAGTTGATCCTAACGCATTAGTTGTAATCTTAATGCATATCACACCACAGAGGTAGATCCTCAATATGCCTCTTTATTTCTGGGAACTTAAACTGTTATCGGCACTGCGAAAGATGCGACGACACTTTCTGCAGAAGCTTCCTATCATTTTGCGCGACAAAACTCAAGTTCATGTAGCGCAATCAGCGGCTGATTTGTTTGATTGTTGCGGCTGAGAAGTGCTATCTCATTCATTTTGCTTTTCAAAACTTAAGTCCTTGTTACTGTGGTTTGATTCCTTAGATGAAGGAATCGCTTTATGCAGATGTTTCGCAACTGGTCCAGGGATTCTTCAAGCAGTACATGGCTCCATTGGAATCATCGCCAGAGCAAGCATTAAAAGGTTGTGACTTTTAATTCGAAAATAAATTAGTTTCCCATATCTTCTGCGAAAGCAATCTGTCTGTGGCAGGTAAATCATGACAACTTAAGAGTTATAACAACAGTAATAAGTTCACACGACATGGAAAAAAATCGCAGCAACATAATTTACGTTGCGATGCGTTTGTGTGTAAAAATCGCAGCAACATAATTTACGTTGCGATGCGTTTGTGTGTAAAAATCGCAGCAACATAATTTACGTTGCGATGCGTTTGTGTGTAAAAATCGCAGCAACATAATTTACGTTGCGATGCGTTTGTGTGTAGTAGCCATCATGGCGTGTAAAATTTAATAAAATGTAAAAAACCTGCTACTGAATGACATTAACCATATGTAAACATAGTAATATATTTCTTATGGGAAACAGTACTGCAATTGTATATGCGAATTGTATAACAAATATTATATATATATATATATATATATAAAAGATGTTAATGTTCCACAATAAATTATATTACTGCTGCATACGAAATCAAAAAATCTTTGTGTTATTCATCTGAAAGATTAGTTATAATAAGTACTGTTTTTATATATTTTGCTTGGCATTTAGTTTGAAAGTAAAAAATCGCGACTTTATATTACGTATCATGAATGAAATCATTTTAGTTTAGGAGGCAGCCCTCGAGTGCTTTGCCATAATTAAGTAAACCAAACCATTGTAGGATTAGGATAAATGTGGGACCAAACCATTGTAGGATTAGGATAAAACCATTGTAGGATTAGGATAAACCATTAGGATAAATGTGGTGCATAAGTTGGAACATACGAAATGACTGAGTCAAAGCTAAAATGTATTATACCTAACTGCAGTATAAATGGGTGAGACAAGGAACTTGTGTTAAATTCCAGAGACACTGAATTAAATGGCTGAAAGGCAAGGAATTGTGGTGACATTTTAAAATGGAAATAGGCGTAGCTAAATCTTTAAGCCATACATTGATCTCCAGAAAACGACCTTTCCACGCGCCAAACAGGAATGGAACTTCGGCCGCCGACCTATCCTCCCGAAAGTTCGTCGGGTACGGAAGCGAATCCAAATCCATTATCTCCCGAGAAAGGCGTGTAGCGGAAAAAGAAACCTTGACGGATGATGGCAGATGAGGAGTAGATAACTCTTTCATCAACCGCTTCTCCACCCGGGTGTTAATGACTCTGCTAATGAGATCTTCCTTGGCGATGTGCATTCTTGAAGCATTTGCATATTTCTTGAGACATTTTGCTCTCCCCAAACAAAGCTTTCGCAAAGCATGATTTGTGGGCATCTCTTGAGTATTCTTACCGTTCTTTCTTGGAGAAAAATTGATAAATCACTAAAGGTGGACTCACTAACATTCTAATCTAAGAGCCTTTCATACGAATTGTAGTATCCAAGTAGCATAGTTGCCCTTTTGCTATTGTGCAAATAATTGACGCTTGGAAAATCGTTAGGAGGTGGACTCGAGAACTGTTGTAATTAAACCGCTATTCATCAAAGAAAGAAACAAGTCTTGCCAACAGAAATATTCATGAAAGATAGATTAATGCATACTTAAACGGATTTGTAAGCTAATTAAAATTTATGCGGAGAAAATACAATTACTATTAGAAACTAATAAAATATTTAAAAGTATAACGGGAAACGGGAAATTATATAAATTTAAAAAAAAATAAATATACTTCATAAATATTACTCCCTAAATATAGTCCATAAAAACTCCCCATAAATATATTCCGTTTGATATGTGCAGTCTTTAGAATGAGTTACTAAAGTAGAATTAAGATACTCAAAAAATTAATTTTAAAGGTATCATATCGGATTAGTTTAAAGTATTTTGCAGCATAATTTATCAAAATCGAACTCGATTCAGATATTCAGATGGAGTTTAACAGTCTGAAACTTCCAATAAGCAGAATTGGAGTATACACCGTATAAAGAGACTGATTCAACTATTCAGATTTTTATTACACTGTGATGAGTTCAAAAATAGAACGGTTTTTTTCGGCATTAATGTTCAGCGTGCATCACTCTATGTAGTGAGAGTATTCGATGAAATCAATCATCCTTTTGTATGACCGATCCTCTGTTGTTTTTGAATCTAATCAGAATTCTTTGTCTGTATCCCTGGTGTGGTCCAAAAGGTTTCAGACGTGGTTTTATACATCCCTCTTACTATCAAATCTACTGTGGCGGGAGGATGTAATTTGTATCATCTGTATGTGTCGTTACACATACAGATGATACAAATTATGTGGCAGTTGTCGGAATTTTTTTTGGTGAACAGTAATATGTGGCAGTTCGCATTTTTAAATTGGAGGCAGCTATCTTTGCCCATTACCAGATATTTTTGTTTGACACTAAAAGCATGAAATTGTCTCCATAAAATTGCTCGTCTGCAGTTCCCAATTCATTAAGCTGTTCGCATTCCATCAAATGTAGAATATCATCTTCTGCTGACAACACCGGATACTTGTTGCAGAATTAGATGGACATCGCCGAGTTATGTCTCCGTATTATAATAGCAGAAGGGCGATGCGTAATGACAAACCGCACATTGAGTTGATCAATGTTAAACGAATTTCGCTTACTACGCATGCCCAAAATAGAATTTGGCGCAATTTTGAAAGAAGATAAATACGATATGTGCTTGATATTGTGTTACGTGGGCGCAAACAGTTCGGGGTCTTAAAAACTTGTTAGGTTGTAAGTTGCTTCATTACTTACAGTGTAAATATCGATTGTAAACTACGCAAATTTTCGTTTAAGAAGGATTACCAAACAGGAAACATTACAAGATATATTATGATATTAAATGTAATGTTTATGAACAAAATAAACCAAAATGAAATGAAACAGAAGCACATGCAATAAGCACACAACAAATTTTCGTACTGTTGGGGGCCAGTTGTAAACAGTAAAACCAACATCACTAACTGGCTTGTGTAGGGTTGCTTCTGCCCCCCTTAACCGCCAGTATTTCCTTCCATGCCAACCGTACACCACTGAGCTTGCGCAGTAAGCGAAATTCGTTAACGCTTAATAGCAAACCGAACATTGATTAAGTCAATGTTCGGTTTGCTATTAAGCGAAGGGCGATCTGGCCTTCATTCTATTCATTACTGGCATTCTCTTATACCAGTGGTCGGCAAACTTATTAGCCAAAGAGCCAAATATGAACATTACAACAATTTTTAAAAAAAATTGGGAGCCAAATCTGCTTGTTTAGTAAACTTTTATTACGCTAAATAAAACTAAATTTAATGCTTAATAAATATTTATTAATGCGAACAATGTGCTTGCATCTCCTTGGAAAGTTTGAGTAAGTCAGGATGTGCAGCTAGATTAAAATGTACAACAAATTTTTAATAAGACAGGACAACGGCAGACACAGTAGATAAGACAAAACTGTTCACACTGCAACTGCTGCTCTGTACTTTATGAAACTGTACTTTTATGCTGCTCTGTACTCTGCTGCTCACTACTTTATGAAAAGCATGCACGCGCATACCGGTAGCTTGTACATGGTTTATGCTTACGTTTACGAAAACTAATAAAATTAAACTCGATGTCCGTTACGTATTTTAACAATATAAAATTTTAATTACCTATCTATCTTTTTACTCAAACAAAAAATTATACATGTTATCGATTTATTTTAGTGTATGTATCGATGTATTTTAATTTATCAAAATAAGATGTAATTTTTTTTCTTACCAAGTTTTTTTAAATGAAAATGTTATTGCACCTTCCGTGGATATTTGTACCAGAGCCGCACTTAAAGAGCCAAAGAGGCACATGCGGCTCTGGAGCCGCACTTTGCCGACCACTGTCTTATACCGATCCTGTATTGTGCCCGCTTCATGGTAAAAAATTTATCTAGTTACACCAGCAACAAGTACATCTTTTTTCAAAACTGTGTCAAGCAACCAGTCTAATAAGATGTTTGCTTTATGACGTGCGCCGTACTGTCCGATGTCAATCTGGCAATGTGATGTATTTGTTTTACTCCTTAACATTATCTACCAGTTGTGTACTGAAAGCTGATGAAGTGGTTTCCTGACCAAAATCATATAGGCTCAAAGTAAGCTGTAAAAAGGGGTATGGTTTTTTGACTCGCCATCTAAACATAATCTAAGCACTATCTAATACATTCTAAACCGGAACGTCTGAGAAATATTCCAAAAAATCTACGACTCTAAAACTGTTTTGATTAAATCATGATATGTAAAAATTCTCGTGTGGTCGCTCGTGGCCTAGGCTTATTTTTGTGTTATGTATGTTTTTAGTTTTTCTTAAAATGTTTAAATTAACGCTTCTTTCAGATTACGATCAGAAATCCTCTTCTTTATTACTTTGGAAAATCGCATCTTTACAATAGACTAGTAAGACTTTTTTGAAGTTAATATGCTATTCGCTTTTACTGGAGTAATTTATTTTTCAGTTTTCTTTTGCCACATCGTTCCCTACTGAACTACGCAGAAAGTGGCAAAAACAGCTGAACATATAAATCCATTGTATATCTCAAAACAGGTGTAGTAATAATATTTGGTCACCTTTGATGAATAGAGGTGACGTACGTGCGAAGTAAATTCCACTTTAGCCTTCAGTGATAGCACTAAGAATGATTTTTTCCTCCTTAAATTAGATAGATATTTGTTATAAGAAATTGAATCAGGCTTGCTCACAATCAGAAGTTAACTTTCGATTTCTCTTTTTTCCACTTTATTTCCTCCAAGTAATTTCATTACACGAATCGGGTGAAACTGAACTTTTTAGCTTTGTGACTTCAAAACGATATACTCCTTAACAGGTACTAAAATGTATTAAATTTCATAAAATGTGTAAACGTACTTGTGAATTTATTGTGCATGTATAATGTCTAGTATCAATGAAAACATTTTCATTTGACAGTTTATCGAATATTAGTTTATTACAATATGCCACCTAAACGGGAAAGTGGTTAGACGCTCTGATTGCTGTACCGAAGGGCCGGGTTTGAATCCCGAAGAAGGCATGGATGTAAATTGTTTGACCCTTCATAGGAAGCAATGGTTGCCCTCATATTAGCCGCCCCTATATAATAGGTGGCCACCGCTTCTGGTATGACTAAACCACCTAATTAAAGTGACCGCAGCTTCTGACCTTAGTAGTGGCCAGTGCCTGTAACGGCTAGTGCCTACCATTCGGGGAAAAATTATTAGAATATACGATTTTATCATGTTTATGAGTATGTATTCTAACCCTTTTCTTCTTAAAAATACGTGCATTTTGTTGCATATCTTAAGTTAATATCTAGAAATTTAAGTAGCTGTAGAACGGCATACTGAGAGGACGGGTAGTTTTGCAGAAGTATAAAGGACTTGAGAACCTTTTTCACTTTGAAGTCATGACTTCTCCAAAAGCAGTATTAGTAAGCTTCTTCCTTGTGTAGAAAATTTGTTGCATGTTATGATGCCTACTCCAATTAGTTTATGCCTACTACTTTTCCAGTGTTTTGTTTCTTTCATAAAAAGATCCAGAAGCTCTTTGTCTTATGGTATAATCTACGTATTGCAAAATTTCGTTCCTCTGACAGTTTTTAAATCAGCCTACTTAAATACCCCTTTTTATTTATTTATTTTTGGTTAATTATATTGCATAAATACATAGAAAATATGCTATTAACAAAGAAGGCTGTCCCGACATCAGTCACCACGAAACCTTCAAAGGTAATCCAGCATGTGAAGAAGAAAACTTGTGCAAAACGCGACATTTTTTAGTTGCCGCAACTGCCAACATAGGGCGTATAAACTGACGTGTTGCACTTTCGCAGCATTTTCAGCCATGGATTAGCAAACATAATACATCTGTGAGTTATGTGAAAAGACATGCTGCTGGCAGATGGCATGTGTGTCGTACGCTAGTATTGCTTAAGTTATGCGATATAGAAGCCGGGCATGCTCTACCATTAGCAAGTAGAGTTCTGGATTAATAAGTACGTTGTATGATTAGCGAGATGCCTTCTATTCTTCGTGTCATGGTACAATTATCAGTGATGAAGGTGGTACAAAAGTACGTAATAAACGACACAGTTCCAGCTTACGTTTCTAAAGGGAATTGTTTGTACTATTGAGGCAACAAGAAACCGAAAACATAACACTACAAAAACATAACAAACACTGGATAAAAGTAAGGCAAACTATCCAATCTCTTGAGGCATTGGAATACAAAGTGGTACGAAATCGCCAGCATATGTGCTTCAAATTCCAGAAGGCGCATTTGCTGACTATAGAATGCGTCAAATCTCAAAAATCCATTACATTTACCAATTTGAACAGATCACCGTTGAGAGTTCCATAGTGATTCTTACCAAGTAAACTTTTAAGTAACATCGGCGGCGTGAAAAACCTTGTAGAGTTCCTTCCTCACTTTGTAATTTCTAAGTTACTGTTGGAAGTGAAGAATCTTAAGAACTCATAAGCGAATAATCGCTTGAGTTCGTGTGACAGGAAACAACGAGATAGAAGGGTAAACTAACCCTTTATTATTTCAACTAAGGTTTAACAAAACTCCGTCTCGGAGTGTACAATAAAGCCGACACTTCGGCTTGAACTTAAGAGACTAAGAATTATACTAAACTAACCTTAACTAAAGAAATATAGCCGAAGCTATCAAGATTCTAACAGAGTTGGCCCCTTAACGTCTCTAAGACCGAAGAACTTTGCGGTTAAATACCGCTCTTCCTCATTATGTATTCAGACGTGATTCTAAAACTACGTTCTGACCTAAAGTGTAAGTTGAAGTTAAGAATCGACAGGAAAATTTAACTGTTAATAAAATTAACATAATCCTTACAACCTCGTGTAATTGTGGTTTAAATGATTAAAGGAACTGTCACTGTATGTTAAAAAAAATTATTACTGTGAGATAAATAAGTAATCGAATTTTCGTGCAATAGAACAAGTGAAAAAATTTGGAAAACCGTCGGGTATCACCAGAAACGAAGATGAATAAAAATGTAAAGGGAAGTTTAAATATTTTCCCTTATCCAGACATGAAATTTATTCAGAAACGATTTTAAATGAGGTGACAAAAAATAAAAAGCCTTTTTTCCCCCCGTTATGTTTTTTTACTTAAAACGTGAGATAAATGAGCATGCCAGTAAGATTTATGGAATGTAATTGGACCAGAGTTGTAAAACGGTAATTTTTTTCCCTTGTGTCCCCAATAAGGTGTCATAACGGTCGGACACATCAATAACAATGCATTTTTAAAATAGCTTAAAACATGCTGCAACATTAATTAAATTAAGATAGAGCTCAAGAGGGCAATTTAAGCTTACTGAAATTTTTTCTCGCCCTCGGGTATCTTTGTTTTTGTGAATTATTTCGAGTTCTTGCGGTGAACGTAAGACACATTATTATAGTGTTACGAAGAAAATATTTTAAACTCATAAATCTTCTTTTTTTTTTTTTTTTTTTTTTTTTTTTAAGAAGGGTGTTAAAAAAAAGAGTAAGAGCTTAATGTCGTACATACTGTGGCTCATTAAAATCGCATAAAGGATCCTTTTCTAAAAAAAGTATAACCAAAGGATGAAAATAATAAAAAAGTGCTCTGAATGATTGTTTACGAAAATGCTGTGTGCCAGGTGCTGTAAAACTAAGAAGCAGTATAACCACAGTTTAATACTACACGATCGCATATTCTTAAGAAAAGCCGGGTAAAAAAAAAAAAAATAATAATAAAATAAGAATAAAAAAATATCAAATTTTATATTACGCCGCCCAAAGGAGCGTACATTTAGTGTGTTACCTTTATTTATTAAATATCATGTCCTTCGCACTTAAACCATATAAAATTCAGTTCAACAGCAATATCACAAAATATTTCTAAAATCAGCATATCTTTAGAGTCTCCAATAAGCAGTCTCGCGCGCTGAAGAAAAAAAATTTTGTTTCTATACAGTGTTGCCATTGCTTGCTTTGAAATCATTGCTTTTGTTAATCAAAACTTCGTTAATGTTTTACAAAATATGAAATAGATAATAAAGCAAATTTAAAATTCGGGCTTCCAGGTGCCCATGTTCGGGTGGAGGACTACGTTATTCAGAATTTGATGGCTCTAGATACCGCCGTTTTTCCACAATGCTAGAAACCTATATACATTCATGCAGATTCTTCATTATTTAATTTCTTTAAACATAATACAAGGATATGATATTTGGTGGCAACAGTTTAAAAAGTTTTAGTGAACCGACGCAAAATGCCGTTTCAAGACTAATAAACCCTTCTAGGCTAACGCTGCTTTGGGCTCATAATTGCATTTTCTCCTTGATTAAATTCTAACGTGACCGAATTAAAATATTAAAATATACTTGTGAAAATTTTCAGTAAACTAGCTGGCAACCTAAGGTCTGTAATAAAAAGTAACGAAGTCGAACATAAGCTCTAAAATGCAAGAAAAAGGCTTTTTTAGTATATTATTAAACAGATAACTTAAGTAAACAAAACTAGGGATAAAAGTAATATTGTTGCTGAAAAATTAAGAAAGAGTTAATAAATATGTATATTTAGAAAAAAAAATGTGAAAACATAAAGTACAGTATTAAGTACGCAAATTCGCATGTGAGCAGACCTCAGATCATAAAAGTTACTGTTTTCAAATCCTGAGACAGGAAACTTCCCAACTGCAGGAAATTTTTCGAGTGTTTTAATCTCTCATTTCGAAGGACGTTTACATACAGATGCTTTTCCCAACAACGAGGCAAGTAAGATAGGCTTTTAGCCAAAGAGAAAAATATATTGAGATCTTAAGACGCTTTGTAACACCTGTCTAATCGTAGCTAACTCAAGCAAAATTTATCTAAGTGGTTACTTCAGATTCTAAGGTGAGTTTTCACCACTGACTTAACTAAACTCTACAAGCAAACAGATGCAGATATTACTTTAAACACCTGTGAATGTTAAATTAAAATTATTACATTACAAAGCTGCCAGTTACCTGGACCTGGCGACGAACACAAGATTTTCCTTTAAACTGCCGATAAGTACAAGATTTAATTAACTTCCAATAGAGGCTACAATAGATGAACGACTAACAGCTACTCAGTTTCTGAACTCATTCACTATCTATCTGGAGAATTTTCTCTCGTGCGAGGCAGCAGTTAATCGCTAAGTAGCAAGCTGACCAGTTGGCAGTCGACGGGAATCCAAACTGACATATGGTTACCAGCTCTTTCATTAACTTTATTGCTTGCCTCTCATATCTGCTTACATTTCTGGAATATGCGAACCAGTGACAAAATAAGGAATAGGAAAGACGTAAACTAAAAGGTAGTTTGGTTAGTGAAACTCAAGTACAATGCCACAAAATTAATAAAAAAAATTATAAAAAATTCAGTTTTTGAAAGCGAGTAGGGAAACAAAAGAGGTAAGAATGGCTTCGCTTTATCGTGAGAAAATTTGATATTGTGCGACGAAAAATACTATTTCTAGGTGTGGGAAAGTGTCAACAATTCGTTTAATTCGCATAAAATATAAAATAAATAAATAAATTCGAAATTTTTAATTCAAGCTTCGATGGGCATATGTTCGGATGCAGGAATGTATTTAAAATTTGGTGGTTCTAGATGCCACAGTCCTCTCACAGTGCGACGAAACTCGCATACTCTACTCACCCATAGGTTTTTCTTTTATCTAATAAAGACGCGTGTTTTAAATCAACGTATGTTTAGGGAGATTTAAAACTTCCATGCTTGTGATGCTGTAAGGTCTACTGTTTTATTCCACTCTTACCTGGTTAGACTAGATTGGGTGGACTATTTATCGTACAGAAAGAGACTTGATTAATCAAAACTTAGTAAATATCACCATTCACGCATCTGACAACTTAAACCCAAACTTTTATTTCCAATGACTAGGCAAAAAGTTACAAAGAACTAAAATTTCTACAAACAAAAGAACTAAAAACAAAAAGACGGAAATCATTGGCTAAGGAGCGCTCTTTCCTCCCAGTATCTCGACTCCTCCGTACAATCTCGAAGAGCTCCACATCGAAGTAGGTGGTCCCCGTCCATTTCTTCTCCAGAATTACAAATTGGGCAAATAGGATCGCTTGAAATGCCTATGCGGTGCAGGGTGGGCGGCAAGGCAATCATGTCTTATAGGTAGATGGAAAGCGCAACTGCATTGTGTCTCGGACTATCGGGATTAAGAGAAGGACTTATCATTCTCCAACTTTTTAATGCTGTACGAGTCTGAAGGTCTCGTAAGATATTAGACGTACTTAAAACCTTTTAAAAACAGTTTAATCCTCCAATAAGAAATGACTGTATTAGGATGCTGTAGTAAGCTGGCGCCTCTTTTTGCAAGTAAGTTTGTTGTTGCCACAAGGCCTTATTTGTTCCTTGTTTGTTGCCACAAAGGCCAGGCACCCACTGGAGAATGATTTGTTTCCCCTTTAAAAAGTGAGTTCTCAGGAATTCTTGACATTGCAAAATTTCAGGTGTTAATGGGTGTTCAACAGAGCTAATTGATTGAATGGTTGCGTGTGAATTACTAAAAATGACTACCTTTCCAAACTTGTTATGAATAGCTAATTGCTGTAGGGCTATACAGATGGCTACTTCACCATTAAGGGAGGCACCAATGTATTCTGCAATTGCGTAGAAAGAAGAAAGATTCAAAAACACATCAGCTCCCAACCTTAAAATGCCAGTCAAAGAAATCCAAACTTGTGTTTAGGATCTCATTCATGGTTCTTACAACTGCAGGTAATAAATTAATCTGGCTAACAATTTCCGGATGCTGAATACGTTTATCACGTTAAACCCTGACGAGTTCTATTGCTGGCGTCATTCTGAGGTCATAGTACCACTTCACACTGAATTCTAGCTGCTACTGATTGCAATCCCCTACCACGTATTGCATTTTCTTAAATATTAACGTGATTCTGAAGCGGGTTGAGATAACGTAGGAAAAGAATAAAACAAATCAAAAATATAACTTTTAGGTCAACTTAAAATCTAATATCGGGTAGTTTACAAAACTGAAATTGTTTGGAGCTGATATGCTTGGAGCTTAACAAACGAGAGTATCAAAAAAGTTATATCTTACTGTTGTTTTATGCAAATGTATTATAATCGATTTATTGAGCTGTATATAAAATCTACGAAGTACTTTATTACGGAATTGTGTGTACCGTACAAGGGTATGAAATCCGTTTCCTAATTATGTGAAAACTGCATTCCATTATTGTCACGCTCTGTGGCTTCTTCGTCCAGCTGTCACAACATTTTTGTTGGAAACTGAAAAAACATTGGCTTGACATATTTGAAGCCGGCAAATTTATTCGGTATTTGCGTAATATACTTTTACTGCTGTATTAAAATGAGACTTTAATATGAAAGTATATTCAACTAAATTGCTAATTATTGGTTTCTTAGCATATTATCAGTTTTCTAGCCACTTTTAGCCAGTAGCAGTTGATTTCCTCTAAAATGAAGCAAAAAGCTCTAAAAAAGAATAAGCCATTATTCTAGAATTTTAAATGGATAAATGCTGTAATAAAATTCATTTATCTAGCGTAGATTGGTAGCATTATCGTTTCTATCAGTTAGGCCGTATGATTCGCAAGTGTTTTCCTTTAAAAAATTCGCACTGAAAATTTTTAAATCTTCTTTCTTTTGGAATTTTTAACTTTATTGGGCATAAAATTTTCCTTGTCTAAGTAGCTTTCTACAGCTGCAGTCTGCAAACTGCCTTCAATGTCCAGCTTCATAATTACTTTTCTGCAGTTGGTTCGTAAATTACGTCCAAAGGGGTGTTTGTTTTACCTATTATATTTATTTATTAAATATCACGTTCTACGCACTTAAACCATAGAATTCAGTTCAACAGCAGTATCGCAGAATAGTTTTAAACTGAGCATAGCTTTAGAATTTCCGATACAGAGGCTCACGCGCTGGAAATATATTTTTTTCCTCCGTAGAGTGTTGCCATTGCTCGCTTTGAAATCCTTGAGTTTGTTAATCAAAAATTCGTTAAAGTTTTACAAAATGTGAAACTGATCATAAAACAAATTCCAAATGTCAAATTTGGACTTCCACGTGCCCATATTCGTAGGAGAATTACTTCATTCAAAATTCGATGGCTCTAGGTACCGTTGTTTTATAACAATGCGAGAAATAGACATACATTTATGCAGATTTTTCATTATTTAATTTCTTCAAATATAATGCAGGACTCTAAGATTTGGTGGCAACAGTTTGAAAAGTGAAACGGACATTCATAGTGATTCAACGCAAAATCGCAAAACGAAAACAATAGTCCTTCAGGGACAAAGCTCCTTTGGACTGATAACTGCTTCAGTTTAATGAAAAGTTCAAAATTTCAAAAACTTATAGAAATTATTATTTAGGGTAGTACCATAACTCAAGATGTTAATGGACCATGTATAGTTCTCTATGCTTGCCTTTGGAACTCTTAGGATGGACTCTTTCGAATTATGTGCTCTTGACGCATCATCTTATGAATGTTTTTTTCTGATAATCACTGCTGACTAAAAGTGTCATGCGTTCCATGGTTGTGCCTTTATTATAGTTCCTAACTGCTGCTTTGTCTTAAATTTTTGCCTTTTTAGGTAGCACTTAGCTGCTTATTCTCCTATAACTATTATCGGTATTTCACTGGACTATCTGCTAAATGTTTTTGGGACTGTTGCCAGATAGCTAACTATTGATATAGAATATATAGGAATATTATTCATTTATAGATGGTTATTACTAGTGGAGTAGAATATGACTGTTGCTTTATGTACGGTATTTTTCAATAGAGAGCATTTTGTTTAAGCAGTGTTTCAGCACGCATCCAAGGTAGCACACAGCATATTCTTTGTTTTAATTTACTACGCATTTATTTATCATCAAAGTATTACAACATTAATACGAAGTTAGCGTCTGAGCATGGAAAATGAGTTTAATGCAGAAAGTATTCAATAGGGCCACCATTTTGTTTCACAGCCTCTTGCAAGCAAATCTTTATGTTTTGAACAAGGCTTCGGCGCACGTCTTCTGAAACTGCACAAAATTAAATGGATTAATATCCGGGTTCTGCGGGGGCCCTATCTCCCACCTTCGCAGCGTTCTGGAGACCGATACATTACAGTCATATTAAACATCTCATAGAGGAAATCAGGAAGAGCATATTCAATGTATGGACGTGCTTCCTGTTGCATGAACCATTAAGTTTGGTGCCGTTTTCAGGTGAATGGGTAACGCCGTCGATTCTTCTCCAACACAGAGCCTATAGCTTTTAATTGCTTATTTTAATCTATGGATGTGCGAAAACGTCTTTGTGTCACCACCAAACTCTTCGTTTACAAATTTCACCTCTTGTTCAACACTCAAGTGGCTGCTGTCCGCTGTCTCGTAAACTGCCATTTAGCGACTCCATCTTCTTCTATCCATCGGATTTCCATTTACAAAAATAATACGAAAACTTATGGGATTATTGAATGGTGCGACATTTCTTGCGCTACCCTGTACTTTGCTCTTAGCTTTGATTGAAAATATGCAATGACCGTAGCATGCATTTTAATCTGTATCTCCCTCCACGTTGCTGTGTAATAGTCAATGGCGGCTGACTATTGTCGTTTGCCTGACGTGATATAGAAGATTCAAGATATCAAATACATGGTCTCGGCTGTAGATAGAACCAAGGTTCTTGTCCACGGACGAGTGCGATATCATCTGAGCTATTCAGAGTGTTAATCAGCTCCAGACAGTAGTTTAAAAAGTAAAAAATAAATATTTGGTTGCTGGCTTAAAAGTGTTCGAAATGTCTCATTTGAATGGTCGTCTAATTTAAATGCACCTTGGCGCAGTATTTTATTTCCATTATGAAGCATTGGAAAGCTTCATTAAATAAAACGAAAAGAATGAACTGTAATTGCAAACCAACGTTGCTATAATGACTACGTTTAAAAGAAATAGACATTATTATGAGTATTGAATCTTTACCAAAACATACTTTTCAAATTATTCCATGAATATACGGGATTTCCTTCAGTCCTAGTTAAGTAAATATGAAAACGTGTTTCCAAAAATTGCAGCGTAATCCTCTTACTCAAATGCTAACGGAGTTTGTCCTATCTGACGTCAGTCATCAAACCTGCAGAACATTGATTAATGGACTTGACAACAGGCAAACACCTAAAAAATCGCGATATGTCTATTTATAAAAGATAAAAGACTATTATGGTTGAGTAAATTCTGTGGTTTGGTGATTGGAATTGTGATAGCGGCTGACGCGTTCGTCCGGAATAAAGTTCCGCTGACGCATATTGATCGTCCAGGAGAGTATGCTTTTTTTTTTTATTATTAATGCTGCTCTTACCTTTTCCTCTCACCCATGTGCAAATTATGTATAGTTATTTAAACGAGGTTTTCGTGAACGAATTCCTCCATATCGGCGGCCGTCATCTACATTTGCTTATAAAAAGCGTACTATCAAAATATTGGCATGCGATCGATCTAAATTTTTTCTTGATGTTTCTCTTGTTGTTAACTTAACAGTCTCGTTATCTAGATGAGTCGTAAAAAAGACTTGAGATCGGACTTAGAGTGTTCCACGTTGGCATTGTTTTGCTTTTCCATGTTATTCTTATGAAACGAGTACACATATCTCAGATATCTTAATTATGGCAATATATTTGTATCCTGGTGGCAAAGGAACAAATGATTCGTAGTTTTATAAAAATGTTTTTAATATTTTTTTTAAAAAAAGATAATTTTTCCGGCTGTCTTCGTTTTAGTTTATTTTTTAGTTTATTTTTTTAGTTTATTTTTTAGTTGGTAGCAACTCTTTTTCTCTCCCTCCTTTTTTTTAGTCTCCCTTTATATATATATATATAATTTATTTCCTAAACAGTATTGATTAATAGATTATATTATCTCCTAAGTTTAATTAAAGTAGAATTATTTTAAAAGTGTGAATCCATACTGGTAAGTTATATTTTGAAAGATGTTTTGAAGTAATTTGAAAGCAAAATGTTAATAATGTTTTAACGGGGACTGGAGTTAAATCATCACGAAGAATAAAATTTCAATTGTAAAAGGAAAAATTAAAACATGTAATTATATATATAATATATATATATATATATATATATGTAAGATAAAAATGTATGAATCAGAATTATAATATAACTATAAACATTAATTCTTCCTGTCTATTCTAAAATCCTAGTAACTTATCTGCATTGCGTCATTCAAATTAATCATGCGATCTTACGTAACCGTTAATACCAGATGCCTCTTGACAACCAATCACCGAATTGTAAAACTTTTCTCTTCGCGTGCTTCCATCTTTCATAACTACGCACTTCAGCTTTTGCTCTCTACTGTGCTAAGATGTAATTTCGCTGGCTTGCTTTCTATCCCAACAATATCAAAAATGTAAATCTTCTGTGGAAAGGCACGACTAGAGTGCCAAGTGATTGTGGCCACAAATATCAATTGGAAATAAAAATGGAATTAAAACTGCTTCGACTGCCAAGTTCTTTAAATACTACGCAATCAAAATTCTTCTTCAATATGGATCTAATCACGCATCTACAGTGTTCCGGCTTTTCCTTGTTTTGCTCTTATTGCTTTTATTATGACATATATATATATATACATATATAATTACGTGCTTTTACTCGGTAAATGTCGTACTGATAAAGTGACAGTTAGTAGAAAGCAGAAGTAGGAAGATAGTAATTACTATACATAGATATCAATTGTGTTGGCTTTTCCCCGTCGAGCGGTTGATAAAATGCTCTAAATACTGAATTTTTGCTGAGATATCGATTCGATGTACCTATGAAATTTACAGATACCTCCTCAAAAGTAATGATGTTCTTATAATAATAGTAACAATCTTCGAAATCGGGGTAATGACACGCCCACCAGCGGCCGAAGGCTAAAATTGCTAAATACCATTATTTCGACTCCGACTCAAATTCCAACAGACGGGTTTGCTGCGTGGGAGGTTTTCAAGGATTTCGACACGTGTAACTTGAATACAAGTCTATATTCACGTCTCTCAAAAGCATCCTGCACTCAAGCGAATAAGCCCTCGTGCGCTTTACTGTAATCCAATAATCGTAACCTAAATCAAGAGTAAAGGTTGTTACATTCACGGCAAACCTTTTAAATGAAGTGATATTTTTGTCGTTCGCAAGTAATGTCCAAGAAACTGGTTGTCGAAAACAGTCAGCATGCCATGCTGAAGATGATGCTTGCAGCACTTTTAAAACGTTATCTTGTTTATCGACGCAAAACTCACTATTAAATTTTCTGAGAAAAACGTTCCTCCCAAAAATACAAAAAAAAAAAAAAAGAACCACACAAAAATACACGGAAGCAAAACTTATCTCTTGATTGGTTCTTTTTCATCCTCGAGAGTCGAATCCCAGCGAATGAGCCGGCTGCATTACCGTTTTCGTGGTTTTCCGCCTATGTAACATGTATACAAGCCGGTTACCCTTAAAAAGTCCTTCACGAAGCTATCCCCACCTGAGGTATGTAGCCCTCGAGTTTTTGAAGTAATTAACCAAATGTTCATCCTCGTCTATGTGGAAAAAAAGCTACTGACGCAGTTTTTTTTTTAGTCCAAAGGGATTTGAATCCCGAAGGACTATTAGTTTCGTTTTGGCATTTTCCGTCGGACTCATAAATGTCGGTTCACTTTTCAAACTGTTGCCACAAAATGTTAGAGTCCTGCATTATATTTGAAGAAATTAAATAATGAAAAATCTGCATAAATGTATGTATATTTCTCGTATTGTGATAAAACAACGGTACATAGAGTCATCGAATTTTGAATAACGTAATCCTCCAACGAATATGAGCATGTGGAAGACCAAATTTGAAATTTGAAATTTGTTTTATGATCGATTTCCTATTTTTAAAACTTTGACGAATTTTTGATTAACAAACTCAAGGATTTCAAAGCGAGCAATGGCAACGTTGTGCAGAAAAAACATTTTTATCTCCAGCGCGTGAGTCTCTGTATCGGAAATTCTAAAGATATGCTCGTTTTAAAACTATTTTGCGATATTGCTGTTGCACTGGATCTTATGGTTTAAGTGCGAGGAACATGATATTTAATAAAGAAAGGTAACACACAAAATGTTAAAAAACGCCCCTTTGGACGTAATTTAAAATCTGAAACATTTCAGATTTTTTTTTTTTTTTTTTTATCCCGTAGAATCATAAAATATTACGCGAAACAAATTGCTGGACTATTGATTTTTGTTGCCTTAAAGTTGCGGCTAGAAACTTCCAATTCGTATGTTGCGTTGAGAGAAACGCGTTGCTGGGAAAAGTCTTATCTCGTTGGGCATCTCTAGATGTGATTAAACTATTAGAGCCATGCGCTGATTACAATGAACGTTGCGTAGTGATGAGTTGTCGTTTACACAACAATAAAGCTGTATTCGTTGTTTATTTTAAAATTTGCTTAGTGACATTGTTGGGAGGAAAAAAAAAAAAAAAAAAAGAGCACAGGTGTTTACGCGGAAAATTAAATTAGAAATATTGACGAAACTTTTTTTTTTTTTTTTTTACGTACAGTCTTTGTAATCTCGTAGGTAGTCTATATTACCAATTATATTGCAATTTCAGTTTTGAAACTTAAATATGTGTAGGTAGTTCTTAAGTATTAGCAGTCTGTGTAGATCTGTCACAAATCTTTAAAGTCTGCATCATTTGCTAAGCGAACATTCAAGGTCCTTCTCGATATTCTTTCGAGCATATTAGGTATGGCTGAATCGAAAGCTTTCCTTATCGCAAGTTCGAGGAGTATGTATTGTATAAATCGTATTTGAATAACTATGCCACATTATTTTAAAACAAACAAACAACGTTCACAAATAAGTAACAGAAAATAAAAAAGAAAGTCTATGACTAGACAATCCAGATACGCGTAAAAGTCCAAGATATTAGAGGACAAGAATTAATAAAAGACTTTACAACGAAGCCCTGTCATCTGGTCGAGCGGTTTTATGATAGTTTATTCGATTATGGTAAAGCACGCGATGGCTGTATCTCTAACGGGAGTAATGCTTTCGAGGAGTACTTTCTAATGGACACTGGCGCGTATATATGTTACACACGGAAAAAAACTACGAAAACATCTATGCAGCTAGTCTGTGGGCAGGGAATGGAATCTAGGTCAAATTACCATTGCCCAGCGACTTTTATCGCTCGGCATTGATGGGCCGAGAGGTTGAGCATTCGGTGGCGTGGCAAATGCGGTCAAGAGCAGGAGACTGACGTTAATTACGGAAGGGGAAAGTAAACGGCTGTGTCAGGGATCATAAGGGGAGATATATTTTTTTTTAAAAAAAGTGTTTTTTGGCTAGTTTATACATTCAAAGGAAAATACAAGTTACTCACTGAACTTCGCACATTAGTCTGAATAACCTTTAAACCCGATGAACAGTACATTTGTGTGACAAGGCGAGCTTTCTGACTGTACAATCTGTTTTACATTTAGCGAGCTTGTGCCGAATAAGTTTATTCGCTATTTTATGTAATTTCTGCAATATTTTGTAATTCTTTTATTTTTTTCATTTAAATTTTATTTTTTTAAAGATAATTTCTTTTTATTCACAAATATTTATATTTTCTATTTTTCTAATAAGTGAAACATTTAATTAAATTCTGATATTTTATTTTTATAAGATAAAGTACGAAACCTTTGTTAAAATTTTCATAGCTCACTGTAGTTCAGTGACCGTGTTTTAATGTGCCATTTTATTCGCGAGTCCATTCATCCGATTTGAAACTTGGAAATGAATCAACAAATCGATCTTTCCATTCAATTGGACCTATCGACTTGAATACAGTGAGCCTGAGTAAACGGGAAGTATCTTTCGTAAATATAAAAACCATTATAAGCGCATTTCTAAATAATAATTTTAAAATATAATTTTCACAGCTGTTTGACGCTGCTTTCATTTCTTAATTATAAATATAAATATATGTACTGAAAATTACGAAGAGAATAACACATACGTATCTGTTATTACGAGAATAAGTATTGCTAATGTATGCGATAGGGCTTGAAAACTAATTTTGATTCACCTTTCTTTTCTTTATGAATGACGAATATCTGTTTGCCATACACGTGATCAAATAGGGAATAAGTGTTTAATCCGTAAGATTATAAGTATTGATTAACATTTCATATAACTACTTTTAATTGAGGCTTTCTAAGAGCAACCCCCTTAATTTTGACTCGCAGCTTTTAATTTTAGACTAGGATATGAGCATAGAATCTACCTTTAAACAATGGGATTTTTTTTTTAAACACTGTGGCATGACAGTGCCTAGTAATAATAGTTTTAGCGTCACTAAGAATCATTTTCTGGATTCTCATATTGATTTTTTTCCAAAAGATATTAAAAGCTGCGATTGACAAGTATGAGCAATGCATAATACATACATATATAACGTAAGCATACCATAAAGAAAAATGAACCCCAACAAAAGCTGATCGACTGCTATTAAACTCTAAAGAGGGGTTTATCAGAGGGAAAATGCCAATTAAAATCAATTAAATTCCATTTAATTGATTTTAATTATTTATTTACTGTATCGATTTATTATTAATTCTAATGGATTGGAATATTTGAATATGAATTAGCTGAATATTTAAGAAAAATATTATGACTGCGAGAATAGGAAAAAAAACATTTTTTGAATATTTACTTTCTTATAGAATGCAGATAAATTCATTTTTACTCAATGAAAATCAAAATTTAGTAGCTAATTAATCTGTCCTGTATCGAGCACTTTAGTTCAGTGATCCGTATTAATGTGCGCTTTTTTTTAAAAAAAATTTAAATGTTTCAAGAATAATTAGAAAAGGGCATAACCCTCTTCTTACTCTTAAATTTTTCAATAAAAAAACTGCATTTTCAGCTATAACCAAGTGAAATAATTTTCTAAATATAATTCAAAGCATGAAAAATAAGGTACATAAACAGCTTGGAAATGGAACTAGCATTGAGATTCTCTTTAAGAAATATGGTGAAGCTTAGCAGAAAGTCTACGAAATGAAGTAATTCCGTAGAATATTTTCTCTTTATGATTAAATTGCACTCAATTATACTTTATAAACGACATGTAAATACTATTTAATGTATATGTGTGGATGTGTGTGTGTGTAACTCACTAGCGGCTGAGCTGTAAAACCTGGCAGGTCGATCCGGGGTTCGAATCCGGATCGACGGGGATGGCTGTATTGGCGTTTTCGAGGTTTTCCCCACGTGTAACGTGCATAAGAGTCAGTTTTGCTTAGAAAGTTCTCCACGAGGCACCCTTACCCTTAGGCAAATAACAGTCGAATGATTTGCTATAATCAAAGAAACCAGACCAAACAATAGATATAAGTAGCTTAAAAACTGCTATATTTTACGTATACTTATCAAGTAATATTTCAACATATATAATGATTAAAAGAAAGGAAAAGTAGGATCCTAACTGATTGTATATAATGTAATCCCTATGAAGGCCCTAACAATTCTTTCTCACTTAAAGTCGTGACCCAAAAAGAGAACAAATTAAACTTCAGATACGTATACAATACTGAATCTAATACAAAAAATACAAAATATAAAAATAAATTATATATGTACGAAACCTAACTAACCATTTATATTGATATTACGTAAATATACGTATGGTAATGAACATTGTATAATAAAGATATTTTATACCTTGTTCTATATTTGGTTCCATTTATATATACCTATACATAGATATATATAATTTAAGGATTCCATTTAAGGATTATAGTAGTAGTTAATACTACTACATATAAAACACAAAAGTGCATCAATAATGTATCTTTCAGTATTATTTAACTTCCTTCTTAAGAATTTTCTGCATTATAGTTTGCGTTATTTTATTCTAAGTCTCAAATAAAAACAACTATTGTTTATATGTCATTAGAAAATTAACCAAAAAGCAGCGACCACAATGTAATTGAGAAACAGTCCTTAGCCGTGAAAAGGTTGAAAGCCATTCGGTTATGACTATTATCTCACATACTCAGCTACTTCGCATACATGGAACATAGCATTCGAAATGAAAAACTCAATATTTACTACAAATTCATTCGTGTAACAAATATCTGTCTTTCTACACCTATGGCTTTAAAAAAAGATGTTATTTATCTTACAGTTTATCATTAAGTAATACATTTTCATTGTACAAAATTGCATTCATTCGAAGAATTCAATTTGTATTTTCCTCTGTATAAAACTGAATGTAGAGAAGTTAGATGTTTAAACGACCCCCAAGACCCCGAGCAAGATTACTCCCTACTTTTCAGCCCCCCTGTGAAAAAAGGGGTTCTAAATTTACGACCTGACCGCATATAAGGGTATTTCGAGCATTCGCCTGTCTGTCTAACCCTCAAAATTATCGACCTATCAGCCTCCTATCCTCGTTATCAAAGATATACGAGTTTGTGTTACTTAAACGCCTGAATGATTTTCTCCGAAATCACAACGTTCTAATTGACGAACAATTTGGATTTCGAGCAAAACACTGCACCACGCACCAGCTGCTGAGGACAGTGGAGTTCATTCACGAAGGGTTTCGTAACAAAATGCTTACTGGCGCTTTATTTCTTGACATAGCCAAAGCATTTGATAGGACTTGGCATATAGGAATTATTATCAAGCTCATACGACTTGACGTTTCGGCCCATTTAATTCATATAATTAATTCGTACCTCACTAATAGATCTTTTTCTGTACGAGTTAATTCTATCATTTCGACACCCCGTCCTATACTAAGCGGCGTCCCCCAAGGGTCACTTTTAGGCCCAATTTTGTTCAACATTTTCATAAATGACATACCAAAATCACCAAGTATCACTCTTGCACTTTATGCAGATGATACGGCCATCCTAGCTCAACACAAACGCCTGGAAAACTTAGTCCAAAACATTCAGAGTTATCTCTCTAGCCTTGAGCACTGGCTCATCACTTGGAAAATAAAAATTAATGTTGCTAAATGTGCTGCTATGATATTCAAACGTAGCCCCCTCCCGTACCCTTCCATTAATTTAAAGTTTTTCGACGATTATGTTCCCTGGTCAAACTCTTACAAGTACCTAGGAGTTGTACTTGATTCTAAATTAACCTGGCGCCTTCACATTGAAAGTGTTCTCAATAAAGCGAAAGGTGCTAGAGCCCAACTTTACCCATTTTTAGCTCGGAAGAGCCAACTGTCAATTAAAAACAAAATTCTTCTCTATACATCAATTATAAGACCTGTCTTCATGTATGCATGTACAATCTGGGGTACTGCTGCAAAAACTCATGTGAAAAAACTTCAATCCTTTCAAAGTAAGACCCTACGTATGGCCCTGAATGCAGCCTGGTACGTCCGTACAGATGTGATTCATTCGGACCTAAATATTAAACCTGTAGATTACCATATTAAAAAGCTTAGTCAAAATTTATTCCTCAAAATTGAACAGATTGATAACCGAGCACTTCAGCGGACTCCTGCATACGATCCTGCTATTCGCAGCTCACAGAAGAGACCGAGAGCCGTGATTGGCCGAGAGTTCGGCATCTACCCTCCATGCAAAAGGGCAAGACACGCCCTCTCAACATCAGTTCCAGCTCCCGCGCCACGAAGGAAGGACGTCTCTTCAGCGAGCTGCCATATAATTGCTTATTACATCTTCTGCAACCACTATCAAGATCTTCAAGCAAAGTTATCAATCTGTTTACTTAAGAATCACATCTCCCGCAGATTTCAAATCTGCCTAAGAATATTTTCATCGCGATCTCTATAATTATTTGCACTCCCTAACACAAGCCACATGCCAATGAGCCTATTAATCGTAAAATCTTTCCTATCCGCTTTTTGCTTTAGTGTTTGTACTGTGTATATAAAATTATAAAAAACCAAAAAAAGTATAAAATTTAAAATACAAAAAAATTTTAAAAACCAAAAAACTTATAAAAAATTATGAAACTTAAGTTTTTATTTCTCATCTCTATCCCTAAACTCTCTCGAGCCTGTGGCTCCCTCTAGTGTGCATCAAGTAAATCACTTATGCCAAATTTTTCTTATTTCTGCTCGCTTTTATTAATTCTGATGTGGAGGTAGATGGTTTTGAACCATAGGAACTCCGAAATTTTTAAAGCATTGGCATTGGCCTGTCTGTCGACACTGTGATTCCCATTAAAGTCCCCAGTCATTCGCAGAGGAGCTTTTGTTCAGGACAAAGCCGTGATTTTGCAGCTCTCTTGATTTTGAACAGTTCGAGCAAAGAATCTCTAAGGAGAAGAATGAAAGCTTCCATAGACGCAATGTAAACCTGTTTCGCCGCTGTAACGAAGAGCCACCGCTATACAGTGAAACACCAGCGCAGGGTGAAATTTAAACAGCGCAGTTCGAGGAGATAGTAAATTTTTTACTTTGAAATAACTCAAAATGTTTTATTTTCATACATTTCTGGAGTTTTATGAGCAAAAGGATGTTAGTTGGAATTTTCGGGCGAATTATAGAAATCCTGTCCAATTTTTACTTTCAATTTAAACAGCGAGCCGTACGAAGACAAAGTTTAAATGAAATAAATTTCTTAATTCTTTTCTTCTGTAAACTTGAAAAAGGGGGAAAACACATGCCATACAAAACGTAATAAATTTTTATGGATCCATTTTACAGTGAAATTTTAAAAGCAAAATTTGCAATAACTAACGGAAACAGAAAAAAATATTTAAAGACAATTAAAGGCACCCCTAAATAAATTAAAAACACTGAAATACATTATAATTATCCGACAACAACTTTAAAAACAAATTACCATGAAAACGTTTAGACAATTATTTGGAATGACCATTGTGAAAACCAAGAGCAAAGTTTGACTACAACAACAAAGAACGTTTTCGAACAACGTGGTAAAAGATTGCTAACATGGCCGACGGCATGCTGCATTCTTTGATGCTGCTTTGTTGCCTCCTGATGTTATTTCGCACATGCGCAGTGAGGTACGGAGGGTGGATAGCTTTGGAATGTTTTGCCCCTTTAAAGTAAGCTTCAGGAATATATACATAATGTGTCTCTTCGGTCTGACGGAGCCACATTTGTCCCGGGGAACCTTTACTTCTTCTCCTTAGAGATTCTTTGGTTCGAGCACGTGAATCGCCTATACTTCCAAGGACACCAAAGGACATAAAGCCACCATAAACTGCCAGTGGAATTCCGTGGTTGATATCCAAAGGTGTAAACTTGATATATGTAGGATTTCAACACTTATACATGAAATCCCCGTTATCTGTGCTTATTAAATACTTATCTCCGTAGTGTCACTCATAAGTTCCGCGATTAAACAGAAAACTAATTTTGAAAAAAAAAAAAATTTTTCGGGGGGGGGGGGTTGAAATAAATGTAGGAATATACGGACTTCCCGGATGATTCGCATATGTTCGAGATTTGAAGAAATACATTGATTGCTGAAATAGAACATCTTTTCGGCCGAGAGAGGAAATAAAATAAGAAATAATATATGTCTTCTTCTGTCAAGATAAAAATTACAGAATTGTAATAGTTCTGGGAAACATTAGGTTTCTCGGAGAGGAAAAAGTGAAAAATTATCGGTGGTCAAGATTTGAACCGCGGATCTTCAACTGGGTAGCTGGACGTCTTAAGCACACATTATCGTGAGAGCATTCGCGACAAAAATGCATAATTACCGTCCTTACTTTATTATCTGTTTAAGAAACTAGAACAATGCCCATGTGAGGCCTCGGTCTGGGAAGATTCGTTTCACGAGATGACGCGAGATTCGTTGAACCAGACTGAAGTGATGACGTAATAAATACATAAAACTCAGAATATCCACTTTACTCTATAACACTATAAATCGTGTCGATAAACGTCCTTATGCGGCCTTTACTTTTGAGCGCAATCGTAAACATATACATTCAGTTATGAAATTGTTTTAAATGAGAAAAATATTCATATTATGACATCTTTTAATTTAAAAAAAATATATTTTTTAAAAATCCTGAAATCTAAATTTTTATATAAGTTCTTACTGGCTACGATTTAGTAAAGTTAATATTCAATCTAAAATCAGAATTTACGAAACAATGGGCAGAAATATTTAGGTTTTAGAGTTGAGGATCATGTTCAGGGCTCGTATAAAAATAAATCACATTAATAAAAGGATTGATAATGTCTGTGCAAACTGTCGTGAAATGTGTTCGTCAATATGAATGTTTTTGAAAAGTAAATTGTACTTACAGAAATTTTTGCTGCAATTTGTGAATTCTAGAAAACACTGGCATTATACAATTCTACACATTATGCAGTTCTGTAAAAAAGTGACAAGATTCGGTAATGGCAATTAATTGAGATATTATCTACATACATTAAAAATTAAAAAGTATTTCTAATTTAATGATTTTTGTATGATTATTAGATTATGATTCTAATAAGACTGCATGAGAATATTAATAAAGTATTTTTAACATTTGAAAACTTAAAGGTATCTAAACACTTTTGGGAATATATAAAGAAATCACAAATTAAAGAAATCGCGCATTGGTAAATCATTATCATAATAATTAGAATATAAATATTAATTATAATTTAAAGAATGTTACATGCTAAGATAAAAATGTGATGTGTACACCACATGACTTCTTTGTAGAGAATATTAAATTATACGCATTTTTTCCTGCATTTCATTTTAACTTTGTAGAGATATTAGGTTAATTGAAAGCAGGTAAAAGGAAAAAGATGCAACTCCTTCGCCGGGAATCGAACCGCGTACCACTCAATTACGCGCTGAGCGTGCAGGCCACTACACCACGAAGGCTGGAGAAATACCTTATATACTCCCCCTTTTAGAGGGCGACTGATGTTTTTAGGGGTCCCAATCGCCAAATCCTGGGTTTTTGAGAATCATCATCAAACACTCTTTTAGTTCGGGCGCCACTGTAGAGACATTAGGTATTTTGGAAGCAGAAGAGATGGAAAATTAGCAAAGCCTTCGCTGGAAATCGAACCGCGGACTTCTCAATTACGCGCTGAGCGTGCAGACCACTACACCACGAAGGCGGGAGAAATACCTTATAACTTAATTGAATTGAATTAAATCTACTTCGTTGATAGCGCATAAACCCAAATGGGATAAATGCACTCTTTAAAATTCACTATATTTATTTACCATAGCGACACTAGCGCTAGTTTCACTTAACAACGTTACATCTCATTCATTATATAACTCAGAATGCGCAAAAATTATATCATCTGAAGAATTGTCTAATCGTTGCCTCATGTTCTATTCAAATATTATAATTAATCTAAAACGAAGCATAAAAAAAATTTAACAAGTAAAAAAGAAACAGTTTTTCACAGAGGATTCAGTGCCGCTTACCTCATACGCATGCACTACTCGTGAACTCGTAAACAAGCTGCTGAAAAATTATCAATAAAGACAAAATAAGAAATTTAGAACTAAATTTTGACAAAGACGTAAAATTGAAATTCATAAGTAATAAGTTATATATGTGATGTACCAGCTTTTGTCCGGGATAAATAGATTGGTGAAGAATCATAGATGTAGTCATAGCTTAAATTATCAGACGATAAGTTTTAAAAACAGGATCCATTTATTATTGGTCAGGAGAAATAGCAGTTACAAAATCAGATATCCGGAGTAAATAAAAAGAATTACTAATAACTTTTTGTATGAAGTTTACTGCATCATTACATTAAAGAAAAAGCCCCGATATTCTTTTGTGAGTCCTTTTTTATCCTCTGGAAAGGCGGAGCTTCCAAGAAATGACCTCAGCCTCGTCAGCCAATCCAGTTCGCTTTAAATATTTCCAGAACATTCTATAACTGTACGTGTAGAAAAGGCGGGGAAAAAGACTACGGGGCTGTGGATTTAATTCCACGTACTTTCAAATAAGAGACCGTCGCCATTAAAAATGAAAAGAACATACAATTAGAACTTTAAGTGTAATCTTGACTATGGAATTTTATTATTACAAAGATATATATATATATATGTGTGTGTGTGTGTGTGTATGTGTGTGTACTTTTGGTGCGGCCGATTGCAACCAAAAAGAGAGGTGCAGAACTACATGTTTTAGTAGTCCTGTATACAAAATTTCAACGTTCTGAGACTCCGTTTTTAAGTTATGGGAGATACATGCGTACGTACATATATACGTACAGACGCCACGGGAAAAAAATCTTTTCTGAATCCGTTTTAAATCAATTTTATAGTTCTTTTGCGGGAGTAAGAGTCCTGTATTCTATCCTTACGTACAGATGTCACGCAAAAACATCGTCCAATTGCATTCGATAGCGGTCAAAATGGATATTTTCGTTGAAATATGTTACCCTGAATATTTCGTGATTAAAATACTTCCTTTACTTCGTACAAGGAAGTAAAAAATCACTGAATGGCATTAAAGAGAGAAAAATCAACCACGAGTTATTTTTATTTATTCTTAACCCGATTCTCCAATGCCGAAAAATATGTCAAAAACCTAGATTTTGAATTAATTAATTTTTCTTATACGTAGATAAATATTTTTTGTTTTATTTTTTATATACAGACTAATAGATTGTATAAAAAGTGAGATTTCGCAATTTTAACAAAATTTATTTTTTAAATTTATAAATGCCAACATGTGCGTATTTTTGTCATTTGGAACATTTTTATAACTGGAAGTGCGTGTCTACAACCAACGGTTTCGGAAATAAAGACTTTTATTAATGTGATATATAAATTCATTATATGAAGAAGCGAGCATAATATGCGAGTGTCGGATTGCATTGATTCCTACAAAATAATTAGCTTGGTAGATGTTGTCGCAGCTCTTATTGTGAGGAGTGGCAAGTGATGGACACATGTTTCTACAGAGCAGAAGTGATGAGGCTATAGAAAAGGCTTAAGGAAAGAGCAAATAAAGTTATTCAGAAAAAGTAGCAAAGCCAGACGATAGGGGGAAAAAGAAGGGGGAGGCATTGACCGATAAAGTTGTTTGTCCAGCTCCTTCTATCCCATGCATCACGTTTGTCAACTATTTCACAAACACATCCAGCCCTGAGGTGCAGAAAAGCGAGAAAGACAATAGTTTTTCGAGGCTTTCTCTTCCGCGGATGATGAGTTAACTGAGTTCTTCAAAAAGAGCAAGTTTTCCAAACAAACAACTTTCCTTTTCCGACTGCTATTCGGAAGATATTTATTTCAACATCACCCTTTCTATGTTCTGGAATTTAGCCAAACCAGTTTGGTTAAAACGAAAATATAGAAGAAAAAGCGGAAGTTTTCGAAAATGATGAATAGCGTAACAGAGTGAAATGCGTTATTATGATTTCGGCTGCATGTTTCGTTCTAAACAGATTCTTCTCCATTAAGGGGACTCGGTACCTTTTGAATGATTTTTTTTTTATTTAAGCACTTTCATCTACTTTTTATGAATAATATTAAGTGGTATTAAGTGGTTTTATGAGACAAAATGGTTTTAAGCTGAAAAAAAATTTCTTGCTATTAATTGTTGTTTAATTTGAATTTTTTTTTTAAATTTAACAATTAAAAATTCTTTCTTCTTCCTCAATTTTCAATATTTTTGCTTCAAATTTTTTATTATATTCATAATAGTGTTCTTAATAACTTTACGGATCGATTTTTCAATTAATGAATTAGTTTCTGAGAAAAAAAATAAAAAGCACATTTTTATATAAAAATTTTTTAAAAAATATGATTTCAGTAACATTTTTACTTCCAATAATTTTTCTTTTTATTATTTTTCAAATCCCATCCTTGATTCTATTTAGTATATAATTTTAAATAAGCAGTAAATTTATTAAATAATTTGGTCCATATCTGAACAAGTTTTAGGACTTTAAGTAAAAGGATATATTAAAAAATTGCAAACTGAGAAATCGCAGTTTAAAGAATGTAAACTGTCTGGACGGTCATTAAATCATTTCCAATTTCTTAAAAAATTTATTACTGAATTTCAATACATATATATATTTATATTAAAACTTAGTACTGCTCAATTGATTAATATGAATACAAATTACAAGCTTTTGTTTAAAACCTTATCTGGCTAGAAATATTGCAAAAATATCATAAAATGAAGGTAGAATTTTCCGTTACCTGTTTTTGTTTTTTAAAACACGCTCAAAACAATTTTAATGCATGAATTAATTATACTATATTTTCTAAAACTCTTATAATCATTATTAATAATATTAATTTGTCGTTTTATTCATTTTTTAAAAAGCAAAATTTGAAATTTTAACGGACATAAAACATTTTATTTAAAACCACTCAGCAGCTTATGTGATTTCTTCTCTTATTTTAGCCATTTGTTCTCGTATATAAATTCCATTTTAAATTAATTTATGTGCATTTTAATTAATTAAAAAGTTTAATGTTTGTTCCAGCACTATTTCAATAATGCTACGGTCAGAAATTTGATCATTTTCATTACACCACCTCTTTCTGTTCGTATCTAATCACAGATAATTTCAACTTTTGAATAAACATAGCATTTTTGTTGACTGATAATACATATAAAATTATTTGCTGAGCTCAGTATAAATATAAAAACTTGCCAGTTTAAAGGTGAATAATTTTTTTTTTCCAAATTTAATTTGTATTTAAATAAATCAGTATATACGCATAAATAGAGTTTTTTGATAGTTGGAGTCATATTTAATTACACTCCTTTTCATTTACACTGAATTTTAGTAAGTTACTGAACAAATTAAAAAGTAAAAAAAAATAAATAAATAAATAAATAAACACTGAGGGGGTGTGGCATTTAAAGGGGTGTCAAAATTTTAAAAACCTTTTTATAGCATTTATTATCCTCTTCAGTATTAAGGTACGTTTTCAGCAAAAAATTGAAAAATCGGTATTTTCATTGATTTTTAGGGTACCGAGTCCCCTTAAAGGGTTAATATAGAAACTGAGTAGTATATTTTAACTTTGCGTGTTTATAACAACGTGTTTTACAGCCGTGGAAAATTTAGAAAAGGCGTCGACATTTAGCAGTTTATGTTATTGTAATACTGTTACTTCCTCAGATGCTTACGATGTTATTTAGTTTGTCGTATTTTTATTGATAACTAAAAAGTAATACTAAATTTACTTGGTATTATTTTTGTGATATTGGTATTTAGTTTTGTGACTTTTGTATTTGGCAGAAATGCTTAATTCCCGGTTGCAGAAAGCCTATAAATACGCACAATGGAAGCCTGTGTGTATTTCCTGTACAAATGGCGTAATTCATGGTTTTTTTATTTATTTATTTATTTATTTATTTTTATTTATTTATTCTCTTTCCAGATACGCAGGCATTTCTTTTTAATACAATGAGAAAAATATTTCATGACAGGTCTGAGAAAATTAGCGTTGACTTTCTTTATCACAGGTGCGAAAATTCTTTCGAATGAGAGTTTGGTTTCCGCATTCTCGTTGGCAACATCACGCCCGATTTGCTAAAACAAGGAAAAGTGTGTGTGCTCCCCCAGCGAAAATAGCAACTGCCCAATTCAAAACCGTCACCCTTTTCCTTTTGCGCATCGGTTCGTTTTCGCTATAAATAATTTCGTCTAGAGACGTCTCCTGCACCCGTACATCACACTTTTATTTCCTTCAGCGTTTTGAAAGGTTTAAGAGAACGCGTCGGAACCTGCCTCATTTCTTTTCTTGTGCGTCACTTCCTGTGACGTCGTTCATCACCCGGAAATAGCTCGCACGCGCGCGCCCGGCTAAACAGGTGGTTTCGTGAAAGACGTTCACGTTTTATCTTTTTTACCAACCCTTGCTCTGCATCGTGGATGCCCTTTTGTTGCTCTGTCTCGTTGTAGGCGGTGGCTGCTTTTGTTTGCGCACCGAACATTTGTATGCAGCATTTTTTATATATATATATATTGTTCTAATTTAATCCCATTGTGTCGCGTCTTACATGAGTAGCGTCTCAAAATGTGACACATAACTAACGAGACGTGGCGTATTAATTTTCCACAACTTACTAATTTAAAACATTTAAGTGGGAGAGGGGTCGTGTTGCTGTCCGCTTCCGAGACATGAGGGGGTAACACCAGATTCTTTCATTTTTTTTCCGGGGGAGGGTGTATTTTTAAATTGTCATTTTGATTTCATATTTAATCTTCCCTTTAACACTAACTGCATTCAGCTTTAAATACAAATGCATTTTGTCCTTTCTTTAGAAGGGGGTCCGTATCACACCGTGACTGAATTCCTGATGTGAGTGTGCTTTTTTTTTTTAACCTGTTAAGTATTTAGTTTTAATTTATGAATATAAAAAAGATGTTTATTCAAGTTTTAATGCTTATCAACATTTTTACCCCTAAAAGGCCGTTAGTCCCGAATGGGATATTAGTCTCGAAACGGCATTTTGCGTCGGAAGGTTTAAATGCGTTGTATCACTTCTCAAATTGTTGCCACCAAATATTATCGCCCTGTATAGTTAAAGAAATTAAAGGATGAAGAATCTGCATGAATGTTTTTGTTTCTCGCATTGTATTAAAAAAAAAAAAATTATTCGTTTCATATTTTGTAAAGTTTCAGCGAATTTTTAATTAACAAACTCACGATTTCAAAGCGAACGGTGACAACACTACGAAATAAAACATTTTATCTCCAGCGCGCGAGACGGTCTATCGGAAACTCTGAAGATATGCTGCTTTTAAATATTTCGTGAATTTGCTGTTGAATCGAATTTTATGTGGCTTAAGTGCCAAGAACGTGATATTTAATAAATAAAGTAAGAATACTAAATGTTAATAATAAAAAGACAAAAAAATTGTCACGTCATCTTAGTAGGAAAACTGAACATTGATATGATGAACTAATAAAAGGGGGAAATATATGCCAACACTTAACGCTGCATCGGAAATTCTAAACGTATGCTGCTTTTAAGGTATTTGTAATTTTGCTGTTAAATTGTGTCTGTCGTAAGTGCGAAAAAAATGGGTTTGTACGAGTGAGACTAACAGACTGGCAGACTGCGATCTCAGTCGGAGCGTAAAAAACCTTAACAAACCCTTTTGAACGACCGTTAAAATCTTAAACCTTTCAGATTTTTTTTTTCCTGTTATTTTTTGTTGTTTAATTTATAAAACACTTTAAAAATATTCAAAATTTAAATAATGTACAATTGTCATAAATACCATCACAGTTTGTGATAACGTTTATAACAAGACATATAAGATATGGTGTGTGTATTTTTTTCCCTGACGTAACATCGGTGGATATTTTTTTAACGCTTTGTGTTCTGTAAATCATATTTTGGTATGAAATTTTATGCCATTTCAATGGAAAACTTTTAAGTTAGCTTGCATTTTTCAAGAAGTTGTACTGGCATAAGTTTATCCTGTGTAATTACAAATAAACCTTTAATATCTCCTCCTGAGCGTTGACATGGTGTAGTAGACTTAACGATGTTTCCTCAGAGGGAACAAGAGACTGTGGTTAAGAAAGAAATTCTGCTTCTGTATTCAAACGGTGCTAAGAAAGTTGAACTGATCCAGATGACATCTACGCATAACTTTCGAGAAGGAAAGGAGATCAGTATGTATTATATATTTTCAAATTATTATTAGTAAAGCCTTATGATATGGGTGACATCAAGGGGTTGATTAGGTTTTCAGGCTGTTAAAAAGAGCTCTTTTTTCTACAAATCGACCAAAAATAGTCTATGATTTGGTGTTTAGTTTATTGTGACAAAGCACACTAAAGCTATCTGCCTGTGGGAAGGTATGCCTTCGTGGAGCACTTTCTAAGGAAACTGGCTAGTATACACGTTACACTTGAGGAATGCCCCCCCCCTTGCAGCCAGCCCGTTCGCCTGGATTCGAACCTAGGTCGGAACTACCAGTGTTCAGCGATTTCACTGCTCGGCCGCTCGTGAGCCGTGATATAGTCTGTGGAAAATGCCTTAACACATTGGGTACATTTGACGAGTGAGGTTCATCATCTGCTTATTTGGGCGAAGTTACGATGGACGAGTCTGACTCGTCCACCGTGATCAGTGTTGCAACTAAAATGCTGTTTCAAAAATATATTTATATCACCAATATATTCCAAATAAAATGTGTTACTTTTACATATTAATCCATATAGCGACAAATTAAATCCGTGCCATGGGTATAAAAAATCTTCAAATAATTCAGTATTCCAAGGATAAAATTAAGAAAAGCATTTTCCTCAGGCAATCAAGACGCAGTGTGATAATTAAATAAAAGGGCTATCAGAATGAGCATGAGTTCTATTAGAACGAGAATGAATAAGGCTCTCAAAATGAGCATGAATACTATTACTCACAATAGTACCTGCACTATAATTAATTAAAAAAAATATAAGTCATTAAAAAATATAAGTCATTAAAAAAATATAAGTCATTAAAAAAAATGTGCAAAACTCCTTCTGTATTAGCATGTATCAGAAAGATGGAGTAGCATCTCTGCATTTCAAAAGGTGGTTTTTTTTTTTTTTTTTTTTTTTTTTTTAAGTTTCTGGAATAGAGATATGAGTGCATGCTGAGAAGATACATTATGAAACAGAAAAGTTAATATAAAAATAGAAATTTCAGAAGAAAGCATTGCCTGTGTATTTTTACTCGTGTACTCCATCCTTTTTTTTATTTGTCTTTATTGTATGCATTCTGTTAGATTTTCTTTTTTGTGTGTGTTTGTGTTGCAGTTGTTGTGACGTAACCAGCTATTTATGAAACGATCGTGACGTCAATGCAGTTTTCGACGCATCGAGTGTGGTATAGTTTTTTTTTTTTTTTTTTTCCCTTAAAAAAAATGAAGGAGGAGGCCATAAAATAAAATTCTTGCGAAGGAGAGAGAAAGAGATGCTTTTTGTATTATTATTGTTATTGTTTCTGAGCTAACGTAAACGAGAAAAAATAACCCTTTTGGTTAAGTTCGACGAATTTTACTGCAAAAGATTTCTGCCTGTAATGTACAGTAGTGCTTCAGATTTTAAGGATTATTATTTTAAAGACTTTAGATTTTGCATAGTATTTTCTTTCCAAGATTTTTTCATTCTATGTGTTACCATCGTACTTTTTTTGCGCTTTCTTCACTACAGTCGTTTAACTATAGCTTTTAACATTGTACATGCATTCCAGAACAGTAATTTGTAAACTGTATTCTTAAATAGCACGTTTTGTATCATTTATGATATTAAAACATAGTATTATTAATCACAGAATTAATATCTGTATAATATGAGAGGGGAATAAATGGCTTGCATTATCCTTAAAATTTGAATATTAACGATTTATAAATATTTTCAACAAATGGTAGCAACTTTATGTTTGAGCTTAGGAACGGTGTCTAAAACTGTTAAGAGTACTTAGGTTCAGTCAGCTGCTTTATATTATGTGATCGAATGGTGCTTTATCAGTATATTGGTCAACGGAGTTGGTGGCTCCCACACTTAGGCTCTGGATTCGAATACTTAGTGGTTTTGTGAATGTACGTAGGGGAGTCAACTGAAAACCATAAAAGTAGAAATAAAAATCTGCATATGGCGCCAGTGAGCTGTAAGTTGGCATGCCTGTTTGCGATAGTATGCCGGATATCTCCTAGGTGGCAGCAGCCGGCAGATGGACAAACACCGGCGCAACAACAATTCCAAAATGGCAGCCCCACTAGCCACATGCACCAGCGAGGAGCAGCGTTCTGTGATTCGGGTTTTGCGAAGTGAAGGTGTGAAACCGATTGACAATTTTAGGTGAATGAAGGTTCAGTATGGAGATGCGTGTTTGTCACAGCTACAAATGTATGAATGGAGCTGGAAATTTGCAAATGGTGTTACGTCCGTGGCCGATGCTCCACGCCCCGGCCAGGCTCGGCGCGTAGTGACTCCAGAGACCATTTCAGCCGTTGAAGCCATCGTTTTGGAAAACCGCAGTGTGACAATAGACGAAATTGCTGCATGTGTACACATGAGTCATGAATCGGCACATCATATTGTGCATGATGTTCTCCAGTTTCATAAGGTGTCTGCAAGATGGGTGCCCCGACAACTGACGCCTGAACTGAAACAGCGACGTGTTGATGCGAGCGAAGACCTTTTCTGGCGTGCTGAACGTGACGGTAATGCCTATGTTGAAAAGTGATTTACTTCTGTACCCTGTGTGACCAATAAATAATATTAAAAAAAATAATTATGGTTTTCATTTGACTCCTGAATAATCCTCGTAGCATTGTTGCGGATGGGAAGGGGATTTAAAATCTCTGTCATGTCGGCCTATAAGTTGGTGAAGAAGAGGAGTTTGAGGCAACATGATTCCATCCTCTATGATGTTCTCCGTCTAAATTGGAATATAACTGGACACAGCATACTGTCTCAACTGATAGCGACCAAAAATGTTATTTCACTCATCTAGGCATTCTGTGTCAATTGGAATGGTGCTTAAAAATCACACTTTGGCTACTGGTGTTCAAAGCTAGATTGCATCTATGTGGGTGTTCACCATCAAAATTGGAGAAGGCAGACTAGTACTATTATACTAGGTTTCAAGGTCAGATTCAATCCTTCTGTATTTTTCATCAAAACTGAGGCGATACTGGATACAACCGTACTATTGTGTAAGAGATTATAACATAGCTGGGCTGTCCTAAGCAGAATCGTACAATGATTATTGGTGTTCAGTTTCTGTACCGTGCAACAAGCATAGATTCACCCATCCACAATTATTCTGATCAAAGAGCCTTCTGTATTGGCTGGCCCACTAGTGGGCTAGCGGTAAAATCGCGGAACACTGGTACTTCTGAGCTGGGTTCGACTCCAGACGAACGGGCTATCTGCATGAGTGTTTTCGTGGTTTCCTCATGTGTAAACGTGTATACAAGCCAGTTTCCGTTAGAAAGTCCACCATCAGTCCATCTGTGCCCATAAGCAGATAGCCCTAGTGTGCTTTGCCATAAACAACTAAACCGAAACCATCTATATGGCTAATCGCACGATTTGTAAAAACAAAGAGTATGATCAGAATTTTTAAGAGTAAAGGGAAAAAAAAAGTACTTGTGTGATTATAATGTAGTAACATTAAAAACAGCTTTTATTAACTCATTTATAACTATTCCAGTTCAAATTTTGATTGGTTAACCGTCATCCACTCATATCACCTTTCTGTTAAAGAGTACCGAAATTTTAGTGGTAATCTAAAGCGCTATATCGAGGATATTTGATTACCGACTGATCTCTTCCTTGAGATCCTGAAAAATGATTTTGTGAAGCGATTAACGTTTCGGAAAGCACTGACGGTTAATCGAGATTCATCACATCTAATTATCAACGATTAATAATTCTTCTTTGACGCACTCAAAACAAATTACTGCTGATTTGTTACGCATATCTGATGCGGAACAGAAAGAAACATCAATCATATTTTCGAGCTTTATTGCTGTAAATGTGATCTACATGCGTTATGGCCATTCAATCTTGAATTCCTTAAATTAAATGCATGCTGCGCTGAAAATTCTCGTAGTAGTTAGTGTGCTTTTCGTCATTTTCCGGACAGTTTTAATGCGAAAGGTAATTGTTATGTTAAGCTTTTTTTTTTTTTTAATGAGGATTTAGATTCTCCAAGTGTAATTCTTGTATTGCAACTTCTTGTATGTGTCTATTATTATCAATCTGATTCTGTCTTGACAGCTAAATAAAAAAATAAATAAATAAAATAAAGTAAAAAAAAAAAAAAAAAAAAAAAAAACCATGCCTGAAATTCTTTATCCGCACTTTATTGGGCACTGAAAATCAGTTTATATCAGGGTTCTCCAGAGTGGTCAATAGAGTTGGTGTGATATTAAAAGAGACCGATTCAGATTCTATGACTGATTAAATTGTAGCGATTTAATTAAAAAATTTATTTGATTCTGATGTCTGTAATTACGTTATATATTAAAAAGAATATTTTCATTGATTGTGTTTTACGTTTCTTGCAAAAATGCAAATAATTGAATCGAAATCTGCCGCAGCGATGTTATCAGATTGAAACTTTTCACTCTGAAATAATTTATTCAAAATGTAATTGCTGTTTTCATTTTTAACCGTTCCTCCTTCTTTCACTCTTTTTAATACATGTGAGGGGGGAGAAGAATATTTTATTCTTTCTATATTTTTGAAATACGTGTTTTATTAAATCAGCATTTCGACTTAATATGAGAGTGGCCAGGTTTATTATTGGGGTCGGAATGATTTAATTCACTTGCTTAAATTCGGTATTTCCAGTTTCTTGAATTTATTATTTCCTTTAATTTCGACGACTGTTGAATTAAGGTAGAATTCGCAAAATTAAGATGAGATATATGTAGTCGAAAAAATAATCAATTATGTTAAATAAAGTACTAAAAAGTCATATTACCCATTTTTTTCTCTCATTCGGTAGTGTGTAATTAAGGAAGCAAAGGTCGATAAAAAGGTGAGAAATTCTTCAGCAATTGACTATAAAAAAAATTGGGGGACACCAATATTTTAAAGATTTATTGTGTTGCTCTTTCCATTAGGGAAATAAAATGATAATTATTAATTCCTGTTAACAAAAATAATAGGAATAAATCTAGGTAGTCATGCAGCGAAAATTTTGGCAAAGTGCCAGTTACCACCGGTCTGCTCCGGAACTTTTCAGCTCGTGTTAAAGGGCCTTCGTAATTTATTTATTTACTTATTTATTTTTTTATTTGAGGAAAAATTTAATCCCCCTCCCCCGCCACCAGTAACCTCTCTTTTTCCCTCTCCAGTTACAGTTGGTTTTGTCTCGTTTGTCTTTCTTCGTGGCGCATTGTGCAATAATTCTCATATTGGGTAACAGCGAACAGGTGTGCTGTCCTTGGAAGAATGATGCACCGTTTTATCCAATGCCACCGTCGCACGATGCATCTCTGACGTTATGAGAATATTATCTCTATCTGCCTTTCTCCAACTTTTTGATTGGTAAACCATGATAAATACGCCTGGTGAATGCGTCGTTTGCCTTTGGTTTCCTTTTGCAGTTCTGACTGTCCCATAAATCATAGCACTAAAATTTTCCGCGTAAGACATTTGAGTGTTTAAACAGTTTAAAATTACGCATGTTAAATATATGTTTAATTTTGTGTGTATTACTTGGGTATATGACTGAGGAAATTAATTATTTTTATGTGGACTTTTAAAATATCCATATTTGTTGCGTCTTTTAAAAAGGCTTTTAACGGTAAGAAAGAAATCTATTAAATGGAAAGGTTGGCCGAGGGGGAGGGGAAGAAATATTTTTTAGTATGTGATAAGTAGAAAACTATACGATTTTTTAAATTTTTTTTTATTTTCATATTTTTTAAAATTAAAAATCTGAAATAGTTTGAAAGTAATTTTATCGAACGAACAGAATTTTAAAAAGAAGAAAAAAATTTTTAAGGTTAAAAATAGGTAGATATTTTTTTATTTTTTTACTGTCAGACTTGAACGCACGGCTGTTTCTGTTTTACTATTTGAACGGCCCTGCTGATATGGAGGGAAATCGGCTGCCGTAATCTTGGGCTTGGTTTCCGTTCCCCAAAACGACATGGAGGTTTTTGGTATTCTTGCAGCAGGGAAGCTCTCAAAATACTGTTGAACCAAAAGTCATTTCGAGAAGCTAGTGCTAAGCCAAATGGAATGGGGAAAAAAAAAAAAAAAAAAAAAAAAACCTCGGATCAGATCGCCGGTGTGTTTTCCTTCAAAATTTGATCCAGCGCAGCCCCTTAACTCGCGAGTGTATTTCAGTCATCCCCTGTGGTTCACCCTGGGCAACATTCTGGATAATGAAGACAGCTTAATAACCAATGGGGTCTGCCATTCCCGAAAAATGCTTCGGCTTCTTATTTATTATTATTATCATCGTTATTCCTTAATGGGAAACATAATGTTTTTCGCTGTCACTTTCTGAGTTTTGTGTCAGAAAACTTCTTAGGAAGCAAATCAGAAATGCATTTTGTAAGATAATAAGTTTTAGGTTAGCATTTCTGATGTTTTTCAGGTCATCATCTTTTATCCAATCTAATTTTCTGTGATTCCGTTTATCATTTGCGTAATCAGTTAATTAACTGCATTTAAAAAGTACTGGTTTGTTTAAGATTTTTTCCCTTCGAAAAAGGTACCAATAGAGTCAAAAAGTAACATTATACTTTTAACTGAATTAATTATATATTATTCATAATCATAATTCCAGATTGCAGTTTGGTGGACCTTGGGTTATCAGCATTGAATACTGGTCCAGCATTCCCATTTGTTTGAACTTTAATTGGGGCGCAGATATTTCGGATAATACGCTTATCGGCTGTCCTTTTACTCAAGTTCGTTTTACATAAAGGGGGAGGGGAATATAATTCATTGTTAGCATATCATTTTCACTGTTAATGTTATTTTAAATATTTTTTTCGTAAATTATAGAATAAATATTACCTTTCAATCTTGTTTTTATGTAAACCATTTAAAAGAAATAACCTGTAATTATAAAACAGTTGTTAAATTTTTATTTGTATTATTATCATTTTTAAACTATTAAACCTGAGTCCTGTAGATTAAGTTAAAAAATATCTGATCCGGACACCACGTAACTTTCTTGTATGGCCTATTTAATTATACGCATTTTTTGCTGCACTTTATTTTAAGCTTATTTGAAGCCTATTTTCTCAAGTTTCATTAAAGATAAATTTCTTATTCAATCAGTTCGGTTCTCAACTCACGGCAAGGGAAAAAAAGAAGTATGTTCATTAAAAACTGTAAAATACAGAAAAACCTAAAACACCAAATATAGTTAAAAACAGGTTTTTTAAAATTTTATTATTATTATTATTATTATTATTTTACAATTAGAGTTTCTACGCCCCCCCCCAAAAAAAAGTCTGATAGTGGAAAGGGAGACTAAATTTTCTGTGCTCAAAATTTAAAATTAATTTTCGAACTGGCATAAAAAACACTCAAGCTGATGCACCAACTGACTTAATTCTTTGTTCTACTAAGAGTTTTAAATGTAAACAAATGGCAGCCTCGTTAGGCTTAGCACCGAGTAAACTTCTAAACTGTTGATAATTCTATAACTATTGCATACATATTAACTAACAGCATAAAAATATTACCGCAACATAAAAACAACATAATTTAATCACTTTTAAAAGCAAAAAATGCACAATTTACCAATATATAACAATAAAATACTGAGCTCACCAAGCCGGGTAACAGAGTGACATATTGCAATGAAAAAGGGAGGCACAACTACATTTTATAGCAGTCCCATGTACAAAATTTAAACGGTCTACCGTTACTCGGTTTTGAGTTATGCGAGAAGTCACGAAAACAAACTTGTTGTGAAACCATTTTAAATCCATTTTACAATCCGTTTTGAAATAAAGGGTTCTTTATTCTGTCCGTACGTAAAAACATCGTTGAAAAGGGTTTCGAGTGCGGTTAAAATGGGCATTTTCGTTGAAGTATGATATCCGAAATTTTTCGCGATTGCAATACTATCTTTACTTCGTACAAGGAAGTAAAAATGTGTAAGATGAATATTTATAGTTGTTAGGCATTTTCTGCATCCGTACCGTATGCCTTCGAAGTGTAAGTGGAAGCACGTACGGTTAGCAGTCGTGAAATCCGAAGTTTGAATCCCGGCGAGAGCATAGCTGATTCCCCATTTTACTTCACTCCGAAAAAAATATAATAGATGTACAAGTGGCGCCCGACCAAAAAGTGTAATGGATGATAATTTGTCACGAAAAAAGGTAGTGCACAATAATTTGCCACCACCTGAATTTGGTGATTTTATTTTTTTCCTTCCCAGCCGCCCTTTAAATGGGAGAAAATCTAAGGATATTTTTTTATTCTTCATTGAGAGCCTTCGTGGTGTAATTTGAAATACATCAGACTAACAGTCGGGAGGTCTAGAACTCGAATCCCAGCAAATGCATTGCTGATTTCTTGCTCTGAAATAATCCTGGTGACTCTACGCAGTCCTGTAATTTAAATAATCAGTATTTCTTACTGGGTTCAAATAAAAAAATAAACATGAGTACAAAGATTCCTTACCATAAATATTTCGAGGTTCATACCATGTGTTGTTTCATAAACGTTAGGGATAGGCCAGCGTGTAATTTACTCATACAGCGGAATAATTCATTTGAAACGAATAGCAAAATCATCTGTGATTTATTGACATCTTTTTGGAGTTCAGAGCGTAATACTGTTCTGTATGTAATTAAGAGTTTTTGAATAAATTACCTTCCGTATCTTGTTAGAAAATTCTTTACTGCTTCCTTGTTTACTCAAGCCTTCTAATTAAAATTTATACTAGGCGGGAAGTTTAATTTCGAGAGAGGTAACCCGGGATTCCAAAAATTGGTGGAAAGCTATTTCGACCAATTCTCATCTTCGTACGACTTTAACCAACCGAGATATTAATTAAAAACTCTGAAATTGCTAATTTCAGCCCTTATTTTTTTGAGTGGCAACAGTCTCGTTCTTTGAAGATAAAAATGCTTTATTTCGAAAAGTGTTGCCACTGCTCGCTTTGAAATCGTAGAGTTTGTTAATAAAAAATTTGTAAGTTTTACAAAATATGAAAAAAAAAAAATACCATTGCCAAACATTAAACATTTTATTATTATACAAAATCATATTCTGACGCTGAAAAAAGCACACGATTGTGTATGTCGAAAATTGTTCGTTAATGCCAGTATTTTAAATAAATGGCTGCTGTTGGCAACTTTTTTTGTTTCAGGTTAGTATAACTGACGCGGTGTATTATTATCACATTTGTTCTTTTATTAATATTGAGAAAATTTTGCTATATTACTTGAAATTTGAATAATGACGTCATACGTATTAACACGAAGTGTCGAAAGTTTTTGCTTCGTGTCTTGGCAATAAAAAATTTATTTAAGAATTAGTTGTTGCTTGGAAATAATGAACTAATTCTCTTTCATATAGAAATGTTTTCGCGCATTCGCTTTTCAGGGGTACATAGGACTTACAAATTTTGCTTTGGCTGTAGCCCGCTAATATCCCATATAAACGGTTTTATTTACTTTGAGGAACTCTACTTAAGACCACGATTTTAGCCCACAGGTGTATACTGGCACACACTGATACTTATCCTCGTTCTTCCTTCCAAATGCGATGATTTGCAAGAAGTTAAATTTTGTTTACATTCTAATTGTGTTTAATTCTAAAGGTGACCTTTTTTGACAGAGATTTATTGTAATAACAGCAATTTTATATGCAGTAAGAAAAAAATTAAAAATGTAAAAAATACAGAGAGAAGTCTGTTTAACATTAAGTAAATGGTTATCTAGCCAATTTAGCGAGTTATCGCCAAGCTGGCGACGGTTCTGGCGATTAATTTGTGTCGCCAAAGTTTGGCGAGAAATTGTTCAAAGTCGCCAGACTTGGCTATCATTTGGTGACAATTATGTCCGGGCCATCTATAACTTTAATTAGTATTATGATTGAATAAATGTAATTATCTGGATATGTAACTGTAACCGTATTCTGCACTCATATTCCTTCCAATATTCCTTCCAGTAATTGCGAGAAGTGTAGGGTATCTCTAGAGATCTCTTGGTGGTCGGAGGAAAACATCAATTTCTCAGTAGTTGTTTAGTTGAGCCTTGAGTTCCGAGTATTGAGATATCTCCGTGTTAGCTTCACTCTTTAGATGCATTTTGCATTGCATTGTGTTAACGTTAGTGGTTTGAAGTGTAACTACTGATTGTACTCTGTGATAGTGCGAAGAACTGTACGACTATTATTGTGGAAGGTTCCGGAACTGTCAATTGTTTTTTTGGTAAAATTAATTTGATGAACTATCATCGCTTCTGTGTGTGCATTTAGTCTTATTACGAACCTATACGCGTAGAATGCAGGTTTTTTTTTTCGGGGGGGGGAAGAGAGTGTTAAAAAGTTAGTAGCACGTTTGAAATTATTAGTCCAAAGGGGCTTTGTCCCTGAAGGACTATTGTTTTCGTTTTGCGATTTTGCGTCGATTCCTTACAAACGGCGAGTCACTTTTCAAACTGTTGCCACAAAGAATTATCACCCTGAGTTATATTTAAAGAAATTAAATAATGAAAAATCTGCATAAATGTATATCTGTTTCTCGTATTGTGATAAATCAACTATACATAGAGCCATTGAATTTTGAATGACGTAATCCTCCTAAGAATATGGGCATGTGGAAGACCCAATTTGAAATTTGGAATTTGTTTTATTATCGATTTCCTCTTTTGTAAAACTTTAACGAATTTTTGATTAACAAACTCAAGGATTTCAAAGCGAACAATGGCAACGTTGTACAAAAAAATCATTTTTATCTCCAGCGGGTGAAACTGTGTATCGGAAATTCTAAAGATATGCTCCATTTAAAATTATTTTAATGTTCAATTTAAAATTATTTTGCGACTTTGCTGTTAATCTGAATTTTATGGTTTAAGTGCGAAGAACATGATATTTAATAAATAAAGGTAACACACAAAATGTTAAAAAAACGCCGCTTTGGACGTAATTTAAAATCTGAAACATTTTTTGAGAGAGAATTGTTTTCAAACAGGCTATATATTATTTTTATTAAGAAGGAAGGAAAAAAAATCCTAGAACCCTTTGAATTTAGCTTGTAGTGTTTACGTGTGATAAAAACAGAAAAAAAAAAAAAAAGCTGTTTGTGAGATTACGTATTTTCTGTTTAAAATCATTTGAGTTATATAATCAGAAGAAAGCTTATTCATTTAATATTATTTTACATTTTCTTTCATTATAGATTTCTTTCGAGTAGAAGTTAAAAATTTTTTATACCATTTTATTTCCCGTTAATGCCTTACTACACAGTTTGTATATACTATGTTATGTAATAAATAATTTTACTTTTCATTACGTTAGTAATATCCTTCAATTTTGGTTCTTAAAATAACATCAGTATTCATCTGTTACAGTACTAAATTAGATCTTTGAAGTATAAAATGAATGTGCTTTCTAATTCTTCTCTTTGTGTGAGCTGACATCCTCTGTAAATGAAGAATACAATTAGCATGAAATAGCGTCAGCAGGCTTCTGTCGTATTAATGCTTTCGAGGTAAATTCAGAATCTTGTTTTATGTCCTTGGTAATTTGTCTATCATTGCAGACATATGTAGAAGTGTTTTGAAATCTCGTAATCTGTGACACAAGGTCGTCTTTCTGCGAGTGAACTTTCGTTGCAGTATATGCATATATTGCATTTTGTTGTAAATGTAACGTCCTGACTTCAATAAGTGTATTCTTGAAAACATTTTCAGATTCATTCAAAGTGACCGCACATCTCGGATTGCCCGGGACAGTCCCAGATTTTAGTATAGATTTTGTGATATGGATATCTTCAGGATTTTAAGTAAATCATCTTTAGAAAATGTTATAGAGAGAAGGAAAGGGATTGGAAAGCTAAATTTTCACAAAAAATACGAATATACAGATATTTTTTCTATTTTAACATAATCATACTTTTTTTCAAATATTTATTGTTACTAGTACTTTGTTCACTGAGAGCATATGCAGCAGCAAAACTTGTTTAGTATCGATTATAAACCCAGAGAAATTTTCGTGTTTGTTTCCTGTAGATGACCATATCTAAACGTGACCGCGACCTCTTAACATCAGTACATATGAGAGTAATGATATAAACACTAGTAACAAACACCGCGAATAATTATTTTTTCTAAAGCTATCATCTCCAGACTAGAATAAAATCATTTTGAGTCGCGAAATCTTTAGGAAGTTTCAGTGCAATTTGGAGAGGGGGGGGAAATGAAACTTGTTATATTGTTTGTTTATTTTTTATCTTGATTTACGTAAGTAGCCCAAAGGCACAATTTCACTTTTCAGATTGTTGCCACCAAATATTAGAGCCCTGCATTATATTTAAAGAAATTAAATAATGAAGAATCTACATAAATGTTTGTATGTTTCTCGCACTGTGAAAAAACAACAGTACCTAGAGACATCAAATTTTGAATAACGTAGTCCTTCACTGGAATATGGGCATCTAGAAGCCCGAATTTGGAATTTCTTTTATTATCCATTTCATATTTTGTAAAACTTTTGATGAGTAAACTCAATGATTTCAAAGCGAGCAACGACAACGTTGTACTCTCTGTATCGGAAATTCTAAAGCTATGCTCATTTTAAAACTATTTTGCCATATTGCTGTTGAACTGAATTTTATGGTTTAAGTGCGAAGAACGTGATATTTAATAAATAAAGTTACCATACAAAATGTTTAAAAAAAACACCTTTGGACGTAATTTAAAATCGGGAACTTGAGATATATATATATATATTTAATTCGTTGATTTATTTTTTTGCCAAAGCTTTTGTTGTCCACTATTGGCTACGGAAAAATCTTCGCTCTTCAATTCAGTCGTTCAGGTGAAGTGATTAGATCCGTTCACGTCAGTTTTCTGGGCCGTACTCTACTCTGATAATGTGGGTGACCCACAGTATTGTAAGCCTTTGTTTGCCATGTATGTGAATAGTTGAAATGCTGACAAATTAATTTTGCAACTTAGCAACTTGTCCTTGGGGTAATGACCATGTTTTGTGTAACAAAACAAAATAAAAAATTATCGTTAATGTTTTGTATTTCATGACCTCAATCATTTATTTTTTGCCTTAGAACAGAATAATTATGTAATGTTAATACATTTACTTCTTTGATGCTACAAAGGTTTCACATATATGATTCAGAAGTCAAACAAGAAAAATCAGCGTTAATTCACAAAATTTTCACAGGACTAGTTTCGATGGTTTTACCGAACCATCATCTTCAGCTGCAAAACCGCAAATGAACAAGATAGGAAATAATGTTTAGATAAGATAAGAAAGCCTGGACAAGAATAAGCAAGTGGCGCCATCTGTTGGCGAAACCAGAACTAAAACATAATTTCTCTAAAAGCCGAAGGCAAATTTGGATTGGAATTAGGATCGTTAACTAGAACAGAAAGATTTTTATGAATGTGAAATGCCTCTAGAAAATCCAGTTCTCCAATGGAAGATGTTTTTTGAATAATTTTGGCAGCAGAAAAATTGAAAGTGTGATTTTCGGACCAACAATGTTGAGCAACAGAAGACTTCTGTGTTTCCTTTTTTCTAACATATGCCTCATGTTCTTTGACGCGAAATTTTAAGGCTCTCTTAGTTTGGCCAATGTAAATTAAACCGCACTGGCAAGGAATCCTATAAATACCCCAGGAATTCATATCCGTAATGGGGTCCTTGAGTATAGAAGTTGGAATTTTATTGATGGGAGAGTAAACAACCCGAAAGTTAAATTTCTGCAAAATATGTGCAACTTTATAGCTAATTGATGGAAAGAAGGGAATGACAACAGAATTTTTATAATCTCCTAAAATAAGAGTGTGGCTTTTAGTGTGTTGAGATGAGAATTTTTTAACTGCTTGATTAATAATGTTGGGTGAAAAGCCCCTGTCAATAGCTATTGCTTTTAAATAATTTAGTTCTTCATCAAGGGCCAGTCTGGAGGAGCAAACCCGAAGAGCACGGAAAACATAGGAATAAAATGAAGCTAACTTTTGTTTAGTCGGATGACATGATTTAAAGTGTGGTGGAAGGCAAACCGATGAAGGCCCACGGTAAACTGCAGCACTGAAGTTGGATGTGTTACGTGTGACCAGAATGTCGAGAAACGGAAGAGAACTACAAGTCCCAAGTTCAAAAGTGAACTGAACAGCAGGATCAATAGAATTCATTGCCGAAAGAACTCTACCCAAATCATCTTTACCACCCTCAAACAGGGTAAAAGTATCGTCTACGTAGCGGAACCATGCCGGGAAGTTTAAAGTTTCAAACAATTTTGATTCATAATAATGCATGTAGATATCAGCCAGGATGGGACTGAGGGGGCTTCCCATGGCTAATCCCTCAGTTTGCTTGTAATATTTATTTTGGAAAACAAAATGTGTTTGTTTCAAACAGAGTTGAGTGAGAGAAATTAGCATCAATTTCGATGCAAGAGAAATGAAATTCGCGAAGTCTGGTTTCTAGACATCTTAATGCACCCTCCACTGGGACATTGGTGAATAATGATTTTACATCAAAAGAAACCATGAGTAAATTACGAGGAGAAATGTTTTTAACCTTTTTTACAAACTCTATTGAATTTTTTATGGTGTAAATGTTATTGTCTAATAGAGTGGAAAATCTAGAAACTAAATATTTAGCTAATGGATACGAGGCAGTACCTAAATTTGATACAATAGGGCGGAAAGGAATACCACTTTTATGAATTTTGGGAAGAGCATATAATCTGGCACTATTCGCAACAGATGGGATAAGCGAATGTTTTAAGTTGCTTGAAATGATTTGCGAAGATTTGATCGCAGTTTTTATTTTGGATAAGTCCGAAGGTGGATCTTTAGGAATCGGATTATATGGTCCTTCGTTTAAGAGTTTAGTGACACCATCGATGTAAGTGTTCTTATCCATGACGACTATCTGGCCACCTTTGTCGGCCTTTGAAATGACAATATCCGGGTTAGAATGAATCTCGCGCATTGTAGCTCTTTCTCTCGCAGTTAGAGTTGGTTTCAAAGGTTTATTATTGAATTTCACATTATGAGCGATAAGATGCCTAATCATTTCTTTCTGTGAATCTGAAACTTTACTGAACTTGAAAGCTTTTTCGATAGGAACCAAAATCTTTGGAATCGAGGGTTTACAGGTTTGTGAGAAGTTAAAATTATATTTTAGAATTCTCTCTTGTTGTCTAGAACCAGACTTCGCGAATTTCATTTCTCTTGCATCGAAATTGATGAGCTAATTTCTCTCACTCAACTCTGTTTGAAACAAACACATTTTGTTTTCCAAAATAAATATTACAAGCAAACTGAGGGATTAGCCATGGGAAGCCCCCTCAGTCCCATCCTGGCTGATATCTACATGCATTATTATGAATCAAAATTGTTTGAAACTTTAAACTTCCCGGCATGGTTCCGCTACGTAGACGATACTTTTACCCTGTTTGAGGGTGGTAAAGATGATTTGGGTAGAGTTCTTTCGGCAATGAATTCTATTGATCCTGCTGTTCAGTTCACTTTTGAACTTGGGACTTGCAGTTCTCTTCCGTTTCTCGACATTCTGGTCACACGTAACACATCCAACTTCAGTGCTGCAGTTTTACCGTGGGCCTTCATCGGTTTGCCTTCCACCACACTTTAAATCATGTCATCCGACTAAACAAAAGTTAGCTTCATTTTATTCCTATGTTTTCCGTGCTCTTCGGGTTTGCTTCTCCAGATTGGCCCTTGATGAAGAACTAAATTATTTAAAAGCAATAGCTATTGACAGGGGCTTTTCACCCAACATTATTAATCAAGCAGTTAAAAAATTCTCATCTCAACACACTAAAAGCCACACTCTTATTTTAGGAGATTATAAAAATTCTGTTGTCATTCCCTTCTTTCCATCAATTAGCTATAAAGTTGCACATATTTTGCAGAAATTTAACTTTCGGGTTGTTTACTCTCCCATCAATAAAATTCCAACTTCTATACTCAAGGACCCCATTACGGATATGAATTCCTGGGGTATTTATAGGATTCCTTGCCAGTGCGGTTTAATTTACATTGGCCAAACTAAGAGAGCCTTAAAATTTCGCGTCAAAGAACATGAGGCATATGTTAGAAAAAAGGAAACACAGAAGTCTTCTGTTGCTCAACATTGTTGGTCCGAAAATCACACTTTCAATTTTTCTGCTGCCAAAATTATTCAAAAAACATCTTCCATTGGAGAACTGGATTTTCTAGAGGCATTTCACATTCATAAAAATCTTTCTGTTCTAGTTAACGATCCTAATTCCAATCCAAATTTGCCTTCGGCTTTTAGAGAAATTATGTTTTAGTTCTGGTTTCGCCAACAGATGGCGCCACTTGCTTATTCTTGTCCAGGCTTTCTTATCTTATCTAAACATTATTTCCTATCTTGTTCATTTGCGGTTTTGCAGCTGAAGATGATGGTTCGGTAAAACCATCGAAACTAGTCCTGTGAAAATTTTGTGAATTAACGCTGATTTTTGTTGTTTGACTTCTGAATCAGTATTTATTCGGCGTGTTATTGTGTCTTAATTATTCGGCGTGTTATTGTGTCTTTGTTTCACATATATGTTAAGCAAAATATAAAGAGCAAAGTAATTTATCAGAGGAGGTAACACAATAATTATTTTGAATTTATTATGTGTTTTGAAAGATTTAAAAATATCGAAGGTATTGTCCGAGGAGCATATAAGCATTCTGTACCGTACCACGCGCATAGGGAAAAATGCATCCTCGGGATTGGGTATGACTTCCGATGAGATAATTTCCTCTACGCTTAGGAAGCCTTTTTTTAGGCTCGAAAGTACACCTACACTTTTAACGGCATTGTAGTGCGGTAAATTAAATTAAAAAATTGTAGTAAATTTTCCCCCTAGAGAGAAAAAGTATTATTTCTCCTAGTGCGCTAAATCAATAAATGTGTATTAATATTAGGTGCAGAGATTTTTAATAAATGTTTTCTTACTTTAAAACCGTTCATAGTAAAGCTGTGGTGACTATTAACTCATAATTTCATGTTCATTACATACCCATTCTCTGCAGATGTAATCTCTGATTATATGAATCAAGTCAGTTTTCGCAGCAGTAAATTCACTATATTTGTAGTTCGTCAGGAAGAGTAAAATTTATTTTTGAAGTTAGACTACTATAGATTTGGATTAGAGAAATAAAGATACGTATGTTTAAAGTGAATAATATTACTTTATGAATATTTCCCCTTTTTAATGTGTAATATCTTAGTACCTTTGTGTAAAAATAGTGTTTATCAGAAAAAAAATAATAAAAAAAAAAAAAAAAATCTGAAATGTTTCAGATTTTAAATTACGTCCAAAGGGGCGTTTTTTAACATTTTGTGTGTTACCTTTCTTTATTAAATATCATGTTCCTCGCACTTAAACCATAAGATCCAGTGCAACAGCAATATCGCAAAATAGTTTTAAAACGAGCATATCTTTAGAATTTCCGATACAGAGACTCACGCGCTGGAGATAAAAATGTTTTTTCTGCACAACGTTGCCATTGCTCGCTTTGAAATCCTTGAGTTTGTTAATCAAAAATTCGTCAAAGTTTTAAAAAATAGGAAATCGATCATAAAACAAATTTCAAATTTCAAATTTGGTCTTCCACATGCTCATATTCGTTGGAGGATTACGTTATTCAAAATTCGATGACTCTATGTACCGTTGTTTTATCACAATACGAGAAATATACATACATTTATGCAGATTTTTCATTATTTAATTTCTTCAAATATAATGCAGGACTCTAACATTTTGTGGCAACAGTTTGAAAAGTGAACCGACATTTATGAGTCCGACGCAAAATGCCAAAACGAAACTAATAGTCCTTCGGGATTCAAATCCCTTTGAACTAAAAAAAAAGCTTCTTTCCGAATACACGTGTATTAAATTCAACGACAATGCTGAATGCACTTTTTTTTTTCATTTAAGGCAAAAGACATGGGCACTAACATGGAAATAATTTATGCAGTTGCAAAGGAAATATCTTCTGTAATCTGAAAGGAAACGAACGCAACAAACTTGAAATAATAATATACTTACGAGCACACAGTGCCTTTACAGTTGGGTCGAAATGTCGGGTAATCCAATGTGTTTTGGTTTATGTACTAAATTTTTGAACTTGCTATTTATATAATCTAAGCGATTAAGTTTGCGTCTGGTATTAACAGCATCTTTAAAGGATTTTATAATTTTATTATTCCATAAAATAGGAAGCCATATGCAGAACGCTGCAAGTAAATCTTTTCGTCTGGCATTATTGTTGAAAGAAAACATTCCATGTGACTTAGGCGCGTCATTTAACTCAAACAAAACCGTAAGAATCCCTCCTAAACCTCAATACTTCAAGAGAAAATGATGTCATCGGAAAGTATGTCCAATCAGAAGCACGGATTTTTCCCTATGCGCGTGGCGCGGTACAGAATGCTTATATGCGTCTCAGGAGGTATGAAGCGAGAGAGAGCCAATACAAAATAATAATGTAATAAACTAAATGATAAAAGTGATTAGAAAAGTATTTTGGTAGGTGCAGTTTTCAGATTTGTCTCAGGTGGTAAATGTTGATACAGCTAAACAAAACTTAATAATCTTGTATAACGCATATTTTATTAAATAAATGTTTGGTAATAAATTACACGAAGAATATTATTACTATAGTAGGATTTTTTTCCCTTTAATAATATTATTTTGTGTCTAGCCTGTGAAGAATAAAGGAGATATCAGTATTTGTAAGTAAACTCAATCGAAGCTGAAACACAGTAGAAATCCGTTTATCCGATTTAATTGGAAGGGGGGAAGTTTTTCGGATATTTCATACCCCTTAGGGTAATCCATAAAAATTAGTTTCGACGGTTAAATACCTGTCATATTGTTAAGCAAAAGCTTGCAATGTAAGCAAAGTATGCAATAATATACGCATACATTTACCTGCCTGTTTCATTTAAAATATTGAATGAACTTTATAGTTGCTCTCTGACAACGTATATGAGTAACCTCTACTTGGTGAGATACATAAAAGTTTTTTTTTACTTTACGAAACTAAAACCTTTCAGCCGTTCGTGATCTTTGTAACATCACCCCCCCCAAAAAAAAGGATGCTTTATCTTATCAACCACTCCTTGAAATCTAAAACAACAGCAACAGAATCATGCAGTAAATATATAAATGTTGTGCATAAACATAGCAAACGTACGAAATTTCACCTTCTGGGAATAATAGGCAACTGTGAAAATGAGTGACGGGAAATACGTTGAACCGTCGAAGATGATGGTGCGAGATAAGAAGGACTTAGTTTAGAGAAGAGAGAACAAGGATCAACATTTTATATCATAATCATTGTTAGGTTTACCATGTTGCGAAAAGTTTGAAGTGAGAAACTGTACTTTGACACTCTTTCGTATTCTTATATTTCTTCGCAGGCAATCAAATATCTTATAAATTTGTTTTAAACTCTTATAGTATATAATAATTACTCATACTTTTTGCACTAGTGCAGAAACAAATTCTAAGACATTAATTTTCATTTTTCTTCTTTAAAGCTAAAATTATTTTCGGCTTTCTTTCGCTAAAAAATATTGTTGCGAAATACCCAGCTGCGGCTGAGATAGCTCTCTCCGTAAAGCGGAATTAGGGTTTCCAGAAAGTGACAGGAAAGGAAGAGTTACCAGATTTGGTGCGAAATCGCCCATTTGGCGACAAAATTGGCAATATGTCATGGATGGAGCGAGAAGATTCTAGAACGCATTCTTAGCGGTTTTCTCGGGAATATTCTCGAAAGTAGGTTAAAGCTATATATACCCTGCTTGTACGCAGAGAGTGTAGTGTAGTACAGTACTTTGAGTTCAGTAGTAGTGTCTTGAGTTCAGAGTAGCTTCTGAACCGAATTGGAAGCTGTACTTTAGTGCTTTGCCGTGAAACTGTCTTCACCGTTTTATGCTGAAGGCTGTGCTGCTGATTGTTTCAAACGTGTTTATCGTAGTTTTTCGACGAATTTAAACGTATCTTTGGAACTGTCCTGTGTAATACTGGCGAATAAATTGGGACTTCATTCTTCATCAAGTGTTGTCATCAATTACTCCAAATCTATGAACCCGTAGAACGCAACAATATATATAAGAAAGATTTCAGATTTTAATGCATCCCCAAAACGGTTGTTAAGGTTTTTTTACGCTCTCGCTGAGCCAGTCTGCTGTTGCACTCACGCCTGCTTACCCGCTTTATTTTACTTATTTATTTATTATAGTTTTAGCTTTATTATTAAATAGCGTTTCCTTATTCGCACTTAAGCCATATATCAAGAGCAAAATCACAGAAATTTTAAAAGCAACATACGGTTAGAATTGCTCGATGCACTGTTAAGTGTCGCCATACATTTTTTCAATTTTCCTCAATCTTTTCTTAGTTCGTCATATCAATGTTGAACTTTCTTAGTAAGATGGCTTACAATTTATTTATTTATTTATTTATTTATTTATTATTATTATTTTTTTTTTTTTTTTAAGTCCGAAGGGATTTAAGTCCCCGAAGGACTATTACTTTCGTTTTGGCATTTTGCGTCGGACTTCTATAAATGTCGGTTCACTTTCCAAACTGTTGCCACAAAATGTTAGAGTCCTGCATTATATTTGAAGAAATTAAATTAATGAAAAATCTGCATAAATGTATGTATATTTCTCGCATTGTGATAAAAGAACGGTATCTAATGCCATCAAATTTTGAATGACGTAATCCTCCTACGAATATGAGCATGCGGAAGACCAAATTGGAAATTTGGAATTTTTTTTATGATCGATTTCCTATTTTGTAAAACTTTAACGAATTTTTGATTAACAAATCAAGGATTTCGAAGCAAACAATGGCAACGTTGTACAGAAAAAAACATTTTAATCTCCAGCGCGTGAGCCTCTGTATTGGAAATTCTAAAGATATGCTCATTTTAAAATTATTTTGGACACTGCTATTGAATTAAATTTAATGGTTTAAGGTATCCGAGCTCGTACAAAAGACGATTTTCGGTCAAAATTTCGATTTTTACTTTATTACATTATCTTAAAGAATACATCTTTAGCAATCAAATACAAGTTTTTGCTTGTTGATAGGTTAATTAGAACTGAAGTTATAAGCATTTTTCTGTAACTGAATAAACCGGAAGTTCCAATATTCTGGGCCGGAAGTGAGCGTTTAAATAGATATACCTATTTAGAAACTTTATTTATCATCAAGATTTTGTAAATTATAAACCTGCGTAATAAGTTTAGATATTTTGTAATACATTTTAAGAATCTGGTGTTAGTTTTTTCCCTTAATTTCGTATTTAGTTTGGCGCAGAGGGTATTCGACGTTGAATGTATGTGTTGCTGCTTTGTCGATTAGCGTTGACAAAGTGCTTGATTTGAAAGCTATGTCACATTTTTGCATCATTTGCAACAAAATAAACAGAATGGCATACAATCTTCAGCACGACATATGTAAAGCGTAATATAATTGTTCTGCAATTTATAAAGAAGCAGCTTCGGGTATGGAAGCAGTTGGTGCTTATTCCCTGTTTGAATGATCTATTACATTACGAAAGCTGAAGCACACGGAGTATTACGAGGATGGGGATTCTAAGAAGTTTTTAATTGTGAAAGATATATATGGTAAAGATTCGGTCAAGAAAGTGGAATGCATTGAACATATACAGAAAAGGGTTGGTAGTGGACTACGAAAAGTAAAAAACTCCGCTCCTGAATTGAAAGGAAAAGGTAAACTGACTGATTCTTTTATTGATAAACTGCAGAATTAGGAATTGCAATTAGAAGTCATGTTTGAAACTTAATTGAGATGCAGCAGGTTGTACTAATTGCTTGTTCCATTGTAGCTCTTCTTCGAAGCCAATGCCCTCCTCAAAAATCAATGAATTGGTGCAACTATGAATGTGTGATTGCAGAAATCAGGAAAAAAATCAGAAAGAAAAAAATTAGGCAAAAACCTCTGGTATATCAATATATATATTGAATTTAATTAAACCTACATATATGGAGTTGACTACATAAACAAGATTTATTAAAAAGTATCTACATGGCAAAACTCAAAATATCAAGGAACTTTTAATGGCATTTTATTGCAAATTGTTTCGAAAGAAACATTCATAAACTTGCGAATAGTAATGTTCGGAGCAAATGTAAGTGTTGGGTTATTTAATGTTATTTAATGATGGATTTATAGGTTTGCTTGAAGCATTTTCAAGGTTAGGTATGTGCCCTGAATTTTACACTGAGCAGGGAATTCGAAAACTTGATAAAGTGCAAAATCATGACTTTTGGTGGAATTCCACAAGTTTTACAAAAACCCAAAGAAAAAATTACGCTTTGTTCGAAAGAAAAGGTGCAAAGTGTGGGAAGAAAAAAACAAGGTGTTAGGTTACAAAGCAGGGGGAATGTTAATTATCAGGGATGCTTCTTTCACTAAGAAATTGTTTTATGAAAACTTTAAACTTGTTTTCTGAAAAATAATTTTTCTGTAAATATTGCCAATGGTAACAGCCATAAATCAAAATTTTATGGATAAAATTTAATGATACTTTCTATACATGTTTCATATAATCTGATGCATGCTCTGAAGCAAAAGATTTTAGAAATATTAATTAGAAGTTGAATTGTTACTTTTTATTTTTAGATTTTGGATGCAATAATAGGAAAATATACAGTATATACTATACATTTTGACATATTTCAAGAATATATGAATATTTCTTAATTATTTTGCATACAAAAGTGTAGATATAAATACAAATTAGAAAAAACTGCATATTTATATATACATTGTTCACCGTGGTTGTTGCCGTAAAGGCAAAATTTAAGCAAAAATTGTCCTTTTTTTCCTTATTTTTCTAAATTAAAATTACTTAGCATTACGTTTTAAATTGTTTTCACTCATTAATATGCTTATCTTCAAATTAATATGTTCATAGTTAAAATAAAACCATTTTTTAAAAAATGGTACCCGAACGAGGTCGGATACCTTAAGTGCAATGAACGTGATATTTAATAAATAAAGATAACACACAAAACGTTAAAAAAAAACTCCCCTTTGGACGTAATTTAAAATCTGAAACATTTCAGAATTTTTTTAAAAAAAATTTTTGTCTTTTTACTATTAACATTTTATGTTCTGACTTTATTTATTAAGTATCCTGTTTTTTGCATTTACGCCACATAAAATTCAACTCAACAGCATATTAACAAAATATTTAAAGACAGCGTATCCTTGTTATTTCTGATAGATATTCTCGCTCGCTGGAGATAAAAATTTTTATAACGTGCAGTGTTGTGACGGCACTTAATAAAACATTTTATGTAAATAATTTAACTCCCATTACATGTAAATGAAAATGTATATATGTAGCTAACTTCCTGCAAAATGTATTCAAACCTCACGTGTAGCAACTGGAGTTTCCAATGCAAGGGATGCCTTTTAATACGGAGGGAAACAAAAAAAAGGGATTATGCAGCTTCACTAGATAGAAGGTTAATGAACTGAGATAAGCAAAGATCAGCAGCAAAGCTTCGAATTAAGTAAAAATATGAGATCTTGCATCTATTCCATATCACGACGTGTGAAAATCTTGGTATAAAATATTTAAAATACCGAAAAACGGAGAATGCGCCTTACTAATGTCACTTACTCATGTCATGCTTAATTAGACAATTTCCTGATAGAAAGCCGCAAAATGAAATAAATGTTGTTAAGACAATTTGCATAAAAATTGGAAGATTTCCTTGCTTACGAAGAAAGGGTAAACTAGCTAAAAATTACTTCGTTTTCAGAAAAAATACGATGGATTTGGAACGAGTATTGCATTGGCCAAAGTAAAAAATGTGAGGCGACGGGAATTAAAATAATGAATTAAAAGAAAGGTAACGATTATTTTAAGAAAAAGGATTTAGAAGCTCGTTTTTAAGATAGCTCAACTATTAAAATCTCGCTACACATTTATGTCTAGGAATTATATAAGGATATTTAAATACTTCTTTAATCCTTCTAAGCATTTATTAATACGATGATACAGCTTCTGAAAATTGCGGGAAAATTTTAGCGGCGTAATTTTGAAGTTAATAGCGTATTTCTGTGAACTTTTTCACATTGATTGTAAAATATATTTATTTCCACATTTTTTTAAAGAATTTGCAGCTGAATATTTGTTTTTAATGCTTTTTCAGTGCTTTTTTTTACATATCATGATTTTTGTTTGATACTTTCGAAAGACAAATAGATGTCAATTTAAAACTGCATCGAATTTGTAACTGCAGGTGCTTTAAGTTCTAGAAACATCTGATTTATCTGATTATATTTCTTGTACTACTTATACAAATGTAGTAATAATTCAGGTATAAGTAAGAAAGTATTAGAATATTCTTCATGGTAATTCTGCTGCTTAGAGTTTAATGCTTTTGCGTGTAGAAATAATTATAAGATATTTCTCCCTTCTTCTTAGCATGCCTTCGTAGTGTAGTGATCAGCACGCTGGGCGCGTATTCCAGAGGTCCGTGGTTCGATTCCCGGCGAAGGCGTTGCTCATTTTCCGTCTTTCATGCTTCAAAATTACCTAATGTTTCTACATAATTACAAAATTTGCATTTGTAGTTGAATTTTTTTGCATTTTTAGCTTTCGAAGTTGAGACATAAATGAGACATAAACACTGAGGTTAGGCGGAAACATTGAAGGAAAAAACTGCTTCTGCAATGATGATTGCCAAATAGAAAAACGAAAGGGCAGAGCGGTAAATTGATGGCAAACTAGAAAAAAAAAGAAAAAAAAAAAAAAAAAAAAATTAATAGAAAGCTTTAAGGTTAACAAAAATATCGATACATGATCCAGAGGAATCCAATGAATGTTGTTTAAGTGTCTTTACTAACCTAAATAGTAGTTTTAGTTTTCTGCAACAGCTGTTCAGTATGTTTAATCTCTTTGGCAAAATGAAGAACTTTCGGTACTTAATCAAAAATCTCGACTTATAACTTTTCGAGGGAAGAAATTTTTTGGCAACAAGACATCACTATTAACATTTTGGCAATACTTGTCTCTAGCTGTAACTTCGATTTCATCCGCGGAAAATATATGTGTCATTATTAATTAAATGCCTAATTGCAAAAGTGAAGAAATCGTAGCGAGCGAAGTTGATGTAATGAACGATAAGAAATAAAAATGCAAACAACTGTAGGATGTCTCTTTTATGGATTTAAAAAAAAAAAAAAATAGGGATAAGAAGTAGATAAGGGTTACCAAAATGTCAGTTAAGTTGTTTTGTTTGTAGAATGTTTTAGCGCTAGAAATTATGTCTTAAGAAAATATGAGGCAGGGTAACCAATAAGTATCTAATTTTTTTTATTCTTGATTTCAGTGGCATTACAATTTAAATAGTCCGCTGCTGTTCTGATATTCTTATATTCTGCTGTTTGAGATTTCTTAAATAATTAATTACTTCTTCTCTGATAGTGAATACGAACCAATTTCTCGTAGAAAAATGCTTTATGAAGGCATCCCTTTCCTTTTGCAGATATAAGCTTTGCCGTATTGAAATAATCTATTACTTCTTCCAGATCTGTGACATTTTGTCGAAACGATTATTTATTCTTGTTAATTTTGTATTTGTAGCCCTGCTATCTGTTTGGTGCGAGGATCTCGGTAGATTACTCCTGCTACGTCATCAGAAGACGAGGGACGGGGATTCGACGCCCGGAGCCCAACCTACAGATTCTGCCACGATGCATCAGACTCTGCAGAAGTCACTTCCGCCTGGACCCCAAAGGTAAGTTTTTACAGATTCAGTTGTTACAAAGGGTCCACCAGTGGCCGAGCGATAAAAGCCGCTGAACACTGGTAGTTCGGTCTGGGTTTCGTGTTAGGGCGAAGGGTTGGCTTGGCTGCTCGGGCGTTTTCGTGGTTTTCCGCATATGTAATGTGGATACGAACTATTTTCCTTCAAAAAATCCTCCTCGGGCATCCCACCCTTGCCGTATAGCACGTTTTAAATTTTCATAGATTAAATACTGCCTATCAAGAAGCTAAATGATCAATTTTCCTTCTTATAATGTACCTGAAATATTTCAAGCAAATTAAGTTATTTGTAATAATAAAGTACTTGAGAGCCCTTAAGCATAGAGCCAGAGTAATTGCATGCCTTTTTATACTCTAGTTAGAGCCGGAGCTAGGCTTCTTACCGTCCAGCTCTCTGCGATTCTTAAATTCTCCTGAGCTGCTTCTTCCTAAATTCTAAAAATTTTGTCGCCGGTTGCGTACCGTCGCACCAGCTCGGGTGCGTTGGCTTCTGGATTCTTGTAATCGTAGAATAACTTACTAGAAATACAACGGAAAAAATTAAATCGAGAAAATACTTTTAATAGAAAGCCTTATTAAGCTGGAAAAATGAATGTGACAATGCACTGAAAGGAAGGAGAGCCCACACTTTGCTTCCAAAAGTGAATGAAAAATATATCAACACCAACCGGCTGCTCACGCTCTTTTTCCGACATATTTTCATGCCAGAAATATTTCCTCTACAGAAATATGCGTATATGTGGAAATGGGAGACGCAGATTTTGAATGTCCTGTCTTTTAACATCTAAATTTCATATAAAGAACTTGGTTAAAAACTACTTCGCTTTCAAAAGATACCTAATCAAGACTTCACATCTGATAGAAAAAATAAATAGTATCATTGCAAAATTTAGGAATATATAGTGACAGGACTATATGAAGTCTCATTAATAGTCGATATAGTCAGAGCTTTGATAAATTACGTAATTACATTAAGGAAAAATTAATTAATTGTATTAAGGACAAATTAATTAATTATATCAAGGAAATGAATACTGTCTGTGTAATATATATGAATGTTTTGGTATATTGCCTAAATATAAATAGCACTGGTTAATGGAACATTGTAAGCGATGGAAAGTCAAGCAGCTTTCTGCAAACCCAATTAATTCACTCTGGTACTGTTGTCGTGTTATAATGTATTCATGAAATTCATTTGTACAAAATACCGAGATCTCATTGCCCAGGATGCTCAGGATAGGGATTGAAGACTGCGGAGCTAATCATCCTGTTTCCTTTAGTCCAATTCTACGTCCTTTCTCAAATGTGACATCTGCTCGTAATGTTGGCGAACCCTTCTGTGAGACACTGATATAATACAAGGGAATCGAGTCGCCCAACCGGTTAGCGTCGCTAACTACCGTTCTGAAGGGCCCGGTCTCGAATCCAGGAGAAGGCATGAATGTTTGATAATGTATAGTGCCAGTGCGGCATTGCGGCACTCTAAATATGCGACGAGCCGAAAGTCCTCTCGTATGGTTTGGGGTGGAAGGGGAGAGGAGTGGGAGATCCTCGGAACCGTCCTCCCTTGGGGTGCTCTCCATCAAAATTGGGGGCGGAACAGAGTTAAATCGCACTGTCACCTGTATGGTGTGGCCCCTGTTTTATATACCGTCTGGACGATCTGTCGCAATCTTCAGTTAATCAGTCAAAAAAAGTGAAAAGTTAATCGTTTACATATTCATTTGTAAGATATGGGCATAAGGTTTCAGTTTCTCATTTCTATGTGTCTGAACATCATTTGCTATCAATGACCGGACATCCTTAGAAAATTACTTGAGTTGGTATGATATCAGTATGACGTAGGTCACCATTTTGCGCTGCCGCAGCTTGAAGAAAGACGTTCCGCTTGGTATCGGTAGTTGTTTTCAGGTATTGTCTTCTGTTCTTCCTGCCAGCATGACGAACGAGTCCTGTGATGCCTTTGGTCGGCCTCTAAGCTTGCGTTGTAACTTATCCAAGAGGTATTCGTTTCGGTTCAGATTAGAGTTTGGAGCATGTCAGTTGGGTTCGTTCATTTTTGTTGCCTCAAACCACTCGTTTATCACTGTCGCTTCATTAATGGAGAGATTCCCATATTGAAAATCATAAGATATTTTTTCAAATTGCTGTCGCGTAGTTGCAGCATTGTCCAGTATTACGTTTCAGAATTCGGCATTCAGGGTTCGAGAAATGAAATCTGAGACCAAGACTAATTTTTTAAAAAAAATTTGCCTCACAGTAATTCTTTCTCTGCTAGATCTCATAATTGGAGCAATATGACCCCTGGGAAGTAATGCCACCTACCAGTCGCCAGATCCATGTATGTCTCTCACAGGAATATCACGTATGTAGCGTGGTTCGTCACTTCACATAACAGTCTTCTATTTTTCTAGAGTTGCACGTTTTGGACTACTAGAATGGACGTTGGGCGTTCATGGTAATTATTGACTTAAGCTAGGCAATTCATCCACGTAATCTAAGTTAAAGCACCTCTTATCGAATGGCACTATCTTTGCCATTACTTTTAGATGCCACTGAATGTCTGTAGCCTCGGTTTCTAACGAAGTTTCACCACATTGTGGCGGCATCAATAGTCCCTGCCCGTAAAATGATTCAGTTTGTATTACACTTCAGTGAAACAAATGGACAGTTACTAGCAATCCGAAGAACATCAGCCAGTTCAGTGGTGATGGGACTATGGCATAGTCTATATAGGCAGGCATCGCACTGACTTTTATACTATTTTCGATAAAGGTTTTATACTACTATACTTGCTAGCAACGACCGAACAGTCCTTGAAAAGAAAGTACTTGTTGGGATTTGTTGGAGTGGATTCTTTAATTCTATCATGTTTCTGTTTCAACACTACATCGCTCATTGTTGCATATGCTTTCTTGAACTTGCTAGAAATCTTACGAATGGAATGACCTAATTAAGCTGAGCACCAGTAATCATGCTTCTTTGAGTCTCACTCGCTGTATGTTCATATCGATAGCTGTAGCTAATTTAGCACTCACGATCTTTTTATAGGCTATCTACTTAGATTAGTAACATAAGGGCCATCCTAGTTTCCTTTCAAGGACTATTCGGTCGTTGCTAGCAAGTATAGTAGTATAATACCTTTATCGAAAATATAAAAGAATCGAAAATAATATATTTGCTATCGATGCCCGCCTATACCATAGATTATGCCATAGTTCTATCACCACCGAACTGGCTGATGTTCTTTGGATTGTTAGTAACTGCCCATTTGTTTCACTGAAGTGTTATACAAACTGAGTCACGCGAAACGTTCAATAACCTAAATTTGAACTGCTTAATGATGCCACATTACTGTAATTTTTGAGAATCCAGTGTCAGTGGACCTTGCTATTTGCAGAGAGTAGTAGGACAGAAACTACGAGATATGTATTTTAAGAAGTTTTTTCCTTGAGCCGTAGATGAACGGTTATTAAACTTCTGGTCCTTTGGCAACTAGAGCTGCTGTGTTATGGCATCTTATGGTATTTTAAGAAAGTTTGTTGCGTGCAGGTATGGTCTGACGTATTAATGTTGTCTATTTAAGTATTTTGAATCTTGAATGAGCTTGCTCTGGTTCACTTCTAATCACTTCACTGCAAATTTTGTGCACAGAAAACTCATAACTGTCGACAGCTTCCAGCTTTACTTTTGTTATATTTTGCAATGAATAGCTAATCTGATATCTGTTCCGTTGAAATTCCTAATCAACTGCTTTCACTAGAATTGCAAGAAATTGGAATAGGGTTACTCAAGGTAGAGTAGGCTATGCGAGTTTGTGACTCATTTGTTATTTAACATTATCTAATGGTATTTAAATGCGCATAGAAATGAATTTGTGTACTAATATGTAGGGTTAGTATTATTTTAGGTAACTAGATGTTTATAATTTCAGCTTTACTGTCACTTCAAGTTTCCGTTTCCTCATCAGAATGCAAATCAGGTTAGAAATTTTTAAGTCGAGGGTTCTGGATTGTAAGACAGAGCTTGTTTTTGCCTCTGGAGGCTGTGTTATTATGTTTGCTATCTCTGATTAAGATTGTAATTCTTCAGCTTTGCGTTATTGCTGCTGACATTTAAATTTTTACGCCGATGAGAAATCGTTGAGCCATCTTCGCGTTAAATCCATTGTATAGTCTTTGACTACTAGACTCAGTTGAACTTTTGAAATTGATTGTTACCTTTTGTTACATCGCGACAAGTGGCGGCTGACTTGTAAGCACGAGACGTGCATTTTATGTTCAAGTTCTGATTTAATAAAAAGGTTGTTTCAAATCTTTCCAAGATTCTTTTGTTACTTCAGACCAAGCGATAATTCGCTCCAAGTCTGTTTGGAGTTTGATATTAGTTTATGCTACCAAAGGAGACCAAACTCTCTCTATATATATGAAAAAAACTTTTCGTTGGTTTATTACTTTCGTGCATTTGAATAATTAGACTATTGAAGACTGCATTTATGTGAATTATGTGTATTTAACTACTTTTTCCACTGTTTTGTTTCCTCTGTCGCTATGAGGTGATCAGCGGACATCGAACTTAGCCCTTCACTGAAGCAAGAGGTAAATCAACTGGACCACCATGGTGAACTTATATTTCAACGACCAATCTTCTAAATCGATGCTTCTTTTTATTTTTAAATATCGCGTGAACTTTTGGTTTAAAAAAAAAATCAAAGGAAAAACTTGAAAGAAAGAAGATAAAAGTGCAAAATATCACTACGACCAGATCGCTGAGCCGTGAAGATCACTTCACACGCTGATGATAGTTTGGAATTGTTCTTCAATAAAAAATGCTAAGTAGATTGGCCGTAAGAAAGAAGAAACAACTAGATATTCATACTTTTTACGCCTGACAAAAGAATACGTATGCATATTCAAGTGTCAGAATCTTCCTTTTGATAGATATGTATGTAAGATATAGCAAAATACGATGGCTGTTTAAGAATAATTGGCGATCTCAAAATTAACTATTCTGGATTTTAGCATAAAATCTAGAATAGCTGTCCCTTAACTATTTTGGAAATCAATGTCAGTTTAACTGCGTATATTAAGTTATTTCCGATGTCATGCATATTTTCATTTTATTTAATTTACTTCAAGCTGCACGATATACGTAGTATTTATCACTGGCTTGTGGAATCTTTCTTCCATTTCTGTCAAGGAAATTCGTATGATTAATGAAACTACTTACATGAAAGAACTGCTACCTTATAATCAAAACTTGATTTTCAAATCAGAAACATATCCATGTCCAAAACGTAAACAATTCCCCAAAATTATTGTATCAGAATCCGGTGAAACAAGTTATTTCCGTTTACATAGTTAAAAATATGTAGAAAAGCCAATGACATGAGCAATGTGACAAGTCATGCTGCCCGGGTGTTGAACGTAAGGAACTTCAACACTGATTGATGTAGATTTTATTTTTTATTCAAAGCGATTTCAAAGATTTAGTACTATTACCTTCTTCATTTACAGTTGAAGAAATGGAGTTTATTATTTAAGAGTAAGCGCATAAATGTTACTTATTCTTAAGGTCTCAGCATGTGTATATATTAATGCTGGGCATTTTTAGATACATTTTCTGCTTTAAATTCCAGTTATCACATATCGTCAATTTACACTGCTAGTAAGTGTTGTTATTATTTCATGCAAAATTATATATTTTTATTTAATGTGTTCGCAAATATTATTTTCCATGTCCAAGAAAAACTTACAGATTTCACTGAATTCTGCCACCTCTCATGCGTAATTCGCTATGGTTCTTGTAGAATGGCGTCAAAAGTAAAGTATGTCAAGGCCACATCATCATTTACAACCGTTCAGCTACAAGCCTGGAAGCAGTGAAAACACGCATGGCAGATGCCTCTCATTCATAGCCTTAGATAAGCCTTGCTAACACTACGACGAAAGGTCCCCTTTTGTTATGGTTTCTTCTCTACAGGAAAGCGTACTTGTTGACGAGATTGTGAAGAAAGCTGCCAATGATGTACCAGAACAATCAACACTTCTCCCATTGTATTATCTTAAGAGTATTACAAAGGTGCATCTTATGAATAAATGACAGGAACAAATGGTCATCTGGAACCAAGGGCAGACTTGTCTTTCAACTCTATCCGAAAGTCAAAATGGAACTTTGTAGCTACAGACCATCGTTGATTCAATTCCTAACTGGTCGTAGTCCCTGCTTGAGCTTCCTGAAACGATTTAAGGAGAAGGGGAAAACAGAGACTAGTTATGGAGTGGAAAGGCCTCCCGATCACTAGTATATATTTTATTGCATAAATATATGAAGAAACATCATATCAAAAGACTCAATACGTTGAACTGAGCAACATAAATTTACAACATAAAGTCCAATTATTATAGTCTCTCGGAACCGTTCCGTATTGTAAATTACTATGTAGTGACCAGTAATTCCCCCGAAGAATAGCCGTACGTTAATCCCAAGAGATAAGAGTAATTTTTTACGAAAACATAATTATTCATCATCCGATACATTTTTCTGTACAACCTATTATTTCTTAAGCATAATTGTAACTGTAACTTTTATGTATACATATCTAGTTTAATACATCTTAATTAGTTGTTCATGTCTTCGTGATCTAATTCTGTATATACATGTATATCTAATATATTGCCTGTGTTTCTTTCTAATGTTCATCGTCTGCTGGCGGGTGCAATTCGCTGAATTGGTTAGTATCCTCATATGGTTAAGATAAAGGCATGGACCTACTGCAGCAGTATTCTGTTTTGTTCTGTGGAATGGGGTGTTAATAATTTTTTAATCATAAATGAATGAATATTTCAATCCTACATTTGGCCCATTATTATAAGTAGCGACTTTAAAACGTCAAACAGGTGGTGATAAGGCTTCAATGGATGTCTTTCTGCAACCACGCCCTTCTAGATATCGCATAATTGAAAGTTGAGTGACACCTGAAATATTTAGCATTAAATCGAATAATTAAATAATGCACTTTTTATAATTTTGTGGTATCTTCTTATTTCTTGAGCCAATATTTACACGTTTATGCGTGCTGTTACGAGTTGCTCGATTGTGTGCTTAGTGACGATTATCATTCAACAGGTAACTTTTTAATTGCGTTTACTGATATGAAATTTACTTATTTGTTTTTATTATTATTAGTTTTACCCCCCTCGAAAAGGGAGAGCAGATTTATTTCAAATATTTCACTAGATGTTAGCATTCCCAAGATGTGTATTATTCCCCTTTTGCATTAACGAATTAACTACCATCTTGTTAGTATAACTTGAAAAGGCCAGTAGCTGAGCTTGTTAAAGTTTATGGCGGGCGCATTCTAGATTAAACTGCACTGAACATAAATCATAATCTGCTTTTAATAATTTTACCTGTGAGTTTTAGCATCCTGTTGCTTCTGATCGTATTTATTGTTTGGTATTTGCTAACAGTGATAAGACTAGTGTGTGGTTGACTCTGAGCGTTATGCACCGTGTCTGAAACGTAACCTGTCAATTTAAGTAACCGAAAAGGAAACAGAGCTGCTAAATTGTTATCTCCTTCGTCGACTTGCATTTATCTGGCATTAGTTCACAATCGTTATCATCAATTCGGTATATGTATGTGCGTGTACACATTCATGCACGCATACACATCGCGACTTAACTGCGCGCTTTTGTTAAAAGGCCAGAGTCGACAGCAGGTGAATACATATTTACCATGCTGACAATGTTTCGAAAGGAGCGATAAAAAACAAGTAAAAAATTCGCTGTTTTTGGATCGAAAGGAGCGAGGCGGATTTTCTGCTGATCGCTTCTTTCGATTGTCATGTCGCCACAAGTGGCGAACATTTCAGGTTGTTGTTACTGCAAGCTGTTCGCGTATTCATTCTTGTATGTTGTTGCAAGCATTATACGTGTTACGATCCTCATGTTGCATAATATAATTTTAAAGATTTACTTTGTGATATAAATTGTGTTTAAACAGAAATCAAAAGGGCGGAAAGCTAACACATTAGTTTTATTTATTGATGCTCTTAATTTCCATGTATAGAAATGTGTACGGTTTATGGGAGGATTGAAATCTTTAAAAATCAGATCTGATTTTTCAAGATTTCGTGGAAAATCGAATCCAATTATATCATTTGTTGTGATGACGATTGCATCGCGAAGAACATGGGAGGGATGTTTTAATTTCTTACTGTATCAAATTCGTTCAGAAAATCTGAGAAAGTAATTTCGAAAGGCATACAAATTTAATGTGTATTGCAGGTATTAGTTGCTACCTTTACCGACGTTATTCTCCCTGAAGAAAAATTTCATTCGGCTTCTCGAACTAATAGGGGTCATAAAAGTATTAGTTGGAAGTGTCAAAGCAGTATGTATTTCCATTTCTGGATAGCAAACTGTATATATATGTATTGAGCGGAACTAAGATATTTTATGATTTCTGTAACTTAAAGATGAATTACGGTAAATTAATAACTCAGGAAGTGTTTATTTGCACACTTCGTAAGATTATATTTTTTGGGGGGTAAAGGGATTTAAAAGAAGCTTTTTCTCCACATATGGTACAAAAACTTGATTAGCAAAAATCTGTGGAATGTGAAAGAACCCACAAATGATAGACGTGTTTGATGGCATTGACAGCCAGATGCATTTTTTAAGCATTCTAATAAACAGGGCGTAAGAAAATTGATAGGTACTCACTTCCATTTATAAACTGAGATATTGCTGTCCAGTTAATTTTTAAAGCAGCTTTAAGTAATCCATAATTCAGTAACTTATCGGAAGGGCATAGCTGGATATTGATTTAATCTTCGAACGTTTTCTAGGAAAATTTATGGACTGTATTTCCAGATAAATATAAATTCAGAATATCGCCGTGAAATATGATTTTATATTTTTGATAGCTATAGTTATAAGCAGTTTCCAGATTCCAAGTTGTCTGATTTATGCCCTTCTGTACTTATGATTGTCTTCTCGCAATGAAAAAATAGACAAAGAAAGCAAATAAAGGAATTGAGAATACTATTGGTGAAGCAACCGGTTTGCTTAGTTTCGAGTATTACGGCACGCTGAGCATTATTTTAGAAATGCTTGTAAAACATTTTGATGCTTATAAGATGTTTGTTACTCATTTTAACGATATCTTCATCCTCTTTGTTTATCATTTTATAATAACTTCGCTCTGTTTTCAAATATTTGTGGTTGGCTAACAGAGGCGTAGCTAGAGGGGCGCAAGGGGGGCATCTGTCCCCGGGCGCAGAATCCAAGGGGCGCCAAACTGATGTTACCACAATTTAGAATTAAATGTTTTCCATTCTTGGCAAGCAGAACGGGGCGCGAAATCTTCAGTTATCACTTGGGCGCTGAAAACCCTAGCTACTACTCTGTTGGCTAAGGTATTTAGTTCACATGGGAGGGGCAAGTCATTACAAAAGTCGATCCTCAGCAGACTTTTGATCGATACAATAGAGTTTTCGCGTCAGGTGGAAGGTTTCCAGTCAACTAGAGTGCTTAGAGGCAGCAAATGTTATATGGACTTCATGTATCTATTACAAAACATATGACAATTAACTTTCACGTTTTTTTAATTTACCGAAAAATTCGTAACGTAAATGCTTTTCGTTTTACAAAATCGAGAGCAGTGAATTCATGGAGATATTGAATTTCGTGAAGCTATGTAAAGAAGATTTTTAATATTTTGTAAACAATCCGACCCAAGCGATGTGAAACTCGTACAGAGCTTGCTACCCCTTATATTGTTGACGTTGAGTTGAATTTTTCTGCAACTCCAGTCACTGCTGAAAGTATGTCGCTAGTCTTCCTCTTTATTTAAGACCTTGCACTAGATCTCATCTTCGTCATGCAGCGATCACTGATCCTTTGCTATGGATCATTTTATTGTGCTAGATCTTAGAGTTGCACTATCTGCTTCTGAGTTACATTAATATAGTTTTTTCAAAAGCACTTTCGTAAATAATAGAAGTACTGTTTTAGCTCTTGTATTCGTTACTGTTACTCTTGCATTTGCCCAAGCATCCATCCTGAAGAGGTCATAAACTAATTATGTAGACTTCTTCTCTAGAATTTCTCATCAGGACAGAAATGAAGGGTCGTATGGCGCCAGTATTGTTAACGTAAGTCTTGGACCTCCGTATTAGGCGGGAGGTGGGCATCCAGTCAAAAGTCCGCAAAGAGAGGTAGGAGGTATACCAATCATGCTACCATTCCGGAGTCCCAATCCCACGATAGCAGACTTTAAAGAGTAATTCTCTCAACCACTGCTACACTGGGCAACCGGGGTTACCTCTCCCAGCGCTCAGAGACCACAGTGGTGGGAATGGTGATAACAGATCTGACTGTCGTCAAAATGCTCCGGATACGCGGGCTAGAATCCATCCCCTGTAGGCCAACCACACCAGATGGAATACAGACACATTACATTACCTCTCTCCTCACCAGAGGTTCCACCCATCTTCTGGTGGGCCAACTTTCCCGGCGGAGTATGTAGTTATTATCTCTTTCCTCACAGGTTCGAATCTTGGCCAATCCCCGCTAGGTCCAACTGTATATAATGATCTTCTCGTAATCTAGAACCGCCAGGCTCAAAATTACTTTTCTCCAGAGTGCTACTGCCATAATAGGGTATTAAATTAGTGTGTACAACCCACGGGTTACTATAAGGATTAAAAAAAAAAAAAAAAAAACTTTTTAAAGTCATGGCTGTAACAATTTAGCAGTCAGTCTTGTTTTTGCTGCAGAAAGCAAATTCTGCTACTCTGAAAGAATCAATTGTATATTGTTTGCAATTTTGGGGCATTTCGGACCGTTCGTAAGTCGCAAGATGTTCTTCCAGTTAGCACCGCGTGCTTCTGAAGCATGTTTCCTTTGGAAGATTGATGTTAGCCCGAACTTCATGTACTTTGGTTTATTAAAAAACATTGCTTCGCTAAAACATGGTGCAAAACTATATCGAGACTTATGGGAATAAATTGTGGTTTTTTAGATCTAATAAATGTAAAAGATTGTGTATTATACTTGAATTCTTCATTTCCTTGAAATAAAGGCATCTCGATTGAAGAATTTCTGACTTTTGTGAAATAGCCATACTTTCGGAATTGATTGCCCGTCTCTCGTAAGCTTCTCACTAAACAATTGCTTAGTTACGTCGTTTACCTTTGCTTTTTATTTGTTTGTTTCCTTTGGTACATATAAAACTGTAAAGTGACATTTAAAAGATGCCGAATGATTAGTCATAATCTTACATATTTTTAAAATGGATTGTCAGTTTTTTGTTTTCATAACTCTTCGACAAAAATTTGTTTTGAATGCTGTCTGAGATTTGGCCAATTAATTTTTTATTCATAGTGGTAGAATTTCTTCTTTCTGTGCACTGAATCGAGACCTGTGCTTCTTCGTCCGAAATAGCTTGATTATCTAAAGCTAAAAACTTGTTTTGTAAAATTTCATTCTTCCTCTACGTTATCGCTAAATGACTTTTAGACATTCTTCTTGGCATTTTCAACCTTCATTGTTTGTTTTCGTTTCTCTACCCTATTACTCGTATTTGCTTCGAAAGATCCTGCTAGGTTTATAGTACTGGTTGCAGCAGCACGCATGTTGAAGATTGAGGCGCATAACCGCGCATGATAGTATTGAATACGTACGAGTTCATCAGCTTCTTGCTGAGTAATCAAATTTTTAGATTTTTCTTGTAGTTTTCATGGGTTCAATCAACTCCCTTATTAGTTGCCTTTATAGATCTCAAACATCTTGATCTAAACGCGAAGAAAGTAGCTGTTCTTGCAGTTCTTCTTATGATTGATATAGTGACATCATTTCTGGTGTAGAGATGCAGAGGAAAGCATCGAATATAACTGTAACTTAAAAATTTACATAATAAAATGTCTTGGTAATTCACATAGTTTAAATAATAATATTTCTTGGTAATTCACATAGTTCACCATCGATTGTGAGCGTTGGCAGAGAGCACGCGAAACTTGCGGCCATTCATTCCAGCGGTGGTTTGAAGAAGCAGATCGCTCTTAATTTAATTAAATAATCGCAGATCGCTCTTTATTTAGTTAGGTAATCAACAGATGCAAGTTACGCATATAGCATATAAAATTCCTCAAAATAAATATAAGCTTGAAATGGTTTGCCAAACAAATTCATTTTAACTTGCTCTAGTCATTCCAGCGAACAAAAGTGAAGTCCATAGTGGCCTTTAAAATAACGGCAAAATATTCATTTTCTCAGTAAACTTGGGACACGTTGCATTACCTTTGTTTATCTGTTTTCAAATAAAATCCCATACCTTGCCCATTAACGCATACCGGAATATAATCGCGGTAAACAATAATATCTGAAGGGCATAACCGCGCCCTAAAGCTTCGTTCAGACGGGGGCGTAAAGGTTAAAGCCGAGTTCCGTTGCCGAGGCAACGAGTCTGTGCTACGTCACAAAATCTGGTTTAGGGCTCGTGGCATAGGGTTCAAAGTTTTCAACTTTGAGTTTGGGATAAGCGTCGACCAATCAGAGCGAAGCTAAAATGAAGCGGCATTCTACAGAAGATTTCTCTGTTACAAAACAAGCAGAGCGAATGCGGGAAGTCAGTCAAGCAGGAGAACAGCGCGGGAAAGTTGTAGTCACATCTACGCATGCGCAAATTTAGCTTCTCCCATTGGCCACAGCTTACAGCCCGTTCTCGCAAGTGTGAATGGAATTCCCGTATTTTATGCCCTTATGACTACGCCTCTATGCTCTGAACGCAGCCTGAAAGACCCGTTCCGATTTGGACGAATTTTCTGAATTGCTGAATTTTTTAAATGCCCTTCTAAAATTTGTGTTTGCATTTACCAAGAACAGCATATTAAACCACAGATTGTATTTTCTCATGCCTTTGCAAACAATCCACGGCAGGCGCTATAAAATTAGCTAACTGTAGCCGCGACCGACAGTTGTACCATTTTAAAGGGTCAAATAAACACCTAATGACCTATCATTAGCCTTCGTCCAGGTTGTATAATCTTGACTGCTTGAAACTATTCTAAAACCGCCCTCTCTGATATAGTATACAGTGGTTTGTGCTCTTGTCTGCTGTATCATTGATTTCGGGCTCGAATCACGAAGAAAACATGAATATTTGTAAATGTATAGTGTTTTTTCAACGTGGTGACACGCAAAACACATGGCGAGCCCGAAAGTTGTCTTAATTGCTTTAGTGGTTGGCGAAGAGGGCCCCCGAGGTGTTTGTTATCCATCAAAACTGGAATGGAACTTCTTGCAGGTGTAAAATCGGTCGCCTGCTGTGGTGCATCTTGAACAACGTTCTCTGATGCGGTGGTTAAATCAACGATGGGAACTGACGGTCACTTGTGAGTGAATTAAGCTGAAAGTGTCCGGTCGTTTGAAAACAGCAAATAGCAACAACTATTCTAAAAACGACGTGGAGATTTAACACATGATATTCTTCACTGGTGCTACGGCCAGAATGCTTTAATGGAAGCAGCTACATGAATCATAATTGGACAGACTAAGACATAAAGCTGAAAATGACAATTCGGGTCTATGAAGAGTACATAAGCCAACACAGAGAAAGATTGGAGGGGGGATAGTGAAATAGAAAAAGTATTTTCAATACTGAAATATATTTGCGAAACAACAAATATTATAGTATATGAATTTAATGTACATGAAAGTTTTTGCTTGTACGAGTATTTAAATTTCGATGTAAAAATTTTCAAATTTGAAAGATTTGTTTAGTGTTTCCGCTTTCAAATATGGTACTAAATTGCCCACTGGAACAATTCAAATTTTAATGAAATTTCAGTAATTTTAATTTTTTCTTCATGTTGCTGCATTACGGGAAGCTAATTATTTATATATTAGATGTAAAAGACATTTCAACGTTTGGCAAACGAGTGCATCTCATTTTTAACCTCATATTTTAGACATGAATTTAAAATGACGTAAGAATGCCGTTTTATCCCAAATTCCTGAAGAATCTGTCGTTCAATATCGTTGACACTATTAATGAGCATACAAATACGTTTGTATCTTTGATGTGATGTTTGAGTTAGTAATAACCCAAGCCATCATATTTTGATTTTTCATTGTTATTTCTAATTGGAATTTAATCACATTCAGAAACAAATATTTATATGTAAAAAAAATATTTAGTTTGACCGCGATTCACGAAGTATTTTTCGCCATCTGATAAAGCTTGTGAAGAGTGGGAACTTTGAACCTGTAAAAGAGGTAAAAATTATAGTGCAAAACACAACTGCGGATAACAAAATGCTTCAAGAATGAGAAAATAAAAAAGTTCGGAAAGTTTATTATCCCCGAAGCGCAGAATCGCTTTGAGCGATCAAAGTAGTGTTTAATACAAGTAAACGTTCTTTGACTGATCGCGATTGTTGCAACAATCAAACTTAGTCTATTCTTCTCAAACAGATGGAGTTACTCGCTTCCCACAATTCACTAATATTTTCACGTTCCCAGTATTTGTGGATCTTACCGGTGGGCGATTAGATGAAAATGCAAAATTAAAGAACCTATTTTTAGAGCAAAGGTTGCGGAATTCGCCATTGTTGAGATGACGATGACCGCCTCGTTTTTGCGACCTTCTTAGATTGACCTTTGAACTTCCACCCACTAAGAGCCCTTTTTTATCTTCTCGAGGGGTCTTCCCTTCTCCAGTTGACACCTCTGACGTCGAAGGAGTCAGGTGACGTGTGGAGATGCGCCAAATCCTTCTCTTACTCTTCACTCCCCTTCTCCTACACTCACCCCTATTTCTCTACCCACGCGATAACGTCGGAATAGAACGAAGGAAGGTGGGCAGGACATTGATCGGGTCGCTGGTATTCTTGAGTGCCTCTATCCTGGAATTCAAGTTTGGCGAATTTATCCTTCTTTTGGCTGCATTCTTTTTTATCTTTATTTTAAAACTTTTTTTAAACAAATTATATAAACTCTGTAATTTGTTGTCTATGAATTAAAAGTAAAAGTGACTGTAAAATACTTTTTCAACTTCTAGGCTGTGCTGAAAGGATATGTGTCTGAGATTGAATGAAAACTTTTATTTAATCAGGGAGTAGGATAACTTCTTTGTATTAAAAATTATATCTGTTTTAGTTGCATGCAGATTTTCATTAGTCGTTGCCAAATGATTGCAAAATCCCATATTTTGGATATTTCCTCGCGTATTTTTTGCCCCACCTTCTTTTTTCCCCCCTAATTTTACTGTTAGAAAATCGAAAGGGAAAAATACATTCCAGTAAGAATATATAGTAACATTAACATTACAATATTTAATAAGATACGTTCGTTTTTACTTCTTTGCAAATTGAATCTTAATTTGCTTTGCTTACTTCTTAAGCCTCAAATTGTTCATAAATAATTACAGAAGGTCCAACTGACTCAGCGAAATCGTAGACTGAATGTCAGTTCGTGTTTGCTTCGCTGTGACTGGTCGGTTTGTATTAGGCTGCTATAAAGTTCAACAGTTAGAAAGGAAAGGTTCGGCGTGACCTTCCCAGGTAGTTTTGCAAGGGTTTTACCTTTGTTAATAAAACGAAAGCAATCACTGCGTGGATGAATCCATTTCAAAATTTTGGTGATCTCGTTCTCAGAACTCATTGAGGAAGGGGATAATTATGCGAATATTTTTTGTATTTTCAGAACCTGCCGCTAAAAAGCTGCGGGAGGGGGCGAATACGCGAAGAAATACGGTATTAAAAAAGTGGTCACATGTTGCTGAACGACGAATAAAATATACATTATGAAAATTATAATTAGTTAATATTAAGTTCCTTACTAAAATGCCTATTTAAATTAAAATTTTGAGTTTTCCCACTTTTTTTTTTTTTTTTAAATTTTAATTTCAGGTATGCATTTTTCCAAGATCAGCTTTCGTCATGTAAAAACGATACATCCGTTAGTGCCTTTAGCCTGATTGCGTTCATTTACTTTCCATTTATAAAAAGATCCAAATTTAAGAAGTCTTCATGTTCCATTGACCATGCGATTTCGGATGAAAAAAAAAGTACATTTATTTATTTATTTATTTTTCCTTTCAGCTTTGAACATTGTCGTCTGGATTGATTATTAACACGGGGCAAAATTAAAAATTGCCTCAATAAATATTTTTATTACTATCATATTAATATTTATTTATTATATTTTGTTTCTAAACTCCCCTTTCTCCTAACTTGTATTAAGTACTTCACTAAGACTAAAACTAAACTCAGTGACGCAACAGCCATAGTGGCCCATGGTCTGCAGTGCTGCGATATCTGCTCTCCTGGCCGTGGGCCCCGAGGTGCGTGAGCATATGCCCTGAACAAGTGGTGAGTTTGTCGCAGGTCCCCTGTGTTTGGCACTCATTTTATCGACCCACTCAAGGGATGAAAGGCTGATAAACCTTGCCCAGCCCGAGAATCGAACCCCGGACCTGCTGCGCAACGCACTAGCCACTGCGCCACCGAGCCTCACTCGCTGTATACTTTTTTAAGGTAAAATTTGATTATTATAAAAGTATAAGCAATTTTGAATCATTTTCAAAAAAATGTTTGAAATATGTGTGGGGGGGAAGGGGAGAAACCATAAGATTGAAAAATTACAATAATCTTAAACCAAGGTGTGTCATCCAGCATTTCATGGATAACTAGATATCGACAAAAGATGGCTGAGATTTCGCGAAAGACGATGATAAAAAGGAAATTAAAAGTCCTGCCTCTGGGACTACTAGTAAAGAACTGTTAGTTGTACTAGTAGTTGTTAGTAAAGAACATTAGTTGTTGTTGCTAATGCTCACTTGGCTGAACTTATAGTCAGACCGAGCCCATGGAATTCCTCGTGGCAAAGAGCGCAAGTTTATGCCTGCTGTTGGCAACAGCCTTGAGCACCTTACAGGTGACAGCGTGATTTGACTCAGTTTGATGGAGAGCAGCCCGGGGGTACGAGTCACCCCCAACTCTTCCCCTACCACCTACCTCTCGAGAGAACTTTCGGCTTGCCGAATATTTTAGAGTGCCCCCATGCCGTATGGACACTGTACATTTACAAGCATCTATTCATTCTCCGGGATTCGAACCCTGGCCCTTCGGCACTAACTACTATACCGGTTGAGCGGCAAACATTAGTAGTTCTTCGGTTTTAATCCCGACAGACTGGCTTGCTGTATGAACGTTTTTATGGTATTCTCATGTGAGAACGAGCCAATTTCTTTTAGAAAGTCCGTCACAATCCCTAACCTTAAGCAGATAACCTTACGATATTGTGCAATCAAATAAATTTCTACTAAGATTACATTTAAGAAAAGTAAATCTAATTTTCTCTTAAGCCAGTTATTTAACTCTGAGGTAGCTATACAGCAATGCCAAGAAGGGTAAGGTGAGCTTATTAAATCTTCATTAAAAGAATTTTTAATAAAAAAGCATGGTTTTTTCGGGGGGAGGGGGGTTAAATTTGATGCGTTTTAGCAGAGTAGAACTTCATAAAATACTGCTTTCATAAGTTGATCGGAAATCTGTAATAAGTTGATCAACGGTCTTTAAAAAATAACTTCGCTTCTGAAAAGAGCACTGAACTACTACGATTTACTGATTGCTTAATGTACCATAAGCCTTTTTTATGTAGGATTCCTCGAAATGGGTAAATTCTCCTAGAACAAAAAAAGAAAATATGACAAAAGTTGATTTAATGCTTCACTGACATCTGTTAAAAACCAGTTACGGTCATAATTTTACTAAAACATTTATTCATCTTGGGCAATTTAGTGTATGGTTAATGGATTACCTTTGTTTTAAATTCTCTGTTATCTTGCAGATAATGGAATTTTTAGGTTAAATAATGCAAAATAAATATCCATGTGATCAAAAATGATCTTTCTGGGTTTCACTTCAATCTTCGGCAAACAACAGCTGGTTGCTTACCAGATTCAGTAATGTGATCGCGCATACAGTTATCAGCTTTTTATTCTACTGCTGAACTTTTCAACGATTGTATTTGTTTGAGAGCGCGTGGCGATAGAATAATTACTGATGTTTTGGAGTAACCAGCGTTAGCTCGTTTTTGCTGCCTTATCTCCTTGCGCCGTCTACTGGTGAAGTTGAGAAGTGCGATGGAACGATTCCCTTGTTCTTGAAGGTGATAAAATTAGTTATCTTGGGCTTCGAACTGAAGCCTGTGGCGTAGAAGCCAACTATTTTACCGCCAATGCAAAAGTACACTTATGCATCCGCTGCCAGTATATTTCCTGTGATGAACGCTAATTGGTCCACGAGCTGATAAAAATTCTTTGGAAATATTGCTAAGTTATTAAAGTTGTTACAGAGATAGGCGAGAATTTGTGTATATTCGTGGTTCCGTAGCCAAGAGTTCGTACGACCGAATCAGACTGTTAATGACACATTTTATCATAAAGTTTTGGAGCGAGTAAGGTTATATTTGACGACAAGAAGTTGGATCTTAGAACACAATAATGTGCCAGTTTATTCAGCGCCTTGGTAACTAAATTTTTGGCCTCCTACTCCCCCCCCCAAAAAAATAACATTCCTTAATTTTACTGTCTGTCTACGGTAAGAACAGCTCCCGCCACGGTGTCTGGCGAGTGGCGGTCGCTATAGCAACAGGGCTAGTATATTTCAAATAGGGACGAACCAAGGGTTGCTTTATTGTTATTTTGTTTTTGGCGACTGTTGGCTTAAGGGAAGTTTATCATTCGTCTTCTCGGCTTCATTCCAGCTGCACGCATCTTTTCTTAAGCCTTATATTATTACTATTAGCTCTTTTTATTCTCGTTGTTATATCATTTGTGCTAGCATTTGCTCAAATTCGCTTCTATTTAGCTTGATTTTCGTAGTGCTTTGTTAATCGCCATTTTTTTAAAATGCCCTTCCAGTTTAAGAAAGGTCAACCTTTAAAGTCTCAGTCACGTCAAATCGTGTATAGTGTCGCAGAATTTTGCGCTTCTGAAGTTTCGGCGAACTCTTTAGTAGTTCCTCTTCCTTAAGTTTTGAAGAGCGAAGTATCAACAATGGGTGAAAATAAACTTCTGAATACACTTGGAAAGAAATGTAAAAGCCCTGCTAATCATAAATGTGAAATTTACGATTTTGACAAATGCGTTCTACGGCAGACAATACAAGACTTTTACATCAAAGAAAAGAAAGTGCCATCTGCGCGGAAATTACTGCCTGTCTTGAGGCAAAAATTAGACTTCCCGTGGCAAAAAGACTCTTTGTGCAAAGTTTTGTGTTCAATGAATTTTCGTTGGAATGCGTAGAAAAAAAAAAAAAAAAAAATCTTATCGAAAGACCTCACATTGTATTTTGGAGAAACAATTATTTACGCGAAATGAGAAAACTCAGAGCAAGTGAACGAACGCCACATCGTTTACATCGATGAAACATGGATTGACAGCAATTTAACTTTTAAGAAATTTTGGCAACATGATACGGTTTTGGGCGCACAGCCAGTTTCCCTTAGCAAGCCCTCCATGGAGGCATCCCTCCTCTTAGGCCTGGAAGCTTTCCGTAATCATATAAACCAACCCAAACCACTGGTAATTAAGGATAAAGCAGTTTTGATTTTAATTCACCTTCGCTTCCTTCCGCCATTAAATTAACCAGCTTTTGGTTTAGTTTAAAGGTGTGAGAAAAGAAGAAATGTTCGCAAAAAGTATTTATTGAGAGCATGGGTATGTAAAAAAATGCTTTTACTTTCAAGATGATTCTATATACATTTAATGATGAAATTTTTAGTCATTATTAAAGCACAAGCAATAAATTAACAGAAAATTTTGAAATAAAAACATAGCAGAACGTCATTTAAAGACTGAAGAAATTGCTTTGAATGTTCACGGTAGATCAGCTAGAGGGGAGAACTATAAAAATTAAATTTATTTTATATTTATGAAGTGCGTCTATACTATATAAAGAGAATGGGGCAATCAAGTAGATTTCTAAGATGTCATCTATGATTTTGCAAGCAAACAAATAAACAAAAAAGAAGCAAAATAATAGCATGATTTTTTTAAATGTCGAAATTAAAATTTTTCTTCAAAAATAAACACGGATTTTTAAATTTATTTCCCTACAAGTTTATTTTTACTCATTGTACATCTAGAGGGATTGCAAATTTAGCGACTTGTACCTCACACGGCAAAATCAAAGACCGTTTCTTGACTGCAAAAGCTTTATCTACGCCATCGAATTTCATTTTCGGAAATTGGATGTCGGGGTCGACGCAAAGGGTCAACAAGCATTTTACTTGAAACTAAAACAAAATGTGAATATCGCCAAATCATCTTTATATGCGCCAAGGTGGCAAACTCAGAAGTAAGTCTTCAAGACACCCCTACGAAAAATGGGTTAGGGCTCGTTTCTACGGCAACAGAGAGCTGCAGACAAACTGGCGAGAGCTGTTCTTACCATAGACAGACAGTACATCTGCCTTACAGTCCGTATTTCGCACGATGCGAATTTTTTTCTCAGAAACCTGCAATAAAAACACATGGTTTTGATGATCTTGAACACTAAAAGGGACACCAGGACGGTTTTGAACCGCATAATGTCGGACTCGTTTCGCATTTGCTTTTTGCATTAGTAAGAACCCTTGGCTCAAGCGCATGGAATTGCAGAAATGTGAAGAAGTGTAAGATTGATTTTTTATTAATCGCTAATGAAATTATGTTCTATTTATTTAATTGTCGTATTTTGTTCCAGAACGTATTTGATTTTGCATTTTGACTTCTATTAGCTAGTTAGGATTGTTGTTTTTTTTTTTAGTCCAAAGGGATTTCAGTCCCGAAGGACTATTGCTTTCGTTTTGGCATTTTGCGTTCGGACTCATAAACGTCGGTTCACTTTTCAAACTGTTGCCACAAAATGTTAGAGTCCTGCATTATATTTGAAGAAATTAAATAATGAAAAATCTGCATAAATGATTGTCTATTTCTCGCATTGTGATAAAACAATGGTACATAGAGCCATCGAATTTTGAATGACGAAATCCTACTGCGAATATGGGCATTTGAAATCCCAAATTTGGAATTTGTTTTATTATAGATTTTATATTTTGTAAAACTTTAACGAATTTTTGATTTACAAACTCAATGCTTTAAAAGCGAGAAATGGCAACGTTATATAGAAAAAAAATACTTTTATCTCCAGCTCGCGAGACTGTGTATATCGGAAATTCTAAAGATATGCTTAATTTAACATTATTTTGCGATATTGCTCTTGAACTGAATTTTATGGTTTAAGTGCAAAGAACATGATATTTAATAAATAAAGGTAACACTCAAAACGTTAAAAAAACGCCCCTTTGGACGTAATTTAAAATCTGAAACGTTTCAGATTTTTTTTTTTTTTTTTTATTCATTAATTGAAATTAGTGTGTTTAACTATAGAGAGGAACTCATATTATCTGTAGTTGCCAAAGATGCCAGAGTGTCCTTTGCTATGTTTTTCCCTTTGCCCTCCCGATCTTTGCAGATTGTGTTGAAGGAAATTAGGTTTATGCGAATGGAATTGCGAAATTCAGTATTAAATAGCTTCATTATTAAAAAGCTGTTTCTAGGATTAGAGGAAAAAATGAAAGCATATCAAGGAAGGCGATGACAATACTCGTATTTAATCAAAAATTTTCCTTATGCCGTAAATCATAATTATATTAAAATCTTAAAACTTATCTCTCATCATGTAATTAATCTTGAGTAAAACGAAATCTTGAAATTTGTTTTGCGACATTTTTCTGAAATCTTGTATTTTACATTATAGTTGCCAGTTTCTGGGTATGTATTCAGTCTTCTCGTGTCAAAAGAGCTATGAACATTTTTTTTTTTTAACACATTGTATTTTCTCGTAGGCATGTTTAACATTTTTATAATATTATATGCACCGAAGTTCCGTTTTTTCTCTAAGCAGCAGTCGTTTGCATCTGTCTGTCTCTTTTTTTCCCTCGTTTTGTTTTAAAAATCGCAATTTGATTCCATATTGAAAGTTTGATGTGCAGGTCTGTGACTACGGAAATACCAAATTATTAAATATAACGGATTGTTGGACCTACCACGATAAAGCAATTTTGTAAACAGAATTTAACCTGAGGTTATAAGGTATTTCTCTCACTTTCCTAGCGTCCTTTGTGGTGTAACGGTAGCACGCTGGGCCGATATTCCAGAGGTCCGTGGTTTGATTCCCCGCGAAGGCGGTTGCATATTTTTCATCTTTTCTGCTTCCAATTAACCTAATGCCTCTACAAGGTAAGTAAGAATGCAAAACTTTAAATGAATCTGCGCATAAAATGTTTCTAGAAACACATTTGATGATTGAAATTATACTAAGAGACAAATTGTAGAATATGCATGATTTATTACTCTTAATCATTTTATGTTTAGGAATCTATTGTGTTTACATAAAGATTTTCCAGAACTCGAATGTCCACTTTCTCATCTGAATATTATTGAGGAGAATGAAGATTCATGACTTCTCCGTTGTTTTGCGATAACTGTGTTGTGCCAGTTTCACAGATGTGTTAACTTTCCTTTATCCATTCAACATATACTGTCTTCAAAAAGTGTGACTAGAGAATTAGTTAAAGGAACAGTAATTCAAAGGTTCAGAGTGATTAATCATATGCCTGTCGATATTTTTGCTTTCTTCAACACAATCTGCTGCTTAACATGTAGACGTGATGATGCTGACCTTAAATTAAATGTCAAGCTCTTCTGCTTCCGAATGGTATGTTTATAGCCTTGTCGGATAGTACTTCTATCAGATATACGCAAGGATTTGGCGATGTATATACATCCGGTGCGATCGTACTGGGCGGCAAAATTTAGGGGCGGCAAATTTTTTTAATTTAGTGAGATATTGGGCGGCAGAGTATAAAAACCGTAGGGATTGCACCGAGCGTTAAAATACTTAGCATCGGTCCTGGTAACGGTCCATTATCGGGTGTATTATCAGCTATCAGACTTTAACTCTTTGAGGGGCAGGAAAAGGCAATTACCTTTCTCGGTAAAATTCTTTTTTTATTTACTATATCAGGTGTTACATTGAAATTATTTGTGACAATTACACATATTTTGTCCAAGACGCTAGTGTCAGTGACCACCGCCCACAGAACACATCCCTACAAATCAGTCTCTATAGTACTTATGCAAACAGGTACAGGTAGAAGCTAGGCCAGCACCTCCATAGTACCCCAGGTAATTGAGGTATTGCTGAACCTAGCTAACTGTTAAACTTTCCACCCCAATTTTGAGGGAGAACACCCATGGAGGTAGGAAGTAAGAAGGAGTCGCCCTAAACAAGTTTCTCCGTATCCTGCTCTGAAGCACCGGCGATCCCTACGTGGTGACCAAAACATTGGGTCATTTACCATTGAGTTCTATGGGATTTGACGCGTTCGGGTGTAAATATTTTGTAATTACGTCGCAAATATACATATAAATGTATATATTTTCTTTTTCTACAACACTTCAGAGTCCTAAGTATGTGAAAACAACATATTTTTAAACAACATTTCATTCTGAACGGAATTAAATGCTATACTTTTCACAGGACAGTTTTCTCAGAATGGTTTAATTTGAATGAAATATTTTCACAAGTTTTCATTAATTACATTAGAAAAAAAAATTCAGGTAATTCGATTTTATTCGGTTAAGGTACAAAAATTAAGATCAAAGTTTATTGTATTATTAATATTAAAATTATGCATTATTTCTTTTCTATTTATAGAGCTTCTTCCTAAAATACTTTCTTAAATATGACATGATTTTTTGGCTTCTTTTAAATCGAAAAATGTAAGTCAATTTATAATTAATGCTCTATTCGGTTCATTTTAAATTAAAGAATTATTAGGAATTAAATAGTATTTGACTTTCTCTGAACATTTCTGAAAGGGAATAAAATAAGTTTTTTTTTTTAAGTATTATTTAAAACTTGTAACTGAGTTATTATAAAATGTAAAGGGAATAATTCTTTTAATTATACTTATCAGATTTTTTTTTTTACCCTTCATTTCAACAATGCATATTCCAAAACTCTTTATTACGTTCTTAAGTGCGCATCTCATAGCATTTGCTTTACAATACCTTTTAACAGATTGCTTTCCAATACGAACAATTTTGCTTAAATAGTTTTATAACGTATTTGTCAACAGGATTTCAATTTATGTTTACAATTCAATATTAAGGTTATTATATATTTAGATAACATTTATAATCATTATAAATTAGATACATTTAATCATTAGATTTCTTCACAGTACTTTCACAGTTGTTTATAAGTGAATAAATTCTTCATTTCAAATACATTTATAAATAATTTAATGAATATTTAAGTATTTTGTCAAAGGCAGATACATGCTTTTTGCAAGCACATGCATAAATACCCATACATATTTCCTATTTATCATTTCCGGCATGTGCAAATCTTTAATTTCTGTGCATTGACTATATTTTTCGTGTAAAGTAATTTACACTAATTTAGCATACACCCGAAAGTTTTACATAAAAAATATATATGAATATAATTTGAATGAAAATTATAGGTATTATTTTTAATACCCACTCAAAGGTCAGTTTTTCTTCAAAATTCCTCCACGATGGCATCTCTCTCTTTAGGCAGATAGCCCTTGCATGCGTTACTCTATTTAATAAAAACTTAATCTGACCTATGTGCCTAATTACAAATATTTTAACATACATAATTTTATATTTACATTTAGCCATCAAGTTTCAAACTTTTCAAATCTTCTAGAAAATAAATTTTGGCAGATCTCTTTTAGCAATTTTCTGAAAATCTATATTTTTGTAGTGCAACAGCTTAGAATTTTATAAAACAAATTCTTAATCAAAATCGCTGTTGTTAGTTATCGAAAAATAACCAAGATGTGATTTTTGGGTAAATGTCAGTAAACTATACAAATTGCTATTATCCATTACACTATGAATGTTTCTTTCATGCGAGAGTGTCCCTTTTTCGATTTCTATGGAACTGTCGTGTGTCGAAATACTATCAGAATCTTGTCAAGCGAGCTTCTGAATGTAAACAAAGAACACCCCGTCTGGTGACCGAAGCTTCAAAGCAGTGCTTCACTTCTAGCGCGGAATGGCCCCTCCTCCCTTTCTTACCTCCATGAGAACACCCCGGGGGTGGTCCGATGTTCTCCCGCCCCTCTTTTTAGTCCAAAGGGGCTTTGTCCCTGAAGGACTATTGTTTTCGTTTTGCGATTTTGCGTCGGACTCATAAACGTCGGTTCACTTTTCAAACTGCTGCCACAAAATGTTAGAGTCCTGCATTATATTTGAAGAAATTAAATAATGAAAAATCTGCATAAATGATTGTCTATTTCTCGCATTGTGATAAAACAATGGTACATAGAGCCATCGAATTTTGAATGACGAAATCCTACTGCGGATATGGGCATCTGAAATCCCAAATTCCCTGAATTTGTTTTATTATAGATTTTATATTTTGTAAAACTTTAACGAATTTTTGATTTACAAACTCAATGCTTTAAAAGCGAGAAATGGCAACGTTATATAGAAAAAAAATACTTTTATCTCCAGCTCGCGAGACTGTGTATATCGGAAATTCTAAAGATATGCTTAATTTAACATTATTTTGCGATATTGCTCTTGAACTGAATTTTATGGTTTAAGTGCAAAGAACATGATATTTAATAAATAAAGGTAACACTCAAAACGTTAAAAAAACGCCCCTTTGGACGTAATTTAAAATCTGAAACGTTTCAGATTTTTTTTTTTTTTTTTTTTTTTTTACCTTCAACCACTTGAGAGGACTTTCTGAGATAAATGAGTTCTTTTATTAATAGTGTACACAAATCATATTGAGAAAAGACTGTCCTTGAAAAGTTCAACAACTGATGCTTCCAAAAGCAGAAATGTAAGAATAAATGTCTTTTCTAAGGCGGAAGGTGTAATAAGCAAGTCTTTGGAGCTCTTTTTCAAGCAGTGTGCAACTTTGCATGTGCTGCATTCCCACATCGTTCTTACATGCTTTTTCTTGGTGCTGCAGAGTGCACATCGTCGGGATGTTGTCTTCGATGGCTTTATTTTCTTGAAGACGAATTTCTGCATCAACTACTGGCTTATGTTTCTTGATTGCCATCTAGTCAGCTACAAGGGAACTTTAGAAACGGTCAGTCTTAAAAGCCACTCACACGAGTGAGTTAAGACGTTCAATAGAAAAGGTGGTTACTGTAGGTAACCACCGCCCTTCAAACAGTTAACGGTAGCGCAAGAACGGAATAAAAATATTATGTGAATATATATTCATATAAAATTAGTGTGAGTTATTCTTTTCAATTTTTATGGTAATGGTAATGTATAAAAAGTTTAACCGGTAATTCTAACTTCATTACACTCTGCTACTGTCTTAAAACTGAAGTTGATTTGGAAGGGCAGGGGGGGAAATGGTCTGTTATAGGAAAACAAATAGTATTTACGTACAAACCTTAGTACAACAGTTGGCAGTTATAGGCTATTGTATTTAACAATCCGTAATTATCTACAAAAGTTACGTATCAGAGTCTCTTCGAGCAAAGTAGGGGAGAAAGGTCGGTGTCGACAAGTTGGTGCCGTGTTACTCACACTTTGCTGTCTTGTACAACGGGGATGGTATGCCGTTTATTTTGTAGAGACATTAGTTTATTTTTAAGCAGGAGACATGGAAAATGTGCAGTGCTCTCATCAGGACTTGAACTTGGACGTCTCGAATATGCGCCGAGTTTGCTAGAGTTACATCACGAAGGCATGCAGAAAGGATGGAGAAAATAAAGGTAATTTATTACTTCTGAATTTGTGAATAATTTAACAAGTTAAACCCTGCGGTATGGCAAAGCAAAAACGAAGTACGCTTTTGTAAGATGAATACATTGAACATTTACCTGATGGTCAAGTTCAAACGGAGGATTCTGAAGATAAAATATACTTGATATGCTTTTGAAGATTTAAGTGGTGTAGGTCTTTAGGACTCGTCCGAAATACATCAGGGGAATAAATCAACAAGCCCTGCCGTTAGTGAATGATACAGAAGAACTAGTTGATCACATCTATACAACTGGTAAGCTCGGTAAGACACCTAGATAATCATATAAATGGTAGATAGTCAGTAAAGTTAGTCAGCTCTGTCTAGCAGTTAAGTCAATAAGCAGTAAATAGCATTAATTAAGTAAATAGCAGTTAAGTCAGCTCTGTCTGTTCATCCGCTTTGCGTTTGCTTCTTTTATACTACTTTTAACGAGTGTACTCGTGACATAAACAGCGATTCAGGAAAAACGAGTAGGATTGCATAAAATAATACAGAATCGTAATTGGTTGATAGATCTCAAAACTGAATCGTGACTTCATGGAGATACAAGCTATTTTTTACTTCTCCCTCCAGTGCACTCACTACAAAAAACATTAAAATTATTTAAGTAGTTTTGGATTTCTTAAAATGAGACTTTATTTACATAAAGTATAGCCGCTCTATTTGTTGTGATAGCCTTAAAATCAGTACTGATGAGAAATTTGAGGAAATTTGTTTTTAATAGGCACGAACGCGAAAGGATTTGCGTTTAATTTAAGATTATTTAAGCTTCTGAAGCGAGTTGTATTTTATTGAAAAAAATTGTTTTTCTCCCCATTGGGCTTTTAAAAAATGTTCTGTCCTTCTTTCTATGTTTAGCAACCTTTTTTATGTGAACTAAGACAAATCTATTAGGCTTTGATGGAGCCATCTGTTTTCTGGCGAAAGGCTATTGCGTAAAAAAAGACATAGCGAGGGCAAAAGGAATTAAGCGCAAATAGAAATAAAATCTTCGCTTATGGGAAATATATTGGAACTTAGTATACATTATCTTAATTTTACTGTCGTTTTTATTTTTTCAGCATTGTTGGTCATTTTTAGAAAAATTTGCATCTGTTTTAAAATAGATGTGTAGTTTCTTCTCTTTTTTTTTTTTTTTTTTAAACTGTTTTTTTTTTTTTTTTTTCTTTCCCCCAACATCTTCGAAAATTCTGTTAGTAACCGTGCAATTCGAAAGAGAGGTGAAGAGAGGATATTTAAAGCGAACAGAAATGACTAACGGTTTCTTGACCCCCTTCAGTCAGCCAGAAAGAAAGTTCGAGTGACATGGTAATTACAGTGGATGGACAAAAATATGGAAACACCTTGCGAAATGCATGTTTGAAAAGAAAGATTGATTTTAATGAAATATGTAGGTGGCGCTGGCATTTTTGACTACTGACACCACCTATACAACTTCGTAAATGTGCTAAACAGTTCAGTTGTTGGAGTACTGTTATGTGAGGTTGTCATTGCATTATGTCAGAGTTAAAAGACTTCGAACGTGGGCAAATTGTTGGAGCACGTATGGTAGGTGCTTCCGTAAGCAAGGTAGCCGAGGTGTTTAGTGTTTCAAGAGGTACTGTATCGAAGATTTATTCCGCATATTTGAAAAGCGGAAAAACATCATCTGTTAAATCACAGCGCGGACGAAAGTGTGTCCTGAGTGATCGTGACAGACGATCATTAAGGGCAATTGTGACGAAAAATAAGAAGACCACAGCTGCAAAAGTTACTTCTGAAATGAATGTTGTGTTACCGAACCCTGTGAGTACCAAAACAATTAGAAGGGAGCTTCATAAACAGGGAATTGCTGGCCGTGCTGCAATTGAGAAGCCACTCATCAGTGATGCTAATGCCCGTAACAGGAAAAGGTGGTGTTTAAGTCATAAAGCCTGGACTATAGAGCAGTGGAAGCGAGTAATATGGTCTGACGAGTCTTTTTTCACATTGTTTCCCACTTCTGGCCGAGTTTACGTCTGGAGAACGCCATCTCAAGCCTATAATAAAGACTGCTTGTTGCCAAGAGTGAAACATGGCGGGGGTTCTGTTATGGTTTGGGCAGCCATATCGTGGTTCTCTGCTAGCCCCATGATAACTGTGTCAGGGCACGTGACTGCCAAGACTTATGTGAACATTTTGGCCGATCAAGTTGATCCCATGGTACAAACTTTGTTCCCCGATGGTGATGGTGTCTTCCAAGACGACAAAGCCCCTGTTCACACAGCTCACATTGTCCAGGACTCGTTTTCTGAGCACGAGGATGAGTTGTCCCATCTCCTCTGGCCACCACAGTCACCAGACCTGAATATTATCGAACCTTTGTGGTCTACATTGGAACGGAAACTGCGTTCTCGTTATCCACCGCCAACATCGTTATCTGAACTTGCCACCATTTTGCAGGAAGAATGGTATAATATTCCCTTGGCAAACATACAGGAACTGTATTTATTCATTCCGAGAAGACTGCAAGCCGTTTTGGATGCCAACGGGTTTCTTACACCATATTAAGCAAAGAAACATGTTTTTTTAAAGGTGTTTCCATATTTTTGTCCAACCCCTGTAGGTTCGTCGCGAAACTTCTAAATTTATGAAACCGTTGATGTGGTAAGGGTGTTATCTACAAAAGAGCAGAAGATGACGCACTTTTCCCAATTATTATAAACTGACATGAGCTTTAAAATATCCTGTGCGTATTTTATCGGTATCATCCTTATATGAGAAAAAGATTCCTTCTAAATGCATAATTTTAAAGCTATATTTGTCATAACGCTATAATAAGTAGAAAGCATGCAGATATATATGATATATGACAGTGTGCTTTCTTATTATTACAGTGGAACCGCGGATCATAAACCCCTCTCATCACGGAATGATCAAAACAAAAATATTGTCTCGGGCAGCGAACGGGATCTCGAATTTACGAACACTCATCGACAACAAATGTTTTTTACTGACGTTTCAAAGTAATCTTTCATACAAAATTAACATTCAAGGATTTCTGGGAGCATTTAAAAATTTTCTGTTGCTTAACTTTCATTAAACGAAGCCTGGCAGTAAGCGACTTACAGTAGTATGAATTCGCTCTGCAAGAATTACATCCAGTTTGTGTTAACAGGCAGAATTTTTGGGGATTCTGGCACTCCCAAATGTTTTTAGGATTCTGAGGCCTTTTTTGCTGTTTATTATATTGTGTCTCTTGGCAAAACCTTAAGCTTGAAAGTTAACAACGTGAAAAATTAGAGGTCCATAAATTCAAGCTGAAAAAGAAAGAACTTGAACAACTACAGAAGCAGCAACAAAAGGCGATTTTGGCGTAAATGTCTTTAAAAAGAAGTAAGGGAAAATGATCCTAGTTCTTTGATCTGCAACGTTGGATAAGCTCGAATAAAGCTTTAGCAAGTTTTGTGGCATAAGCATTTACAATGAAAACGCCACGTCTTACTTTGAAAACTTTTTAAAATAAGTCGACAACAAATCTCTCTGCATAAAGTTTTAAGTGAAAGAGAGCCTCAGTGAGTCTCAAGCACAGTTGAATGGCGCTGTGAGTCAACTAAAAGTGAAGGAAGATGTCGCAGAGAGACAGTTACTTGATATTTTCATGGAAGAGATCCTCTCAACAGTAATGTCTGTTCATTTTCTCTTCATCATTTTCCATTCTTCTTCATACCGTATGGTAAAATTAAACTAAAATTTTCTCTTCTTTTATGAGTGTAATATTGTATTCATCATTTCTATCTGAAATTTAATGATTTCCAAGATGTGTAACATATATGATTTTAAAAATTTGTCTTTAGCATTACCCGAAGTCAGATTTTGCGCTAATATTCAATATCTGAAAAACATAAATGACTTTCTTGATGAAAATATTTGTTTAACTGGTCGAGCAGATATTAAAATAAATATATTCAGTGTTATGTGTGACAAATTTATAGCGAAATTGATACGAAATACAAAAAATACTAAGAAATTAACAAAATATTTCGAGTTTATTTTACAGAAGTAAGATTTAAGGAATGTGTTGGGTTGTATAAGTGAAGTAAAAAAGCTTACTTCGGTTACATTTGTTTTGAAGACCTACACTGGTGAAATAAATTAAGAGAATTTACATGTTTTACCGAATTGCATGAAAAGAACTGGACTGAAGGAAAAACCACTGCTTCTAGATAAAAATGCAAATCTTGTACGGCAAATACGTAAGCGTACACGTGTGTGTAGGCGGAGCCAGCAGAAGAACAGGCTTTTATAAGCGCGTGTGGGGGGGGGGGTATGTCGAATTGCGTTCGCTAGCACACTTCGGCGAATTTCTTGGTGTTATCTTGCGGCAATCAGTTAAATTCACATCGGAACAGTAAAAATGAGTAACCACTAACGTTTAGATGGTGGAATGTGGTGGTGAATTGTGGGGAAGCTTGAACGAAGAATCTCTAAGGAGAAGAATGAAAGCTTCCATAGACGCAATGTAAACCTGTTTCGCCTCTGCGCCGCTGTATCGAAGAGCCACGGCTATGCAGTGAAACACCAGCGCAGGGTGAAATTTAAACAGCGCAGTTCGAGGAGATAGTAAATTTTTTACTTTGAAATAAATCAAAATGTTTTATTTTCATACATTTCTGGAGTTTTATGAGCAAAAGGATGTTAGATGCAATTTTGGGGCGAATTATAGAAATCCTGTCCAATTTTTACTTTCAATTTAAACAGCAAGCCGTACGAAGACAAAATTTAAATGAAATAAATTTCTTAATTCTTTTCTTCTGTAAACTTAAAAAGGGGCAAAACACATGCCATACAAAACGTAATAAATTTTTATGGATCCATAGTTAAAATTTTACAGTGAAATTTTAAAAGCAAAATTTGCAATAACTAACTGAAACAGAAAAAAATATTTAAAGACAATTAAAGGCACCCCTAAATAAATTAAAAACACTGAAATACATTATAATTATCCGACAACAACTTTAAAAACAAATTACCATGAAAACGTTTAGACAATTATTTGGAATGACCATTGTAAAAACCAAGAGCAAAGTTTTCACCCAATAGCCAAAACCATTTCACTTACAGCATTACATTTAAAAAGTCTTTAAAAGAATTTCACATAGCTAAAACCAAGTACCTCTGACTACAACAACAAAGAACGTTTTCGAACAACGTGGTAAAAGATTGCTAACATGGCCGACGGCATGCTGCATTCTTTGATGCTGCTTTGTTGCCTCCTGATGTTATTTCGCACATGCGCAGTGAGGTACGGAGGGTGGATAGCTTTGGAATGGTTTGCCCCTTTAAAGTAAGTTTCAGGGATATACATAATGTGTCTCTTCGGTCTGACGGAGCCACATTTGCCCCGGGGAACCTTTACTTCTTCTTTTTAGAGATTCTTTGGCTTGAAGCAGGCCAGTCGCAAGTCCAGATATGCAGAGAGTTTAATTTAACGCCCAGGGTCGTGTGTAACGTATGGAAATAGTTCCAGGATACTGGATCCATCGAGAGAAAGCCTGGGCAAGGTCGTCCAAGAGCCACGACGGCCAGAAGATCGCTATTTGTCAATTTTAGCGAGGCGTAACAGGGGCTACAGCTTCTCAACTCTAGAGTAGCTAAAGTTTTCAGCGCCCCGAGACAACTGAAGATTTCGCGCCCCTTTTTGTTTGCCAAGAATGGAAAATATTTAAGTCAAAAATTTCGTAACATCAGTTTGGCGCCTCCTGAATGCTGCATCCTGTTCCTTTGCTCGTTCTTGCTACACCACTAGAAGAAGCTAAACTACTTCTAGGGTCATAATGTAGCATTGAATGTATGCAAGGACATTTTAATTAAACATTTGTTGCAATCCCTGTATGTCCGTAATTTTTAACCGTAAATAGCTAAGGCTAATTTTCTTTCTGAGTTACGCGTTTGCGGCAACTACAGTGCATTAACATACAGACCATTCATGATGATTTTAAATAATGCATCATGCTGCTATCTAGCAAATTAGAGGAAACATGTGTCCTTTTTTTTTTTTAACGAACTTTCATTACACAAGGTGGCATTGAAACTAAAAAATCGAGGTGCTGAAGTATTAAAAAAAATACTATCATCTCCATTATCATTAAGAGACGGGAAAAAAAATAAATAAACGATTAAAAATGAAATGTTTGGCATTTCTCCCCCCCCGGAAAAAAAAAAAAAAAAAAAAACCTTGTAGTCTCCTTTCGCCGCTTCTCTGCGGTGAGAAAATGAAAGAACATCACACTATCGAGGGTAGAATAACTGAAATTTTTATCATAAACTGTCTATTAACGCTAGGGTGTGTAACTGAGAGTGTGCGCAGTTATTATCTTAATTATTTTAATTAGTGCGCAGGAGGAAAGTACGAGAATCTTTTACTTAACAGACCTTACGTGTACGTGAGATGGTAATAGAATGTGAATGCGTTCCAGTTCTTTTCTAGCTGTCTAAATAGTTCCTGTTGGACATCTGCCAAATTCATTTGAAACCCGTCGTACTTCTGCTGTCATAGATATCGTAACCATCACGTCTTCTTTGTTGTTGAAAGTTGAAGATCGGTTAAGTTATTGAGTGCTTTTTAATTGGATGGGTGATTTCTTTCTTAACGGGTGGGATGACGTCAAAGCAGCCGTAAATCATACACATATTTCTGTATGTTGATGAGTAGCTAGACAAAAACTAAGTCTATTTTAAAATTATTCTTGAAATATGTACTAAGAGAACGCTTACTTTACGAACCAGCAGTTTTTGCCCTTGACTCCCTAAGTACAAATGAATTCCTACTTACTGAAATACGAGATGTTTTTCCTTTGTGCTGTGAAATCGATTGTGTACTTGTGTCTATAAAATCGTATTTGTGTTGTAAAGCATACCGTGGTAAAAATTAGATTTGGAAAATATTCGCTTCGGGTAATATTTGCCTTTGCTGAACATTGCTAATACTTTAAAGCTGATACAGCTTATCATAATTAATACAAGACATTAAAAGGGAAGAAATAAATATTTTCTTTTCTTTTATTTATTTTTTAATTTCTACCATATCATTTGAATTTAATACATAGAAATATTTTTTTAAAAATTCTTGAATTTCTGTCTTGGAAATAAATATGGCTTCAATATTTGATCAAATGTATCTTTGAAAGGGGGTTCATCTCTGAATTTATTTGAGGGTAGAAGTATAGAAGTATATGCAGAGCGCAGTTACGTTAGGAAAAGTTATTTTTTTATCATTTTGATACATGAATTGTTGATAACAATGAAAATAAAATTCAAACTTTTATGCTGAAACCCAAAGTTCTTCATATTTTTGTAGTGTGGTGGCCAAATTTTATGCCATTAGGAACCGTATACTGGAAAAAAATGTTCCAGATTCAGTAGATTTTCTAAGAGCTGCAAATACACTGCTTGACAGTTGTTAAGGAATAAATGATTTGTAAAATTTTCCTTCGAGTTATAGTAGGGAAATTAAGTGCGGAACCCATTATAAAGCAAGATATGATAATATAAGATGAATAAGGAAAGATTATATGATGAATATATACTATTAATACATTAATATTTTTGCATATGTTTGTCGTATTTACTCCAATTTTGTCAGCATTTTAATATTAAATTATTTTTTGTATTTGCATTTCTACGCTTATTCACCCTTACTGCTTTCATCCGAAATTTTGCAAGCTTAGTCCTTGTAGTAGCCTTCCTGCCGAAGCGCTAGAGAACACAAAATTGCATTCTCTGTGGTCGGAATGAATTAAGAGGGTAATCACGTGGTTAACCTGCTTGTTGCATTTGTTTTGTATTTTTGTCTATGATTCTGGATTTATCCATTTTGTGATCCAATCGCAATCATTTGCTTTAATATATCGTGCCTGTATTGTCATTTATTTTATGTTTTGTGTGCATAGTTATTATTTTATTGTTCCTTTGCACCGAAGCACCTTAAAATCTGTTTTTTTTTATCGCCTAATTGGAACTTATTACTGAGTTGTGTATGTGAGTTTTCCCATTTCTTTATCTGCAGGTGCTAGCAATAGCGCTTAAATTTTTAGTGCTCAAGGTAGGTATTTTCAGTAGCTAAATATTTCCTTATTCCGTCATTGGCAAATTAATCAACATTCGCATCAGTCGCTGGGATGAAAAAAACCCAGACGTTGAAAAAAATTACAGTTCTCTGTAGAGTTTTGTTAAGCAACTAAAGAGTAAAAGCACTTTCAGTCACTTGCTTATCAAAGGTGACAAAACTGTCTATTCGAATGCGTAGAAATTAGAATTTTTTGTGGAGAACTTGGAAATACAGTTTTGTGAACACACAAGACCTATATATCCCAATGTATCTGAAAAGTTGAGCAGGAAGTCTATGTTTGGCTAAACTTTTCTATAGATAATCACGTGACAAATCTCACTTCTCCAGCACAAGTCGCCTCTTATCATCCCCAAAATCAGTTCTGAAAACGTACCTAGAATTGATGGAATGTTTAATAACATAATTCATAACCTCTCAGTTACCAATGCAGTTACGAAACCCGCTAATATATTAAACGCTTGTTTCACTTTAAACGGTTTGCCGGTTGTACGAGGGCCATCCAGGAAGTAGATTACGTTTCCGTCTGTGTCCGCTAGGGGCGGGGCTAGCGCGGCCATCTTGGGGTCAGAGCGTTGCGCAGCTCAGTCTGCATCTAGCCGTGCTAGTGAGAGGTTCGTGCTGTGCTCCGTTCAGATACTGTGACGGTTTGAAATGTCTGCGTTAATTGAAAATCCCGCGAGCTGCGAGGTGCGCTCAGTAATAAGGTTTCTGACTGCAAAAAACTGTAAACCGATAGAAATCTATCGGCAGCTTCGTGAAGTGTATGGGGACAACATTATCACTGAAGGTGGAGTGCGTCAGTGGGTCATAAGATTTCAAAATGGCCGAACCAATGTTCACGACGAAGATCGAAGTGGGAGACCCAGCATAGTGACCGCCGAACTTCTCGAAAAAGTCGATGCTAAAGTCCGTGAAAATCGAAATTTCACAATAACGGAACTTTCTTTGAGTTTTCCACAAATTTCGCGAAGTTTGTTGCACGAAATCATCAGCGAAAAGCTTGGTTACCACAAGTTTTGTGCAAGATGGAAGGCAAGAAGAGGTAACGAAGTGGTTGAAGGCGCAGGCGGCCGAATTTTTCGACGAAGGAATTTCCAAGCTCGTACATCGCTACGATAAATGCCTTAATTTGTATGGTGACTATGTAGAAAAGTAGTATTTGAGTGTGGCTTTCATCTGTACATAATAAAATTTGTTTCCTATACTTTGTTTATTTTTTTATTCCAAAACGTAATCTACTTTCTGGATAGCCCTCGTATTTAAAAACCGAAAGAATTTTCATGACGACTGACGTCACGACAAGGACCCAGATCTGCGAGTAGCGCCGGAGCCCTGACAGCCTTTCTTTAGCCCTGGCTGACAGCTGGGGATCCGAAGAACTAGTTCCTATAATCTACGTCAGGAGTTCTCAACCGGTGGTACGCAAGAGAAAAATAGATGGTACGCAAAGATGCAAAGTATTTTTAACTATTAAATTCAAAAATTAAAACCCCAACATCCTGACTGAGTTTCTTCTTTAACACTCGTAAATTTATGCGATCTGAGCTTTGTTCAAGAGTGGTGGTGGTATTACCTTGTAGTTGTGGTACAAAAGGTTTTCAATCTTTGTTTAGATGGTACGCATTAGTCAAAAGGTTGAGAACCGCTGATCTACTTACTTTAAACAGATCCTCACACTGCCAGATGGGGGGGGGGACCTAGATCCATTTGCAAACAGGGGTGGTCAGTTTCACTAAGATGCATCGGTTTATTCAATGTTTAGTTTTTTAAGTACTAGATGGAACAGAAGCAAACCAAAAGCACACATATATACATACATAACACACAGTTAAACTTAAATAAAGCTTAACTTAACACACACACATACTTAAAAAATAGGTCAGAGATATTTCCGGTAAATAATAAAGGAAAGAATGCTAGTGTTTACATTAAGAGGAATAAAATTTTTTGGCACGCTTCCCAACTACACTTCTCGGTGAACTGTTAAAAAACTGCCGTTCCGTTTTCGCGGGAGCGCTGATCATTCTTTCAGTAAAGTGAATCGGTTCCGGAGCGAATCGTCCATCTCTAGTCTACACATCGACGCTTAAAAATGGATGGATCTTTATTATGTGAGTGATCCTTTGGATCATTGATTGGGTAAGACTTGTTACGTATGGCGGCAGAAACGTAACACAGACGTCTTCCACATGACGTAGGGTTTCCTACCCCCATTCATCCTGTCATACGGAAAATTTCGGATTAAATTCCCCTTAACGAGAGATTTTATCGTAATTATAAATTCGATACCGTTACGAGAGATTTTATCGTAATTATAAATTTGATACATTTGATAATTTTCGTTCTCTTTGCATGGGCGCCTAAATAACGAAATGTATAAATCGAATTCCATTGTCGGAAGTATAAGCTTTATGATTGTAAATGCATGTAGGGTGGCTCATGCTTTTATTATTCGTGATATAAACCTGTAGATTAGTTTCGCAAAGATAATTATTTAAATCTCTTGTTCGCATGAAACTATATGATATTTTCCCCCTCCTTCTAATTCATTAATTATTTTATTTGTTTTAAACAAAAGCTAAACTTATGAAATTTTTTTAAAAAAAAATTAATAGAAATTTTGCTGTGATTGTGAGAGTCTTAACAGTTTAAATAAAATATTGTAAATGTATCTGTAAATTGCTTGCGTAAATGTAAATATGGAACTGTGACGTGCTGGAGAAAGTTTATCAGAAAAGAGATGAGTAATGCGAAATAATTGTTTTTCATTTCCTGAGATCAGCAGTGCTGTCGTGCTGCGGTTAAGATCCATTGTAACACGGTAATGTAATCTGCTGAAGTAAAATTTGTTATTTTTTATCGTCGCTTGACGTAGGAGTGTTACGAATAGTGAGTTCTCCACATCCAAATTAAAAATAATAATAAAAAAAAAATCTTGTGAGAAAACGTCTAAAGGCCCGTCCACACGAGGACGCTCCCGACGTAGTTGACGTAACTTTTTTGACGCCGGCGTAAATTCGCAGGACGCAGAAGACGTAAAACTGAGTACGCTCCTGTTCAGCTTTTTCGCCCGCGACGCGCGCGTATAGCCAATAGCCGACCGAGCCGATCACGTGTCATAATCAGAAAACCTTCTTGCTTACCCGTTTCAATATGGCGTCAGAGCCACACAGAGATGAGTTTTTGCTTAGAAATATAACTGTATACAGCAATAAAATAATCAGAACTGTTCACGCCATCTTCAGATTTCTCAAACCGTACATATTAGTATACATTTAAAATTCTTATTGAAGGGGAAAACTGTATACTTATAAAGCAATGATCCGACCAGTATATCCATATGCTTCACCTATTTATAACACCGTAAGTAATAGGAACCTAAATAAATTACAGTTTCTACGAAATCAAAGTTTCTGCCTTACAAAATTCTCCTTAATTATTATAAATATTGGCTATATCATGTGTAATAAAAAGCTCTATAAATATCCCAATATTAAATACACCAAAAACTAACTTCAGCAATATAATAACTTCTAAAATAAAGCAGTTGACTGTGAAAGAGTATTCAATAAACTACAATCACGAAATTTTGGAGGAAAGTTACAACTTGTGCATATAGCAATCATTTATTGAAGTTTAATTAAATTACCTTTGCAGCGACTTCTACTTGTTACATTATTTTTCACTAACATTGCTATCACAGATAGCTGAGTGGTCAGCGCGCTGCTTTGGTGGCGGAGGAATGGAAAGGTGGCGAGTTCGAACATCATCCGTAGACGGTATAATTCAGTTAGCTTTTCTCGTTTTGAAACGTGTTTCTTATATTTAATCATGAATCAATATGTTCTTATTCTGCCTATTATTATTGTTTTCATTTCTTATTTTATTTATTATTATTATTGTTTTTAATTTAGTTTAAAAATGTGCAGTGCAAATAGAAATCCTTATCTAAAAATATATCTGCATCTCTTTGTCATATATCATCTATAAATTCTCTCTTTATTTTTACTTTATTGCATATTTTATCATGCACATAATTTCTCATAAACTGTCCAAAGTTTGAACCTCATTCTAAATTTAAAAATAAATAAAAAGAAAAACAAAAGACCAAGGGAGAGCGAGTTAAAAAAATATGAAGTTGGTTTTATTATATGGTGGATGGTGTATATAAAGAGAATTAAGTAATTTAATTCTCTTTATATACTGTATTCCAAACCAATTTTATAAATCGTAATTTTCATACGATATAGAATCTGCAAGTCTGTCAAACTGGTCGATACTCATCCTGAAGGAATTAAAAAAAACAAGTAATATACCCCCTCCAAAAAAAAAAAAAATTAAGTCAATTCCTACTTAGGTCCACAAAGAAAAGCTTAAAAATACATAAATACATAAATAAAAATTGTAGAAAGCTCGCCTAAAAGTTACCAAGAGCTGCTGCTCCAAAAGGTTAAAGACGTTTTCAAAAATTAATACACATGAAAAGCAAATCATTAGACATGTAAAACATAAATACAATAAAATTAAATTGCTTGATAAAATACATAAATAAAAATATAAACATAATTTTTTTTAATTAAAAATTTAAAAAAATTTAATATGTGAAAAAGCTGTATTAACATCAAGTGTCATTCACTGCAAGTTTAAAAAATTGTATTTGAACTTGAGTGGATGTATAAAAAGCATTTTATGTACTGAAAATTTGAACAAGATATAGGGAGAGTGTGAGCTAATAGTAGGAATTTAATAATTCCAGATATTCCTTTCGCAAACAAGGCAGTAAAAAAAAAAAAAAAAAAAAATCTCTTTGAACAGGTCGCTCTAAATAAATCTTTCGGACTCATTCTTGCCATTTTTTTGCGGTTTTGCCTCTGCTTAATAATTGCACATAATAGTAAAGTTTCAGCTATAAAAAAAAATCATCTGATTCGGACAACTTGCCGCAAACATACAGAAGAACAGCGAAGTAATAAGATACAGCTCTGTTGACGACGCTGGTAACGTAAAAGCGCGTTCGTCAGCTACGTTTCGAGCGTATTCGTGTGGACGGGCCTTAAGGAAATGGATACGTTGTACAGCTACATATTATATATTTATTTGTAATAGTTACTATTAACTTTACAATCTAACCGTAAACGGTCGGTGCTTTTGTTGGGCGCCAGCTGTCGCGAGCGGGATGGGTACTTTATGGAACCTCTTTGACAGACGATTTTACGCCCCAATCTCGCTCCTCCCTCGTACGCCGATTTCCACTGTGTTTGCCTGTCGCGACGGTGTGAGGTGAGGTAAGGTGGGGCGGGAGGGTCTTTTGTACTTTGCCATTATTTTGTTCACTTCCTTCCGTCGTCTGGAATGCTACAACTCGGGGAAGGGGGGGGGGTAAGTATCGGAAGCGTCATCGCGCCAAATTAAATATTTTTCACCTCACTTGAGTTATAGAAAGTACGTGGTTGAACAGTTTTTGTGTCTGGCCAAAGTCGGTCGTAGCGAGGCTCAGTGTAATGCGGGAGTAACATTCATCACTGAGAATTTTGACATGTTTAACATTGAAACTTACCACTGCCTCTGCTTTCCTCTAGTAATAAAAATATTTAATGATGATTTATACATCAAGGCATTAAAAGAAGGATAATAGCAGCAAACATGTATTTATTTAAAAACGCGAAAAGCATAATCTGTTTTAAAAAAATTTAATACATAGTTTTTTGGTTTTAATTTTTTAATACTTGCTATCCATGTATAAGAAGAATTTTGTTGTATTCAAACCACTGTATACGTGGATGATTAAGCAAAAATGATTGTGAATGCCCTCATTGTAACATAAGATTGCTTAACTTTAGTAAAATTCTGGACTCTCTGTGGCATCATTGTATAATTTCGATTTATTCTGGCACCCGAGTGGCATATCACCATGAGTAGTTTCAAACGGGTTGCATTGAATTATTTGGATTGAGGCAAAGTACGGTAGGGCTTTGCGTAAAAGGGGGGATTGTCTTCGTTGAGGACGTTTAAGGAAAACTGGCTCCTATTCATGTTGTACATGGGCAAACTCCTGTGTACTGCCACCTCGTTTCGGCTGGGTCTGAGCCGAGTCGAACTTCTAGTTTTCAGCGATATTAACTTCAGCGTGATGGTTTGTCACATGTAAAAACGCGCGATGCTGTTAAGAAAATTTTCCCGCGAAGCCTGTTTCTTTCTACACCTGTCTGAATGGGAATTTCCTCGCTTATTTTTCTCTGTCTGGCATAAGTCTTCGCAACAAATCAGGTATCCTGACAGCAAAGTTTTTTGGTTAGGTTAGGTTATTTAATTACGGCGAATCCTCAAGGGCAATCTGCCTAAGGGGAGGGATGGGATGCCTTCGTGGAGGACTTTCTAAGGGAAACTGGCTCGTATACACGCTATACATAGGAAAAACCACGAAAACACCCATGCAGCCAGCCCCTTCGCGGGATTCGAACCTCGGACCGAACTACCAGTGTTCAGCGACTTTACCGCTCGGCCGCTGGTGAGCCTAAAGTTTTTTTGGTAATGTTTCTTTCGACGCGTAGTTGAGGATAGCTATAGCAGCTCTGATAGCGGTTGTAGGAAAATGCTATTAAGTCAAATGGAATTTGCATTATTCATACCTCGAAGGCGTGACATGAGATATATATTAGATTTGTTTACAGTATTATTCTAGCATTATATATTGACACAAAATTGGACTGTTTTCGAATTATATGCCGATTTTTTCCTCGTATTCGCTTCAACGCCAAAATATCAAATTTTGGAAATTCCGTCAACCTTTCCCCCCCCCTTTACTACTGGCAGTCAAGCTTCATAATATTAATTAATTTTGGCTTCTTTTTAATAATATATTTTTAATCAAATCTTCTTTGGGGAGGACTTGATTTGTAAGTTTTGCTTAATGCAAAAAAGAAAAAAAAGAAAAAAAAAAAAAAAAAGTATTAAAAGTTTTTTACGAAAAGTATTGAACCAAAGGTACTAATTATTACGCCGAAGAATTATGCAAATATTCAGAGTCGAATACAGTAACATACACGTACGTGTATGCGAAGCTGTTATTGTGGAGGGAATATAAGTGCCTGAGAAGTTTTCGGCGATTAGTGTTATTTCACGACCTTAGCCATTTTCTCGCAAGAATTGGGTAAATTTTAAATGGTATATATGGTATCGGGTAAAATGAGTAGCCACGAATGAAGGTATGACATGGAGAATGTTCGGTAGATTGGAGCCAGTCACAAGCGCGGGTGGCTACAGAGCTCAGTGTAATGCATACTATAGTTTGCAATTTGTGGAAATGGTTTCAGCACAATGGATCCATATCGAAAAGACCTGGGTAAAGTCTACCAAAAACCGCAACGACGATAGAGGATCATTATTTAGCACTTTTCAGTGCGACGACACAGGACTGCTACAGCTTTCGTGTTATATGTATGCTGAAATTTGAACCCAAGTTTCAATATTCACAGTTACCTGAAGGCTTCGTGAGATAGGGCTGTATGTGCCAGATGCGCTGTATTCGTCCTGCTTACTGGAACATACAAGAGAACGCGTTTAGTATGGCGCAGACAACTTGCGCCTTGGACCAGTCTTCAGTGGAGCATCGAGATTCATCTTGCACAGTGATTTTCGGCATGCCTGTATCTAGAGAGAGCTTGAAACATAAGTACTATCCCTTCCTCATCAGAGGAAAGGATCATTACGATGGTGGAGATGTAACGGTTGGAGCAGGACGGCCCCACACCCTGCATGTGTTTGACAAAGGCTTCCTGACTGCTATAAGGTATAAAGAGTAGATATTAGAGTCCTACGTTCGACTTTTCACGGGTGTAGTTGGTGCGGGGTTTCTGTTAATGGATGACAACGCTCGTTCACATAATTCTCAGCTGGTGGACAATTACCTGCAAAGTTAGAACATTTGCCGCATGGATTGGCCAGCCACATTTACTGACCTTAAACCGGTATCAAAGGTTTGGGATGCTTTGGGGAGGGAAATTTTATCTCATCATCCTCCTCCAAGAACCCAACCTGAGTTAAAAACTTCCTTGCTGTTGGAGTGGGATCGACTGTCACAGGGACTCTTCAAGTACTTCCTGTCTAGCATATTACCTCTTTGGCTCTGGGAGGGAATCATATCTCATATTAGGCTTATTTTCAGTTCGATATTATAACATGGATTTTGGACATGCTTGCACAATAAGCTTTACTGATTATCATGGGTACATAAAATTACTTTTGAATGGTACATTTCTTTCTCTATTACAAATACATATTCATACCAAATTTCCCTTCATAGGAGGCAACGGGTGGCCACCTATTAGGTGCTTCTATAATGAAATGGCCACCACTTCGGACCCTTGCAGCGGCGCAAGGCTGATGACTGTTAAATAAAGCGCCCGGCCAAAAGTAAAGTGTGTGTGTATATATATATATTATATATATATATATATAATATATATAAAAGATTAGATTAGATGAGATGAGGGATCACTTTTCAGAATTAAAGGAAGTAAAGATTATATTAGAAACATTATTGCTTTGCCATTTTTAGAATGACGAGGGCAGCGAAGTTAAAGAGCTGTTGTTAGTTTATTATTAGAAAGGTAAATAATTTTACATATAGTATACTCCTTGTAATCTTTGTCTGACTTCTTGTATGAGAGAAATTTAATAGATTGGTTTATATATTCATTTCTCTCCCATTGCTTCCCAGTTATTTCTTGGCATCAAAGAAATTTAAGGAACTATAACAAATCTTGAAGAATTAGGAGAATTTATCTTTTAGCTTCCTCTTTTTTGTTAATATCTAATGTCAGCTTCCTAAGAGTACAGTTCAAATTTCCAGATAACTTTGATGTTCTGTGGAAGTCATCATGATTGCAAATGATTCAGTATAACTGTAACTAAAGACCAAAAATATGATAGCACGTTGTTGCCAATTGACGGTGCACCAGATATTTTATGTATTTTTAATACTATAAAAGGTCGTTGCTCACCTGCTTGAGAATGTCAATCATTTAAAAAGTTATTTTATCTGTATTTCTTAGTGACATTTTGCAAGAAGTGTAGTTTTAATCGTAAAAGTGGTAAATAAAATACGTTTCGAACAATGTATTCTCCTATGTAATTATTTCAAAAACATTACGTTAAAATTCATTATGCATCGATTATAAAATTGTAAGTTTACAGTGCATTCAAAATAAAATTTGAATGATAATAATCCGTTGCCGCGAACATACAGACGACGCGCTGCCTCTCTGTTGCTGTTTGGAGTTTCTTTTAATTTTGTTTACATTGGTAATATACTTTTTGAATATTTTAACGTTCTTCTCTTTATAATATCTTACGGCTGGAAAAGAAATTAAAAAGGCAGAACTTTTAATATTGAAGCTATGTATAAGTTTAATTGCAGATTAGTAAAGATTTAGTTATGTGAATTAATAATATTTAGATGATACTTACTCCCTTCGTATTGAAATGCTTGCCCAATTTATAAACTTGTGTCGTATTTAGGCGATAGTTTAGAGAGGAGTGGTTTTGAATATATTATCTTCTACTTTTATGAAACATAATTTTGATACTATATGGCGATTTATTTTCATTTTTTTTATAGAGCTAGGGGAGAACAAACACAGTTTTAAGGTTTGAAGAAGAGAAATGCGATTCTACAGGAACTATTGAGAAACTTTAAAAATGAAAGTAACCATGATATTGTAGCGGCTATCGTTAAAAAACGTTGATATGTTGGCCAAAACTATTTCTAGGATATAGCATTGAGCCAAAGGATGCTTGAACCAGCTAGTGTCGAGGCAAAAATACGTAAATGGGCATAGTGGTCGTCTACGCAAAGGACGGAAAGATATTGTGATAAGGTCGCATGGAGGTTCTTTGTCTAGTACGAAGGATTTCCAAATGCAATGGTACCTCTTCCAGAACACTGGAAAAATCTTCTTCCAATCTTTGTTATCGTGTCTTCCAGTGTCTTCGTTAACCTCAGAGGTCACTTCAAAGGACAAAGGGATAAAAGAAGTCTTTTCATGGGGGTCAGAATGTGGACATCTTTGTTATGTACAAGTGAAGGAATGGTCTTCCCCCCCCCGGGAGTTCAGCGCAGGTAACGACACCGTAAGTTAGTAAGTTTTGGAGCAGCGAGAAAGGAAGGTGGCTTTTTCTTGAGAATGACCCAGGATTTTTCTGCTGGAGCAATGGGCATATTGCCCCGCTAGAATTATCACTTCTTGTGTATAATGTGAATAGCGATAGCGCCTTCTTCCTGTTCGGAAATTACGGACTGAATTGTATCCAAGTCCCACATCGTCATGATCTGCAATTATTAATGTTTTTATTGTATTAAAATTCAGGTTATTGCTAGAACTTGAGTTAGAAGTTCATTTCAACCCTGTATTACAAATCGGGGTTTCGACCACTACATCACAATATTTTGAAAAAAATCAGCAAGGTCCCGCTTTGCAACTGTAATTCATTAAGAAGCCTTGTTGCCGCAATGAGTGAGCTACTTACGTTATTTTAAATAATACATAAATAAAGGCTATTGGTAATCATTTTGATCGATGAATTGCTATACTTATGCTCCATTGCTTAAAATATATTTAACGTAATATATTTCTTTGATTACTCTCTTTTGGCAAATTTTTCATCTTGTCATGATAGACGATGCTGAAGGTCAAATTTTATTCAGAGATGGAACAGAATTTTAAAAGAATTGGTATCCTTTCCCACCCCCCGAAAAAAACGACGCTGTAAATATTTCATTAATTTTAATAATTTTTTTCACATATGCAGATTAAAAAATATGTCATAAATATATTGAAAATAAAATACGAAATTAATAAGCGAAGCATTTAAGTTCCAAGAAATAGTCGTCATGTGGTCATTTCCCTGAACATTTAAAAAAAATTCAAGATTAACGTAAATTAGAAGTTCACCAAATGAAATTATATATTGCCGTTAAGTTAAAAACTACGGCCAGACTTGGAACTCAGATAAATGCAAAACTACTAGTACAGTTTTTAGAAATTTTGGTACTTAAGACATAATTTGAGGCGTAAAATTGAAGTGGCATGGAATTTTTGAAGAGTGACAGTTTTAATACAAGCGACAGTTAATTAGTTTTATTTTGCTTATCTAATGCATGGAATGAAATTCAAAACTTTTAATGCTCATGTCTTTGGTGAGGGGGTTTGCAATTTGATCTTCGAATTCAAATTTCTGTTTAGTGGAAACCTATCTTATGCTAAACAGTTATGATAGGCGTAGTAATTAAGACGTAATCCTCAGAAATTCAGCATAGACAACTTAAAATCATATACAGTAAAGACCAATCTCAAGAGATCGAAAAATCAAAAGTTGGTGCTAAAAAATTCGTGTTAAATGGGAACTCAAATTTTATTTTTGGAATATTTTTTTCACACATTAACCATTTACATTATACATTAAGTACTACATTATACTATATGTTCCATCATAGAAAACATAACAGTATTACATTAATTACTGTAACTTCAAAAAAAAAATGCACTCACTAATCATTTTTGGGGAAATATTCCTGTAGATTGAGCTGTCGCAGACGGGAGCAAAACTGCACGGCCTGGTAACTTCACGGTTGACTGTACCTATGGTTTCTGTAACACTAGCGGTCGATTCGAATGTTCCAGCAAAACGTTCTACAGTGTCTAGCGGGGAGAGAGATGATACTGTCCTCCCCACTTTCTGCTCATGGCATTTCTTGCACCTCAGACACTACCGTTAGTTTATTAGATTACACTGCAGCACACAAATTCCTCAAAACTAACACCAGGGTTTACAACGTCTTGTAAACTATTCCGTTAGTCAGGTAAAATGGTATCGTTATCAACATCTGGTTCGTGAACAAGCTTAGCATTTTTATGTCTAAAGCAGTTTCGCATGTATTCTGATGACACGGATTTCCAGGATGCGGCGATAGCTTTTATTGCACTTCCAAATTCGCGTTTCTTTTTCCTTTTCAGGAGCGTGAATTGCAGCAATCACAAGTCGGTTACGATAAAACCTCTTCATAAGTGCAATAATGCCTTGATCCAAAGGCTGAAGATGGGTTGTTGCATTTGGAGGAGAAACTTGACCTTTACGTTGGTTAATCAGAGCATGTATGTTATACTTGCCAGTTGTCATAAAAAGAGATGCCTGTTCTGAGCCACATTCGACTATTAAAACGAAGAAGCCAATTACGAAATGATGAGTTGTCGATCCAAGCTTTCTTGTGGTGAGAACAGACGCAAGGTAAAGTATTATTTATGTTTTTAAAACAGTGTGGTTTCTCGGACTTACCGATCACCCAAGGATAGACTCCATCATTGCCATATGCATTACATACAAGGACAGCACTTAACGCCGTTTAATGCGTGGTTGCATTGCACTTGTCTCCTTTTATTTCGATTTGGAAAAAGGACTGTAAAAAAACTGCAGTTTCGTCCATATTGTAGACATCACATGAAGCGTACTGTTTTCTCCTTTGGTCAGATTCATGCAAGCAATTTTTTGTTTCTTCTTCAACTTTATATGCTTCACCGCAAATCTCTAATGAGGAAATGGAGTGTCTCTTTTGATAGCGACACACCTAACTAGCGAAGCAACTGAAATCTTGAATGTCTAAATTTTTTACTCTGTCATCTGCTTTTGACCGAATTATAGGTCCACTTATATATATAATATTATTATTATATATATGATATAACCATTCTCTAAAAGTGAAGTTCCGATATCTACGTACTTAACACTGTGAAACCGCATAAATTTGTTCCCGGAATCCGATACAGTAGTATTCATTTTTTCACCCCACGATCTTTTACTTTTTGGACTTTTCTTTAGTACACCACGGTCTATTTCCCCTATGATTTCCCCCCCTCTTTCCAGATCTATGCCAGTCTTATTCTATTTGGCCATGAATCACATTATCTATCGTATTGCTCTTTCTGCGCATGCGTAACAATAACCAGTGTGGTAATGCATGGCAATTGTGGAATCAGAATCTGATGCTCAGATGCAACTGTAATGCACGGTTTTGTGGTTGGATAATTCTGAATTACGTCTGATGCACTGGTCAAGGCATAAACTCAAGAGTTATTTAAAAAGTTGGTTAAAATAATTATTATTAGTGAATTATTTAAAAAGTTAGTTGGTACATGCGGGGGGGTTACTGCTTGCAAAACGTTAGCTATTGCGTCGTGAAAGCTGCCAGATTGCATCTAACAAGGATTTCCAAATGCAATGGTACCTCTTCCAGAACACTGGAAAAATCTTCTTCCAATCTTTGTTATCGTGTCTTCCAGTGTCTTCGTTAACCTCAGAGGTCACTTCAAAGGACAAAGGGATAAAAGAAGTCTTTTCATGGGGGTCAGAATGTGGACATCTTTGTTATGTACAAGTGAAGGAATGGTCTTCCCCCCCCCCCGGGAGTTCAGCGCAGGTAACGACACCGTAAGTTAGTAAGTTTTGGAGCAGCGAGAAAGGAAGGTGGCTTTTTCTTGAGAATGACCCAGGATTTTTCTGCTGGAGCAATGGGCATATTGCCCCGCTAGAATTATCACTTCTTGTGTATAATGTGAATAGCGATAGCGCCTTCTTCCTGTTCGGAAATTACGGACTGAATTGTATCCAAGTCCCACATCGTCATGATCTGCAATTATTAATGTTTTTATTGTATTAAAATTCAGGTTATTGCTAGAACTTGAGTTAGAAGTTCATTTCAACCCTGTATTATTAAGTCTTTCGAACAGTGCCGTTAGTTCTTTCAGAGAATAAAGACATGTTGTTGCGCTCCGAAAATTCATATGTAACTAAACTACAATCCAGTAAATCTGCGTAAATATTTCATTGTAAATACTATTCATTTAAATTTTAATTAAAATTCAAGAGTAGTAGAGCAATCTTACTCATGCTGGTTATTTTTTTAAAGAATATCTATGTATTCTGTGAGGTTTTAAATTAAAAGGGATGGAACATTTCTGAACTTAACCCTAGCAGAGAAACTACAGGACAGAAGTATAAAACATTGTTAAAGTTTGTGTTAAATGATAAAATCTAATGATCAACGTACTAAAAAACAATTCTTAATTCGGGCTAACTGAAATTCACGTTAAACGATAAAAACTTCTTGAAGATCACATGCATCGCTGATGCGACAGAAATTTGTGCTTATTAACCAACCTTAAGCGAGTTCCCATTAAGGAGGCTTTACTTTTTTATTTAAAACGAGCTATTGAAGATGCCAATACAAATATTGGGATGAAGGGATTGCTGTAATAATATTTCGTGCTAAATTAACGTCGTGTGGAGATTTTGCTCCACACGACGTTGGCTGGAATTGGAATCGCCAATAGGGCTTAGAAGTTTGTAAGATTATAGTATCTTTGCGACATGAGAGCACTTACAATTGTAGCAAGCCCGCAAGCTTCTTTAAGAGGTTAGTAGGAGAGGGGGGCCAGCAGACCTTCGGATGCATTCTTCGAGTGTTCTCCGTCAACACTGGAACGGAGCTTCCTTTCGTACGGGTGTAATTCAATTGCCACATGTGATGTTCTCTGGGCAACGTTTTTGGCTATTAGATTCCTAAATTACCAATGAATTTTGGTCATTTAGCTGCCTGGTGCATTCCCATCGGGTGCATTAAATTTATTATTATTGATTTATTCATTATTTGAGATTATTTGAGAAAACGGCAATATTATTTCATGTTGGAAGGCTGATCCCTGAGATATGAAAGCAGAAGGTTATGCTGAAGAAGATTCTAGTGGACAGCGTTATGTCTTGCTGAAATTTCCTATTTCGGGTGTGCTCAAGAGACAGTTTTAGTCAATAGGGAAGCGGCGGAAGGAAAAGAATGTGATGAAGGTGAAGGATCATTAATGAGCTACATGGCACTGGAATATGTGTATCATGTACCACATTTTGTTTCTACTTTCTTAGTGTAGGCATATTGCGTGTGGCTCAACAGATTTCGATGAATGATTTGATAGGAAACATGAATAGTAATTTCTCAGTATCAATCCATCTGTTTAACTTTATGCTGTATTCTGTATATCATTCCAAAGAAGCCACTATGGCTCACAAATAAAAACACTGCATAGAGGTGCTCAAACTTTTGAAATTTTGTACGACATAAGTAAGAATAAAATGTATACATACAATTATATACCAACATATGGTACTACAAGGGAGCCATTTAGCATTCATTTAAATCTTTTGTGTAAGAATTGTACCACCAAAAATAATGTAATGCACCATAAATGGTACATTTCCCATAGTTGAGACATTCCAACATAGGAGACGTTTTCCATGGAAGAATGGAAAATCCATTTAAATTTTATTATCATTTTGATTAAATCCTGTTTCATGGTATGATCTTCTTTAAAAAGGCCTCTTAGGAGTTCAGTTTCATTTTTTTATTGTATACAAGCCTCCTCCAGCCATTTGCATTATCTAATTATACGTGCATGTCCGAGTGTTAATTAGCGCTAATACGCGGGATTTCATAATTTTTTTTTCTTTCGTACTAGTGATTCTATTTTCTGTAGGGAAGAAACAACATTTTCTCACTAGTTATAGTTTAAATGTAAAATTCCTATTACTCGAAACTGTTGGGGGGAGGGTGAAAAATTCTGAATTCAAGTTTCCCCCCCTGTTCTTTATTTCCTTTAGAAAATATAAGAATGTCATTCGGTAAATTCACTGATTTTGATGTGTGCTTTTTAAAGAAATGCTGCAATTTCGAACAGAGGCAAGACGTACAGAGTTCTAAATTTCACGCCCTAAATACTTTCTTATCAATTTCCTACGTTAGTTGATTGATTATATTTTAATTTTACGCCCCCCACTTGTTTTTGCCTGCGGTAAGTGCTTCACTTGCTTGGCTCTTTCGAATTCAGAAGTGGTCAACTTATAATTATAAACACCCAGTCGTTGAATTATAATTAAAAATAGAATTTATTACTTGTATTGTCTCGTTCTTTATTGGAATAAAAGGGGAAGCTCTGCCTGGCAGTTAACAAAAGCAAATTGAGTTGTTTCAAGGAAAAGTACTGAGGAATTAAGAAAATAAACGAAAAGAAATTATCAAGTGATAAGGTAGTAGTTTTTCTCTGTGTGAACAAGGAAAATATCCCGTCTTTCCAGTAATGCACGCATTTCAAATCTATTAACTTCCGCCACTGAAATAAAAGAATTCTTTATGTTTACGATGACCACTTATGTAACGTATTTTCTTTTACGGCAGACTTTCCCTCCTCTGATAAGAAGAATTTATATTTCGCAATAGCATTTCGTATCGTTTCTTACTAAAGTTATTACTATACCTGAAAATATATAATTATCTGGACTTATACGTTTATTGCTAACATCAGTTGTGTAAATGCATAATAAAATCTAAACCATTAACATATAATTTCACGAAATTTTGCTTTCAGTTGTAAACCTCAAATTCTTAGTTAAACAATATTTATATTTATATCTAAGGTTATTATATTTTAAATATCCTGTACTGTTCTCTTTATTATATTTATAGTATTCTGATCGTACAAGCATACACGCTTATTCTCAAACATCATATTATAAAAATGCACACTTCCATCCACTGTGTATCACCGAAGTTATCGTTTGAATTTTAATGTTTGATGCGTTAACATTCAAATAACATGTATAGTTTCGGACTTATTAGACGATAATCTGAAGCATTCCGATTATCAGGATGACAAAATTTAAAACTCTTGTACTACGGGTAGATGGTTCTGTCGACTGAATTCGTCACCAGACGAAATATTTTTTATATATTTGTTTTTAATCGAACGTGGCAAAATGCGAAGGCTGTCAACCTTGAATATTCCCTTAGTGGCACTTACGCCACAAATCGGAAAGCAGCGGCGCTTGCATACAAGGAAAATCCATTACTGGATGGCTATTAGTAGTTTATATATTTTAGTTTGCAGTTGCGAATAAAAACACATCTTCTTGATTATCTTTTGATAACTTGGAACAACGACTTGAATAATTAATTTGCTCTGCAAAATTTTAAGCTACTAGACTGCACAAATATAGGTTTCAACAAAATGTTTATATCATGTATGTGTTAACGTGTAAAGAATGAGAAATACTTTAAAGAATAAGGTGCCTTAAAATGATAAAATATTCCCCAAATACTAAGAGATATGTTCTATAACTTCCAATTCTATTTCGTCTTGCCTTGCCATCCACCCTGCGTCTTTCAGTTTTGTTTTTAATACATATCCATATTGTTACTTAGAATTTGCACTAACGCGAAACTGCCGAATATCGAGAGATCGCGAATGGTTTGCTTTTAGATATTTCAATAAGGTGTGAAATTCATTTTACATAATATTCTTAAAAGAACTCTTTTAAAAAAAAGCTAATAATGCACTACACAACTCGCCAGAAGGAAGAGGCAACCAGACCCAGCTTAGAATTGCCACACACGGTTAATCGCCCCGATCTCTAAGAAGTGATCCAAGCAGGCATAGCCCCTCTCCCCCATTGGAGATTTGTATGATTCACGCAGTCTGGGTTTTTGCACGCAAGTTAGAGGAGGACGGCAATGCATCCGTCGCAAAGAAAAGAACTTCGTAAAACGTAGTCCGTCCCCAAATGTTGACCAAGAGAAACCAAACTCCCAAGGATAACTTTCGAAATCTAACCATGTAGCGCCCCCGGAAGGGGCAGACAAGACAGTACCTTGTGGTACCTGCCAAGCCTGAACCTACCACCGAATAAACGATGGTTCGAGTCCTGTAAAGACTGATTTTATAATCCCTTGGTCGAGACTGCCTAAGTGCAGATCCTAGCCAGTAGCTTCATTGGTTTAACCTGCATCGAGCCCCCCCCCGAGGGTCCGACAACAGTGTACACAAGGAACACTCTGAACAACGACAAGAATGGACTTTAATTACGTCACTGAATCATAAGGCTGATTGATTGTATCTGACAGACGGTGCAGAAGTGCCACTTGGTGTCCATAATCGGTTATACCTGTTAGGAAATTTCATGTTACCTTGGGGATGATGTACGCAAATGACACTTTTGCGGAACTGTCATGTCCGAAAGTGTTACATCACCATAGATAGGGCTGTCGTTTTATAAGGAGTTTAATCTTTGTGGCGAATATTTTAAGGCAAATTAATGGGTTAAGCATAGGCGCAGCCCCCGTCCACCTGATCAAAAATATTTGATGACTTACAGGAAAGCGCCAAAATAAGAACCACAAACGAGGACGTCCAGCGACCCGGCCATGTTCCACGTAAAATGACATAAAAGATAGGGAAGTCATGAGAGCACTCTTGTAGCCAGCCTAATTACCAGGATCCGTCCAGTTTCGATTTACCATTGCGGAAATGAATTTTATACGGAAATACCAAAAATCTTACCTCGTGAAAAGGAATATCGATGGAGTTGATGAAGATTACTAATAAAGCAGTCCTTAGTAAGTTAATATGAAATTTACCCTTCCGTAGGTTAAAAATTCAACCGTCAACCTCTAATGACAGAAGTACCGACTGACAATTACCCTGACAGATGGGTAAAAGGAAAAGTAATAAATTCAAATTACAGCTGTTGCTGTGTAGTAACAAATATAATACTCTGAATGCTATTGATAATAGCAATGATGGGTAAACTTGTCAAGTGAAAAGAAACGCTCAAGCTGAGTATATGTAAAGTCTGAATCTCGTATGATTATTTTTCAGAAGGGAATGAAGTTTACATTTTTAAGATGCGGCGATGGCAGTATGAAAAGTGACAATGTCAATTACGTGTATCCAGAAAACTTTTCTAGAAATTTTCAAAGAACGATTTCTTTTTTATTTCGATTACGAACGAAATTTTCTAGAACAATTTCAAAGACGTTTGTCGGCACTTAAGAACAACTGGAATCTTCTTTCAGTACCATCCAGACGAAGATTGAAAAAACAGACAAGGCTCATTTTAAAAGTTTCTCAAAGAAATGTAACTGAAGTAGAAAGGTAACGATTAGGTTCTTCATGTAAGTGTTTGTTGCTGTGAAGAACTACAGACCCAGATATTGGCAAATCCAGTTCTTCAGTTACCGAAGAATTGAACACAGCCAAGTCAGCTGCTGCGATCCTTCACGCTTTCTCAAGAGTGCTGAAGGTCACAGGATTCGTACATCAGATAATGTGGACATGCCTACGTGTGTGCATGTTTTAAAAGGCCGTGTAACCGGTTATAAAAGGTGTTCAAAATGTCCGGAAAGAAAGCTGGGTCCAGAAGCCATAGGATTCTCAAAAGAAACTAGAAAGTTTTCGTATCACCTCCTCGCGTCTAAATTCATTGAAAAAAATAATAATAATAAAAAATCTCTGAAAACAGTATTTTTTTAATACTGTATTTTGTACTCTCTAAAACTGTATTTTTTTTAAAGATTTATTTACTGGCGTATTTTTTTTTTTTTTTTCCTTTATAACATTCTTCTAACAGTTAGAAATGAATAGGTAATCTGATGGGTTTTACGAAAGAGGTAAAGTCTCGCCTTGCGAAAGCCAAGGGTTGCACTGAACTATTTAGTGCACTCACTATTTAGTGAGCAAAAAGAAGTCAGAAACGAAAGATGAAGCGGCAGAAGCTCTGTAGAAAATATTAGACTTTTTTTTAAATAGTAAACGAGAGACATCAACTGTGCACTTCCCGAGATTCGAGCTATGGATCTCTCTTTATTAGCTAGGCGTAATTATAAAAGTTAACTATTGTATAACAGATTTCCAATACATTTTATGAGTTTCTTATAATGTTTACTACGTTGAATAGATGGGACATTTATTTGTTAATAGCATTTTATATTTGTTTCATTTTAAACCGTTTTAAATGTTATAGGCCTATTGGGGCACCAAATAGATCGAAATATTAATTAACATAAGCTAGTTTCCTGATACTTCTTTCGTGTTTCCCCTTCACAGATAATTTATGAACATTTCTGATAATGACCTAATGAATATGTTCAAAGTTGCTCTGACGATCTGCGCGGGAAGCGATGCATCAAATTAAAGCAGCTAATCGGTTGTCGAGTTTGTTGTTGATTTTTTTCTTCCTTTTATTATTAAAGTCGATAAGCTTGTGAAGTAGTTTTATATTACGAATAAGAAAACTATAAAATTTTACTATTATTTGCCATTTCACCGAGTTGCGTGTAGTCTGTGTTAGTGACAGATGAAGCGCCTTGGGGCAGAAGACGTCTTTAGTGCCCTTTAATTTAATCTTAATCCAGGAAAACAGTTTAATAAATTAATTGTTGACACATTTAACTACCTGTTAAGGTCTAGAACTTCGAGCGGTTGCTCTTATTCCGCGCCCTTAATCCTGTTCTGGGTCTTAAAGGGCCTGAGAAGCATGTGAATTTCAGTAAGATGTTTCCTTGGTGCCAATGTTATAACAAAAGCTTCTAAAGCACTTCTTCAACGTCTTTTAAAAGATAACCTTGTTCGTCATCGATTTGCCATTCTTAAATGGGGCTTATGCGGGGCCCAAGCTGCTCGCTCGCATGGATGAACCCTGAACATTACATATATTTACTTGTATTTATGCATTTATTTATAATTATTTATTAATTGTTAATAATTATATTTTTTATATTGCTTCTTCACTGCATTGTTTTTCTTCTGAGATCACCCTTTCTTTTTTCCTAATTAACTACTATACGCATTAGGGTCACAATAAATCGCAAGTAGATACATGTTGGTGACGAAATTAAAAAATTTTGGACTTAAATATCATTATTAGCGTTCGCGTAGCCACTATTGTAAATAACCTAACTTAGAGATCATTTTCAAGAATGTAAAGTGTCTTGGTTGTATTTCTGTGGAAGTTTATGGTAATAGCCTCCTTCTAAAAGTAACAACACAGACCCGTTTTATTTATTTATTTTTACTTGAAAAGTAACTAAAAACCACTGCTAATAGGGCAGATATTCTAGGATGTGAACTTAATGAAATATTTCTAAATCCCAAAAAATTAGACTACAGTTTTCAGTCTCAGGATATCGAATGCCCTTGCATAATTTTTGCCCTTTTTTCTCCAAATTTACCGGTTGAAAATCAAAAGTTTAAAATTACGGAACGTATACAGTTTCTAAAGGGAGTGGTGAAAGACCTTACAGGATTAAACAGCCTGTATGAATTTGCGGACAATCATTGCTAATTGTTGCCCTTAAATATTACCCTGTTGTTACCCTTAATTATTGTTCGTTGCTACCTATTCCTTTGCACTACGGGCAAGTTAAACTACGTAATTTAAATTTAGAAATTCGTACTACTAATAAAGGTCGTTCTCAACCGGGGGATACACCCCTGGGGAGAATTACACAGTTTCAGTGGGGATTCGGTCAGCTCTAGTTTTGGTGTTTATCAATATTTTTTATACTTTTTACTGTACTTTTTGTTGTCTAATTTACAAAATACTTTAAGAAATAAGCTATACCTAAATAAATGTATGCAAGATAAAAAATGTAAATATAAATCATAATTTAAGTTAGCAATAGACCTTTAATGCTCAGTTTTAATTTGGTATTTCCCCTTTCTGTTCTAAAAATAGTAATCTTTTTTTTTGACACCGCATTATTTCGAGACTAATCCATGCCATATGACTATTGGTGGCAGGGGCGTAGCTATGGTTTCCAGCTCCCGGGGACAGCTGAAGAATTTGCGCCCCTCTCTGTGTGCCAAGAATGGAAAACATTTCATTAAAAAATTTCGTAGCATCAATTTGGCGCCCCTTGGATGTTGCGCCCGGGGACAGATGTCCCCCTGATTGGTGGTAAATTAACTCTGGTTGACGTAAAGTGGAACTAAAACTCAAACAGCCAATAATAAACTTACACCATTGCTTTCTGCACTTCAGCTTAGATAGACTACTGCTTGCTGCTCTCTTCTTTTACTGGAAAGCTATGAAAAGTGTAAAGCGTTTTGAAATAGGCACGAGTAGTATGTCAAGTTGTTTGTGGCCACAACATATTTTTAAAAATAAAGATGAATATTTAATCTACCTCGGCTGCCAAGTTGTTTTTCATTAAGGATCAACATTCTACGCCATCAATATTTCTGCAATGCCATTATAGCTAAGTTTGCTTCATTACATGTATATACAGTAGATCTCTAATTATTCTAATCAATTGGGACCGAACCCCATTCGGATTATTGGATTTTTACCGAAGAAAAGGTCTATGTACACTTTAATTACTTACTGTATGTTAAAAATGGGAGGGGAAAAAACTATTTTTAAAGAAAACGAGGTTTTAATTAATTAAAATGAAAAGGCAATACTTTTACATACATGTTATATAGTGTACTGTTATGTATAGTACTTACAAGCGCTGAAAGTCATTGCTTGTTGACCATCTCGTTCAAAGTAAGCTGTTTGACTGTCTTTATCCGCCTGATAAAGAAAGTCGCTTGACAATGACATGTCGCGCATCCACTTGACAATGAGAGATTACATGTGGTCACACTCGGGCTAACGCTCCATCCACTTCAGCGCAGTTTTAAGACCGCCCATTCTGCTATATCCTCAGCATTAGCTTCTGAACATCCACGAATTTTCAAAAGAAGATTTCTTAATCCCTCAGGTGACACGTCATGCTCATCTTCTCGTGCCTCTTCCCTTTCTTTTTCTTGAACTTCTCTTTCCTTTTTCTCCTTTATCTTCTCTTCTTCAGTTATTACAAAGAATCTTTAAGGAGAAGAAGTAAAGGTTCCCCGGTGCAAATGTGGCTCCGTCAGACCGAAGAGACACATTATGTATATCCCTGAAGCTTACTCTTTAAAGGGGCAAACCATTCCAAAGTTATCCACCCTCCGTAACTCACTGCGCATGTGCGAAATAACATCACGAGGCAACAAAGCAGCATCAAAGAATGCAGCATTCCGTCGGCCATGTTAGCAATCTTTTACCACGTTGTTCGAAAACGTTCTTTGTTGTTGTAGTCAGAGGTACTTGGTTTTAGCTATGTGAAATTCTTTTAAAGACTTTTTAAATGTAATGCTGTAAATGAAATGGTTTTGACTATTGGGTGAAAACTTTGCTCTTGGTTTTCACAATGGTCATTCCAAATAATTGTCTAAACGTTTTCATGGTAATTTGTTTTTAAAGTTGTTGTCGAATAATTATAATGTATTTCAGTGTTTTCAATTTATTTAGGGGTGCCTTTAATTGTCTTTAAATATTTTTTTCTGTTTCAGTTAGTTATTGCAAATTTTGCTTTTAAAATTTCACTGTAAAATTTTAACTATGGATCCATAAAAATTTATTACGTTTTGTATGGCATGTGTTTTCCCCCCTTTTTAAGTTTACAGAAGAAAAGAATTAAGTAATTTATTTCATTTAAATTTTGTCTTCGTACGGCTCGCTGTTTAAATTGAAAGTAAAAATTGGACAGGATTTCTATAATTCGCCCCAAAATTCCAACTAACATCCTTTTGCTCATAAAAATCCAGAAATGTATGAAAATAAAACATTTTGAGTTATTTCAAAGTAAAAAATTTACTATCTCCTTGAACTGCGCTGTTTAAATTTCACCCTGCGCTGGTGTTTCACTGCATAGCCGTGGCTCTTCGGTACAGCGGCGCAGAGGCGAAACAGGTTTACATTGCGTCTGTGGAAGCTTTCATTCTTCTCCTTAGAGATTCTTTGGTTATTATGCCTTTGAACTTGTTTCACGCACCTCTGAATGTGACTGCCTTAACCAAGCTCCCGCCACCATATAGGCGCAATCTTTCAAAGTTATTTTTTGTGGTTCACCCCTTCTTATTCTTCGCTCTCCACCAAAAGTTTCTATAAAAGTTGGCTTCTTTATGGCGTTTCATGGTTTCGATAACAAAATGGTCCATTGGTTGCGAAAAGCTTGTGACGTTTGGCGGTAATAAATTGCTGTAAACTGGCCATTCCCTCTTTTCAACAATTCTTCTGTGGAGTGAGTTGGTGCGTCATCAACAATCAAAAAGCACATTACTGCCTTCTTTTCCAAGAGATTTTTGGTGCTTTTTCACGTCAGGGATGAAAATTTCATCGTACCACTCTTTCTTAATTTTTTTCTTTCAGAAAGCGATTCGGATAGTCGGAGTTCGGGTAATTGGAGTTGTATGGTCTATATTTTTCGAGTTTTAAAAAGAGCGAGGGGAGATGATCTTCTAGCCATGATGAAATGGGTGCATGGGGCAAGAAAGGTTGAGAAGCACTGAGACCAAGCGATAAATTTAAAAAAGGAACTAAGGAAGTTGAAAATTATGGAATGCATTTTGAATGTCCGTGATATCCATCTGTTCTTATGGCTCAAGTGGACCCTAAGGAGAAAGACTACGAGGTGACATTGTACCGATTGTTTTCTGCTTTTGAAAACAGAAGAAATACCCTTCCTTCGGAGTATCTTGACTTCCATATACTTCTTTATCCACACATCTTGGAGAGAGAATCTTTTCAGGGTGTTGTTTTTTATAGTTCTTATCATTCTGTTCCCTAATTTTAGCGGAGTATGAATAAGCTTAGTTAAAATTATGAAGGACTTGAAGCTCAGATTCAGAAAGGGCTTTACAGTCAAAAGTCTTTAATCCGGACTCGTCGGGACTTCGGCGATTCCGGATTATCGATTTTTCCGAATTATAGATCATCAATTTAAATCTGGTAAGATGGCATGCAGAAATTATAAAATTAAAAATATGAAACCGTAATTTATAAAATAATGAGCAATTATGATCTAAAGGGTATCAAAACTTACCAAAAAAGAAGCTTAATATTTCTTTGTTTACTTTATTGAACATTTCTTTCAACGCGCGCATGCGTAAAGCATACCTTACGCATAGCCGAAATTAGAAAATTGCAACCAGAAAACTATTTGATTTGTATTCGGGATATTTATAATGACGAGGAATTTGATTTAAATCATATCAAAGACGGAGTACATCGAGATTAAATACTACATTTAGTAAGGAATTATAAGCCGAATAAAATAAGAACATCTGCCCTGAAGATAACGATAGTGTTGACAGATCAACTTCCAGTTCATTGCGCGCCGCGACGTCTTCCCCCCCCCCGCGCAGAGCAGCGTGAAATTGATAAACAGATTTCGGAACGGTTAGATAAACAAAGGATATGCCTTTATCCATTTTTTGTAGCAATTCGTTTTTTGTTTGATGGACATCGAAACATACTTTCGTTTTCTAGATCCTTTGGGAGCTCCACCATCGGAAATTCTATTTGACATAATCGAAAGTTCAAGCTTACTTTTATAAAATTGCTCTTAGTCTGCAAAAAATAATAAGCCGGATCCAATTCGAAGATTAAGGAACAACGCAGTCATCAACATTAACTGAAATAGATAATTAGATAATTTTAGCTTATACCGTCCGTTATACATTAAACGCGCACGCGAAAACGTATTCTGCACTTGTGCAGACGCATATGCGCAGTCGTAAATGTCTTGCGCGCACGCGTAAAACGCCTATGCGCATGCGTCGACGCGGCGCATGCGCAGAAAGATTTTAGCTTTGAGGTCCGGATTATAGATAATTCCGGATTATGGGTGTCCGAATTAACGACTTTTGACTGTATTAAAATCCCAGGAAATTATCATTCTTGTAGAATAGTTAAATAAAAAAAAATTTAACTCTTTCTATAAAAATGCTTGTGAATTTGCATGGGGAAAAAATATGCAAGTATATGTGATATTTAAATAATTCTTTCTGCTTTATACTTGCAGCAGTAGCTTTAAAGCGTAATTTTGCATTTGTAAGTCAATCTTGCAGTAATGTAACATATTGAATTTAATTTTGTATTAAGGTCTGTAAATAAAGTATAGCATTCTGTTTCCATAATAATATTAAAAAGTTTAATGTTAAAAGCTTTAAAGGAGGTCTTTTAAATAGTGGAATTATTTAAAGTCTATTTGAAAGCAATTAGGAAGAAAGCGACTTCAACATATGACGCGCGGGAGAAGTTGTTCTTCTGACAGACGGTGGCGGATAAGAATGGTGTCAGAATGAGCATGCTTTGTTCGAAATCAGACTTTGCCAAAAGCAAATGAAAATAAAAGTGTGAAACTAATGCCAAAACCAAGTGTTGGCATGCCACAATAAAGGTTAAGGTTGACAAAGAGTATTTTGGTTTGCACGTACCTAGTATCATGTCACGCGTTTGGAAATTTTGTAGAATGAAAGCAATATTGTCAGTAAATGCAATATCTTTATTCTTGATTGTCCAGTAAAATTTTTCATTTTCCTTTCGTTCTTATTTGGAATGCAGTGATTAGAGTGTTTTAAACTGATTTTGTGTGTGTGTGTGTGGAAATTGAGGAAAATGACTGGTATTTTTACTTCCTTGTACGAAGTAACGGAAATATTGTAATCGCAAAAAATTTCGGGTATCATATTTCAACGGAAATATACATTTTAACCGTTCCCGAATCTTTTTTTTTTTTTTTTTTCTTTTTCTTTCTTTCTTTTCCGTAACGTCTGTACGTACGGAGAGAATAAAAGACTGTTTTTTCCAAAACGGTTTGTAAAATGAATTTAAAATAGATTCAAAATGGATTTTTTCGTGACGTCTGTACGTACGTTTGCAGCTCGCATAACTCAAAAACGATGAAAACTCAAAAGCCGTAGAATGTTGAAATTTTGTATATGGCACTGTAATAATGTTTAGTTGTGCACCTCTCTTTTTTATTCTAGTTAGCAATACTAAAGGTTTATATATATATATATATATATATGATAGTATCATACTAAAGATATGTATATATATACCCACCCCCTTTACCCGGCCTTTATTTTTGCAATGATTAGTCGTAGTCATGTACTTCCAGTTACAGAAATGTTTTAAATGACAAAAACATTCATGTTTTGGCAGTGTGAAATTAAATAATAGTAATAATAATGAAATCTAACTTTAAAATGTAATCTTCCAATTCCTATACTTATACCTGGGAAAGTTTTATATTCGTTATAAAAAAGTAAAATTATAAGAAGTTTGACTCCCTTTCGACAAAAATTTCCCTTTCAAAATTTGCAATTTTAATATTATTTTCAACTTACCTCGAGGGATCGGCTAATTAAGTTAGAATAATTCAAAGAAATAAGTTTAAATGAAGTGCAGCAAAAAATCATGTGCAATTTAATAGGCCATACAAGGAAGTCACGTGTTGTCTACATCTGATTTTTTAAACCAGAAATCCGCCTCTTCTCCTAAGATCTCTTACTAGTCTCAAAGCATCTTAATAGTACTTCAAATACGAAAGATCGAAAAGTTATATGACATACATTTACGTACTTGTTAATTTGAATAATATATCATTAATTTCTTCATTCTTAGCACATTGTTCATTAAATTGCTCGGACTGAACGATATTGAAGCTTGTTGTATAAATAGTATCTTTTGTAAATATATTCTTTAATATAAAAAATGAAACATTTACAATATCACGAGCATCTGAAAATAATGTGTTATCTATTCTGTAATTTTCATTACCAATTGAAAGTGTTAAAAAGTACACAAGTTTAAATAAGTAAATAAATTTAGACGTCCCATTATGAGTTACTTTCTAAACTTTTGTTTGCCTTTCCAAGTTTTACTCAGTACTCCTCTATTCACAAGCTTGCCGCGACGAGCGCAGCGAAAACAATTCTCACCTCTTAGTTCTAAAAATAAATTTTCTATTAATGCGAAACTTTCACAGTGTTCTAGAGCTGTGATGATCGCCAAGCGTCATTTGGCTCTCTCTTTGTTGGCGACATCGTCAATTCGTTACAATGTGGTAGCCCTAAAAGTAGCCGGTTCGCTCGCTACTACGCTGCCATTTTTGTTGGCTGTACACATTAGCGACGGACGCCGCACATGGCGGCATCGCCGTGGCTTATCGCGGCGAATACTACAAGACTTCTCCTATTCCTGTGAGGGGAGATAGCCTGTTATGGTGTGTATTTTAAACCAAATGGAAGGTTCCATTGCTTTTAGCGGCTTCATATATCTGTGATCGTGCTTTTAGTTTATTATGTCCACCTACGAGAAGTGGGACTCGCAGGGGGATTTTCGGACGCAGGGTACTTTCAGCCCCATGCTCGGGGCTGAGAACGCGACTGGTAACAATAACAACGAGTTCATTACCAACGAACTGGATGTCGCCTGGCAAACAGAATGCAAAATCGGATTCAATAACTCTCGCGAATCTGCCGGTTTCACCTTCAATGTGTACAACGGATCCGAAAAAGAGGCACTGTACAGGTATGCATTTATATATATTATCGTTAACTTTTAAATCATTTGTTGATACATGATCAGCTGATGAATAGTTCATTCACATGGTTTATTACTGTAAATTGCTCAGTTGAATTTGCCAACTTGCAAAGAAAGAGGAGCAAATTAAATTTCCCTCAATTCTAACAGATTTTTTTGTTAATCTGTTAGAATTTTGAATTTATTAGGGGGCCATTGAAAGAAAATGTGACACAAAATGCAAAAGCAGTGGCCTTGGAAATTGTGAATGACCATTATAAACTGACTATATGCTTTATAGAGTGACTATATTGTGCAAGTGTTAAGGGGTAAAAATGAAGTGCAGTAAATTGATATTTGCATGAAACTGCTATGATTATAAATGCAAAGTATATCCTAGACTACATTTGTCTGCAAAAGTATTCCTACAAAACTAAGAAAGAATAATAATTGAGATTAATTATTTCACTTCAGATTTTTGTAAATTTTTTTTTTTTTTTTTTTGTTGTTGTTGTTGTAGTTTGTTTTGTTTTTTGAACCTTAACCTAAGCTTTCAGGTGCAGAGGTTTCTACTTTGCTACTCTAGTCTGTGAATAACAGTATTAAATCAGGAAGGAACATACAGCTATAAAATTTTCAATCTTTGAAATTTATTCGTTGAAAAGGTTGGGGTCAGAGCTAGAGTGGCCATATGCCAGGTGGTAAAATTTAGGGGCCACAAAATTTTGGAAATTCCACATAGTATAATTTAGAAGAAAGAGGTACAGTATTGAGTACCAAAAAGTCTAGCACCTCTCACCAAGTATAAAATGCAGTCGATAATTATTTAATGTGAAGTGCTATGAAATATTGATATAAGAGTATAAAATAGCATGAAATTGTGGTAAATTAAAATTTGAGCAATGTTTAACCCTTTTTTTCTTATTGGTATCAGTATCACAAAATATCTATCTCTGTTTTTGCAACCACGATATTGTGTGGTTATGTCTTGGTGTATGCCTTAACCTCTTTGGAGATGCATAAAACACATTTTCATATCGTAGTAATAAAAAGTTATGATTTAGATATTAATTAGGAGAAGTAGATGTGGGCATAGTTTGTAACACAGTTTATAGTAAAATTTCAATAGATTTTTTTTTTTTTTGTCTGTTTATTTTATTTGCAAAAAGGAGTATGATAAATAAGTAATGAATTTTGATAACAGATAATAAATTTAATGACAGCAGTAATGGAGTAATATATATTACATTAATGTACATGGCATGGAATTTTGCCTTCTAGTAGTATTTCATGATCGACTTACTACTGCAGAAATTTTGAAGAACTAATATGTTACAACTTATGATAATCTGTATATTTGAAACTGAAACTCGGGCACAAAATTTTCACCTTGTTTTGTTACCTGAACCCAGGGGCATAGCTAGAGGGGGGCAAGGGGGGACATCTGTCCCTGGGCGCAGAATCCAAGGGGCTCCAAATTGATGTTACGACATTTTAGAATTAAATGTTTTCCATCCTTGGCAAGCAGTAGGGGGCGCGAAATCTTCAGTTGTCCCTGGGCGCTGGAAACCCTAGCTACGACTCTGCCTGAACCACTTTAGTATGGCCAGCTGGTTATTATAAAAAAGAAAGAAATATATAATGATTTTAATGAATTCAGCTAGTAGATAGTAATAATAGAGATGGAAGAACTATGTTTTTCGCTTTTAAATTGCGTAGTTTGTTAATGACTAACAGACAGATTAAATTTGAAAGAAAAACTGAAGAATTGCTGAAGGATACTCATGCATGTGGAAAAATTAAAATATTTTGAGTGGTGGCAACACGTCTTTTGATTCCTAAGTTTGTTGATTAAATTTTAAATGTAAGTATCTTACATTTTACTAAGGAACAATGCATTTCTTTTAAATGGCAGAGTTTTCTAATTAGATTTCAGACATAAATATCATATGCTTTATAGAGTGGCGAACTTAAATTGGCAAACGTGTCAATGAAAATTTCATTAAGTTTGTACAAAACATAAAGTTAATGAACAAATATAAAATTTAGGCTTCAAGATAGGTGAGCATGTTTGGGTGCAAGACTTTTCAACATGCATATAGATTAAAAATAATCACATTTTTTATTTTCTTGTATCAGATTACTGGTTGCCAGATTTTCATTTATGTTATTAAAAAAAATTTTTTTCTATTTTTTTAAGACAATAATACGTGCACTTTTAATGACCCCTCTTTTTTTAAATAATAAATATTATGACTTTTGTGAGGAAAAGTTGTAAGTAGGGCCTACTCAAAGCATAGATGATATAGGCAGCAACCTTGGGTGCAAATTTTGGAAAGTACTGGTTACGTTGTTCTCATAAACAACTAAATGACAATGTATTTTGCACTGTCAACTAAATGGCAGAGGAATTTCTAATATGTTTAGACTTCAGATGTACTATTAAACTAGGCGTGACATCAAGTTGAAAAACTTGCAATGGACATAGAGATGGTTTTATTAGTTTGAGATTTTATTCATCTGTTTCAAAGTTGAAGCCTGTATGCCAGTTTATGTAAATAAGTTGTGAAATACTAATTTCTTCTAGAAACGTTTAAACTTTGACTGATAATTTAAAATTATTAAGCTTTTGTGTTCACAGCTGGGCTGTTTAATATAGGAGATCTAGCTTTTAATTTGTCTTAAGATCTGCCCTACTTTTTTTTTATATGTGATTAATTTTTTTTTTTTTTTGTTTTAAATGTAAGATGAAAAGCTTTGAATTCTTAATCTCTTTGGTTGATTATTGTTATTCTAAGTACAATATAAAATTTGAACAAATTTTAAATGTTGCAATTACTTATGTTTTAAATGCATGAAATTTATGCAGGTGTTGTATGTATTTATCTGGAGGGAGGGTAAAAAAAAATTATGATCTACACAGCTGGAAGAGTTAATTAGTAAAATAAAACCTATTTGAATATGTAAATGAAAAGAAAGGTAGTGAAAATCTGGCCTAATATCAATATAAGAGTGGTGAAAAAACTGCAGGTTGCCAAAGTGTGATGTAGGAAACTAAAATCAAGCGAGTAATTTAACTAAATAGGCCTATTTGGTTTATCCAAATTAAGTTTGCTATATATTTTGTTTAAAAAAAAAAGTTGTAAAAGGATTTTAGGTTGAAATGCTTTGCTTCTTGTAATGTTTTTAGTCATGCATTTATGTTATTATAAATTAAATGAACTTTTTAAAATGGGAGAAAAGTATAATGTTAATTTTCTGTGTTTGTGATAAAAATAGCCAGAAAGTTACATTTGTAAAAATGTATTTACGAGTGCCCCTTGGCAACTTTTGTGCCAAAAATGACCGCTACACAAAGCCAAAATGACAAACCAAAGAATTGCACAAACTCTGTATCCATGTACACATCAACCTATTTTCACTCAACAAAAATCACAGAATTGCACAAACTTAGCATTGTGCACTCTATTGACTTTGTCCTTGTACACATCGAGCTATTTTCACTTAAAAAGTCAAAGGAGCAGCCAACAAAAAATATATTATCTCAATAAACTACATTTTAAATCAGACAATGACCTCGACACATAAATCCACAGAAATAAGAGTAAAAAATATCCTCCATAGAGCCAGTATCCTCTCACGTTCAACCAAACACATTTCATTTTAGACTTTATGCTCTTCCAAAAGTCCACAAAACCGGTATTCCTTTTCGACCAATTGTTTCCAACATAGGTACTGCTTCATATCCTTTGGCCAAATATTTAGTTTCCAGATTTTCTCCTCTACTTGATAACAATATTCACACTGTAAAAAATTCTGTTGAAGTCATTGATAAACTTAAAAATATTTCCCCACTTCGTTCCATTATGGTTTCATTTGATGTCAAATCATTGTTTACTAATGTTCCGGTCGAAGGAGCACTAAATTGTCTTGAAACTAGGCTTCGGGAATTTCACTTCACACATACTGAAATTAATGAGTTGGTTTCGCTTACTAAAGTTTCTCTAAGTCAAACCCACTTTGTTTTCCAAAATGCATATTTTCGTCAAGTTGAAGGATTGGCTATGGGTAATCCTCTCAGTCCGGTACTTGCTGACATTTATATGCACTATTTTGAGATGAAATTATTTGATAAATTATCTTTTCGTCTTTGGATTCGGTATGTTGACGACACTTTCGCACTTTTTGACGGTTATAAAGAGGATTTATCCGAGATTCTATCTATTCTGAATTCAATTGATCCAGCCATCCAATTCACTCTTGAAATTGAATCCAACAATTCCCTCCCCTTCCTCGATATTCTTATAATCCGCAATGAAACCGATTTTAGCACCACTGTGTACCGTAAACCCTTTGCAGTTTGTTTACCACCCCATGCCAAGTCATGCCACCCTGTTAAGCAAAAAATGGCTTCTTTTTACTATTATGTTTTCCGCGCGCTAAAAGTTTGTTCCTCTGAATCTTTGTTTACCAATGAACTTAATTATTTGAGAGCAGTTGCGATTGACCGTGGATTTTCTCCCGTGATTATTGATAAAGCCGTCAAAAAATTTTCAGATTCCCATCAAAGAAGACATTCCACTGTTAGAAATAATATCAATGACCTTGTCGTGCTTCCATTTTATCCTTCTGTTAGCTATAAAATTGCACGGATTCTCCAGAAATTCAATTTTCAAGTCGGTTTCTCCCCTATTAATAAAATTCACCCTTCGATTCTAAAAGATTGCGTTTCTGTCTTGAATTCTTGGGGAATTTATAGTATATCATGTCAGTGTGGTTTAAGATATATTGGCCAAACAAAAAGAGCGTTGAAGTTTCGTATCAAGGAACATGAATCTTATGTCAAAAAAGGGGAAATTAACAAGTCTTCAATAGCGTATCATAGCTGGACTTTTAACCATAATTTTGATTTTGGGTCTGCAAAAATCATCCAAAAGGCTTCTTCCATAGGCGAATTGGATTTTCTTGAGGCTTTTCACATTCACAAAGATTTAGAAAGTTTAGTTAATGATTTGAAGTCCAATCCAGTCCTTCCTAATGCCTTTAAAATTCTACTGTCTTAATTCAATTATTTTTGCCGATAGATGGCGTTACCTCCTCGCACTTGGTACTACCAGAGGGTATAAAAATCCGTTCAGCGATTGCTTTCCATTATTTGAAGTTCAGATTTTGAGCGTAATGTGCATTTGCCCCTCGCTCCCTATTTTAACTTCGCTAATATTTCTTTATGCTTGATCAGACAGCCTGGCTCAGTAAAAGTAGGCGGCCAGTGCAACTCTGATTAAAAATCTAGTTATAACCACGTGCAGTGCTGATAAGCACCACGTGTTTCTGTGATTCCTATTTTCTTCTTTCTATGTATTTCTTTCTCCTGATGAGGAGGGGACCTTTAGCTGCCCTCGAAATCGATTGAGTGTTTCATTATACCTATGCTAAATATAAGGTTGTTTTTTACGATTTTGACAAACACATTTCCTTTGTACAAACAGGACACTTGTAATGGCTACTAAGTAAAACTTCATTTACACACTAGTCTAAGGCTTTTTTTCCTTTTGTTCCAAGTCGTACAGAAACTTCAAATTAATCTTACCACATTCAGCCATTTTACAGTGTAAACCACAAAATAACAACATACTGCCTAAGCAACATCCAACATACAAACAAGCCTTTACAAATCTTTTCCCATCATTCAAATTTACAGCAATCATGCAACCAATTACATCATAATAGGGTTTCCATAACATTCAGCTACTCAGGTTACCATAAATGAAACAACTTACCGATAATTTAAGGGGCACCCTTAAATATACTCTAACCGTTATATTAATTTATTATATTTTTAAAATTTTATTTTTATAATGAAATTAAAGTAGATCCACAATCATATATTATAGCATAATTAATTCAAAGATACACAGTTTAAAATTAAATATTAACCCTCTAGTATAGAATCTCTAGTACAACAGTTAATAAGCTGTAAATTTTGGTAAAAATATATTTAAGTGTTCCCAAGGCATAATTTCAAGAGGGCCACTACGCAAAAGCAAAATAAGAAGTCAAAGAATTGCACACTTCGATCTATTTTCACTTAAAAAAAAAAAAAAAAAATTAGAAATTTGCAAAAACTCAGCATTGCACACTGAGTTGACTTTGTCCATGTACACATTGATCTATTTTCACTTAGAAATGGAAGGAGCACTCAGTTCTACACTAGAGCCAAACAAAAAATTTATAATCTCAATAAACTGCATTTTAAATCAAACAGTGAAATAACATAAAAAAAGGAAATACATCTTATAGCATCTACGTACTACACAAAGGAAGTATCCACTTACCTTATTTAGAAATTTGTGTCTTCAGTCTGTTGCACACAAAAGTCTTTAAGAGCATGCAAAAATTTTCCTCAAACCATGTTCTGTTTCTGATGGAACGCTTTGTATGGTGAGCATTTGAATCTTTCTTGCCACAAACCTATTCAAAGCCATCTGAACGAACTTTACATTCGACATACGCATTTCCTTCGTACAAACAGAAAAAGCACTACTATCACATCTACGCACTACACAAAGGAAATATCCATTTACTTTATTTAGAAATTTCTGTGTCTTCCATGTGTGGCACACAAAATTCCTTAACAGCATCCAAAAACTTTCCTCAAGCCATGTTCTCTTCCTAATGGAATGCTTTATATGGTTGAACATTTAAACCTTTCTTGTGTCTAACCCATTCAAAGTCATCTAAACGATCTTTTCGTTCGACCATATGCATTTCCTTCGTACGACCAGAATACTTATAATTCCCTTGAATTACATCCAACAAAGTTCCTTTTCTTCTGTCCTCAACCATTTAAAAAAAATAAAATAAAAAAACCTTCCGCTTTCTCGTTCTATACCACCAAAAACCCAATTTACCACCGGCAGCCATTTTATGATGCAATGCACACAATACGCATACTTCCTAACTGACATCCAACAAATATTTTCCCATTCAACACAACCAATCACGTCATAATAGGGTTTCCATAACATTCAACTACTCAGGTTACATAAATGAAACAACAATTTTACGATAATCCAAGGGGCACCCTAAAATATAGGCTAACTTAAATTTTTTATAGTTTAAGAATCAAATCAAGGCCGTAATCTAAGTATAAATGTTATGCTATAGAATTGCACGACTGTTAAGAGAATGTCATACTCTAACCCACTGTTCCTTGAACTTTTGTCATCACAGAAAACTTTTTAATTTTTAAAGAACAGAGTAAATTTGGGTTTTTAGTTATAATAAATAACAACACAGATATGCTAGTTAAAGTGTGTATCAGTAATGCTCTAAATTCTGATAGGTTTTTAGAATAAAATAAACTTAACACCATGCCCCATGAAGGCTGTTAGTCACTAGTAATCATGCCAAAAGTCATTAGGATTAGGCAGTGCAATACTTTGAAGTATATTTTAAACACAGATAAGATAGAAGACACTAATGCCTATAGTTTGATGACCGGTAAATTTATACCAAAGGGTAGCAGTGATGGTAAAGGCAGTTGGTAAACAGTGATTTGTTAACCTCTTATGATCAACCTATAAATAACCATTGTGTAGCTGTGAGAGAAATTTTACATAGATTCATCATCAGTATTGATTAGATTTTCATGCTTTTTGATGGTAACAAAGGGAATTTAATGATTATTTTATCTTTTGTTCATTTGATCGCAGCTATTCAATTCACTTCTGAAATGGAATCAGACAGCTCTTTTCATTTTTTTTTAATGTAAATTATCTACACTAAATTTGATGTCAGCACTACTGTTTATCATGGACCCTTCTCTACTTGTTTGTATACTCATGTAATGTGATCCTACTAAACATAAAGGCCAGTATCTGTTGAAAAGTTCTTGACAAAGCCATTCCTCCCATTAGACAGGTACCCATGTATGCTTTGCCACAATCTAATCCAGTCCTTTCATAGATACTTGACCTATTTGAAATCAGTTAGCATTGACAGAGAATTTTTGCCCTTGGTTATAAGGAAAGTCTTTTAAAAGTGTTACTTTTGCCATCATTAATGGCAGTCCAATATTAGAAGTAACTGTAATAATCTTGTCATTCTCCATTGTCTGTCTATCAGCTACGAAATTGGTCAGTTTCTTTACAAGCTCAACTTTAAGATTATTTGTCATTAGATTTTTAAAGATTTCATCTTTAATTGTTAGGCATTTCTTGTGATAGCATTTCTTTTTGGTGTGTTTTGACTTAAATGGGAAACTAAAGAGTGTTAAAATTTCTCACTAAAAAACACAAATCATGTGTTCAAAAAGGAGAAACAAACTAATTTTTGATAGCTAAGCAGAGTTTTTCTCTTAAATACAATTTTTTTCGCCACTTTGTTCTTTGATAATTATCCACAAAGCTTCTTTAAATGGATTTGCAAGAATCTTTCACGGTAAAAATATATTTATGGGGTGCCCCTTGGCAATACATGGAGACCGACATAGGGCAATTCTTTGACTATTTATTTTGGCTTTTTAACGGCCAAAAATCGCCGTTACACAAGAATTGCACAAACTCTGTATCCTTGTACACATTGACCTATTTTCACTTAAAAATACTTCAGAGAATTGCACAAGCTTGGCATTATGCAGTCATCCATGTACACATCGATCAATTTTCACTTAAAAAGTCAAAGGCAACACCCAATTCTACAGTAGAACCAAACAAAAAATACATAGTCTCAATAAACTACATTTTAAATCAAACAATAAAGTAACATAAAAAAGGAAATTCATTTTGTGCATCTAAGCGCTACACAAAGCAAATATCCACTTACCTTATTTAGAATTTCCGAATCCTTCAGTCTGTGGCACACAAAATTCCTTAACAGCATCCAAAAACTTCCTAAAATTATCTGAACTAGAATTCGTATATCTGCGTTGCCACATAAATTTATAGAAATAAGAGTAAAAAATGTCCTCCATAGTGCCTGTATCCTCCGAGGTTCAACCATACGGCATTTCAATCCTACTACAATATAATGGTTAATAAGTAAATCTTCATTTACACACCAGTCAATTAATGCACTTTTCCCCTTTCATTCCAAATCGTACAGAAACTTCAAATTAATCTTACCGCATTCAGCCATTCTACCATCTAAACCACAAAACAAGCAATGTACTTCCTAACCAACACACACCACAAGCCCTTACAAATTTTTTTTTCTGGTCATTCAAAATTTACGGCAATCACGCAACCGATTGCGTCATAATAGAGCTTCCATAACATTCAACTACTCGGGTTACCATAAATGAAACAACAATTTGGCGATAAATGAAACAACAATTTAGCGATAATACAAGGGGTACCCTTCAATCTGCTCTAATCTCTTTCACATTTGCAAACCTTCTTCAGTTAATGACATGAATTCCTGTCCACTCGGTTTATCTTAATGTTTTCCAAAATCTAACGTTTTAGCCGTTTCTTGTTTTGTTAGTGATTAATTGTAATAAAATGTTAGCTGTTATTACTTACATAAACGTCTCTTTTATAGGCCTAGTGTTTTGTCTATTTCAGGAATATATGAATGAGAGGAGTTTTAAATTATATTTAGAATCTATTTTAAGAGAAAGAGAACTTTACATCGCCAACTAGCCTTAAGGGGGCTTCTTCTCTATTGTATCTGTCATGTTCGGTATTTCTCTGAATTTGTGCATTTCACTTTGCTGTTGAATATTAAGTACCTTATTCGTGAAATCGGTCTGAACCGGGCGCGAGGATAGAATTAAAACCTGTAAATTACAAAGTGCAGATTTGCGTTGTCTGTTGTTTCAGCAAAGACACCTGTTCATTACTTCTATTTTTTAACTTTAGTCTGAAGGCAAAGTAAGTTTTAGTTATTTTTATTTCTGTTGCATTTATTTTTTATTCTGATATTGGAGAAAAGCTTGGATGGAAATTTATTTTTTATGCTAAAGGTTGGACTAAGTTTCTGTTAAGCCTCTTTCAGTTGCAACCCTATAACTGTACTCAAAAGAGCAGTTTCACAATTTTAAGGCATACAATATCTGAATTTATCAGTAAATGCCTGAATCGACGGGCTAATTCAACTGTTCATTTAAATTATAAATTTCGCTCTTCCAGTATTCTCCCTAAAATATTATTGTTGGTAAATAGAATACTGGATAAAAGAAAATTACTTGGTATCAGAATGCTTTAACTCTTAACTGAAAATAAATTAGGCTAGAGTTGAGTTGATTTTTTTTTTTTAATTATCTTTATTTCAGTAGTAAATGTTCGTTTAAAATGATTTTACGTAATTTAAAAATCTGACTTTTGTGGCCTAAGTCGGGAATTTTAAATGAATCAGGACATAATAGTTAACATTTCAATTTATGTTTTTGTGTTTAAAAGCATGTTATACAGTGAATGACAGAATTAAAAATAAAATTTAAACAGTAACATTATTAATAATAAAACATGGTGCATTACGTATTTAACGCAACCACCTTAGTAATAGTCGCCAAACTTTGGCTATCATACGCATAAACGTTCTTCCGGCAGCCATGCTCATAGCACTTCAGTCAAGCAATACCGGGATGTTTGTTGTATTCTTCCAAATTCCAGCGGGTTTTTATAAACAGATTGTTTTTTTTTTCCCTTAAACGTATTTTTAAAATAATGAGCTTATGGAATTTGCCAGCAATGGAAGAAGCTGCGGTAAAATTTCTGCAAGAATACATAATTTTTCGAAAGGGAACAAGGAAATGCGTTTCCTTGATAGCTGCTGTGGCAGAGTATTGCACGAAGCGGAGTCTTCGCAATTCTCTGATGCTTTTTTTAGGCGAATACAGATCGTCCTGTACTTCCGGAGAAGAATAGTGGGAAAAAAAAAAAAATTGAGGAAGGCCTTTGAAAAAGAATGTTAAGTGTTATATTTTGTAATGCATCACGTAATCTTTATTTAATAATTCAAATTTGCATTTTAAATTGCTAAAGAATTTTTTTTTTTTTTTTTTTATGGTTAATAATGTTTACTGACTTACTATAAATATTGAGTTTAGGGAGCTTTTTCGAAATAAAATGTACCTTTAAAACATTAAAAAATCATTATTATCCCCACATCGCAAAGAAACATATTACTGATGACAAATCCTTTAATTCGATATAAGTATTTGTAAAAATATGTATATTTAGGATAATAGTACGAGATTTCACCAATTATAATATTTATAAATGCCGTATAAAATGCTTGGATTGAAAAGGAAGCTTTAGCGAAGATTCTGATCAAATGCCAAGCAACTTATCCCCCCTCCCCCCAAGTAATTAGATGTTTTAGTTATAAATTAAAAAAACTGGGTTAGAAAAATACCATCAAATGCGTTTGTAAAACTAATTAAAATTCGTTAAATATATTCGAAATAAAATGTTGCTACGTGCCTACGGATTCGTAATGGATTGAATGCACGCAGAATCGGCGATAGCTGGTTGAAATTTACTTTTCCAACAACGCTTGACTTTTCTGGAACTTTTTATACAGAAGTACTGCTAAACTCCTCTCAATATGATAGGGCGCAATCAGTAGTTACTATTTCAAATTACAGAGAACGTTGAACATAAGAAAATACAAAAGCTTCAAATGCGTAAGCTCGCACGATGATCTCTCAATGCTCTGAACTAAACTAAAATGAAAACTTTTGATACACAAGTAATTAAACAGAGGATCTACTGCTTTTGCAGTACTTCCCTGTAAAAATGAGATAAGTCCACAATGGGCATGGTGGTGATGGATTGTGAATGAGTCCCATGGAGGGAGGGAGAGACTGAAAACTGATGCTTTCTTCGATCTTATATAGCTTTCCTCTGTTTGCCGATAAATCCGATTTCTCGAAATTGCTGGAAGGTGTACCCATTTAAAGTTATATATGGTCAGACATCGGATTAAAATATAGCCAAGTTTGGCGACTTTTGGCAGTTTCTCGCCAAATTTAGCTACTAAAAGGAGTCGCGAAAGCCGCGTTTTCCAGCTAGTTGAATGGACTAACCCCTCTAATCCTGCTTTTCAGGCGATGCTTCGCACTCTTGAACCCTTTCATGTTACATCATACAATAGATAATTTCACTAAAATTAATTATATTATACAAAATTTTGCAAATATATTATGCCGCGCTGTCAGCTGAGAATAATCACCATGTTCTGCTTGGATTTGATTACTGAATGCATCAGAATTTTAATCTTACCTTCGTTATAAAGATTTTGCGCCCTGTTCAGCACTTTTATTTATAATCACTGTGATTCCTTGACTTTACTTAAAATTTTGTCTAAAATCCCAGCTTTCTGTGTGTATGAATTAAATTCTACAGTGTTTCGGAATATCCGAAACACTGCAGATATTAGATGCACATTCAGAAAATTTCGCGACCCTGTTGCTTTTTTCCAGAATATGTTTGAGAGACGTTTACAGAAAACTGATTTTTATTCTGTTTGCGCCGTTGATACTTAAAACGTACTGCAAGGCCGAAGGTTACAATATCGAGGCGCATGCGCGTGTTTCCTGACGTACGTACTTTGGTAAAGTAAGTAGGGCATTTTATTTCCAATTACGATAAGGATTGGCCCTTGAATTCCGTTCGCTTGAGATACTGTCTTCCTTAGTAACTTAATAAAAAACTTTTAGTTTATGTGAGGATATCATGGAACGAGGGAAGAATTGGAAAGATTTAAAAGCAAAATGAAAAAATTTCCGTAAGGGAACTTTTATTTTTATTACATGGAAGATTTTCACTTCATATGTAATTTTTGCATGAAGATTATGGAACTTTAATTCAGTCTTTTTAGATGTAGGGGAGTTAGAATAACATCCGTTGACTTGAGCTTAAAGTAAGGGTGGGCAAAAGCTAACCCGCAGGTCGAATCGTCCCTTCTAATTGCTTAATCCTATTCATTACGAAATCCTGTCCTATGACATTTTCATGCATTTCCTGTCGGATTTTGTACGCAAACTACCAAAATCTGCATCACGAGTACACATCTATTGATACAGCATATTTGTGCATATATACGCATGGCTGTACTAGCCATCAGACTAATACAGTTTATCATTTCTAGCAGCTTTAATTTTTGGCATAAGAATTTGGTTGAGATGAAAAGACTTCACCAGAAAAAATACAGCTTAGGCAAAGAATATTTCACCTCTAAATTTTTATTCTAAAATGGAGCAGTATACATATCAATCATTTCATGGGTAAAAATATATTTAAGGGTGCCGCTTGGCGAAAATTAGCGATTGGCCATCGAGGCACAATCTCAAGATGGCCGCTACACAAAAACAAAATAACAAGTCAAAGAATTGCACAAACTGTCCATGTATGTACACGTCGATCTAGTATTTTCATTAAAAAAAAAAAAAAAAAAAAAAACCAGAGAATTGCACAAACACACAAACACGGCATTGCGCACTGACTTGACTTTGTCCATCGATCTAATTTCACTTAAAAATCGAAGGTGTACACAATTCTGCACTAGAGCCAAACAAAAAATGTATAATCTCAATAAACTGCATTTTAAATCAAACAATGAAATAACATAAAAAAAGGAAATGCATCTTATCGCATCTACGCACTACACAAAGGAAGTATCCACTTACCTTATTTAGAAATTTGTGTCTTCAGTCTGTGGCACACAAGTCTTTAAGAGCATGCAAAAATTTTCCTCAAACCATGTTCCGTTTCTGATGGAACGCTTTGTATAGTGAGCATTTGAACCTTTCTTGCCACAAACCTATTCAAAGCCATCTGAACGAACTTTACGTTCGACCATACGCATTTCCTTCGTACAACCAGAACATTTAGAATCCCGTTGAATTACTCCAACAAAGTTTCTTTTCTTCTATCTTCAACCACTTAAAAAAAAAAAAAAAAAAAAAGCTTCCGCTTTCTCGTTCTATACCACGAAACACCCAACTTACCACTGGCAGCCATTTTACGATGCAAAAGCACACAGTGCAGAAATTAAAGCCCTACAAATATTTTTCCCATCAGTCAAATTTACCGCAATCATGCAACCAATCACGTCATAATAGGGTTTCCATAACATTCGAACTCTCAGGTTATCATAAATGAAACAATTTGCCGATAGTTCAAGGGGTACCCTAAAATATAGGCTAACCATTTCATGAGCAAATGGAACTGATCCTGTTTTTGGCGGATGTGTAACTCTACAAATTTTCATTATTCTCCTCTAAGTCGCGTCCTACAAACAGTAGGGGCACGGCAAAAAATCATAATTGTTCTGCCTGTGTGACGCATTAAAAAGAACCTTTTTGCCTACACCTGGCTTTTCCCATTTTCCAACTGTGAAATTAACGTGCATATACTTTATTTTCTATCAACTTTGCATGATTAGCATTCACTTCGCTCTGTAACTATTTTATGCTGTACCAAAATAGCGCAACAAAAATTCATCATTTAAAAAATCACTTTCCCTTTTAAACAAGCATACTGCGATACTTTTATCGAAGGAAAAAAAGTTTTACGCAAGAAAATAATGCTATAGCCGTGCAAAATTTTTTTGCGGTTCAAAAATAGGAAATCCAATTTCGAACACAAGTCTGCACGGAAGAATTTTTGTGTTAGATTTTCGAGCTGTCATTACTGTACCAGCTTCGGCAGAAACATACGCGGATTATCGGGATGTTGGGAATAATCATAATCTCGCGTTATGATCTTACTATATAACTATAGACAAGTGCACTATGTATTGATACCTACATACACATGGAAACATGTCTCATTGCTATGCAAGGCACCACGAAATGATCGACTCTCGTATAATGAGTGGATCAGTAGTCATTTGCATGAGCATTTATTATTTGGATTGCTGTCGTTTGTCATAAAATGTCTCCAAAATAGTAGATGAATATAAAGCACAGTCCCTCGTATTTTGGATGTACTCTATTAAAGTCTGGTTGAGTTTCAGCAATTGTGCATGGACTAATGGGAGAGTGGTAAGCAGCTTGCCCCAAGTTTCCGTATCAGATGTCTAACAAACTGGATGCATGGGATGTCCCCAACGTGTGATTCCAAAGCAGTTTCCTTTAGAGAGCCCCCTTGTAATCCCTCACTTAGGCAGATAACTTTCGTATGTCTGTTATTAATCTTTCGTATGTCTGTTAATAATCGGCTAGTTGTAGTATTTGTAGGGCATTCTGTTATGGATTCGTATATGGTCAGTTGTTCAGTGGGACAGTTTTCTTCACTTGTGTCAGGTGCATCGGAAATGGAGGAGTTGGTTGAGAAACCACATGCATTTTCAACTGTTATAGTTCGGATTTTAAGCCATTCGACTAACTTCTGGTATCGATGACACAGGTCGTTCCTGTGAAGTGTTTTGAAGATTTTCCAGGGTAAAAGCTATAGCTCGGGAGAATCATGTGTCGGAAATCCTAAGAGTTTTAGAATTTGACCGAAATTCAGCTTTAGTCTGCTGTTTGTTTTAAAGAAAAGCTATGACGTGTGGTTTTACAGTTATGTTGCGTCTTAAAAACATACAACATGTTTGTTTGTTTGTTGTATGTTAAACCGTGCTTTGACTCGGAATATTAGTCGCCAAGAGTTAAAAATCTGATGTTTGATTTTTAAAGGAAAGAATTCAACTACCACAGGAAAAGAAATTTTATAACAGAATGTAAATGGAATTATTAAAAACAATTGAAGCTTTATCCAACAGTTAAAAGGTTAAACGTAGAGACGATAGCAGATAGAACCATTTCCGATGTACTGGTAGTGGTGAAATTAAATTTACTGTGTATCATCGTGATCTCAAGAAAAGGATGAGACTGGGAAGATTTAGTTTCTAGCAATAACTTACTGCTAGAATCGGTCAAATTCATTGTTGTTAAGTTCAAGGCATAGTGTCTGTATTGCCTTACGTCTAGAGACTGGATAATAGCCAGTATGAAACGTGATGCTCATCTGATACGCAAAAATAAAGTATACTTTGTGATAAATTATGCACTATAAGACGTTACTAACATTGCGGGAGGGGATTTACAAAGAATTTTACTAGGCATGGAGATTATGATTAATATGACTTTAATTTCCAAGTCGTGTACGATTTCTGTTATTCTTAATTTAAAATAAAATTACATTTTTAAGTTACGTTCGCTGATTTTTATCCCAGTCACAATAATTTTTTCATTGCACTGCAAGTAGAACAATGCCAATTCACACCATTCTGCTACTGTTTTATGTAACAGTAAATTGGCGACGGCTAAATTTTCTCATTTTGATCGAGAACCTCGAATTTGGCAATTGAATGTATTGTGGACTGTTCCTTTTTCTTCTTTATTTTTTTCTTTTTACTGTTAGTGTGTTAAATGTATTTATTAGATTATAGCAAAGCACATTAGGCGATCTGTCTAAAGGAATCATTCTTTAACTCATTATATGAGTAAAGAATGATTTAAGTGGTAATTTAGACGTTGCAAGCTGAAGGCTGTTTACGGTTAGAGTAGTTATTAGGCCTTCATGTAAGAGTTTCGCGACTTCATCAGAGTAATCTCTTTGTTCATGACAACGATGTGACCAAATTTATCATTTGTGGAGATAATATTTGGATTGAGTTACTTTCACTCTAAGCCATTTGTTTTTGTTTGCTTAGGATTAGAACTTGCTGTTTTATTATCAAGTTATCATCGTGAGTAATTTGATGACGGAGATCGTTTCTTTCTATATTAGTAAAATTTTGCTGTATTTTGGGAATAGAAATGATTTTTTTAAATATTAGTTATGTTTATATATTATCAATTCAGCGTTTAATATAAGAGATATTAATATTAGAGTTGGTGTCGTTATTTGGTACTATTCGGTTTCGAGGGCCGTAAAAAATCGCCAAACTATTGATTGTAAAAATGCCAATGCTGCCAAAAATAATTGCGGCAAGAAAGGAAGCATAATAGTAAATAACTATCTAAGATTGATGTTTTAATTTAGATGAAAGGTTAATTTCATATAATATTTTTTTGTTATTATAATTTATATGAAAAAGGCTAAACATGACTGAGTGGAAGCATAAGAGTAAATAACTATTTCAGATCATTATTATAATTTATAAAAAAATTGCTAAACATAACTGATTGGATGCCTGCATCGCTATTTCGCTACCGACTTATCGCTAAAACATAATTTCATCTCTTTGGTTATTCAAACGTAATTTTCTATAATGAATGATGCCTTTTCTTTGAAAATATTCTCGGTAAAGTGCAGAATCGCGCACTTATTTGTTTGTCGCTTTTTACAAGGGTAAAAACAATTGAATTTTTGTCAATTTTCTTTTACTTTTTAAGTGAAAATAGGTCGATGTGTACATAGATAAAGTCAAGGATGTGCGCAGTGTCATTTTTGCGCAATTCTAGGATTTTTTTCAAGTGAAAATACGTCGATGTGCACATGGATACCGAGTATGTGCAATTCTTAAAAACGCGTCAAGCAGTGGGTGATTCTGCACTTTACTCGAAATTCTATTGCCGACTTTTCGTCATGGGCAATTCCCAAATTGTTAAATCCATAGGATATAAAAAAAAAAAGGATTTAAAAATTAAACTAGTATGTCAATGGCGTCTTAAGAAATATATAACTATATAAACTTACGCAATCTGAAATCAACGCGTACGCTGGATTTGGCGCGATGTTAAATGGGCGCGTTTGCTAGATTTGGCGCTTTTGCGCATACATTTTCCCTGCAATTTTTTTACGGACCTCAAAACCGAATAGTACCCGTTATATTTTTGTATTGAAGTGACATCATAGCTGGATTACGAGAACCATGAAGGATACACGCATGCGCTATTCAGACTGATTTATTTACAGAATCTAAGTGGTTATGTATGGTTAGATACACGCATGCGCTATTCAGACTGATTTATTTACAGAATCTAAGTGGTAATGTATGGTTAACGGTTATTTAAAATAAGGGGCGAAGTATATAAAAGCTTTTAGGAATGCCTTTGTGGATAACATTTTAAGGGGAAAATGTCTCTTATTCCAAATCACATTGGAGAAAACATGCAGCCAATCCGTTTTTTAGAATTGGAATATTCGACGCAGTAAAATTATGCAGAATCAGCAAATTTGAGATGAAGATTTAATAGTTCATAGTTAAGATTTTTATAAGCATTCGTTATAAGATGGTTTTAATAACATAATGGTAAAATTCCATTGTGAATTTCCGATTGCTTTGAGAACATGAATAAGATTTAAGAAAATCCCAACATGAAGTTAGAAACGATGTTCTGCCGCTTACATTTAAGCGAAAATTGAAGGTGATTCAAGAACTTTATACGCTTAAAACGTTATTTGCGAAAGTAGTTTTTGATAGAACTGTAAATAAAATTCGGTTAAAGTAATAAATTTAAAAAAAAAAAAAAAAAAAAAAAAATTGCTGAGGCATCTGAGAATAAGTGTGGATTTCTTCGTAAATCGTATTGTTGAGTAGTAATACGTTTTCTTAAATAGTTGAGAATAAGAAAATAGTTTTAATACTTCTATGTCATCATATATAAATCAGTTGTTAATAGAAAGGTAGTTATTATAACTATTTTTTAATTCTCATATAGTCAACAAATGAAAATACACATCATTTATCGAAGTTACTGGACTGTTTTAAATTACCAAAATTAAATTAACCGATGTTATTCTAATTTTTGATTTTTTACGTTATAATTAATTATAGTATTTATATTAAATTTCCGTATTTTAATAATATTAGACAGATTTTCTAGATATTTAAGGCATAGTAAAGCAAAATTCTTCTCTTATAAGCATTCGTATTTTGCTAGTCATTTGAAGGTTTAAAGTTTTGTGAGCTGTCCTAAAAGTAAGCCAAATAAACGCATACTTTACACTTTTGCCTGATTAAAACTACTCAGTAAAGGGGTATTCCTGCTAAATAAATGTAAATGTAACTGATTATTTAGGTCTAGTGTTGTATGAGCATTATGGGTAAGGTTTTTGAAGAATTATGATCTTAAGAGTTTGACTTTACTTCATATTAAAACGGTATGAATAATTTAAATGCAAGTTAAGCTATTTAATGTGCCTTTTTTTTTTTAATAAAACGTTATTTATGAATGTTAATGGTACTTTGTTGTTAAAGCCGCCACTTTTGGCGACAGTTGAAACGTGCACATCACAGATTGGGTAATTAAGTTTGCCAGTTTTGGCGACTGAGTGCGGTGGTCGCTTTAAGAAAGATTTTGTTTGGTATATTTGATTATGGCAAAACACATTAGAGCTGCCTGCCTAAAGGAAGGTATGCCTTCACAGAGAACTTTCTAAGGGAAATTGGCTCGTATCTTCGTTACACGTGGGGAAAATCACAGAAAGGCCGATGTAGTCAGCCCGGTTGCCTAGATTCGAACCGATACGAAACTACCAATGTTCAGCGACTTATATTGGCATTTTATATATTATACCCGCTCAACAGTACGATACTGCAGTGTTAATTTGAGGCTGTACTGCCTAAGAAATACTTTTTAGAGCAATTAAAAAGTTCCTCACGGATCCTGAACGGTTCATGGAATGCGTCCCTCGTAGGAGGTTATGAATGGTGAAAAGAAATGAGGTGCTTTGCCTCTGTAGCAGTTCGTGTCATCACGGTGCCATCTATAACACTCGTAGAAAATCCAGGTGAGCGGTGGGGAAAATTAGTGTTCCAACTGTAAGAGTAGCGTCATCCTCCAGGTGGCGGTGTGCAATCCATTACCCTCTCGGCCGCTGGTGGGCCCCTTTAAAAGCGAAGTACCGAATAAAATTTGATGCCAAACATGTTAGAGGGAAATCCTATGTTACTGGCAGAGTTTGAAATTCGGCATTCTGTTGAATGCCTAGGTATTGTATATAATGCCGAAAAGTAGCCGACAATGTGTGAGAGGATACATATTTCACACATGAGAAACCGCCAAAGTATGGAATACATCTCCGATTCGTTTCGAATATCACATGTATATCAATTCATTCAATATTTCACACATTCCGTTTCTGATACTTTTTGTGTGTGTTTAAAGGAAACGAGTTATGCACTTGCATGTAAAAGAATTCATAATAATTGCATGTAAAAAAATTAATTCTGTGGGCATGCTAGGAAAGATGATGAAATGGATATTCTGTGTGCCCTTTATTTGAAAACTGAAAATACTATTGAAGGTAAAATAAATTCTAAAATCAATTTGGAAATACAATCCAGATCCCCCCCCCAAAAAGTGTAAACGAATTCGGAAAAACAATTTTTCTGTTCTTAGGGGGAGCTACTGTGCGAGTTCCTATTCCTGACGGTCGACAAGGGGGCGAAGTGATTCGTGCAATATATTGGCATTTTATATTCTATAGAATGCAGCGTTTCATACTTTACTGGTAACATATATAATAGCCTTATCAGGACCTTTTTCCATACTTTCCTAAATATCGCTTGTCATTCTATACAATGCCCAGGGAAAATATATAATAATTCTTATATTTCTTACTTTGCCTAAAAACGTCCGGCATTATATACAATGCGTAGGCATTCTATATATTCGTGCAATATATTGGCATTTTATATTCTATAGAATGCAGCGTTTCATACTTTACTGGTAACATATATAATAGCCTTATCAGGACCTTTTTCCATACTTTGCCTAAATAATCGCTTGTCATTCTATACAATGCCCAGGGAAAATATATAATAATTCTCATATTTCTTACTTTGCTTAAAAACGTCTGGCATTATATACAATGCGTAGGCATTCTATAGAATGTCGGCGTTTCATACTTTGCCGATAATATATACATTATGTTGATTTAGTAATTTAATTTTAAACTGCATCTGTTAAACATTAAGTAATTATCGCAAGAAAGTGAAAAGGGGAATTTTACGTGTAATCTCTTTTTTCGTATATGTTTAGTAATTTTCACTCGATGTAATGTGAAATTTTGCCGCTGTTGAATGTGTAGGTTTAATGCGTTCGGCACGTGGCCGAGTCGTTTAGACCTCTAATTGCTTGGAGTTTCTAGAAAATTCCTTACTAGTATCCATATTGAGAAATTTGATTAATATCTTTTAAAGTTAATTAAATTAAATTTGAAATTAATTAGAATAATACCTATTCAATCATATAGCGCATAATCGAATTTTTTGTAAATCATTTTGAAGTCGTTTATTAGCCGAACACCATACATAGTTCTGTAGCAGAAAATTTGCTAAAGGAAAACTTCTCCTTGTACACGGAAATAAACGGTAATTTTCCCTTTGTTTTAACACTGTACTTCATATACAGCATAAATTATTACACATGGAATTCAGTGCAAATTACACAAAAATTTTTAGCATGAGAGCTAATAGTTTCTTATTAATGGCTTCTTCGGTGGCTGAGTGGTGAAGAACAATGAATGAATGCTCTAATGCAGTTCGTCTTGGGTTCGAACTTAGGCGAATGGGCTGGCTGCATGGTTGGTTTTCGTGATTTTCGCCAAGTGTAATGTGAATAACAGTCGAGTTTCCCTTGGAAAGCACTCCACGAAGGTAGGTATCCTTTTTTCTTGGCAGTTAGCCCTCGTGTGCTTTACCATATTCAAATAGCCTAACCTAACGTGTCTGATTGTCAGTATGTATTTCAAAACGTATTAATAACTGTTTGGAACATAGTTTATAATTTCCTCCTTTCTTTTTATGAAATAAAACAATATCGCCTTAGAACGGAAATTTAGATATATAGTTTATTAGAAATCAGAAGGGATGTGTGGAATTTTTCTGCCATTGCAGCAGAATTTTATCCTGGTGTGTACACAAGAGGTAAAAACAGCAGTTGTGAGCATCGTTTTCGTGCCATCCATTATCTTATCTCAGGTTTCAACGTTCAAGGCTGCACCTTTCGCAGAATAAATTACGTTGCTCAGACAATGGTAGAAAAAAAATGGGTTACAAGAACCTTTACATATGCACACCCTCAAAGAACTGTGGATAAAAAACATGCGATAGGAAAACAATTATATGCCTGCTAATTAAGATGCGATTGCTTTTAAAATTATCCAATATCAGTTATACTTGACTGTTATAGTATATGAAATTGTGCACTAATGGTGTTAAATGTCAACTGTGAAAATAAGTAGTAGTATCTGTTAAAATTATGGAAGCATGCAGTACTTAAACAAACAAAACTAAACAAAAAAAAAAAAAAAATGAAGTATTTTTTTTTTGTTTGTCAGGAATATTGTATACCGAGTAGTATCTTAAGCCTAGTTATTTGTAAAATTTGGTTTTTGGTTAAAGAGGTGTCTTGTCATGTTTTAACTGTTATAAGTTTTTATAATTAATGCACTCGAGTGAAACACATTTTTATTCAGAGGAGGAGCCAAAAAAGAATGAAATATAAGAAGTAATTCGTGTTTCCAGTATTCTCGAAGGTTGCAAACATCAGCTTATTCGTTCTGTTACGAGAAAAACTGTCGTCTGAAGTCAGGGTCAAATGATTTTTCGTTTTATAATATATTGATATCAGTATATGTATGTGACTTAATACTGGTCGTTTTATATTTAATTTGCAGTCAGCCTGCAAGATTAGCGCGATTCGTATACGCATATAATTATCTATCCACCATCTCGACATCACCAGAAATGTCATATAATAATTGGTTTGTGCTTTGATCGGCAGTGTTCGAATTCATCGCCAAAGGAAAATCGCTTCGTCCGGAAACTTGGAAGTGCAACAACCCTACTGTCGTTTGAGGGCTTACGTCACGTTGCCATAGCAATCAGCTGTTCCGGTTGGGCCCTATTCTGGTATTGACTAAACTCTAGTCAAGCCTTCGGCGGTTACGTTATAGACTGCAAAGAGTATACGAGCTTTCATTAAGTAGTTCTCTCTTGTAACCGGCGTCAGCGTCGGTTGGTGTGAAGTCCGTGCGTGTTTTCGTGAATAGTGTTGATTTGAAGTTCGTGTGAATTACTTTAACAGAATAAATAGCAAGCATTAGTTAATGCACATTTTATTATTGAATTGTTAAATTCGGGGAAGAAAACCGTTAGCGGAGTCGTACAAAGCTGTTATATTGTAAATAAAATTTTTGAATTTAATATTTCTAAAGAACTTATTTTATATTGTTGTCCCATCTTCAGCGGTAGATGTTAATAAATTAGATCGTTTCAGGTTTCGGATTTTCTTTCCGGATTTCGGATTCCCCTGTGAATAATCATGAGATACTTTTTCAAATTTTGTTTGTGGAGCTTATGATTATTTGTTTTACATCTTTTTTTAGAATCTTTCGTAATGCGAGAATTATGTTGCTAGTGAAATTTGTTTTCTTTCTTATGCCGTAATTAAATAATGGAATTTAAAACATTTATCAAAATGTACTGTAATTACATGCAACATATGTATATTTAATAGTTCTTAAACATTTACAGGTATTTACTCCAGAATTAGTGAAATGATATGACGAGCTGATAAAATCTAAACGTAAAGTATCGAAAGTTTTAAAATTGGATGCATTCGTTATTAAGCTAGTTCAAGCAATGAATTTACTAATATGATCGGAAAATGATTGTTAGATATGGAGCTTTAGATTGATTAGATGGTTTATTTAAGTGTAAATATTTTGTAATATGTAAATATTTTTTAGGTATTAAATGGGTCAGTCGAACTGTTGGTTTTTGTAAAAAGGCATATAATGATATCTTAAATTGAGATTATGCTTTAACCTTCCTTGTCCTTTTTGGTGAACAGCTACTCATTTTACAGATGTATCCATTCTTAATTTAAAAGTGCAGAATTTGCTAGCCATGAAGTACAATATAAATTTTATTATCGTAAGAATAGGTTTCTCGCAAGTAAAGATTTTGCTTGAATCTCGCATTGAATATTTCATGTTGAATTAACTGCAGTGAAAGTTTTAATTATTACTTTGTCTGGAATTCATAGGCTTGAGTAAAAACATGTGTTGTGTGAGAGTCGTTATTGATTGTTTACAAGGTGGCAGTTAAATGTTATTGTTGCTTATCCTTCAAATGTCTGACAAAGTCAAATAAGATCGAAACTTGGGAGGGAGTTAAATATGAAAAGGAATAAACTTTTTATCACCAGCATCATGCTAAAACCTTACATTTCTACCCCCTTTTTTCCTGGCTGCTATTCCGAGCATAAGAAGAGGGATGCACATTTTATGAGTGTAATATAAAAGGTTTATTATGTAAAAGTCATAATTACATTTTTCTTAAAATCCAACTTTCAGCACATATTTTGCTTTTGGCTTAGTACTGGCAATATCGATAAACAGTCATCTAAGTAGAGTGAACTAATTAATATTTTATATTAAAACATCAAGATCCACTTAAAATCGAGGAATTTTTAGCTTTATATAAAGCTGTGTATTTATTGTCCAGTAGATAAAAAGGCGGTTATTGCCAGTGTGACTAAGTGATGCTGTCAGTAAAGAGTCATTTTCTATCTTCGGAGGTGTAACAATTTTGGCAGTTCCAATTGTAATATCACCTTTTAATTGACTGTTGTTCTTATTTCTGGTTGATACTCTTAACTTATATTTAATTGATACTTTTAACTTGTATCACAATATTGTTTGGGAGCAGTTCTTACTTTTGCCGCCTTATATATTGATGCGTTATGATGCGCTACTTCTAGTTGCTTTTCCTGTTATTACTATATTCCTGAACTCTGCATAAAGTTCAAGATCCTATTTCAGTTTACATAAATCCCACGAACCTGTGATGAAAATAAAAATTTGAAATCCCGTCAAAATTTGCCGGTTATAGAATCAAATAAAATAAACTATTGCATACTCCAAAAAATGCACTAATTATTGGAAAGCACGATTGCAGCAGCACTGCCTGCACTTGTGTTGAATAGATGCCTGTTTTGTCGACTACCGTATTTCTGTGTGCAAGTTAACAAAGAAGTCCTTTTCGATGGGTCCTTTAGTAAAAATATTCTGCAGTGTTTTACATTAAAGGTTCACTTAAGTAGGTATAATTAAAATGAAGAATTACATCGAATTTGAATTTTTCTTAGTTTTAAATTTCCAGTTGCATGTTTATCCCTTACATCAAAATACAGTTTAATGTAATATGAAATAACTCACGTTATATTATTTGAGAAACATTGTAAGATTTTCCCTTGAATGATAAGCATCATCATTTTTTTTAATCCTCTACTAGAAGTGAACCCATTTGACTTGTTATAGAAGTGATAAATTTTGGTAAAAAAGCGTCTTTATAGTATTTTTTTTTTAGTGTCCTGAAAACGAGAATTAATCACATTGAATGCGATTGGTTCGATTTTTGTGCACCATCGAAAGGTTGTAGCAGCAAGTAAAAACACATTCATTTATGGATTACTTAGTATTTGATTGCACGTAGATTTGCAATTACGAGAACAGAATGATGTTTTAATTACTTGTCTAATGAAAGTTTGCCCAAACAAATTCGCCATTCAACATATATGTACCATATATCACTAGGAAGGGGGGGGGAGGATATAATGTTAAACTTTGCACAAAAGTTTTTATCATTAAAAAAAAAAAAAAAAAAACTTTCATTAGCCATTTTTAGGCATTTTAGCCACTGCTAAGGTCAGAGGTTGTTGTGAATTTATTATGTACGCACTTGATAGGCAGCTACCGTAACCTCCTATGAGAGGACAGACATGGTGACGGCCTGGGCCCTGATAGTTTCTTGTGGTGTTGTCTCGGGCCCTTCAGTATCGTAGTCGGCTCCTCTAACTATTGTACCGTCTGGATAGTTGTTTTTATCAAATATTTTAGTGAACTGTACAAGGACGACTTGCATAATTCAGTTTTCAGTCTTTATTTTCTTTCAACAGAAGAATCCCGTGTTTTCTGTTTCTACTAATGATAGGAATGCACCCGAGATTAAAAAAGCAAACAATTTTGAAATATATATTGGGGTTTATTACTTTCTTACTTTATATTTGTAACTTAAGCGGGAGTTCTTAAACATGTGCATCCGTTTTTGAGGACAGAGTTTCGTGTTAACTCATTTGCATTGTATAACAAAGTAATATTTGAGTATGATATATAATTGTTTTACAAGAAAACGAACTTACAACTCAATAACATTTAAGACTTAACAAACCTATTAAACATAAATATTGCAGAAACATCTTACTTCCCTAGCAGAGTGGAAATATGTCATTATATGTATGAATGGAGTCCGGTATTGCTGCTAATGCTGAATTCTTGCAACTTACAAAATAAGAAAGAAAGCTGTTTCAGACTCTGCAAACAAGTGTATCGTTAAGTGAACAGTTGTATTTATTTTTAGTTGAGATTTTATACAAATGTTAGAAGCAGTTGGCATTTCCATTACAGGAAAACCATCCCAGAGAAACAGAAAGTAGACATTTCTCCTGCATCGTATTTAGATTCACAGAAAAGAAGCAAAACATTTCCTCCAAATCTGTAAACCAGTTTGCCCGCTGTGATGTGCCAGTTAAGCAAGCGCGTGCTCTCCTTTTTGTTTGTTTATTTTTTAAAGTTTATTCCACCCCCCTCTCTTTTTCTTGCATTGGCGCGAGAAAAGGTGAGGCCAGCAATGCTGCATGCAGAGTTCACCAGTTCGTTGTTTCTGGTTCATAGCCTCCGTCGAATACTCTACGCGTACAACGTGTGTGTGCGTGTATTTCGCTTAAATACTTCTGTACTACTTGGAATGTCGTCCCGCCATTGGATGGCAATAAACCCTTCTGCGAATGAAAAACATTAAAAAAAAAAAAGTCTGATTCGTTTTTTTTTTTTTTTTTTTTTTTCTTTGGTTATTTCGTTGTCTTTCTTGTCTCTGTGTTGTGAAGCAGTCTACGGATGGCGGCCTCACGTGTTACGCGGTTAGCCATGCATTTGAAGGAAATGCGTTAGTGGTTCTTCATACAGGGGTTTTGTTTCAAGCAAATTGATATTATGTAGGGACTGGTTTTTCAGTTGGTAGCTTGTGCTCCGTGCATATCATCACACGTTAAGCAGCTATTTGCGGTCGCGCCCAATCTGCTTTGATGGATAGGTCTGAGACCTTCTGAATGGAGATTCTTGCGATATTTAACATTGTGGATAGAATTATTTATGAAAGGATGGGGTTTTCCCGATGTCTCTTCTGGCGTAGCGCGCATGTGTTGAGAATTCTTAACTCAGTTTCACTTCTAATTTTACGGAGCGTTTGTCTTCTTCCCACAATATATTAAATTCAGTATTATGTATGGTGCTTATGCATATTTGATTTTGAATTTGATGAAAAATGGAGTGTTTATATATCGTGAGACTGGATCAGTTGTATGCGATAAAGTAAACTTCATCATCATCATTTCTTTTTTTTTTTTTTTCGGGATAAGACTGTATATAAATGGGAAACCTGTACTCATAACAAAGAGAGTTGCATCTTTGAAAGTTTTAGGTGGTGTTGAAACAGTTTTTCCCCAGCGGTCAAAACCGTGTGAACTTTCACTTTTTATGCTAAGGTATTATATTTGCATTTTCCAGTTTTGTGGTCCAGTTGCAAATGTGTGTTTTTTAAACGTTATTGAAGGCCTCTTCCAAATATACTGGGCTAAGCAGAGACATCAGGATGAATCAAGTTTGTAAACATTTGTGAAGTAGTCTTGGTATTTTCAAAATAACTTTGAAGCAAATTCGTTATTTAGACTCATAACTTCAGGGCATTTGAAAACTTGAACAATTCCAACATTTCTTTTTTGTTGAATGTGGTCTTTGAAATCCAGAATATTCAAATTTTGCTTTCCTGGAATGCACAGACGCCATTTTTCCCCTTGAATGTTTTTGATAAATTGTTTTGCAGATGTTTGAAAGAGCAGTGTATTTTTTAAGTATCCGGACCTCGGCAAGAAATGAAAAGCAAAATGTGATACTTAAATTAGAAGAGTAACTTAAAGATGTAAATGTAGGAAATTTTACGTCAAAGTCTGGAAGCTGCAGCTAGTGAGCCATGCTTTTGTTTGGAATTTTAAATGCGGCAGGCATTGTCACATTTCTAAAGTAGTGTTATCTGTAATGTAACATTTCGTGCTACAATAGTTTTAATTTTTATTAACAATCAGGATCTTGTTTTTCCAGTAATTAGATTGAGTCTGCCTCATCTCTTATAAATCTTGTAAACGCATTATTGAAAATGCAATAAAAGGTCACATGAAATAAACAACATTGCCCCAGGAACTTTCCATGCGAAAAGGGTTGTAAAAATGATGCAGTGCAGATGTGCTGTTGCTCTAATTGGTCTGAAGTTGCCATAAAAATACCTTTCTTAACCGACAGGAGAGAGAACAATAATAAAAAAATAAAAAAAAACTCATCTTTCTTGAGTAAGATGTGGCAATGTATGTGTGGGTGAGGACTGATACTCCAAGTGCCTGCCCTTCCAGATTTATTATTTAATATTTTTTCCAGTTCTTTATATAACCATGCGAAAACATGAGAAATACTCGCAGAATATTTCTTTTCTACTTAATTCGTGCAGTGTGAAATTGTATTTTTATATTTTTCTAAGTAATTTTTTAACGGTGTATTACAGAATTTTTTGTCTGTTGCACATTTATCGTGGAAATTTTTAGCAGATGCAGCTTTGCTTTGACGCCTTAAATATTACATTTATTTCGTAAAATTTATGTATTCTGGAATATTTTTATTTCTTTGAACCTTATCTTGTTGGACTGCAAATATATTGGTATTATCATCGGTTAGCACTTGTTGCTTACTGCGCAGTTGCATTATTCATTGTTTTTGTAGTTCGCAGTTGTGTATATTTATAGTAGTTGTCTCATAGGAATTTTACGATGGTAAAAAATATGCCACGATACGTCGGCGAAATTATATACAAGTTCCTTCCAACCTGCCCATCCGCTTTTCCCGATTGTGAACTCTCACGTTTGGGATATGACGCGCAGAAAGAAAAGTAATTGCAAGTTAGAGATTAATCATGATGTTCAGAAGTTTTGGAGTAGCCAAAAGTCAGGTTTAAAATCTTAGGTGAAACAAGTGATTGTCCTTCTCAGAGTTTGAGAAATGTTTTGCGGAATACAACTGCGCGTGCTCAGTCATGGAATAGGTTCGTGTCATGCGCGTGGTGGTGTCAATAAGATAGCTGACGGGCTGTCTCCCGGGGCAACCGGGGGGAGGAGAGGAAAGTGACGCAGCAAGTCGCCACTTGACCCGATTATTACGACGTCGAACAGCTGCTCTGCCCAAATGCTCAACTTGCTGTCAGCCGACGCACCTGTCTGAACCAGAACTATTTCTTTTACATCACCATTTACAAACAGAAAGCGCGGGAGAACCCTTCGATATAGCAAAAAATCAATAAAATTTCACGAAGGTGAAATGTGCAAATTCAATATACGAAGAGATGTTTCTAACGAGGTTGGAGAGACTTGTTTGGGTGACGATTTTCGTTGCCATCAGTAATAGTACTTTTCTTAACCATTTATTGGAAGAATGCTGCCATTTTATTTATTGATAATTGAAGGAATTTTTTTAATATAGCTAGTTATTCAGAGCTTAAAATAAATATTTTCCCCTGAAATTATGATGTCATTTTTAAAGGGCTAAAAATATGTAATAAATCTGCTGCTGCATTAAATTTTGAAAAGTTTTATGGTGTTTAATTGATTTGGATATATGTAAAAATAAAATTTTTCAGCATAATTTCTCTTACTTATGCTATAAAAAATTTCATAATTATGACATGACGTTGTCTTATTTTGTCTCTCGTTCTGGCATCTTTCTTAAGCTGAAATTTTTGTTTTTAATGCTTTTAGATGACAGGGCATTAATAATGAAACTTGATTTTTCAAGCAGCATCCCAGAAACCTGTGATTAGGATATGTGGATAAGGCTTTTAATGAATATGAAAATTACATGAGCTTTTTAGAAGAATTCATCATATAAATTTCTTTACTAAGGAGAAGTCTTTTTGGAAAAATGTTGTAATTCTTTGCATAGCTGATTTCAAATTTTATCTTCAATTGATTTTCAAAGTTGGCAAAATAAAATGGCTCTGCTAATCAGCTGTGTGCCAAAATTGGTGATATATACTAGCCCTCGAGCTCACTTTTAACTTGTCCTCTTACTGTTTTCAGAGAGTGTGCAAATACATACTAAACAAACCAAGTTTGGTTAGCAAAAACTGTATACTTCAGCACTTAATAGATATTTTCTATTGTAAGAAAAAGTTGAAAATGATATGACAGTAGTAAATGATGCTGTTTTTGTGAATTAGTTAATGAAAAAAAGATTGCCACATACCAATCTTATAGCCAAAATACTCGGAAGTTTTGGAAAGGATTTCCGGGTTAAAATCTAATCAAGTGCTTTGTCTCTCTGTAGACTTGTTGAATTAACAGATACATTGTGGATTTTAGTTCACCTGGATTATGATGGAGAAGTTTTATCTAAAGATTTTGCTTTGCTGCAGGAAATTAGGGCTTGTCATGGTGTAAGCTGGAACATCTTGTTATTTTAAGTCATCAGAATGCAAGAAAATGCATTGATATGACTTTGAAGGCAGTTTTCAACTCCAGGATGATTCTCAGAGGGAGATGAAATTGTTCTCAGAAGAGTGTCCAGGTATGCTCTGTAGAAAATATATAAGTTCAGAAGATAATTCTATAAGATTCTATAAGTTCAGAAGATCCGCCTGACCAATCCATGTGGTGATTATCCTTAGTTTCCAGGTAACTGTTGACCAGTTGATCCCTTTCGTGGACAAGTGTTATCATTTATTAACAGGAACTCAGAACCAGCTGTACCCTTGAAAAGTAAAACATAGGGCTTTAAGATTTACTTTCTCTACCTCATAGCAATCAGAGAGTCTTTGTTAAGCACATGCAGGTGTGTGCAGTTGTCCAAAATAACGCCTGCCCAAACCACTATTCCTCAGCAACTGTTGTGATCTTTTTTCCTGATGAGGGAAGGATGGTATCATGTTCCAGGCTCTCTCCAGGTAGAGATATCAGGTAGGATGTCCAGGCTGATCATCAATCCAGGCATCAATGTCCAGGCTGAATCTTCATTGATCTGTGAAAAGCACGGTGCTTCATTAAAGTGTGGTCCAAGGTACTTATTGTCTTCTGCACTATGCTAAACGCAGTGCAGTATGCTGCAGTGAGCGGGAAAAACAGCAGGTCTTTTGGCATCCTTTGGTCAACTGAAAACCATGAAACACAAGTTCCAGCAGCAGCATACAGCTCATGTGAGTACCTGGTAAGCTGTAGCAGTCCAGTCCTGTGTTGCCTTGCTGGAAGTGCCAAATAGTGATCCTTATTTGTTATGGAGCTTGGTGTTTTTCTGGACTTGATATGGGATCTACTGTGCTGAATCAGTTTCCCTAAAATTGCAGATGACACTAGAGCTTACACTGCGCTTTGTAGCCATTCTGTGCTTGACTGTAATAAAAATGATACTTTTAGATGATCGCAATACCCTCCTGTTTTTTTATATCCCCCACTGCACTTTTTTTATGTGCGTCGGTATGTCCTGACTACTTCCCATTTTAATACTGCAAATATTACGCTTTTAAACACATAGTTACTTATAATTTGCAAATTAAAGATCTCTCTCTTATTTTCAGGTGTTAAACTGGAATCAGAATACTGATGTATTATTTAATAATTCTATCTTTATGGAACAGGAATTAATGATTTGCCTTTTTAGCGTAAACATTGGTGTTCAAAATTAAGGGAATGTTTACATTTGGTTTATTATCTCCATTTGATAAACATATTTTAATGAACTTATCTCTGATATAAACATAAGTTGACATTAAAAAAAATACTGTGCAACATTCATGGTACACATGCATGGTCATGTATAAGGCTGATCAGCACAAGAAGGTGTAAAACTGAGGTAGCAGGGTTGAACAAAAAAGGAAGCTATAGAGAGTATGACATTCTCTAATAGTTATGTAATTTTCACAGCATGGCTTTACCATAAAGCAAGTAGTTTATGAGTTCTTGTCTGCAACAGTCAATCCCACTTCTGCAGCAGTACTGTTTTCAGGTCTGAGTGGAGTTCACCGAGTCACATTTGTCCTCCCAAGAGTGTCCATTATAAGATTTAAGTCTGAATATCTGGCTAGTCAAGCCATCCAATTAATTTTAGACTATTCATCCAATTAATTAGAGAGACAGTCCTTGTGTAAACCAAATCAAACCAAACCTTGGCATCAGTTTTAATCACTCAACAGTTGGTGGTCTGAATTCCAATCAAAATCTGTTTTCGTCAGGAGAAAAAATGTGGAGAAAAACTAAGGAGCTATGCAAAAAATTAAGGAAAAATAAATTGAAAACTTATGTCAAATTCTGGGAAATGTAGATGTGCGGAGAGAGAATTTTTGAAAGCTTGGATACTAATTCGCAAATTGCATAAGCAGCTTCTAACTGCAAAGGAACTTCATGTGAAAATACTTCAGAGGATTATTAAAACTTCAATCAAGTATTAATGTGGTTGAACTTTTAGTACTCTCTTGGATCACTTTCATATAAATTGCTTAAAACATATAATTTTCTTCTTACTATTAAAATTAATTGTGGTTTCCAATTGTGTATATCTTATCTTTGTGAATAAAAGTGAATTTTGTTACATCATAAAAACTAGATTTATTGTCCCGCTCCATATCCAGTTTCCTTAATGAATTAATATATTCCTAGTTGAGCTGATAAATTTCTTGATTGCGTTTAGTTATTTTTCAATAAATTATTTTTTAGTTTTGTGATATTTCATTAAGCCTATATTCCCAAATGCATGTTCCTACGCTGAGCGAAGAGGTTCTCTTTTAAACAGCGTGTTTGAATCTGAAGGAAGTCCTTAAGAAAATGACAGTTTGGAAGGGGAAAATAGCACTGTTTATAAACGTGTTTTGACCGAATTTCCGTTCGTCGATTGTTCTATGCAAATTCCCTTTAGCGTAGAATTTGCGCCTCTCCATCTCCGTCGGCCGCGTGTGGGCGTCGACCGCGTCTTTCCTTTAACTACATTAGAAACCGAGATTTTTATCCGATTGCGGAAATGGTTAAAAATAATCCTTCTGCTGTCGCTAAAGCGGGTCGCTTGTTCTTTTCGTTCCGCATTTCGCTATGTCTCGCGAGTTTTTCGCGCTTGTATTGCATCTCTGCGACTTTCAAGTTCCGCACTTTTGATTTGCATTCCATTTTTACTTTTTGATTTCCTTCCTTGTCTGACATGTCCGACCCAGAATAACATGGAGGGAAAGTTTTCGTCCGCAGTGAAGTTTAATGAATAAGTACATCTGTTTTGCAGATTTGTTAACAGTTTGATTTTCATCCTGCGCTAAATGACTACAGTTGAATCTGAAACTAAGAAAACGGTATTAAGATCCATTAGCTTAACACACAAGCAGAATCTTCTCTCTCTCTCTCTGATGGAACACTTATTCATTTTTTTTGGGGGGGGGGAGTGAGGGAATTGAGATTAATTTGGGGGGGATTGAGGAGGGAACAGAGTTCGGTATAATCCATTTACGACTCTGTAAATTTGTATATATGCGTTAAGTACACTCAAATGACTTCATTAAAGTAGCATACAGGAAAACTATAAACACTTCCCAAGTTTGTAGTTCTCTTTCTAGATGAATATGGAACTTTGGCCAAGTATAAATAATAAAGTCGAATTTTGAATTTAAATTGCAACAATGCATTTTTAATTTCTTGTTTCTCCACTAGATTCTTATTTGCCCACCAAATAGAAATAAATTACTTATTTCGCTAAAACTTGTCTAGGGGTGTGTGTCTTCTCGTGCTTTGTTGAAAGAAAGAGGAGTTCATAGAAGTATGTTTCGTGAATTGTCAGTGGCTGGCTGGCTGGCTGGCTGGCTAGCTAGTATTCGCCTTAAACTCGGAGAAAGCCCCTACAGCCAAATGTTATGAATTAATGTTGCTCTTTGACCTTCTCAGAGTGTTTGTAAAACTTCACCAAAGAGCACTGAAGTGTAGGAATGAAGCTTAATTAATTGGGATATTTAAGTATTACATTTATTCATTTTGTAAATACTGTACTGTATTTGTGTTTATAAAAAAATATCTTGAATTAATCAAGAATGGCATACAGTAGATGCCAGTTAATTAAATTGGGATTTGTTGTCAATGGATAGTTATCAAATTGCTCAAGTCAAGCCTGTTTGCCTAGAAAAAAATTCCCTTATTGTAATGAACAATTTGATTATTGTAGAATACTTTTTTAAAACTGAATATAAGTGACCCAATTAGATCAAAAATAGACTGTAGAAATTGGCAAGTGATGGGGAAACGTTCCCTAGTAAAATTAAGCTCGATCATTTAAGCCCCCCCCCAAAAAAAACCTTTAGTTTGGCGTAGATCTTGAATAGCTATCGTTTTTGAGGGCAGTTAGACACAGGTCCCTCTTCTTCAAGAGGGAGGAAAAAATAATAGTCTGCAGAATCTTCCCCATTTTCTTTGCGTCTTGTGGGGGGGGGAGGGGAAGAAAAAAAATGCTCTTCTTAAGTTTCCTTTTTGTCCAATTTTAAATTTTACATTGGCATGTACACTTTTAATGTGAGATGTAAGATAAGGGTTTGAGCATTGATTGGTTCCCCGTCGGATTGCAGCTCGCAGGCCCTGAGAGGTGGTAGTACAACTTACTGATATCTGTTAGTTTCACCACTCTATAAATTTATCTTTCTGTAAATATTAGACAACATTTTCAGACTTAGATCCATATGATCTCGCACATGATCGCATCTGAATTCATCAAGTCCATGCTAAGGTTTCATGTTTTAGATCATCCTGTAATTCCTTATTTTTAGCCGGGGGGGGGGGATAAAAAATAAGAAAGTTGGATTCAGGGATCCGTGAAAGAATTTTGTTTGTGGGCCTTGATTGGTTTTATCTGGTTAAACTCGTGGAACTGTTGCTACACTGTAATTGATCAAGTGTTAAAAAAAGTGTTCATTCTTCGACTTTTCCTATATATATATATCTTTAGTTTTCGATTCACAAATAAAACGTACTAACCCACTGAAAACACACCAAGTTCCATTTTTCTCAAGTATGAATTCATTTATGCCGTTCATAAAATGATTCTGAAAGGGCCCTCCCAGATCAAAATTTGCATTTTGCCCTTGGTGTACTCAGTGTTCCGTATCGTTACTTGCGGTAATTCAGCTTTTGTTTCTCGTTTTCTTTTTCGTCCGCATCCTATTTGCTGATGCTTCTCCTTGTTCTTTTATTCTGTTAAATATCTCTGAAGTGTGGGAAAATAAGCAGTTTTTGAATTTAATGCTAAAATTTAGCTTTCAAATTCATTCTTAAGATTTGATATCGAATTTGATCCATGGTGTGATTTTGCTGTAAAGCAGTAATGATTTTTTTTTAATGTGGATGTATTTTGCAAATTACTGTTTTTATTCATGATACTTTATACTTCATAGAAATTAATAGTTGTCTATCTTTTTGCAAAAGTCTATACACATTCAATATTTACTCAATGAAAATGGATTTGCTTCATGGGATTGACATTCACCTTAGTTAATTGACATTTCAGTAAAGATGCATGTCTTTTTTTAATGTTGTTTTTATTTTTGTTTACTTTTAAAATGGTGCATGTTTGTATTAAATATTTATTCATGAATGCTGGAATCCACCTCATTTTATCTTGCCATTGAGAATGTTAGATGGTTTCCTACAAGGAGTAACAAGGCAGAATTTGTTTACACTTGAAACTCTTCATAGTATAGTGAATTAAGTCAGAGCACCTACTTCAGTATTCTCTATGCCGAGTGAGACCCAAATTTGACTTTAAATTTAGGGCTCCAAAATTTTTGCCTTTTCACCCATAGACAGAATTGCTTGTTTTTCCATACAAACTCTAATTTTAATTGCAGAAATTGATTTTTAACTGTTTTGAGCTGCATTCAGTGCTAAGTTTTTTTTTTTTTTTTTTTTTTTTTTTTTTTTTTGGTATTTTACAATTTTTAATGAAGATGTTTTGAGTTTTTATGTATTTTTGCCTTGCCTTTGAGTGAAAATTGAATTGATTGAATGAGAAATATATCTAAGGAAATAAGTTTAAATGAAATCCAGCAAAAACTATATAATTTAATAGGCCATACAAGGAAGTCATGTGGTGTCCACATCAGATTTTTTAAAAAATTTATCTTTTTGAATTTGGTAAACAAATGTGAAATCTTTTCTTTGAATAACAGACTGTAGTACAGACCTCAGCATTCATCTGTGATAGAACTTAATCGTTGTATTGCACGCTTGTTGCGTGAAATATGTTTTGACAAATGAAATTTATCACGATCATCCAAAGTATTTCAGCAGCCACATTGCTATTGTGCATTCTATGGTTTACTGTAATTTTCATATTCACGATACATTTTCTTAAAATATTCCAGTGCAAAAATCTTAAGTACTGTCTATATCCCTGAATTTAATGACCTACCTTATGAGCATCTTTTTACTATTCCTAACTAAAAGTCTTTTAAATCATACTATAACTACCTTTTTGATTAAGTAATCAGCTGTAAAAGCTTCTCAGGTGGCTTTCACTATATAAGCGCTGCTTGCCGATAAAATCACTTACGAGGGAAAATGTATTGCTTCATATTTCAAAGGATATCTTTTATCTAATTTTTGGGGGGATCCCTCAAGTGTGTATAATTTTTCTTTCAGTAAACAGTAATTTTAGTGTGCCTAAAATTCTTCTGTAATATAGTTCTAAAGAATATATTATTATCAAAACCCGAAACATTTTTAGGGCATTTCTCGTTACTTTAAATTTTTCTTTAGAATAATGAAGATGAGTTATCGGCATTTTGTGTGATAATTCTTTTTTCCATTTAGCGATCCTTCCATGTCAATGGGCGGTTGGCAACAGTCGCCTTCCTCGGGTCCTCCGCCATCAGGCCCACCACAAGGTGCCCAGCAGCAGTTGTCCGTGGTCACAACAGTCTGGGGCGTTGCGACAACTACACAGAGCGGGCCTCTTGCCCATAGTTCCTTCGGTGCAAATACCAGCACCACCATCGCCCCGATGCCTTACGCCCAAGGAGCTCCACAGAGTGGCTATCCTGCCAATGGCGGTCCTCCCGGCTCTGTACCCTCCAAGCCCTACCAGGCACAATCTATGAACCCGAGGCAGACGGGGCCAGGGTACAGCAAGTAAGTTTCAGATTTTCTTTCTAAATTTATCTCTTTTATAATTTTAATGCATAAGCAATTCATATTTGGTTTGAGTCTTGCTAATGTGTAGCACATTTGCATTCTGCATGAATTTGAGATTCTGTTATTTCTAATGTAAGTTTGAGTGAGAACTCATTCTGCTCATTTTAATGGCTTCTGAAGTTCAATGGAAATTATATATACATATGCATGCTGGATGACAAAATTGAGCAGTTTTCTGACATGGGCAAATTTTTCAGGATTATAGTTTTTTTCAATACCGTCAGTATTCAATTTCAAACTGCATATTATGTCTAAACTTTTTACTATTGACTTTAGTGTCTTCTTCAATCTAAACTGCTGATTTAGTACTTCAGGATTTCATATTGTGGTGCTATTTTGAAAATTTTAGGAGCGAAGTGTTAATAGTGTGAATATATGTAGTGGTCTTTGAATCTTCTACATTTGGAATTTATAATTTATAAATTAATTCTTTCAAAAGCATGATCCACATATTTTGTTCCATACAAAAATTCTCCAGTCCTCCAAATTATTTTTAAAAAAAGCAGAAGTTATTTTTTGTAGTAGAAGGATGGTAAAGAAGAAGGAAATTGTGCCAATCTCAAACGTAGGTTATTTTCTTTTTCAAGAAAGTGGCATGGAATTATGAAGTAAATGATCGCATTATTATTTCCACAGACTTATTGTTGGAAATAGTTATATATATGATTAAATATTATTCATTAGTAAATTTAGCCTTTGTCACGAATCTGCTATGGTTGAGTGAACTGAAACTGTTTGATATTTTCAGACTGTTTGAAGGGTATAGGAATTAAGCTCTAATTTAATAAATACTGATTCAAGAGACTCGGTTATTTGTAGTAAAGTTATATGTAATGTCTTATAAAATTAACTGGGAAGAGTAGGATGTCAGCCTAGTTCCGGAACTTTCTTCGGTAGCTGGTTAAACTGTACTGTTTAGAATTAAAAAGAATTCTGATTAGATTAGATGCTAATTGAATAAATATTTATTGATATGAGTTGAAATCACCTCCTTATCACCGGGGTTGCAAATTTAGGTGGTAATTCCCAGTGCCGGATTTACGTATAAGATGCACAGCATATTCGATACAAAAAAATTAACTCATATCCCTCATAAAGAGCCCATATCTCAAATAGCTTAGGATCTTGGCAAATCTTGCCCTTGAACTTGCTTAATTAGGAGTTTACATCAATAGAAATCGGAAGTTTAACGGTCTGAAGCAGTTTTATATTTTTCGAGCTCCATTTCAGTTAGTTGTACCTGTTAGTTTAAGAAGTAAATGGAGCTTGAGGGGTAAGTGAAATCGTTGTCGTTTTGTATTAAAGTTTACCTATATCGGATACATTGCCATGCGTATGATCATCTTGGGTGGCCATTGAGTGGTTGATGAATTCATTAGAGGAAAGAACTCAAGGTCCCACATTCACTTTACCAGGGTCTATCCTAGCAGGGGGGGGAAGATGGTTTATAGCACGTTGCCGGCCAAATTTAAGGGCGGCGAAAAAAAGTAATTAATTTTAAAATTTAAAGCATAAGGTTTGTAAAAAAGGCCCGGCAATTTTAATTTGCACGTAGGAGGCCAGCGGTCTGGAATCGGCACTGCACTTTACACAAGTGAAAAAACATGAAAACTTCGTGCATCTGATAAACGAACTCGAGCCAAAAGGTCATTAATATTCCACTCATGAGCATATGGCCGTTAATAATTCATTCCAGATCTTTCATGGGTCGCACAAGCCCGAACATCACAAGATTCGCCCATCAGTGGCAGAGGAGATATAATCGCCAAACACTGGTATTTCGTCCTTATTCGATGTGTGAGTGGCTGTGTAAGGTTTTTATGATTTTGCCTATATTGTAACGTGAATACAAACCGGTTACCTGGAGGAAATTTTCCTCGAAGGCATACCTCTGAAGGTAGATAGGTCCTCTTCTGCTTTGCTGAACTAATTAATTAACCGTCGACAGGGCTGTTTAATTTATGCAAACGGGAAGAAATTGAATTACAAAATTTCGATAAGGAATAACTTTTTTATTTTTGAAATGATTAAATATTTTTCGTTGTTAAATTATTTAACATAGTGTCAGATGTATAGAGTACTATGTTTAAATATTTTACGTTTTGTTCCAGACGCTGGGATAGTTTTATTTTGTATCTGGATCTTCTGCGATCCTTTTTCTCTCATCTTGAAGCCGTCTGGGATATCGTCTGGACGGCTCTTAATTACGTCCTCTGTATTTGTGACGTAGAACGATGTTTTGAAGCAAAGTCTGGAATTCGGAATACTCTTTTGCAGTAGACGTTTTCTATGCTTTTACCGACAGTAAAGATTGACATTTTGTATCTTTTCTTGATTACAAAATCATCCAGTCTGCTGTGTCATTATGATTTGCAATTTTTTTTTAACCCTGATGTTACGTATGTATAATAGATATATACTTTTCTGTTATGAAGCTTTTTATTTCCTTTACGAGCTTTTGTGAAGGCAAATATTGTTAATCGCTAAAAAGGTTTCTTTGTATTACTTCTTTACGCTTGCTAATGGTCTGAATATCAGGATGGGGGGGGAATAGTGTTCTAAACTATTCATGATTGAGTCGCTGTTTCATGACAGGTGCGTGTAAATTCATTTTGTCTTTTAAAAAAAGGGGTGGGGTCGAAATTTTCTTAATTCTGCTACTTATTGTTATAAACTTGTGTAATTTTCAAAACTTCACAGAAATAAATTATTAAGTTTTGTTCATTATTATTTTTAAAATTGCACGATTATTAAATTAAAACAAATCTCGAATTTTCTCCCCCTAGAGATTCGCTTAAATTGTATTGAATTTTAGGAGTTTAAAGCGACAGTGGAACAAGTTTTAAAATTATTTACTTATTAAATCAAAACAGAACGCTTAATTTTATTCGTCTGTAGAATTGATTAAATTGCAGTTTAATGGAGTAGTGGAACCAGAGTGCTTTCACATAATCTAATAAATCAAACTAATGCACTCTTGTTTCGGCTCTGATTCTTATTATAGCGAAAGTATATGGACGTTTTTATCGATATATATAACATAGGTATATATGCTATATATCGATATACACTGACTACCAATAAGTATTTGAATACCTGTGATAGAAAAGAAAAACTAACTTATTCAAAATCAATAGTTAGTAGAGTCTCCACGAGAGGTAATTACAGCGTGGACCCTCCGGGGCATACTTTCCATAAGTCTTTCTATGACAGCTAGTGGTATTTTCTTCCACTCGACTTGGAGAAGACATAGAAGTTCCTTCACCGATTTTGCACGGGTAGTGCACCCCTGAATTCGGCGATGCAACTCGTCCCAGAGGTTCTCGATAGGGTTCAGGTCTGGACTCTGGGCAGGCCAGTCCATTCGATGAACTTCATTGGCACCATACCAAGCCTTGGTTAACGTCGAAACATGACAACTGGCATTGTCGTCCTGAAAGTAACAGGGGTCCAACCCGTAAAACTGCCACAACGTCCCAGCCCATACCAGGAGAAACACCCCCAGACCATAATTCCACCTCCGCCGAACTTGACTGTTGGCACAATGCATTCTGGCAGGAGACGTTCTCCAGGTAGACGCCAGACCCAGACCCTGCCATCTGAACGGTAAAGGGTGAACCTTGATTCGTCACTCAAGGTTCACCCTTTACCAAAGAACCCGTTTCCACTGATCTACGGTCCAATTTCGATGTGCTTTGCACCACATTAACCGAGCAGCGCGGTTGGACCTTGTGATCAAAGGCTTATGAGCAGCAGCACGACCATGAAAGCCAAGCAGATGTGTTTCCTTACGGATGGTATTCATTGAAACAATACTCCCGGATGCCTGTTGAAACTCCTCGCGGATGAGGGCTATCGGTTGGGTGCGGTTCTTCCGAATTTCTCTGGACAGCACTCGTCGATCTCTATCTCCCAGTTTCGTTGGTCTGCCGACTCGGGGCACATTCCGACAATCACCGCTCACCTTACACTTCTTAATCACATAGGCCACTGTCGATTTTGGGTACTTCAGATCGCTAGATATGTCCCTTAAGGATCGGCCACATTTGTGATACCCTATAATTATACCTTTCTCGAAATCAGAGAGCTCCGAACTGCTAGGCATCTTGAATGCGACTAAAGCCGATGCTGTTTCCTACATGATATATACCAGCGGAGTCCGTGAAATACCTTAGAACCGCAGATATCGTCATTTGCATAGGTGACCAAATACTTATTGGTAGTCAGTGTATATATAACATAAATGCGAACCGGCTTCATTTAGAAAATGAAAGCCCTCCACAAACCTTCATTTAAGCAGATAGCCTCATGCGCTTAGTCATAATGGATTAAAGAAACAATTGATTTTTTTTAAATTTAAATTTAATTTTTTTATTTTAAGTGTCGTCATTTTATACCGTGAATTTTAAGAGATCGAACTGCTGAAGATTAGTAATTTCTTACCGTAGATCGTAGAATGAATATGAATATTCTTTCATATATGATTTAAAAAAGTAGCCAAATTATAACGTTTACGATGCATTAAGAAGTAAAGGAAATTCCAGTGGAATAGAAATTTTGATGTTTAATATCTGTATTTAATAGCTTTGTGGCTATTTGCTTGCTGCAAAAAAAGCATATCTTCAAAAATAATAATTTTTTTGGACGATTTAGGTGCAGAAACAATTAAAAGCGGTCTCTCTAACGCATTCGTTTGTAGCCTTGGTTTATTTAAATATGACAAAGCACACTAGGGCTATCTACCTATGAGAAGAGATGCCTTCGTGAAAGAAATTCTAAAGTAGACTGGCTGGTATCGACGTCACACATAGGGAAAAAAAACACGAAAACTCCCATGCAGCCAGCCCGTTCGCCGTTCTTCGAACCCCGGTTGAGCTACTAGTATTCAGAAATCTACTGCGCCGCTGGTGAGCCTACCATTTGGACGTTCGACTCCAAATGGTAGATTCTGCGTTCGACGGTGAGTGTGCTACACAAGCTGTGTTAAATGGCGCCGCGATCATTCACCGCACTTATCTCTGAACGTCAAAATTCGCGGCGCAGTGTAGCGATAGTTAATAGATAGGTGTGACATATTATAAACTGAAACTTATATCTTAATTTCGGTCTAGTATCTCGCCCCCTTGCGCCTGGATGCTTCCGATAAAGTCTGTGTCAGATGGAAAGGGAAGTTTTTTCTGTTATGGTATCCTTCGAGATGAAAAATCGTGGTATTCTTTTGTTTCTCTTAAAGACCTGACTCATATTCTGCTTTAGCGAAATAAACGTCTGCCTGTTGATATTAGTCGAGAATAAAACTTTGTCAGTCAGAGTGAGCAGACTTTCAGAAGATGTGGAAATCATAAAATGTGTAATGGTCACTCCAAAGCAGTTCAGAATTTCAGTGGCGTCATAATTTTCCCTGATTCTAAATCTGCGATCTAGATTTGCAACTCTCACTTGCCCAGGACATTGTTGTGCTCATAAACACAGTACAATTAGCTGTCCCAAAAGTCTGTATCCTACAGTGGATTCCAGCGCACTTCGATATTTTCGGCAATGAAGAAGCCGACTACCTCGCCAAAGAAGTCCTAAATGGTATTCAACTTTCTAACAGTTTAACCCTTGTGGATGTAGATGCCACAGCCAGCCGAAGACTCATCTTCCAATGATTTAAGAAAATGCTTTTCTCGAACTAAAGTGCAACCGAATTATTTCATTTACGATAGCCAGACCGAGAACAAAACACTTTAAAGGAATGAAAATATCCTCTGATGGTCAGTGAAGTTATAATTGTTGCCCTCACTGCCCTGATACACAACTTTCTCCAGCAAACGTCTTTGACTGTCGTGCTATGATATGTATATGGCCAGGCTCTCAGAATTGATTTTACCCCCCCCCCCCCGCCCCTGAACTGCAAGCTTCTGTATAATTTTTCGAGGATCGTCGATGTCGCTAGGGCTGTTTTAGATGCTTTTTGTCCCATTTGACTTTTCTGCACTATCGTTTGGGCAAGACAACTGAATGTATTAGCGCAGCTGCCCCAGTAAAAGTTGCCAAATTCAGGCAACCATACACATAAGATTCTTCAATTAACCATTTCTCATGCGTTCGTTTTGCAGTATTCCAGGTTTCATCGATCTTTGTATTGAATTGTATTTTAAAGTACGCGCTTGCGGGACTTCCCAATAGAATTAAAATTTTCTGCAGGAATTGCAGTATTTTGCTTTAAAACTGCTGAGAAGAATAATTTCTTTTAAACTGTACATAGTGGGATTGTTCCGAAATTTCCATCCTAACAAAAGAAACAAAAATATTTTTGTTAGGACATTCATTGATTATATCCAGGATAAATATCTAATCAATAAGTAAAATATGTATATATGTAACAGATATTTTTTTGCAATTTTAAGACATTCCTTTTCTTTTGTAAAAAAAATCACCAATATGTGCAATGGTGGTTGCCCGAAAGTACTCAAAAAATAAAGAGACTGTGCGATGGATGTCACAAAAAAAATCTTGAGATGTGAAACCTCCAAGCCTCCACTAAATCGCCAAAACTTTTCGCAGTTTTAATATTTCTTTAACTTATTAAATAATTTTACCAAATATGTTTACACAATGTATTTGAAAACAGAAGATAACGATAAGACAATACAGACAAAGGGGAAAAAAAAAAAAACGAAAACGTTTCGACGCATTCTTTTTATAATATAAACGTTCATTTTTCTTGCTTTGCACTAAATCAAAGTGAACTGACTGTTCTTCAAATGTACAGATTTGAGTTATTTATTTATTAAGGATAGCATAATGATGGGTTAGATTATTCCTGGACTTAAAAGATATAAAAAGAGGATGTTAATTACTGAACAGGGGCGTAGCTAGAGGGGGGCAAGGGGGGCATCTGTCCCCGGGCGCAGAACCCAATGGGCGCCAAACTGATGTTACGACATTTTAGAATTAAATGTTTTCCATCCTTGGCAAGCAGAAGGGAGCGCAAAATCTTCAGTTGTCCCTGGGCGCTGAAAACCCTAGCTACGACTCTATTACTGAAGAAAAGATAAAGATTGAAGACATTTAAATGAATACAGTGGTATTTAAAATATCTTATTTTTATTTTTAAACCTTTACACTCGAGAAGTGACTCTTTAATTGCCACTCAATGCATCCAGTTGTTTTACATTTATTGGATTCTAAAACAAATTCGTAAAATTTAGCGTAGGGTGCCAGCAGACCCTGTCTTCCCCCATCTTTTTTTCTTGGAGTTCCACTTTGATTTCATTTTTTAATTATGATCAGTAATAAAAATGTAATTGAAATAAATCTGGACAGATGGCATGGCTGGAGTTGCCGTAATTAAGGTTCAATTAAACAACTGTATGGCCTTAGGCGCAGCGATGTTTCAGACGTTCTTCTACTGTGCTCACTTTTCTCGTTTTTATTAGGAAAAGGACCAGTAAGAAACTGTGAAATGGTTTTAGAGGCCCTCTTAAATCTGTTGTTGTCTTGGCCACAATTCATTCAGTAACGACTAACATGCGCCACGATGTTAATTTATGAAGTAACTGGAAAAATGCCATAATTTTTTAAATACGTTTTCACCGTTGTTGAAAACAAATATTATCAGTTATTTAATAAAAATTTGATTTTCGCTGCGTGTTTACATATTTGTTTTAAATCAGAGTTAATTGAATTGCTGAAGAGTTATAAACTTTGGTGTATGTCCCGATATTGATGTTTTCTAATTAAATCCTGTTGTCTTTCACACCTTACTCATAAACTGAATCCATAACTTAGTTCAGATTTATGTGTCACAATTTGGATAGCGTTTTAGAGTTTAATTAAAATTTGAAAAGAACGTCTATGTTGTTATTTATTCTGTAATTTTATATAACAGTATGGTTGGTGCTAAACCTTTTCATGCATGCGATATGAATGCGTCATTGGTGAAAAAGTTGTTGAAAGGGGAATGTGCGTTTATGATTTATTGTGTTTTTTCTGGTGGTGGTATTTTGATTTACAAAATTTGTAATATTTTAGTAGCAAGTTCGGATTAATAGAATACATAAATAGATGTTACTAAGCGGTCTTTCAACTTTTCAAGAAGGTCTTGGTGTTTAGACAGAACTAGCTTTTCACGAGAATACTATTTTAAAAGCGAAAATTACTGTGGAGATTGAAGCCAAATCAATCATCCTTACCGTTCGAAGCGTCGCGCACTACGCGCCATCTATCTAGTATCTTCGAAATTCAATCTTCCAATTGTATTAGTATTCTTTCGTACCTTATTATACATCTACTGACCCTTTCAAGGCCACCGGCTTTTTCGCACTTGTAGAGTGTGTTGGGGCGTGACTGCGAAGGTCACACTCAAAAAGTGTCGCTCGGGCCACTGCATCTTGCCGTGGTCGAACTCGCATCCAGTCTCAGGACCATAATTCGGATTACTTCATTCGGACGAATGCGCTTTTTAACCCACCTTCCCCTTCTCATCGGTCTTGACTCGTTTAAAGGATTTCGTTTCTTTTTCGTCGCTATGCACATAACCCGTTTCTTTGAATACCTTCGGGGTGGATTTTTTGTAAATTTATTATTACTTAGCTGCTAGAATGCCACACAGTCGTGTATATCAGTGGTTCTCAACCTTTTTTTGCACCATGCACCTCTTTCACCATTACTAGATGATCCCTCTCCCACCTCTCCTTTTCAAAATTCGAAAAATGTATATGCATTTATATAAATTTAGATTAATTTTTAATGTGTTTTATAAATTAAACAAGAAAAGGTTTAGAAAATATTGATAAATACCAAAACTTGAATAAATAAGCTGAAACTAAATACCTAACAGATAAATAAAAGGCTGACTGCTTTTCCCCAAAAAAACTATGAAATTCCTCCCTGGTTATGAACCCTTTGTGCATATGATCAACATTATCTATTACATATACCATTTCTACTGCAGAACTTGCATTAATTATATTAATGTACAATATTTTTTATATTAAAAATATTTTTTACCATAATTCTATTATGCAGAACTATGGATTGACACCTAAACCAGCAGGTGTATGGAATGAGGGTTAACTTATTTCACAGTTTATACTGTTTTGTCATTCTTACATTTTATTTAATATTGTTGTTGTTATCAAAAATTTAAGTGGATAAAATGTAAAATAATTATATTAAGATGACAAATGCTTTGTTTTTGCAGCCAAATTTATTGGATGAAAGCTGCATCTCAAATAATAATTGCCTTGTCAATGTATGAGTAACTTCTGGTAATTATTTATGTGGATCATAAATATTCACACATTTTGGTTAACCATTTTGGTTATTTTCCTTGAGTAAACTACCTAGTTTTTAGTAACACCTGCATACAAGTATCCTTCACGTAACAGATAGCCTTAAAGTGATTTGCCTTAAATAAAGCCAAATGTTACAAAATGTAAAATAAATGTTATTTGAAATTTAATATGATTACTTCATAAGTATTATGAATAGGTGTACATAGATAGAGAGTTAAGTAAATACATGTTTGTTCTGCTTAAATCATTATAATAATTCCACTACACTCAGTAACACCATTTATTCTCCTGAGGTTGCATTTTATTAATGTTGTTTTACATCATCATTATGCATTGTAATATAAATTTATGACCTTGTCAGCTCAAATAGTTTTATATATACGGTAAGACCCCGCTTAACGCGGGGGATACATTCCATCAAAGTAGAGCGTAATGCGAAACAGCGCTAAACAAGGCTATCTTTACATGTTAATATTGGGGTTAGGGGAAGATGGCTAGGAAATTGGTTAGGTATTAAATTTAAAAAGTATGTTTTTTTAATAAAAATAAAACCAAACATTTATTTCTTAAAGCCCAAATTAATACCACATTATTATTTCTTGCAAAAATAAAAACAAAATATAAATAACAAAACGAATATTCTTAAAAAAAAAAAAAACAAATAAAATTCTCAGTCAGTCATATTTAGTTAGCCTTCCGCGTTTTCAGTGTTCTGCCTTTTTGTGACAAAAGCATCTAATGTTGTTTGCCTTTTTCTTTTGCGTTGTTCTCTTAAAAGTTCTTCATAAACGGATAGAGCATCTCTAACACCACGCCTTACTTTTGAGCTCCTGTCAAAATTCGGATCATTTTCAATGAATCGATCCATTATTTCAGTTATGGTAGACAAACTCCTTTTTACAAACGTCATCGAAAGTTCTTTTTGCTCTTCTTCTGAATCACTGCTGTCAACATTTTTGTTTTCTTCTTGTTCAGTTAATTCCTTGAGCTCATCATTAGAAAGGCTAGCCGCTGCTTCTTGAATTATTTCTTCGACATCTTCCACATTTACCCCTTCAAAATATGTCTGTACAATACCGCACCAAACAAGAAATACAAGTACACTCTTTCGGATATGTATTTGAAACCTATCGCTGCATAATATTTCGGGGAATCCCCGTATGCTGCGAGCGATTTCGTGGAATCCCCGGGTTGAAATAAAAGAGTGCTAAACCGAAACAGCGCTAAACGAAACAGCGTTAAGCGGGGTCTTACTGTATATATGGAATTTTCGTAATAAAAGTTTTAAAGGATATCTAAAAAGAATATCTTATGTAACTCGGATAAAAGATAACCACCAGCAGATTAGGTATTAGCATATTGTTACTTAAGTAAATTTTGTACAAATTACCTACTTGAAATAAAGGGAATTTCATGCATATTAAGTTTGGATCATGTTACAAAATCTTTAATAATAAATGCTAATAAAAATTGGTGGATAAGCATTTGAGCCTTAAGATTTTGGGTTTTAAGTAATTTCATAGTCAGTGTGTATACTCAGCTGATTAGACTTCATTTATCCACACCTCCCAGTCATGTATGAATCCATAATATATGTTAACACAACAACTTACCTGAGAAAATTCTTACATAGAATCATGCTCGTTCATATAGTTTGAAATATGACTTCAAATTTGCTTTTTGCTGTATTTTGTTACATTGGAAATTGATGCAATTCAAACCTAATTTATTTTTAAAAAGTAAGGGAAGGAAGTACATACCTACAAAGTAAACTTTAATGCATTTCAGGATATAAACCTAGATTTAGGTTTGTATAATTAAAATAATTGCTGTAGGCCAAATCAAAAATTTAAATACTTCCTTATGTGGAACAAAGATTTAAGATACTAATATAAAAAATTATCAGAGAGAATTTGCCTTTCTTATAGGCTAAAATACTAGGCTGCTGTTTTGCATTTAACATCAAATTTGAATTTTAAAAAAATCAGGATTTAACAAAAAAAATTTTTTTTATTTATTTGTTCTACTGACTACAAGTCAGCTTTTAATTCTGAAATCAGGAGTATAACTTTAGAAGTTGGTATTTAGGCTTTTAACTTTTCCTATTGTATTTTTAATGCAATAGCTATGTTGGATAAATTTTTACTTCTTACTCAGTTTTTTGTGTTATCTTAGGTATGCAGAAATCGAGGCATTTGAGAGTACCGAGCTGTTAAATTTTTTGTCAAATGTAATAATAAAAAGGAAATTGCAAAGGGTATTTACACATTTTTAGTACCATTTTGGTAAAGAATTTTTTAAAAAGGCAAATGTTTTGGAATAAAAATTTCTAGCAACAGCTTATTATTTGAAATGAGAAATATCGTCACCTACTTTTATTCGTCTTTCAAAATGTAGCATCTAAACAAGAAGGATATATTTTGCATTTTCCAAAGAGAAATACCTCTTCCATCAAAAATGTTGTGAAATGCATGATATTAAAATTTCGGAGAGAAAAATAAACATTGGGGGAGGACATCAATCATATATATGGAAGGATGACTCCAGACGAGTACTCAAAAAATGTACACACTGTTTCTAATGTTTCTGAAGTTAAATCATTGGCAAATAGAGAAAATCCCTGACACATAATCAATTACAAAATCTTTAAATACACCTGTAGCATCAATGAATGAAATAATAAACCAAGATATATATAACAAAGCTAAAAAAAACATTATGTTAACCAGGTATGTGGCTCAGTACAGAACAATTTCTAGAACCCTGTATGGAAATTATTTAGCAGGAGATAAATGGAAATACATTGTAGCCCTTGATGAAGCATAACATCTACCTATGTGACTGCTACAAAGTGAGGAGTATTTATTCCTAAAAAATGAAAAATGAAGAGAAAAAATATACAAATCTGGCTCTGTCAATACAAAGAAAGTTTCGGAAAGGGGTTTATGATTGTCGCAGAATTCTCTTACATTGGGAAATTAAAAATAAAACGAGTGGAAAAAAATGTTAAAATTGAATCAGCATACTATCAAGAGAAAGTTTTACATACGATATTTATAGAAAAGTCCCATTTTTTTTATTTATCTCAGTGACTTTTAAATAGTGAAACTTCATCAAGACAAAGCAACAAGGGATACTTCAAAAATTATCATTGCAATCCTTGAAAAAATGAAGACTGATGAAGGTATTGCATACATACTTTTTTAGCATATTCTTGCAAAGTCCCCTGACGTTTCACATATGGATTCATTGTGCCTTTAGTGTCCCCCCCCCAAAAAAAAAAACTCTTAGAAACAACTTTTTCTAAGTGGAGAACCACCTCCTAATTTATGGACTCTGCAAAACAGGAAAAATAAACAAACTTGGAAGTTTTACAAAAAGCTGTTCGGTCATGGAAATCATGATGCAGACTTATATCCCTGTAAAAAAAGGGGCTGTCAGATCGAAAAAATACTCTTTACATTTTAAACATTAATTAAATGGCTCCGAAATCATTATAAAAGTGTGTAAATACCTTCTGATATTTATTATATTGTAATTTGTATTGTGTAAAATGTAATTAGGAGGAGAAACAGACCTGTGTATGAAAATGGAAAATCGGAGTGTTTTTTTCCTTGAACTTGAAAGATTGAAATTTAATCAGATTATACCTCCACCTCGAAAATATTATTTCTTTTGCTTTTTAACATCTTGTTCTATTACGTTACTTGCCGTTACTTTATCTCGTTTCTACATTTTCAGCTATAATGCAAATCCAAGTCAGATGAATTCTGCAATGGGACCCAATCCAATTGGAACGTCTGGGCACAATAGTGGTTCAGAGTTTCAGTCATCTTCATCGGCACTCAGTGCTGCTGCTTTGGTTGCAGCTGCTGCTACTGCTACTGCTACAGCAACAGCTAGTGTTGTTGCTCTTCAGGAGAGGCAACAACAAGAAGTAGTCATGAATAATCAATATAGCCAGGTAATTTTTGTCTTTCTTAGAGAAATGGAATAAATATTTTAAAAGTGATGATGAACTGTTAAATTAATAATTTTTCATATCCTGAGTGAAAATGAATTAGTGTTATTTAAATAGAATATTATTTAGATTTTTTATAAATATTAGATTATTAAAATTTTATAAATATTTGCATAGGTATAGCGTATGTAAATATTTATAAAAATCTCATTACTTGTCAAAATTGTTTTTTGAAAGTAAAATTTCAGCAGTTTTCTGAAACTGTGAAGCTTGAAATGGAAATCCTAGTGCTCCCTTTATGAAAGTAATTTTAAAAAAATAAACATTTGTGAATAACGTGAAAAAATGAGAGTGTTATTTAAAGAAATTGTAAGTGGGATTAAAAAGTTAAAATTAAATTGTGTAATTTTTTAAAAATTTTATTCATTTTACATCATTATTTGTATGTTAGCAATAAACAGTATTTAATTTATATATGTACCCAAACTCTCTTTTCCTTTTTTTTTCTTTTTCTTTTTTTTCTTTTTTTTCTTTTTTCTTTCTTTTTTTTCTTCTTTTTTCTTTCTTTTTTTTCTTCTTTTTTTTCTTTTTTTCTTTTTTCTTTCTTTTTTTTCTTCTTTTTTTTCTTTTTTTTTTTTTTTTTTTTTCTTTTGAGTGCGGTATATGAAAATTGGAGCATAATTGACAAAGTTATCAATAAAAATATTTTCTTGCAATCAATGCCAATTGTAAAAGAACTTCAAGATTTCTAAAGAAGCGTCAATCTATCTGGCTGCCGAGACATATACAAGTGTCTAGTTAAACAACAGTCTTCACAAAAACTGATCACCAACTACATGGTAACTGAAAAAGTCAACTTTAAACGAGTGCAAGGTAGTTATCTTCAAGCGACAAAGCGATTTTGAACCACGTTCGCATATTGTCAGACTATGAAGAATGCTGGTTATATGTTTTGAAAAGTTTTGTATGTGTAAAATAAGTACATATGTAAATAAAATATTAAAAAATGTTTGCAGTATTTCTAAATCAGGTTCTAAAAGGTTTGGTTAAATTCCAAGTAGCTGCCAAGCCATGTGTCTTGATTTCATTTAAAAAAGCAATTCCTAGTTATTCCGTAAGGTTTTGAGTTGTTTTCTACGTGAGACTTTTTTATGTCATCCCTATCCACTGCATAACTTTTTAATTGTATTGCGCTCCCTATCACCGCACAAAAACAGGTTTGAGTGTACAATACAAAGTCTGAGATCCAGACTTGTCGATTTTGTATTTTGTATTTTTCTGGATATTTATCACCAATTTTAAGCTGTGTAGGAATTATAACATTAAAAATATGAAATAGATGTTTGTGAAATAATGAAGCATTTATGACCTTAATTGAAATTTACCCTTCCCCCCAAAAAAGCTCAATATCTATTTGTTTGCTTTATTAAACATTTCTTTCAATGTTTTTCTTGTTGAAGTTGCATCATTTTTTATGCTAATACTTTCTCCATAGATAGATGCAGTTTCTTGTTCAGTAACAAAGTAACTACCATGTCATGAATTCCCACTAAATTGTCAAATAAAATTTTTTCGTTTTCTTAACAATTTCTCTGTCACCTTCATTATCTGTAACAATATGTTCTGTATTTTCTGGATGTGGAATCACACTTCGGATTTTACTGTCCATTAACTGATTGATATTTGGGGCATTGTCATCATAATGGAATATCTTCTATTGTATTATCTTCATTTATTGCCTCTTCTCATTTTTTCACAAATTTCATTAATTGGAAAATTTTGCCTTTTGTTTGTGATATCCAAAAACCGTCATTCAGATTAATGTCTGTCATCATAAAGCTTGGCTGTCGTACATTATTGCCGATGTATTGAGATTGATAACTAGAGGCCCATGTTGTTCACTAAATTTTCTTTTGCTACTATTATATGCTGAAGAAACTAGGCGAGAATTTACATTAGTTATTTATTATACTGACTTCTATTTGACTACAACTGCCCAAATACATACAAATACCCACCGTGACGCTCGGAATAAAGGCTCGTTCGTATTTGATTGCCATAGATAATTGTTATTAAATGGTTTTTCAAAGTGTTTTTCCTTTTTCCTGACCAGGCATAATTTGCCTCATTGCCTTAAATTTTTACATGCACCAAATAGCTGAAGGCTTATGGTTTCACTGTAGAAATGAGCTTGTGCTTATCATTTTTTTCATTCATTAGGCTATATAGTTCTTAGAAACAAGGCGATTACACATTTAATGTTGGTGCTGTAGAATTTTCTGGCAAAATTTTGAGTTTTTTTCTGTGAATATTGATCTATAATTTCTATAATGATAGTCACAAATTATATTTGTTGCACAAGACATTGTGTATAGTAGCCAGTGATTAAAATTTTGACCTCATTAAAAATTTTTACATAATAAAAGTTGAAACCATTATGTAGCAGCAGTGTCAGCTTGGCATTTAACTGAATACTCCCCTTGTCCCCTGAATACCTGCATTATAACATCCAGTGAAATGATTTTGTGTTATGTTTATTATTTACTGATATCTCTACTAATCCTAATAGTAATAAATCAATATAGATTTAACACTTTTCTTTGTTTTAGGGTTAAAAACACGTTTTATTTCCATATAGAACTTCTTTGATAAGCTGATGTTAATCAATATTTTCATTGTCTTATTATATGAAAGAAAATAAGTGTTTTAATATTTTTCTTTAGAGTATTCAGAGCCAGCAATTTCAACCAGGTTACTCTTCTCATCATCAAAGAGTTTCATCTAATACTGGTGTATCCAGTCCATTGGGAAGTCATATGAACAGTCCAATGGGTTCTCATATGGGCAGTAATGCAATGATGAACATGCCCAACAATATACCATCAGTGAATCCAATGAATAATGGCATGGGCATAAATGGTCCCATGGGCATGAACAAAGGTGCAATGGGCTTGAGCGGACAGCCTCATCCTTCAATGTATTCTGGAAATAATCCAGCAATGGCCCCACAGGGCCGCACTAGAGCTTCTCCATATCCAAATCCCCAGCAGCACATGGCACAGAAGAGGCCGGGGCAGTATGGTATGATGTCACAACAGTATGGTCCGGGAATGCAGTCCTATAGTCCAAATCCACAACAGAATTACAATTCTGGACAGGTATTACTTATTTAGTATTTTTAAAATTTTAAGGGATTTCTTTCCCATAAATTTCCACTAAAATATTAAGTTCAATAATAATTAGGAATTAAGCAATGAAATATGTATTACGTTTGAGTTTGCTAATTCTCTTTGAACCAAGAATGTAAGAATTCACAATATGCTCAATCCACATGTAAAAAGTATTTATCAAATAAGTAAGTTTGACACTTCAAGAATTTGCAAGTTTTTTTTTTTTTTTTTTTTTTTTCCATTAGAATTAGTTCTTTTATCACCTTCTTGATTTAAATGAATCAAAAATCTTATGGATCAGTCTGCAGCTTTTGTAGCTGCAATTATATTATAAATGATGATATTTTTTTCAATAATTTGTCTCCTGAAAAGGACTAAAATTCATTTTTAGATTTAAGGTAAATAAAGAAAAATCCATTGGCACACGCTTGCATTTTTAGCATTGGGCACTCCTGAAGCCAAAAAGTGGTGGCACCTAATCAGTAGCCTAATAGGTATACCTTCTCTGGTATTCAAACCCGGGCTGTATGGTACCATAGTAGGCTTTCCTAATCACTATACTCTCTGGATGCCTCAAGGCAAATATATAGGATTGAAGACCTGTAAGGTCATTTTTGTTGAAATTATTCATAAGAAATTTGTTAGATTTATGTAAAAAGGGGTATATGTCATTCTTCATGTATATTAGGTATGAAAACTTCTGTTTTGTTTCCTTTCAATAGATTTCAGTATAAGACCTTAAATACTGTACAAGTGCTGACATTAACGAAATCATGTGTAACTGTAATTTCATTTATCCTAATGTTTTCCCTTTCGATTTTATTTTTTAATCTTGATGTTTTATGTCATTCTTCTGGTCATTTCTTATGAAGATATATATATATATATATATATGTATATGTGTGTGTGTGTGTATATATGATAAAAAAAAATATTTTGCTTAAGTCATAGCTAGACTGGGCAACCAAGCATAAAAAAGTGTTGCTAGTCATCATTTGGGAGGATGACTTGGATTTCCATGCTTGTGTGTTTCTCTGTTTCATTTGTTCTGGAAGAAGCTACTGCAGGCAATGTATCACCAAGAGCAGCTTCTGGATTTTTATAAACGAAAAGTTGCCCAGTCTGATAAGACATTTAACATTTAATTAAAAATTCATTAAAATTGTAACTGTTTCATTAAAATTGGGCAATTTATATATTGTTTAGGGTTGTGTTTGCTGCTCTCAATACCCTGGAAATCCATCACCAGCACAGTATGGTAAACAGCAACAGTATAACCCTCAGCAACAAATGTCTCCTGCTGCATATCCTTCACAGCAACAAATGCGTTCCTCACTTAGACCTCAAGCTCCTCCTTACGGCAACCAGCCCAGTCATTATTATCATCAGTCACAGCTCAATGGTGCACCTCCACAAACACAGTATGATCCTCATTACACAAATCAGTATACGCAGCCAAACATTCAGGTAGTATTTCATTTTGAGCTTTGAACATTTTTATGAATTTTTTGAAAATGTGTTCAATATGTCATGGTTGTTGAATATTTGATGTATGAAAATGTAACATTGTTAACTTCCTGACTAATAATAAACAGATAGCATTTCCTACATAAGAATTTTTTTTTAAAGTTATTCCAATATGCTATTAATGTAAATAATCAGAAAGTACCCTATTTTCTTCTTTCCCTAATTTTTTCTCCCTGACCCATCATATGTCCTATTTAAAGTATCTTTCTGTTGAATAATATTGGCTGTAGAGAGCTCAGAATGTGTGAAAGTCAGTTACAAAAACATTATACAGTACAAAGTCTGAGATTCAGACTCGTCAAGACTTTAGTAATTCCGGATATTAGATCAACAGTTTAAATCTAGTAAGATGTGCATGTATAAATTATAAAATTAAAAATATGAAATAATGAAGTTTTTATGATCTAAAGCGTATCAAAAATTTTTTTTTTTTTTTTAAAGTATCTTTATTTTATTAAACATTTCTTTGAATGTAAATTGTTTAAGTTGCTTCGATTTTTTGCAATAATGCGTTTGTGTTTTTCAATTCTGGAGACTATTATTCAGCACTTCTCCACATTTCTTTATCCGTTAATTGGAAAATTTCACCTTTGGTTTGCGATATCTGAAAACTTTCAAATTTGCACTATCGTCTTCATCATTCTCACCATGAAATGTGGTAGCTGGCCATAAATTATGCCAAGCATTTTTTAAAGTCTCTGAAGACGCATCCTTGCACGATGTAGCAGTGCTCCATACAGCAGATTTTATGCTAAACTATTTTTTAAATTCATGAATAGCCTTGCCATTATTCAAGAAATTTAACATGGATTTTAAAAATGCTACTTTGTATTTGCATTTCAGTGCGTGCACTCTACCAATATTCATAGGCTGAATGATAGACATAGAGTTTGGAAGAAAGAGTAATCCGAATACATTATCTTTCAAACTTTAAGTAAAATATGAATCGAATAGTTATCTAGAATTGAGACTATTTTGACGTTGTCAGGTAAACCAATCGAATCCAAATTTTGCCAAGCCTTGGGTATTAAATGATTTTCAAACCAATCATTCATTAATGCTTGTGTCATACATGCTGTTTTATTATTTCCGATTAGGAAAGGTTTACACTTGCGTATTCCTGCAGCATTTGTTATGCTAAAATTGTTAGTATAGCTTTGGAATCTTTGAGACCAGTTGGAGCTGTTTCTGTAGAGGTTGCCAATGTATTTTGCAGTACATATGGCCAGAAAAGACCAGCTTCATCTGCATTGTAAGTTTGTCCTGAAGATAACATTTCACTATTAATGAGTTCAATGAATTCATCTGCAAATACTTCAGCAGCTTCAGTATCAGATGAAGCTTTTGCACCTGAAATTTTAGCTTGCCTTATACCACAGCAATTTTAAAATTTTGTTAACCAATCTGTCGAATATGTGCACTCTATTTTTAAGTTCATTTCTTCATGAAGTATTTTGCCCTGAGCCATTCAATCCTTACTTTGTCATGATAACTTTTATGTCACTTTTAGCTTAACAAATGATTTTTTTGTTATTTATTGCAAGTGGGGTGTCAGAATTCACAAAAAATTCATAAAGTTCCTTTTTCTATTATGTCATATACAGTTGACTTTCAAATGCCATATTCCTCGCATGATTTTGAGACGGATATACCTATATCCATTTTTTGTTTAATGGGCATCAAAACATGCTTTACTTTGTAGATCCTGTTGCAGCACCAGAATTAGAAACTGTTTTCGACATAAGCGAAAATTCAAACTTTAATTTTCATAAAATTTCTGTAATAATAACAACCTGCAAAAAAGAATAAGCTGAATAAAATCAAGAAAGTTAAGGAACAGCACAATCTGCTGTATTAACTGAAATTTTTTGTAATTGGTATTGTGCTTTGTAATTGTAATTGGTAAAGTATAATTTTAGCCTAGCTTAATAGCATCTGCTATACATTATTAGCTATTGTAGCATGAGATTGCTGATGAAAGATGAGTTGTTCCGTTAAATTTTGTTTTGCGTCTATCGCACAGAGACAGTTAAGACTGAATTGTATTAATTTCGTTATTTGTTAGTTTACTGAGGGCCAGTGCTAGATATTTTACTGCGTAATGATGTCTCTGTGGGTCCTAAATTCTGCTACCAAGCACTTCCCTAAGTTCCAAATTTTTGCTCCCAGTACTTTCCCTAAATTCTAAAAAATTTATCATCCCTTAATTTTTGTTACTCGGTGCTTCTCTAAATTTCACAAATTTTGTCTTCCCTAAATTTTGCCGCCCAGTGCGGCCTTAAGAGCTCTGATGCCGGTTCTGGGTTTATGTGAATAATAAATCAGTTAATCTTAATTCGAATAGCACTAAATGTAATCTTTTAACCTATGAGTATCATTAACAAAATTTATTTTTAGCATATGAAAAAAAATTTTTGTTAAATTTTTCTTTGTCAACATTCAGCACATTTAACCTAAATCTTTACTCATCACCAAGCATAATGTTAACATAAAAGGCTACCATACTATTTGTTATTTAATTAGTAATATAAAAAAATTTATTTAAGCATCACTGCATGAGTCATTAGTCAAGTTGTCATATGTTGATAAACATGCAGTGATGAAAGCAAAATATAATGAATAATGATTTGCCAGATTGGTGTCAGGAATATAAAATATTAGTAGTTGTAAAACCATTGGTGTTTTAATGTAGAATGTTTCGATTTGAAATGTATGCCAAGCAGATTATGGAGCCAAATCATTGATCACCCAAATTTATGCTAAAATGATTGTTTCTTCAGTAACGGGATATTTTATTTAGTTTTGAAGGGAAATTACGAATAGAGACTCTCCACATGTTTTAAGGAAGAAAAAAAATTAAATGTGCATGCATAAAGCATAAAAAAAAAATTCCTAAAAAAATTTTTGTTGTTGCCTTTAAGGTCCAGATTTTAGATCATTCCGGATATTGGACGTCCAGATCTCGGACTTTGTACTGTATATGGAACTTCAATGCTTAAAAAATATATTAAAATAATTCAATTTGTTTTTAGTAAGTAGCAAATAAAAAATGATTTCTTAAAAGGTATTTATGTGAACCTATGTCCACATGTCTTGACATTTTTAGTGTTGATAATATTGAATAAATCATGTGTGTTAAAAATTTTGATTGAAATAGATTAAATGTCTGCCTTTTATTTTATCTTATTAATTTCTTATAATCAGTGTATCATTTTAACTCATTTCGGTGCTCTATGTAGTTTAAATAATGAGCTTATCAAAATGAATTATACTTTTACTTTTAGCGGAATATGAACTATCAGTCTCTGCCAATTCCAGGAAATCCTACACCACCTCTTACACCCGCCTCTGTTGTGCCACCATATTTATCACCTAATGCTGATATCAAGCCCAATTTTTCAGAAACAAAACCTCCACTACCTCCACCCAGTAAGCATTTTTCATATTTCAGTGATATGTAATTAATGCATTTAAAAAATTTGGTCGTGGGTTGTACAGAAGACCCATTCGATGCAAGTGTGGTAAGCGACTGAGCTAGCTATACTTAACCTAAAAATTTGAAGAAAAAACAAACAAACAAAAAACACTAACAGTAGGGAGTTGTAAAAATGATCAAATGTCAACAGATGATAAATTCACCCCCCCCCCTTTTTTTTTTTTTTTTTTGTTAGCCTTCACAAAACATAAGAATATATTAATTCACTTAAGCAGGATCCACTTTGCAGATTTAAGTATTCCTAAAAAATAGAGTAAAAAAAGTATGTAGCTGTATAATTTATAGCAACAAATTGCTTATTGCAATTTGCAAGCTAGCAGTGAAAAAATATTCTTCATTTATAAAGAAATTATTTGGAAATGATGATCGGAAATAAATGTCACTTCATAAATTTGTTGAAATAATGGTAAAAACTCCAAACAATTTGGTATCAGTTTGGTTCTTTATTAAGCAAAATGCTGATTCAGAGGCACAATTGCGTTTTGCACATGTGTTTTCCATATGCAATTTCATTGGCTGTCGCCATATATAAATTTTCCGTAACATTATATCCTGTTTTGGTCAATGGTCATTACTCCTGGTGCAGGCATTGGTAAAATGTTTCCCTCTGTAGATGGACTAGTGAAGACCTCAAGAGATAGTTGTTTAGGTCTGTGCCTTCTGTCATGTATACAGGTCTTTAGAAAGATTAAGTCCTCCAGCAAAATTTGCTTGTTCACTGAAGCCAGACTTTCACTTTAGGAAATGATGTAGCTAACTTATAATTTTCTTAGGGAAATATTATGGAAGTGTCATTTTTCAAAATACCATTAACAGTGAAAATAATGTATGCAGAAAACATAAGTACTTATTCTTATTGCAGGAACTTAAAATATATTAAATTAATGCAGATCAAGACTCCATCAGCAGATCAATAGGCAGTGTAAACTGAGTAGAATAAACTGATGAAATTAAACTTGAGAAAAGGAAGTATAATGCTGGCAAAATTATGAAAAGCGTATGAGTGACTAGTTTTTGTCAGCTATAACACTAAAGACTTTCAACTGGGGAACTGCTCAGAAAAATACATAGCAGCTGCTTTAGATACTACTTATTAAAAAATGTTTTAGCAGAAAGATAACACATGTCAATGAAAATTTAAATTCACAAACTTAATCATTACTAGCCTATGTATTATGTTCTGCAAAACAGAATCGGATGAGTTCAATTGTTGGCTTTTGAGAATTGAACTATTTTCTTATCATTTATTTCTTTTCCCATATTATGCTTTCCCTAATGTAATAACTTTATTTTTTGTCTGAAAATGAATTTGTAAATATATTAGTATTGTATTAAATAAATCTTAAGTAATTCATAAGATAAACACCTTTTGATTACTTATATGCAAATACTGTAACTTAAATGTAAAAATTAGAAATGGGAAAATGTAAACCACACTCAGTAAAAACTTAGAATCTACAAAATTCTCTATCTGCGTAATCTTTGGCATGCGTGAATTATTGAAATTCTGTTATGAAGATGAATGGTTTTGAAATGCATGGGAGCATGTATTATTGTTTCTGCGTCATGCAAAAATGCAAATTCTGCATCTTGTGAAGTATAAAGTGCTGAAATCGTACACAAGCCATTTTACCTAGTACTCTTGCACCTTAGTATCTGTAAAAATCAGCTTTCCCAGATAGCCAGTTATCAACTAGTGTATGATAATAGCCTACTTACATGTAATTGTATCTGTCTATAAATAGAATGTTTTGCCAACCCACGCCACATTTTTATTTCATATTGTTTCAAATGTGTTGTATAGACAGACAGTATGTGCAAATAAGAGTAATAGCATTTTCTTAAGAAATCTTGCATAGTTTTTCTTTTAATTTTATTTATTTATGACCATTATTATCTTTTCTGTTTAGTTTTTAACTGTGCAATTCAAAATCTATCTTTAAAATACTTCTCGTTCTCAAGGAAAATTAAAAACATCAGTCATACTAAAAGTTTTTTCGAAATCGTAAAAAATTTATTTAACTTAAAATCTGAATTATATGGACATATATATCAAAATTTGTAAACTCCATTTAAAAAAACATTTACATAATATTTTAAATTGCATTGGTGATTTGTGCTCATGTGAGTATTTAAAGCATTACTTCAATATTCTGAGTTCAACATTCACGAAATAATAATTTTCGACTCTATATTTAATACTTCAATTTACACTTTTATATTCTCTTAATTTTGATTTTTGATGCAACAGTTTAAGGGTGTAGTTATTTATATATATATGGAATAGATTATTTTTATTATGTAAACAGTATATGTATATCATTTGGAATGTGGATTTTTAAGTTTTTCCATGTGTGTTTTTGCAGAAGACGACGAACTACGGCTTACATTTCCCGTCCGAGATGGTATCATCTTAGCTCCGTTCAGGTTGGAACACAATTTAGCTGTAAGTAATCATGTCTTCCACTTGAAGCCATCAGTGCATCAGACACTTATGTGGCGGACAGATTTAGAATTACAGTTGAAATGCTTCCACCATGAAGATCGACAGATGAATACTAATTGGCCAGCTTCCGTTCAAGTCTCGGTAAATGCAACACCCCTGAGTATTGATCGTGGAGAAAACAAGGCTTCACATAAGCCTCTTTATCTCAAGGAAGTTTGCCAGCCAGGCCGAAATACAATACAAATCACAGTCACAGCATGTTGTTGTGTAAGTTTCTGCAAAGCTCTTTCTACCATTAAATTTATTAAAATACAGATGAAATTTCATACATTGCTTTATTTGTATTTAACAAGAAATAAGTGTTTTATGTAGTTAAAGAGTATGTAATGTAGCGTTAAGAGGTTTAAAATAAAGAGATATTTTTTTTAAACAGTATTCTCTTTGAAATTTTAATAATTACATTTGCTGTTAAAGTAATTTGGCGTGTTCTCTATCACATATCATAAATCTTACATTCCAGTTTGCATTACGCCATTCACACAACATTTTTCTTGTAAGGATTTTATTTTTCTTGTTATATACTTTTCACCTGTACTCTTTAGTTCTAAAATTTCTGGAAATTAATTGTTAATTAATATGAATGCTCTGCAACACTTTTGTTTTCCCATTTTTGTTAGTTTGAATTTAAATTTTTTAAAGGAAGAAGGCTGTAAAGTTTGTTTCATTTATAATATATATTTTGTGTATTAAATATTGGTATAGGAATCGTGTAACATTTTATAACATATGGAAAATAAAAATTTGTGTAATTAAATGTATAACTTTTGCATAATTTATTTCATTTCTAGTAGTTATATAAATTTTATAAATTAAATCTGTAAAAATTAAGACTTATTTTTGTAATAACTTATATTTTCCTATAATATGAGCATCTAGAAATAATATAGTTCAGGAATTTTCAGCTGCTGGTCTAGCTGACCGGTCTTCGAGAGATTTTTACCTGTCCACATTTAAAAATTTTTCTTATTCAAAAAAATAATAATAATACATTTTGTATAATTTTTTTTTTTTTAACAACATTGGTGATGTAATTTTAGGATCTAGAATCCATAGTTTAGTATTTGACAACACTAGAGTGTGTTCACAATTGACACTTGTTACGTCCACCAGTCTGCAAAATTTCCTCACAAATTTTACTGGTTAGCAGGCTTAAAAAAAGATCAGAAATGCTGGTATATTTAATACTATTCAAAAGTATTTGCCTAGGGTATTCTTCTGCCCTTCTGGTAACATTGTTGGTGTGTATGTAAGCTGTGTATTTGTTCAATGCTTGAAAATGGAAATCCTTCTTGAAGATTTAATTTGAAGGAAAGACATTAATTCCTGCAAAGATAAGATCCATGTAAATAAATATATCTCACTAAGAATATGAATGCATGTAGCAGAGATTTTAATAATTATTGAAATTAGAAACAACCTTCACAGTTTTTTGAATTTTTGGACCATTTGTGTTATTATTCATCAAGTCATTTATCATATGTGTGACCTTCAAGTTTTGCCATTCTCAGATTAATTTACTCTCTACCCAGCTGGGCAGTTAATTCTCAAGCATGTTGCCATTTAGCAAAGTAAAAGATTTTTATCTTGAAAATTTAATCTACCTGTAGTTACTTATAGGCTGATTGGTGTAAAAGCAATATGCATACTTCTAGAGGATTTTTTTTTTTCTTAATTTTATTTCTGATAACTTATCTACTTCACATTTTTTGAATACTTGCATTATTTTATCAAGGTGTTTCATATACTATATATTATGTATCTAGCTGCAAATTTATTTGGTTCACCTTCCCTAATCGAGTTATTTAACTGACTCTTTCCTTATTATCTTTTTTAATATATTTAGATAGAAAGTTACAAATAAATTTTGGGTTTTATTTTCAGTCTCATCTTTTCCTTTTGCAACTTGTTCATCGACCCACTGTTCGCTCTGTGTTGCAAGGCTTACTGCGCAAACGCTTGCTTCCAGCAGATCACTGTGTGGCAAAAATTAAGCGCAACTTTTCTAGTGCAGCAGCATCTAATAATGCTCTTAATATGGAAGATGGAGTTGAGCAAACAGCAATCAAAGTATCTCTCAAATGTCCCATTACTTTTAAGAGGATTACACTTCCAGCCAGAGGTCAAGAATGCAAACACATACAGGTAATTATTTTAGGTATTTAGTACTCAAAATACAAAGGTAACTATGCAAAAATCCAGCATATTTCACATCTTACATCTATAAAACATGAATTACTGTTGTATAATTTACTTATTTTTTATTAATATTATAGGACATAGTTTCTCAAACTGTTGTTTTTGATGGTATGATTTTTGCACTAAAGATTTAAAGTAGCATCCCTTTGGATACGTATATTGGTACATGATGTACATATATTTTTTATTCTTATTTGTGTAGTACAAAAATTTAAAACTTTTGGGAACCTCTTTTTAAGGAAATTTCCCTAATCGCATGCCACTGATAGTTAATTTTGTTTTGAAAAGGGATGTGTTTAGTTTGAGGGTTTTATTTTCTGTGGTGATATATGCTGATTGAAAATTTATTTGTAAATTTGTGATCAAAAATTTTAAAACGCATAATGATGTAATTGTGATATTATTTAATAAAACCCTTTGCTTAAACAATAACAGCAATAGTTTAGAGTAAATTTTGAAAGCTCTAATACACAGTGCTTAATTCATTGTGTTGCTATGATAAACTGTGTTGGAGGGTTTCTAGTCAAACGTGCTTCTCTGGAATGTCTTGACCAAGCTGTGTGGGACATTTTACAATTGAGATGAAAATATTTCTCCTAAATGTGTCACTTGTAGTTTTTCCCCAGAGAACTAGTTTTTGCATCGGAATCAGCCATTTGGGTATTTCGAAACTGAAAATATGCCGAGGTGTTTCTTCCGAAGTTCTGTTGAGGATATGTAGTAGATGTGATATTTGTTTAACTTATATATATTGCATAATGAAATGAAATTGTGAATGGGGAGAATGAACATTAATCCAGTAATTTTCACTCCTAGATATTTCAATTTTTTTAGGGAGTTTGCTGATAATTTTTTAGATGAAAAAAGTGTCAGTATGGCACTGCCTACTAGCATCTAAATTTTTTCCCAATTAAATTCATTATGTGGCTTCATATTCATTAGAAAATGCAAATGTATTCATCCTTGTTGAATCATATAGGAAGCTTTTTGAAGCATATGTAAAATCTGTATTGTGTTTGTGGATTTAACAAAATAGTTATTGCACTCTTTTTAGATTTTGTGTTAACATCTATATTTGTAGGTTAATGGGCTCTGATAACATAAAAGAACCATTTCTATATTAAATATGCGAAGTATGTTATACATATTTACTGCCTTTTGATTTCTTAACAAAATTTGTTGTATTATCTCTCTTTAGTGAGATTCATGAAGTTTCTAAATTATGTGTATGTAAAGTAAATGAAGTGAATTTCAAGTGTGAGATGCTAACAATTGTCATTAAAATAAGTATGCAATTTATGTTAATTAAAGCTACATGTGTTTTTCATATCCTACTACGGAATATGATGTTATTTTTGTATCTGAAAAGTTTTTGATCAAGCTAATAATTATGTTATTAAATTCTAACAATCTTATAAATCCAGGAAAAGAGAGCTTAAAAGCTTCAGCATAAAAAGTAAAATAAATTTTGATCATTTATTTGGAAATGTATTTTTTTTTAAAAATTTTTGCAGATTTATCTATTTACATTTATTTGTAATATAAATTTGTGAATCATGATATATACATTTACATACACATTTATACATTTATGTCTGTTTCAGTGTTTTGATCTTGAATCATATTTACAACTTAATTGTGAAAGGGGAGCTTGGAGGTGTCCTGTGTGCAAGTAAGTACAAAATTATGTATACTTTTTAAAGTGCATTTGGAGTTTTTTAATATCTGGTTGTTATGAAAGTTTTCTGCCAAAAAAACATTTTTAATAAAGTTAGGAAAAAAAAGCATGAAAGCAGTACCTTTAGTGCGGATAGTAATCACCACCCAAATCTATGATTTTCTGCCAACGTTTTGCTAGTTTTTCAAAGCCTTCTGCTCGGAAATTTGATGGCTGCGAGTCCAAAGACAAATCAACCTCATTTCGGACACCCTGTGCAGAATCGAAGATTGCACAGCAAGATGTGGCTGCAGGTGTGAGAAAAGGTAGAAGCCCGAAGGAACAATGTCAGAGGCTATATGGATGGTAGGTGGGACAAAAGGTCCCATTTGAGTCCATGCAAAGTCCAGTCGGTAAATGCAAACACATGCTGTTGTGCATAATCTTGATGGAATATTACTCTTTTGCACCAGAAATCAGTTTTACATTTTCCCTTGATAGCAGTGACAACACGGACTAGCATCTCGCTGTACTCCTTATTGTAGAGAGTTTTTACCCTTTTTCTAGGCACTCTTTGTGGATCATGGCAATCCCACCATGTACAAAGCATGATCTTTTTGTTAGTCAAAGTGCACTTTGCCGTGCTGCCGACAGGCTCATAGTTACACAGACCAATCCCCTTTTTTGACCCGCGTTGTTAAAGTAAAGCCACTTTTCATCACAAGTGAAAATCCTGTCCAGAATTTTATCCTTGCATTGATATTTGAGCAGATTAGTACAGGCTCGAACACATCTGTCCTTATCTGCTTGAGTCAGCTCATGCTGTACCCAGCAACTGAACTTGTCGTGAAGTTTATGTGATGCATAGCGCGACTAATGGACTTGGCAGTAACATCTAACTCCTTAGCAAGCTCTTGAGTGGTTGCATACTGATCTTCTTCTACAAGTTCTCTCAGGTGAGCCTTATCAACAACAGTAGGCTGCCCAGAGTGCTGTGCTTCTTGAATGTCAGTCCTTGCTTTTGAACTTTCGGTACTAAACCTTCACAGTGTCATATGATACAGCATTAGTACCTTAAGCTATATACATGATTTGAGGATATTCTGTAGCTGACTTTTTTGCAACAAAACTGGAAGTAAATGATAGTTCTAATCTGGAAGTGTGATAGGTGCATTTCAGACACTTTGTACTTAAGCAAGTCTCTTTCAAATGCCAAAAATCGCTTGACAAAATATGATTAAGCACACCAACATGACCTGTTTGTGCAGATAATATTTGCGGTGGTGAGAAACTTTCATTAAAACCAGATATTTTGTTTTGAAACACTCCAAAAAATATGTAATTAATCAAAGAAATTGTTTTCTGATGTTGGTGAATATTTTTCAGCAAGTATGTATCAGCGTGTGTTAACGTCAAAGTATAGAAACCCAACTTCAGATTTATTTCACTTTTATTCATTTATTTGTACAAAAAATGAGTTCATGTGCAGTGTGTTATTCATTCTAACCCCACCCACCTAAGTCATTTTCCGATTAAAAAAAATACTAACAATAAACACTTTTGTAGAGTAAAATGTAATAATTGTAAAACAAGGTAAAGATATTCATAATGAATCCCCTCCATTAAGTTAAGCAGCAATGTTTGTCCTATACTATTATGAAGTAAAAATTGTTATTCGGTTTTCTCCAATTTCAATTGTTTCTTTGTGGTGTGTTTGTGTGTAATAAAACGAACTTGGCAATATTGATGGCATTGAACGTTGAACCATATCGAAAAGCAAACTTGGCAGCTGCAGAAGATTAAATATTCATCTTTATTTCAGTTGACATTTGCGCCACAACTTGCTTTTCATTCTAGTAGTGCATATTCAAGAACATTTACTCTTTTATTGCGACAGGAAGAAAAGCAGCATGCCAGGGATTTAACGGCAAGAGAGTTAAATTAAAAGCAAAAGTGTGTGGTTATTCCAGTATGGCAGCTTATTAAGAGAAAGCTTTGGTTTAAGTTCTGAATAAGTCATGTCGTTAGCATTATGCAAGTTGTATGATATTAACTAATCATTTAGAAATGATGCAGTCTGGAAAAAGTTATTATTTTTAGAATGGAAAGGGGGAATTAAGTGGCTATTGCTAGTTTTGATCTTTTATTACACACAATTTATTCATGTTATGTGCGCGCACACTCACATAGTTACCAGCTCTAGCTTGGTAGATAAAGTTTAATTGCCCAACAAGCGGCTTGCTTTTATATTTTCTCACCATACTTTAATTTATTCTGAGGTAGAGTTTTCAGTAGCATAGAAAGCAGTATCATTAAATCATATTTTTGGATACAGCAAAAGCAGTTATATAATTCTTAGTCATATAAAAATCTTCTAAAGGCCACTAAGTAATACTGTCTTCTAAAAGGCCATTATTTCATATGTATCTTTAGTAGAGCCATTATTCCATTTGTGCTTACATCTGCAGTAGTTACAAATGAAGTCTAAATATCCTGAGAATTATTTTCTGCTTTTATAATTATCACTCGTAAATGGTTTTATATTTGAATATTATTCTATTTGGTAAAATTTCTGTCTAATTCATTGTACAATAAAAATACTAATCTTTTAAGAGAATATGTTATTGTAATTTATTTGTTTCTCATGTGCATTACAAGATGATAAAGGAAACAGGTACTGCTTTGGATCTTGTTTCATTTTTGTTGAAGTAGCTAGTTGGTTTAGTTTTTAAGATTCTCAGGAACAAAGCACAGGAAATATTCAGAATGTTTGATGACCTGTATCCTAATTACCTGTTTTTTGGAAGAGGTAACGTTAACCGTCACAAGTTACAAAGACAACCAAGATGCTCTTGCCTATCCATCAGCTGGTGATCATTATTGAATGATAGCAGTGTTTCTATTTTATACTATGGTAATGATACAAAGATAACTGTTTGTCTAATTTTGTGCAGTTATTCTAATATTTATATAAAGAATTCAAGCCATCTGCTGTGGATTTATTCAGGAACAAAGTATGTGGATTATACAAGTAAATTTGTATGAATTTGTTATCTCATTGACATGTTAACTGAGAACTATATTTTTTTAGCATGTTTGTCAGCAAAGGACTTAAAATGTCTGGTAGTTAAAAAAAAAAAAAATCAAAGCAGGTTTTATATGTTTAAGGGATATATCTGGAAAATTTCAACTTAAAAAGTTTGTTTGGAAAGTGCACTGTGAACCTGAGAAGCTTTATTTTGAATTTTATCTACATTTACCTAAAATGTGTCATTTTATCTGTGAGCTAAGCAGAATACCAGTAAATAATACTTTAGTGATCATTTGCCAGATCCTTTTTTTAATCATCTTCTTTTCACATATCCTAACACTAAACCTTTTCATTGAATTAATTAAGCATGAACACTTTGAAATTAAATCAACAGTGAAGCACAATGAGTATTTCTCTAAGATTAAAAGTAAATATTGAAATATTATGAAACATTACGTTTATGTTGGGGAGCTTCTAGTATAATAAAAGCTGTGTTCCTATTCTTTATTCATAGAGGAAAAGTGCTTTATTCATAGAGGATTGCTTTATTGATTATTTATTAAAAGTGCTTTATTCATAGAGGAAAAGTGAAATAATATGCAGATTTTCACATAGACCTTGAGTAATCCAAATCGTTTTCTCAAGAGGCTTTAATCCTAGTTCATTTTGGTTATATATAAGCATGAAGTTAATATATAACCAAAATGAGCACAAATTTTTTTGATATTTTGTAAGAAACTGATAACAGAATCATTAACAGAAATAGTGTATACTTTCAAAATAGAAAAATCTTATACTTAGTTGAAATTTTATGTTCTAGTAAACCGGCTCTACTTGAAGGCTTGGAAGTGGACCAGTATATTTGGGGCATTTTGACAAATTTAAGCAATTCTGATGTAGAAGAAGTAACAATTGATGGTACTGCAAGTTGGAAGCCTGTTCCAATTAAAGCTGTTAAGGAAGAGAATGATGGTGGTTAGTTTAAAATTATGTTGAATATTATTATTAATATTATGTAATAATCATTGAATTGTATCATTTACCTAAAATCATATTTCAGTGAAAAAATGCGAAAAAACAGCAAATAAATGTTTATAGCAGCAACATTTAGAATGCTTCAATTCTTAAATTGTTTGGGGATTGAGTACAGTTTTTCTGAATTGCACTGTCAAATGATGTTTTAAAGCTGTTATTGTGTAAAATATTTTCTTTATTTTTCTTGTACATGAGGGCACAAAATTCACTATAAGCATTATTTGAAACTATATTTTTCTTTTACAGAGAAGCTAGAGTATATGATATTACCTTATCCATAAAATAACATGAAGTTATTCCTTGCATATTTTTGTTTGAAAGTCACTCAGAGTCAAATTTATGAAATCTGATATTAAGATGTCTACAGTGAATTGATGCATTGAATCTTAATGTTTTTTAATCTCCATTTATTTTATCTGTGGTTTTCATTTTTTAGCTATATATGTGAAATCAGTGCAAAATAAAATTTTAATGCATATACAAATTTATTTTAAATTTTAAATAAATAAACTTTATATTTAATCAGATTGAAATTTTTTGCCATGGGTATGTGTCTAAAAACAAATTGTAATGCTGAAACTAGAATTTAAAAATTGCATTTTAAATGACAAAAAACGAATCAATTCCTTTTCAGAAACAAGACCCCAGCAGTAAAATTGCTGAACACTGGTAATTCAGTCGGGGGGGGGGTCTAAATCCTGTCAAACAGGCTGGGTGCATGGGCATTTGTGTGGTTTTCCACATGTGTAACATTTATGGAAGCCAGTTTCCCTTAGAAAGTCCTCCATGAAGGCATCCCTCCCCTTAGGCAGATAGCTGATTGCTTTGCCATAGTTAAATAAACCAAACTTTTTCAGAAACAAGTATCTACATACATGCTTCAAATTTTGATGGAAATCTTCAAGCAAAATTAATGCTTTGGAAAAGCATCGACTGTAATTATTAATCAATTTTGCACTAAATTATTTACCATTCATTTTCAGTGTCATGTGAAATATTTTATTTTATGCTTGGAACACAAGACAGATTGCAGCTTACTGTTATGAAACTTAAAAAATGCTTTCTTTAGACTGTGTGAAAATTAAATTCAGTTTAAGATTGGGTCATGAAAAACTGAACATACCTTTTTAATTGTAAATATTTGATGTTACTATTATTTTTAATGCTTTAATAAGAAACTAAGATGCATGTAATGATAAGTTTGTAAGAATATCGAACTACCTTGAAGAAAAGAAAATATTAGATGATGACATTTAAGAGTGTCGTAAAATTAATACTCCAACATTAATTATAATAAACAGAATTTCAAACAGAACTAAGCTAAATTCAGAACTGTTCTTTTGCACAAAATTTAAGTGCCTTCTAAGCAAACATATATTGTTATGCATATTCGATAGTTGTTCTGTCTGGCAATTAAATTATGTTTAAGATCATTGTGCTTCATGAAAGTTATTTAATTAATCTCTATAATGGATCTTAGGCATATCTTTTCTTATCGTTATTAGTTTCATATGATATCGTATTTTAGTGCTCTCTCTAGTATTTCTTATCAAACTTATAAAGTATCTTATCACTGCTCACCTTTAAAAATTGCTTCCTCTGGAAGAAAAATGAATAGCAGTTATCTTTTTTTATTGTACAGAGTATAATAGCAGGAAGACATATTAAATTTGTAGATGGTTTGGGTTACACAGTATGCTGACTTCAGTGCACAGAGCTATGGCCTCTGGTAATTCAAGCTGAACTGAGTTTGGATGACAGGTATGGCTACTTTGGCTCTGTGTCATAGTTTATCAACTGTAGTAACACAGTATGTCAGTCTCGGCAACTCATAACCAGATATTTCAGTGAGTGAAAAATCTAGAGAATGTGCTGGCAACCGTCAATCACTCTCTGTATCGAGGAAGGTCAGGACAGCACAGGCATTATGTGATCATGCTTTATGTTGAAAGATGGCATTGCGCAAGCCTCGAGGATTAGGGCACAGCCATGGCCCTTAATATATCAGAAATATTCACATTACCGGCTATGCAATCAAAGTAACCAGGATGTTTAGTGGCACAGCATAAAAGTTGGCAATATTTGTTTGAACCTGTATGACAATGACAAATAAAAGTTGGCAATATTTGTTCTCCTTCATGCCTCCACACATGGATGCATTCATCATGATATTATATACAGAACTGGGATTCATCTGAAAAGACAAAATGGTGCTACATTTGTCTCCAATGGCCTTTGTCTGTGGCACCACTGTAAGCATGCCTTTGTAGGTGTCAAGAGAGGCCAGAACAATAGTCATTGTGTTGACAGTCTTTGGTGCTGTGGATGTTATTGCACTGTCCATATGAACACCGTTCATTCTGCACAGGAGCTCTGTTACCGACTCATTCTGCATGATGTGGCTGTACTGTTCTGCAAGGCGAAGAAGGTGTTAGTGGTCCGAGGCCACTGAGATCCTACATGGTATTCAGCATGGCTATCCTGGATCCATTGAGATTTCAAAATTCATCTCTGTCTTGGGATCCTTACCAGTATGAGCAGCAATATATCGGAATGATAAACTGTAGTCTTGATAGGCACCCCAATCCTGCTGCAGGGGAATTTTGACATATGCTGATAGAAGTTTCAGTAATCATGTAATTTACCATTTTTAGATGCTGCCAATAAATTGGTTGTTGTTTTAATCATATCTTTTTACTCCATTTAATGACATATTTAAATTTAAAAATACCATTTTAATGGCACCATCTAAAAAATAAATAATGAACTAAAAGCAGTAAATCACATACTACATGATTATTAGAGTTCCTCTTTCTTACACGAGCCATGCTGTGACTTTTATACAAAGAAGCAATATATAAGTATGATTTCCAGATGAGAAACCAGTTATGCAGTCTTTCCATTTATACACAGTGTAAATAATGTTACTTATACCTGCTTTGTGGTCATGCACTGGAATTCTAATCACATGCATATCCCTGCATGTACTACTTTTCATATAAATTTGATGTTTATTACATGTCACCTTCATGCTGTAGCAATTTTAATGACCAACAATCTGTTGTATATGTGTGTATGTATATACACAAGGAATGTGGCTGCATGTGCATGTGTGTATGTGTATGTATATACACACACATGCACATTTCCTTGCTAAGTGTGTGTGATATGGCTGCTCTACATGCACATTCCTTGCTCAGTGTGCATGATATGGCTGTTCCATTCTGCAAGGCCGAGATCAGACGCACACACATATGACCACTGTTTAACAGTCATACTATGAACAAATAATTTGAACAGCATATCAGCTTGCTTAATTATAGCTAGATGTGAATTTAAAGTGAAATACTATGAATAAAATATATAAAGGTGAAATACTATGAATATTGTAGCATTTTTAAAACATTTTATATTTAATGCTTATGGTTTATTTATTAAATTTAGTTTTTGTATGGTTATTATGCAAAGCTACTGTTGAGTTCATTCTTACATTATTGTCTTTATAAATTTGTTATTCTGTAAATTTGAAAAATGTATAGAATTTAACTTTAGCACATAGTTGCAATATCATTAAGGGAAAAAAAAAAGGGAATTGCAATTTCAATTATTTGCTGTACTTCTAAAGTAATTAGTTTGTTTTACCTGTAGTATATGTTAATCATTTAGCAAGTTATATCTAGATATGAAATATTCTCCAAATTCATATTATATAAGGGCGAGTCAAATGAAAGTGAGCCAATGCGAATATATGACAAACAGAGTACTTTATTTAAAGGTAGTCTCCATGAACATTGAGACATTTATCCCATTGACAAATGAGCCGCGTGATCCCCGTCTCATAAAACTCCTTGGGCTGTCGATTCAAAAAGTCTGTAACCGACTCCTTCACGGCGGCGTCCGACACGAATCTGGTACCCTTGAGATGTTTTTTCAGTTTCCCGAAAATGTGTCCGAAAAGTCGCATGGCAACAAATCTGGGCTGTATGGAGGATGTTGCAGCGTGTCCCACTTGAACTTTGCCAGTTGTGTCTTAACCACATCAGCGACGTGGGGACGAGCATTGTCGTGTAGCAAGATCACACCATTCGTCAATCTTCCAGGTCGTTTGTTCTTGATTGCGACACGCAGCCGATCCAGCGTTGTACAATATCGCGAACTATTGATAGTCTCTCCACGTTTAGCAAATTCAATCAGTAATGGCCCCTGACGATCGAAAAAAAAAAGTCAATAGCACCTTTCCCGAGGAAATGACAGCCTTTGCTTTCTTCGGGGGTGGTGAATTCAAATGTTTCCACTGTAAGCTTTGCCGGCGTGTTTCAGGTACGTAGTGGTGGCACCATGATTCGTCTCCGGTCACAATTGCGGACAAGAAGTCGTCACCCTCATTGTGATACCGGATGAGATGAGTCAAAGCAGCGCCGAACCTCTCCGTCTTCTGGCGGTCGTTCAAAATCTTGGACATCCATTGAGCACACAAAAGCCGATAACCGAGATGATCATGAATTATGGTGTGAACCGAACCGTGACTGATAATCACACGCTCTGCCAGTTCATCGATGCTTATCCTCCGTTCTTCTCTAATCAGCTCATCAACGTGTGCAATTGTGTCGGGGGTGATTGCAAGGTGGCTTTGGCCCGGTCTTGGATCGTCTTTGCAACCTTCACATCCTTCTCTGAACCGTTTGCTCCAACGCTTCACAGTGGCCAATGCGATGCAATGTTCACCGTACACAGCAGTCATACGCCGACTAATTTCATGTTGGGAAACAACTTCACCTGTCAAAAACCTGACCACACCACGCTGTTCCTCTTTTGGAGCGTCCATTATGTCACGCTACCGTCTTCAACCCAGTGTAAGAGCGCCTTAAAGAACTTTAACCTCACACTTTCGCGCCACTTTCGTAAATGAAGGCTGTCTCTGTGCTACAATGAATGTAAATGAAGGCTGTCTCTGTACATGCGCCGCAGATGATGGACCGAACTATTCTTGCTGAGGAGGGATTGGCTCACTTTCATTTGACTCGCCCTTGTATTTTTGTTGAAATAAGAGAAGTGTCCAACCAGTGTGTTGTTATTCTGTTACTGTTATTAATAAACAGCTTGTGACTTTAATTATGCTCTCCCATTTGATTTTGGAAGGGGTAGCATAAGGAAAACAAAATTCTTCTTGTCTTGGTTTTTAATTTTAGTATGCTAATAAAACAAATATTTGAAACTGCATTTCTTCAGTTTGAATAAGAGTGTGTAAATAATCAAATTTCACAATATTGTATTCTGTTTATTCTAAAATGTTAATAATTGGTTACTTTTTGTTGTGTATTTTAAGTAGATTTTTTTAATATGTGTGTGACTGCTAATATTTATAAGAAATTGGATAATCTTTCTTAAGTTGGGTCTTTTGAATTATTTCTTTAGTTATTTTCATTTTTACAAAGCTGGATTTCTTTTCCTTTTGTTTTCAAATTCAGTCATTTCTTTTTCCTTACGTCCATTTTCTCATTCTCTTTATTTTCATTTTTAAATCACTTTTATCGTAAATTAGCATTTTTTTTTAACTGTTTAACTTTGCTTTGCTTTGTGAGAAAGATCTGCAACATTTCTCTAACACTGCATGCCCTTTATTTTTTTACGTTGATTATGCTTTTACTAACAGGAGAGGTTTTTACAAAATGGAGAAAATAACTCTAATATTACCAACCAGTTATGAAAAGGACTTTAAATTAATTGACTAATAATCTGTTTTGAAATACATATAGGAAACATTGTCCTAAAACAATTATGTTAATGCTTAAATAGAATGTGCAGTGTTTTAAATGAGTTAGTTATCTTACTCTTTTAATAACTTTAGTTGAAGCATGCGGTGCTCAGAAGCGGTTTAAAGCCATGTCGCCCAGTAGCATGACAATGCCTACTACTTCAGCCTGGGAAATGGGTCAAGGACTTTCTCCTTATTCTGCTCTGCCTCCTCCAGATATGCAATGTAAGCCTCTACCCATTGAGCTTTTTTTAATGCTCAAGAATATCAAAACCTCATTTATTATGGAGTAATATTCAAATGGAGTTCTAATCCTTATCAAATAACTTCAATTTCCTTTACCATATGTTCAGTATTTCTTATTTTTGTGCTGCTGATCAGGTTTCTTTTTTTTTAATACTGTTGTTCGTTAATGAGCAGAGCATTAAATAAGGACTACCAAATTTTGTATTATATTTAGAATTTATTTTGAAGCTTGCAATCAAGCTTTATATGAGTGCCAAAGTTTTAATTTTTTGGAAGAGATTTTGAAAAAATGGAAATTCAAAGCTTAGTAGCTGTCATAACAGAAACTAAATATGTTGGCTACTTTTTTATTTATGTTTATATTCAAAAATTTTTATGAATGAAAATATGCTTTATTCAAATTTTGTAAGGTATGTGAAACTTCATTTCCGTGTTTATGTGTATGAAAATAAATGCAGCATGGAGATATAATTATAAATATGAACCACTGATTCCTTTGGTGGAAACTGGAATACCTTTGTATGTATCAATATAAACACACATGCACAAACATATAGAGAGGAAATACATATTTTTGACTAATGAGAAGAAAGAAAATGACATTAGAATGGTCTTATATTCAGGAGATATATAACTTGAAAATTCTGTGACTTCTGGTTGGCTGAATGAAGAAAGGCACCTATAACTTAAGCTCAGTGACATTCTGTGTGAGGCCCACGAGCAGCTGAGTGTTAAATTTGCTAAACACTGATAGTTTGACTAAGCTTCAAATCCCAGTGAAAGAACTAGCTGCATGAGAATTTTCCTAATATTCCCCATGCATAAGATGAATATGAGCTACTTTTCTTTAGAAAGTCCCCCATGAAGGCAGCTTTCCTGCTTAGGCTGATAGTTCTAAGCTACAGACTTTTCGGTGCAGTCCAGCTGAGTTTTTTTGTCTGACCATGTTTGAAACCTATAAATTAATTTGGACTTTTGAACACTACAGAGGAATTTGCTGCATGCATTCATTTCGCCTTTGACAATATTCAAATGACTAGGCTTTTTTGTATTATGTTAAATGATAATAATCCAATAATGCAATACATCTTCCATTGCCATCAGTGGTCAGCATTTTTAGCACTTTCTGTGAGTTACATCATGTGAAGCATTGCAGGCCCAAGAATTCATCATTTTCTCCCTTCACTTGTCAAGCTGGGAGTGACATCACAGGACTTTGAAATCATACTTTTCATAGATGGAAGTCAGTGCATAATTTTATGCGTCTTTCTCGGTTTTATCCTGAAAGTTGTTAAAAATTTTGGCATTTCAGCAACGCATGCTTTAAAAATGGAAACCTGTGCATGAGTAACTCTTAAATAACACCTGCTTGGGGAAAAAAAAAAAAAAAAAAAAACTCGTTCTAAATATGCGTGATTTTATTAGTCTTTAGAAAAAATTTATTCAGTAATGTGCTCAAAATATATATTTTGTGTTAATCTTTACCTTTATGTATAGTTTCGTTGATGTTTTGTGTACATATGAATTAGTGTTGTATTTTGTCTTGTTTTAAAAAATAAATAGGGGTGTTTAATACTCATCCTGCATTTAACCAATTCTTTCCTTTGTATTGTTTTTATCCCCCCCAATTCTGAAGAATTCTTATTACTGTAAGAGTAGTTGAAAAAGAGTTTAAGACAAATGTTATGTAAATCTGAAGATCTTTAGGTAATATGCTATTTATTGTTTGAAAATCACAACTAAATGTTTATGCAAAGATATGATTAATTTCTTTGTTGAAGGATTACTTAGTTTAGCATACGCTCTGTACCTAGCATAATTTTTAATATCTTTGCATGTATGTATATTAGATTAAACTCAGGCTATGCATAAATGTTCAGTATTATTATGATTACAATACTTTAGATATACATAAAATTTATTTAAAGAGGGATAACCTGATATATATATATATTCTTTAAAACATTTATGAAAAGACTTGTGGAATTTTTGTTTCTATCAGCTCATTAAGTCTGTGTTTTATTTTTGGTAGCATGCTAAATAAGGGATATCTTAATGCCATTAATAGTTATCTAATTGTTATGTGAATGGTAAATCTTTTTATGACAAGAGTTGTTGAACAGTATTAGACTTTTTTTTATGTACAGAATAATTAAAATTGTTACTTTTCCTCTAAAATTATGTCCCCCTTCTCCCTCACAAGGAAATTATATTTTCCTTAGTTGATTTTTTTTATTTGCCTTGAATCTTAACATCATATTTCATGGTCAGTTGACTTAAGTTTATAAAATTTTAATTAGTTCATTTCCTTAAGAAGCCTTACTTTGTAATTTTGATTTTTTTCATCTTTTGTTTATGCTGAATAGAGGGAGCCACAATTATTCCTTGATTTTTTGCTTGTTAAATGTTAATTTGTTAAAAATGGCACTGCATGTTTTTGTATAGAGATACATCATATCTCGTTCTCCAAGAAGAGAGTCCTGTTGTAAGAAGCAACCCCTTTAATTATATAGAATTGGTGTAATTTCTATAGTATGTTGAGGGTTAAGGCTAAAAAAATTTTCATGACTACAGTCTCCCCCCCCCCACTAGACAGGGGGATTAAAAATAGTTTCACGTTTATGACATAAAACTATTTTTATCCCCAGAAAGGTACATTATTGATTATGGTCATTAACCATAACATTTTGTCAATGCATTACTAATTATTAGTCTAATGAATGGTAGCATGTACTATTTTTTTGTCTTATCTGAGAAGTAAAAAATCTTTTAATAATAATTTAAATACTTTTAATATAGTGTTGGTGTTATTTATTGTATTTTTGAGTTTTTGGTATGTTGTTTTTTAATGCTAACTCTCAGTACAGTAATTGCTAGTTATCAAATGGCTAAAGTCACAAATCTAGCAAATTCACGTTTTAGGAGAACCACATTTAAAGGTTATGATTTTTGTGTAAATAATTTTAGGTATCGAATAAGTATGGTAGTCAAATGGTGCCTGAAAGGCGTGAATGTTTTAGAGCATGGTGTCCTAACAGAAGAGGAGAACTGAAATACCTTAGGTGGTGCTCGAGGCATCAGTGATGGTAGTAATTTTTTTTCAGTGACATGACAAATGACCAATTAGTGATGGTTAAATGTCCCCACTTACATGATTATTCATCAGTCTAATCTAATTAATGCTGATACTCAGGATAAACAACAGCAGAATATTTATATGTGTTAATATTATAAATATATAGTTTGTCTGTTTTGGTTTAGTAGTCATCATATATTGAAAACAGCTTAAAAAAATGCATTTGAGAGGGAAGATGCAAATTTGTGATTTTGCCATGATACCAGCAATGTATTAGACTTATTAGGCTCTTGTCTAGTTTCATTTTTGTAATTTTTCAATACAGAATGATGAATGATGATAAACTATGAAGTTACTTTGATTTCTGTTTAATTATGCAACTAATAATATTTTTTTCTATTAGCTATAGCAAATGGCCCTGTTCCAAATGGCCCAATGATGCCAAATGGCTCTAATTATGGTGGCAGCGGTGGCTATGAATTTCAGTCTCAGGCAACTGATTTCAGTAGCCCTCTCTCACACCTTAATGAAAGTGTCTCCTCATTGGATCCTTTGGCTGCCATGGAAAAGTCTCTGAATCATCATGAGCAAGTAAGTAGTAATATTTTGTGTATGTAATAATTTGTTGCAATGTGTGTATAGCAAGCTCTTTAATGCAGTTTTTTCAATCTTATCTTTTATTTTATTAGTTTAATGTTTTATTGCATAAGATATTAATCTACAGAATTTTACAAAATATTTTACAGAAAATATAACAAATATAATATGGTCTTCTTAGTGTAAGATATCATTTCATGTAAATTTATGTTAGCAAACTCATGAGTACATATTTGTGGTTTTATTATTATGAGCTTTGAACCAAATTTCTCATAAGGTATAATTTAACATTAGCCTTAAGAACTTTTCTATTTTTCTTTGTTAGATAGAACATAAGTTTAAAAATGTGAGTGAAGTAAGTTCAGTTGCCTCTCATGTATGATGACAGATATAAGGGTTTTTTAGGGGGCTATATTTGTGTTTGTGTATGTTTATTGATTTTTAAATTATCCACTTTTTTAATTTTTTTAAAGCAAATGGGACTTCCTAATCTTCATGAGCAGGGAAACCAACCATTGCGGCAACCAGCTACTACTTCAACTACTGGTACAGCATCTACACAGCCTTCATCTATGCATCAGACTAGCACAGGAACACCTGGAACTCCATCATCTAACCAAAGCCAAAACCTAATGCAGCATGGTCCAAATACTCCACATACACCTCATACTCCTCACACACCTGGTAACTCTGGTGGTGGTAGTGGAGGGCCACCGAGTGTTCCACCACCATCTTCATCTTCACAACCAAATGAGAGCAGTACATCTGCAAGTGGGGGTAATAACTGCACTGTTGTCAGTCAACCAAATAGTCAAGCTTCTACTAATAGTGATTCTTCACTTTCTCATGCACCAGACCTTGGGGATTTAAATTTTGACCCTGCAGCTGTTATAGAAGGAGAAGGACAAGGGCAAGAAGGATTAAATGTAAGTGCCATTGTCCTCTCATAATTTCTTGAAGTTTAGCATATATTATTAAATGTTCCTAATTTTACTGATTGATTTGTGAATAATTTTGTGGGTCATTGGAATGAGTAGGTATCTAAGTTTCCTCCGTTATTTTGGGTAGACTGATGCTGTTCTTTCAATATGGTGTATATTCTATGTGTAATAAAATTTAGTGATACAAACATAAAATAAATAAAGTAGAGCATTTTTATATTTCTTGATTATATGTTTTCACATTTGCAAGTAAATTTTTGAATTGCCAAATTTTCTCATTCAAGATTGTGCACAGTATTCAGTTATGCACTTTGTAGCTCAGCTTAAATTTTGTTCATTTGTATTTTTCTTAGCTGGGAAAAAAGAGAAAATGCATTTTCTTTGAAGTCCAGCCAATTTTTTTTAGGGGGGGATGGATATAATGAGTTTGTTCACACTTGAATTCAAGTCTGAAAAAAGGAGTAATTTATTGTATAAAAGCTGTTTGTGTATTTCCTGAGGTTTATAGGCCTCTAAAGACACTGAATAAATTTTGTATGTTACATTTGTATTTTAAGTCAATTCGAATTAAGGGAGTGGCTTGAGTCCCCTTATTCAATTTCTTTTCCCCTTCCTTTAAACCTGGCTCTACCAGCAGCTGAGCAGTAAAGTGGATAAACATTGGTAATTTGACCTAGGTTCAATTCCAAGTGAACAGGCTGAGTATATGGGCTGTTTCATAGTTTTCTCCATGTGTATATGAGCCAGTTTTCCTTATAAAGTATTTTAGTAAATATATATATACTTATTCTTTCAAAATGCTGAGGGGAAGAAAGGTGTGCAGTGATCAAAACACAAAGATTTCCACAGTTTTCATGAATCTTTTGTTATGTGTAACCATTCTGTCACATTTCTTTAGTAGGAAATTAAATGCTATATGAATGCTTGTTTTAACCCATGCTGGATAGTTTGCCTGAGAAGTTGTTTCAGTGATTATGGTCTTTATAATGTTCAGAACTGGAAAAAAGATTGCTGTCATTAAGTTTTTGTATACATAATGTTGTTCACACACAGTGGCATCGTGCAAAAGGAACTTTTTATCCACAAATAAAATGATTATCTATAGATAAAATGAAAACAAGTAGATAACCTAATATGGTGAGAAAAATGGATCTGTCATAAAAGTAAACATTTGCCTTTCCTTATTGGCAACATTAATTTGCAAATGTACATGGTTTGGAATTTAACTAGTGGCAATATTGCTGTAAAACAGAAGTTTTATTTCCTGTTGATACCTGTCTTCAAGAAAATGGGCTATGCTTCCAGACATTACATATATACAATAAGAAGAGAACAGTATCTTGTGATTAAGGAGTTTAAGGCCCTGTAAGTCTCATAACAGGAACAGTGGGTTTTGGAAACTGAAATGTAAATTGAACAAATCATATCATTATAGATGACAATGAAAATGATAGGTTGATTAGAATCCCAACAATATGGGAAAATTATAGAGATTCTGTTGTATAACTGTGATGGCATTATATTAATACATAACGATACCCCAATGACAGACCATCAGCTTGCTTACTGCTGTTCATATTTGGCATGTAACCTTGGCCAGCACTCTGAAAAAATGCAGTGACACTTTCTGTAGAATCCTCCTGGACAGTATTCTGGTGTATATATAGCAACCTGCAGCTGATTTATTTGCTTGATAGGGCTGGGAAGGGCTTTACAATACATCACACTTCTTGGGTACTCCTGTTACAATTACTTAATTTTAATGTGAAAAAATAACTTCGCAGAAGTTGTTTTCAAATTCTTTAGATCATGGATTATTCCATTCTAACCATTAATAGAGCAGGTACTATTACAAATATACTGTGGCATTTGCTTTTCTGTCAGCCAGTTGTACATTGATGTCTACTTCGAAAGACATTACAGTTTTACCGAGTTCTCTCTTTTATATCAGTTTAAAATAAGCAGACATCATTAAGTTCTAAATATTTTAAGAGTATTAAAAACAAGTCAGTTATACAGTCAGCCTTTAAAAACTGCAGGATTTAGAATGGAAAGTTTGTTAAAGTGATTTCCTCAATGAACCAGCTGCAAATTTGAGTTCCATTTAGTTTATTTCTATCTCTTACTAATATAATTCAGAAATTAAATAAATGCATATGGAACATATTGTATTATAAAATAAATAAAACAATATTATTATAAAGTTTTAGAAAAGTATGTATATGTGGGAACAATTGAAAATTTTTCATATTATTTAGGGAATATGAATTCCATTTAGTTAGTCATACAGCCATGTGATTTTTATGTCAGTGAGGTGATAAAGGCTAAGAAAATAAATTCTTCTCCCAGTATGATTTTTAAAGTAAAATATTTAAAATTTCAATCTTAGAATTGAAAAGGGTGAAAAAGCAAAAGATGTATGTATTTTAAGTCATATTTGAAAATTTTTTCTTTGAAAAAGATCATTAATTTACATTTTTTAACTATTTGTTTAGGAAATTGAGAATTTTAAATTTCTTTTTTAGCTGCTGCCAGAAAGTGTGGTGGATCCAATGGAACTTTTATCATACCTTGATCCTCCTGAGCTGAGTGGCTCTGGAGGTAGCAGTGGCAGCACAAGCAATGTAACATCTGGAACAGCTACATCAACTACTGCTACAAGTAGTAGTGGCAACACTTCAGCGACTGGAAATGATGATCTTCTAGCCTTGTTTGAATCATGAATATAGACTTCAGGCTTTGAGCAAAAACAAAAGTAAACTGATGAACTCTCGCATAAGAGTATAAAGAGATGTTTTTTGGACTTCCATTTTTCTGGGAAAGGCATCTCTTTCAAAGTGTTCAAAACTAGTGTGCCAGTATTTTACCATTTTCTTTTTTAATGTACAACATCATTTTTTGGAAAAAGGAAAAATGTTTTGTAAGAGGGAAAAAGTTTTAAACCAATGACTATGTGAAATTTGTTCTTCATGAGTTAAATTTGAGAGCTCTGAAAAAATACTGAATATTTTTTAAAAAAAAACTAAAACTTCTAGATTTTCTTTTCAGGCATTGTAAATTCTTCAGATGAGATGATTTCTCCACCTTGTCAAATATTCCCCCAAAATTGAACAGTAGTGTCACATTAACCTCCGAATTTTTATTCATGCAGTGTTTTACACGCTGCTGTTGTACAGTGCTTTTGTGGTTGTGTGATGATGTCTGGAAGTGATGTCTGGGAAAGAAGAAAAGAAAAAAAAAAAGCGATGCTTGTTGCACAAAGTTCACTTTCCCTGAAACTTTTTTAAATATTGTTATGTATTTTTCTTCCTGTAGATTAACACTGTGTAATAAGTGTACAGCTGCCTATTTCTATTTAAAAAAAGGAAAGTAATTCTAGATTATGAATCCTGTAGACTTTGTTAAAAATATTGCACTGTGGCATCATTGTGTAAATGAGAATTTGTCACGTCACGTTACAGATGTAATGTTGTTCATATTTATTGTCTGTAAAAAATGTGTCTGATCTCCGATGCTTAGTTGATATGCTTTTGTCTATAGATAACATTTAGCATAATAAAACTCAGGATATTTCACAGGCATCAATCTGGGTATCCAATGTTTATTGTCATAGCTGAAACCAAAGTTTATGATATTTTAAATTTATGTACATAGAGGAATGATGCACTTTTTGTGAAAATGCAGTATGTTACAAAGATGTTAAGTAAACAATCCGTCTGATGGCAGTTTTAATTTACTACATAACATGAGAGTACTTTGGTGTATTTTGTGCATAATGCTGTGTTTTTGTATGCAAAGTTATATAGTTGGACTAAGTAAAGTTTATTCTGAAGTGTATTAGTTTTTTCCCCTCTCGTGCATGTTTATGAAATATCTTGAAAAATAATATATGTTTTCAGCAAGAAATAAATTTTTTTTAAAATAAAACTCTTCACGGATTTTATCTGTAAAATTGTATGCCGATATAATATTGTTGTTAAATTTCATCAGGTTATTTTTTTAAACATCAAATTTGTTTCTATAGATTTTTGTTTGCATTTTTGTAGGAAAATTTTGTATCAGTAGGAGCATAAAAATTACAGTTCTCATTTGGAGCATTATTATTTTACAAATTTCTCTTTGTAACTTTTTTATAGTCAAATTATTGTAATATATTCTTACTACAAAGCAAATATGAACAAGTATTTTTAGTTAGTATGATTTTCATTGTACTAACCTTCATAATTTTTTTCCTTTGTAATTTTACAGAGGATATTTTCTAAAAGTATTATTTCAATATCATACCAATTAAATTGAAACATCTCATATATTAAAAATTTGAATTCATTGCTACTATTTTGTATAAAATGTGTACTATCTTATATATGTGATCTTTTTACAAGGGGTTTATTGAGATTTGTAATATTTTATGCATAAAAAAAAAAAGATTTCAGTCTTCAACTTTATTTGCAATTCTATTTATTTTAAGTCATTTTAATTAAACATTCATAAATACTAGTTTTTATACTTACAGACTTCAAATCAATAAATTTAATGCACATATTAGAAAAAGTAATTTTATGTATTTTTATATTATATTTTAAAGAATCTACATATAAAGTATTTCTTTTTAGAAGGCGAAGAATCTGGGGTCAAGAGTGTTATTGCAAATTTCTGAAATTTTCCGTACTTGCACAAATGGTTTAGATCTAATTTCCTATTTCAACTTGAAAATATTAGGATTCAGAATAATGCATTTCAATAATATTAAAGAAATGGGAGACATCAATAGTTTTCAGAAAATATACTATGTGATTCTTATATAAAGCCAGAGTTATATCTTGGCATTCTCTTGCACCTTTAAGCTGCTAATATATTTGTAGAAATTAAAAATTATGGTGCTGGGCTGCCAGTATTTTAGCTATTTGTTTTTATTTAAATTATTGTAATAATAATATCCTCATGAAGTTAATCTGAATCAAAATTTAGGACCTATGTCTAATCTAGTATAAACTTGTCAAATCGAGTTTGTTTCAGTTTAAGAAAAGTCTTCAGACAATGATTATATGATTATTTTCAGTTTAAAGTAAAGGAAATGGGAAAGCTAATTTCACTGTTACATTATGACTAAATTGTTGATACTATGGATATGTATTAGATTACAAATAATGTAATTTTTGCAAAATTAAAAAAAAAAATCCTAAATTACTTACATTGTGTTTATGGAGTAAAAGTTCTTCCCCATTATATTATATTATTGTAATCTATCTAACTTAATTGTAAAGCATAAGTTTAGACTTGGTTTTAGTTAAATGACTGCCTTGTGATACATATTTTTGTTTCTTTAGTTCAAATTATCGCCTTCAATAAAACAGATAGAAATGTTCAATGGGCATAATAAAAAAAGTGGGCTACTAAATCATTTAATATTCTGTAAAGAAGAGAAAAAATAGAACTAATGCATCAGTTTTTAAAAAATAAGACTTCATGCATTTACACACATCAAACCTTCATAAACCACCTATTAATGAAGATCTTTCTGTATAATGCCAAGTGTTCATTCGTTGAGTAGGGCTTTAAGAAAAGCAATAAAATTCTAGTAAATTTTTCTTATTTCCTAATTATATAAAGAAACTGTAGCTCTAGTCTTAGGCCCGCTGCAAGAGCATCAACTGTTCCTAATCTGATAGTTGCTGTCTGTAGCAGTAATTCTCGCTAGATGTGTACGACTTATTCTTGGCTGGGTCCTTTTGCTGTACATAGTATAAATATTAAATATGTATAGTGTTAAGTAATTCTTCAGAAGTGTTAAGTTGTGTAAAAATAATGAAATCTGAGTGAAAAGTGGTTAGGATATTGGATAATGTGTATGCAGTTGTATATACTTTTTGAGAACCAGAAGAAAATAATTTTGTATATTATGCTTAAAATTTAATTTACTTATGTTGTTTGATTTTAATTAAAGTGTACAATAAATTGGGCTGTTTTTACTAAATGCATTTTGAATACTTTCATATAATTTGTAATAAAACTGAATTAAATATTTTGCTTTTAACTTGAATTTCAATTTCTGTAAATTTTTACTGTCATTGTACTGAATATTAAGTTTTTAAAATAAGGGAATGGGAATTTTATGATTCTAAAACTATATTTTATAAATTTTATGGTAGAAAATATGGTTCATTAGCTTGTCCTTGTATTTCTGTTCATCATGGTTTATATTACGTTGACAGAAAATTTTTTAAAGTACTCTTTTATTGCATAATTGTATATTGCCTATTTTTAGTGAAATGCAAAACAGTGATTAATAAATTAAGAAGATTAATAAAGAATATTTTTATTTTAAAAAGTATCTATGGTTTATGTATAAAGCTATGAAGGCATTACTTTTTTCCAAAACTGAATGTCTTAAGAATGGTTTCTGTAAGCAAAATAAAGGAAACACGTCTGCTGTGGAATTTGAAAGTGAGAACTTTGATAAACACTAAAACATAATTTACCAACACTGCCCTTTCATTCTTAATGTATTTTGTAAAGTGCTTGCTGAATGTTTTACAGTGCAGATAATTTTTCATGTATGTATTTCTCTATATATGCAGAATATTCTTGATCTAGCATTCCTTATATTTATCATTTTTTCTGCTTTCAGAAGTTATTCTTTTTCTAAAATGTGTTTGGTATATATAATTTGGCACATTTGAAAATAGTAAATGCATACCAGTGGTGTATATTGGAATAACTGAAGTCTGAAATTATCTAAATTTTGTGTTTTGTAGGATTATTAGTTTTTGTCATTTAGAATCATCTTAGGTTTAATAAATCTGTAAATTATTTCCCAGTATTCTTATTGCTGGAAATAAATATTAAAAATCATTGAAAACCATGTGTATTAAACATTAATGAAAAAATAAGGTGATTAATGAAATTACCTAATTATATGTAGTTCTCGCTTTCCCCCAACATTTTTAATTCTTGACCATTTTTTTCATCAGTCTGAAATTAAGCTTTCAAGTATGCGTTGATGGACAAGTCATAGGCATATCTGAGCAATCTTTTAAAATTGAAGAAAATTATTTTGAGAACTTAACAAAATAAACAAAAATGCAAATAGAAGAAATGCAATGATATTCAGATAAAAAATAAATTATTTGGAAGTTACAGAAGGGTACTTCAAAATAGGGAAACACTGATATTCTAATTGTGAGTTAGAATTCATAAATATATGCCTGGTAAGTTTATCTAAAGATTTATCATTCTTGCTCTAATACAAATGCTTAAGATAAATTATCAGGCCATTAGAACCACATTGTTGGTACACCGCTGGTATCTGTAATTTTTTTATGAAGTTCTGTACGTTATATTATTCATTAAAGTGCATTCATGTTTATGTATGGTATATATACATACATTGTAGAGTCTGTCTGAAATGAAACTTCTGTGCTGTCTGAAATGAAACTTCTGTGAAGCAGGTATCTGCTAGGTAAATATTAAGTATGAATTCGAATGGTTCTTCATTAAATGCATTTCAGACATATCTTACTGCATGTATGTATGCATAGATATACATGTATGTAATCTAACAATAGAATGTATGGTAGTATTGATGTACATATATATATATATATATATATATATATATATAAAGGATAACTTTCATATATTTTATTACTGTATACAGTAATTCCTAGTTTAATATGTTAAATTTTTGCTGTAACTAAAATGTTTTTTTTCTGTGTATTTTATACGATACAGCCTCTTATATTATGCACTAGAAAAATATTTACTTGGGAACTTTTAATTTTTCTTATTAATAAACTGTAAAGATATGGTAAATATACTTTGTGAAAAATCGAATTAGCAATATTTTTTTAACTGATAAGGGGGGAAAGCTTTGTTAAATATGTTTTTAATTTCAGTCATAAGATGAGGAGTTGTTTCCATTTGTTTAGATATGGTAGTATGTTGCAGCTAATATTTAAAAGTACTGTATGTTTTTCCTTTTAAATTGCAAGCAAAATAAATTCCTAGGTCTTAAATATATAAACACATTATTTTAGAAAACAGTTGTTAGGAAAACTGAAATTGCTAGTATATATATAATATATTAAAAATCTCTCTTTTTTTTTTTTTTTTTTTTTTTGAAATTAAAAGAAAATTTGTGATTATAGATACATTTATGATAAAAGTAATAAGTAATAGACTCTAAAGAATAATGATGTAGCTAATACTAAATATTCACCTGAAATATCAATATCTTGCATACAAGCATTGTAATTATTACCTTTTAGATTCAAAAACTAACTCAAAATGTTAATCATTACCTTTCAAATTAGTGTAGAAGATAATAGTAATAAATTTGTGGAATAATTATCATGTTGAAAAACTATTCATGTAGGTTTTGCAATATTGTTGGGAGAAGTTTAGGTGTGCATTTTCAAAATTAAATCTCTTATTATTATGATAACTATCAGTCGTATCTTTGGGATTGAGCTCAAAAGTTTGCTTTTATATACCTCAAAGTTTGACTTCAGCCTAAATATTTGAAAATATTATATATCAAAAATAGAATTAACACATTTTAGTTTAGTACATTTAGATTTAGTAGTACATTTAGATTTTAGTTTAGTACATTTAGTTTAGTACATTTAGATTTAGTAACATGTTTTTCTGCTTTGATATATTAAATCTTAAAATATAAAACAATTTTAATCGAAAAAGTCAGCTGTCACCTTTTTATGATTGATGAGAAGTTTTTAATTAGGAAACTTTTTAAAAAGTTATTTTTAGTATTAAACAAGGAGCTACTGTATATTACATGTATTTGTATAGTTGTAAATAAAATAACTTTTTATTGAGTTTATCTAATTTTTCTCCCTGTGTAAATTTCTCATTTGAATTCAGTACTTGATGATAAAGAATAAAATTAGTTTCATGAATATTCATGTTGACAAGTTGAGTATTTTTATTGCCATTGAGGAATATGTTAAAAATAACTTGTTTCATATTTGTTCAAATTAAAACTTCCTTGTGAAAATATGTGTGTATTGGTGTGGAGAGATTGTATTTTCAGTGAGCAAGCAATTGGAAACAAACGTATCAGCAGACATTTCATGTGAGAAATCATAATGTGTCAGTCAACGATATTTCACTCGTTGTGTATGTTCAACCTCATCCTTCATTGTACAATGTTAACATTTTGGCAATTTTAATTCTATTACCTGTTAGGAATGGGTATCGCACCCTGATGAACATTGCTGTACAAAGCTTTGCCCAACCAGTATTGTGCTGTGCTGTTTCGTGGTACATTGTATGAGTAGTGTAGAGAAATATTTATACAAATAAAGAAATTGTATTGTAAACTTTGTCTGTTTTCTCTTTTTTCCTATTAATTTTTAATCATAGGTATTCATTCTGAGTTATTGATGACTTGTACTATAGACCAAATATTGTAGAAGTTAAAATCTCTGATTGTAAACAATAAGGATATTTTTCAGCTTAAACTCAATAGTCTCTTAATTTCCAATTTTAATTAATTTGCAATAATTACTCCTTTCATTCAATTCTTGAAGTCGCACAATGTAAGAAAAGGACAGGGTTTGCATGGCCCTTAGGGTTTTTTTTAATTAAAGTTCCTTAATTTTGGCCAAAATCCGCAAAAGGCCCTTGTTTTTACTCATCTGACATTTCTCTTAGTTTTTTTTTTTTTTTTTTTTTTTCGAGTACCATTTTGAGTCTGAATTGAGGGGATATTTTTGGCGATGTATTGACAGATAACTTTTTTAGAGATTAGGAGTTCTTTCATTATGTGGTGCTAAATCTGGCAATTTCTCAACATTAGGGCAATTTCTATGTAAATGTTTTTATTTGGAGATTTCTTTGTTGACAGATTTTTTTTAACAAACATACAACTGATAAATATAAAAATAACGGTAGTATATTAAAATTATATTTTAGGAATACCATTAAAATTAAAACCATTAACACTTTTATTCCTCCTGTTATATTTTAAAGTGAATTTACTTTTTGTTTTGGTGACCATTTTAATATTTTGTTTCTGAAAAATAATGCTGTAAAGCACAATTTTTGAACATTTCTTAGAAAAATGTAATTTTTTCAGAATATTTAAACATGTATCAGTTTTCTCTTGAAAATTCACTATACGAGGATAATTTTTCTTTTGGGATTTACAACTTGCACCTGGGAAGGTCAGAAAGATTTATAGACTTATAATTTCCAGAAAAATAGGTCAAAATGAAGTGTGTCTTCATGGAATTAACATGTAATGGATGTGTTTTGTAGGAAATTTGTGATGAATTTCTAATGTTTTGGAGAAAACAAAATTATTTGAATTTTCTCCCTTTTAGTCCCAGAAGACTTACTCTTAACATGCTAATCTCCCTTTATTTTCTTATCTTTCTGCTAGATGCAACATTGAAGCAATCAAAGAAATTGAAAACCAAAAGATTCATCATCAGTACTGCCATAAATTCTAAAAAATTTGCTGTTCCTTAATTTTGTTGCTCGTTGCTTCATAAAATTCTAAAAATTCTGCCACACTGTCTCTGGCACTACCCCTGACTTATTCTTTCTTATGTATTTTCAGTACTCGTATTATGAAAGAAATAAAATTAGCAGTTTAATTTCTTTTATACGTTCTAAGTACAAGCAGTTCTTTAGAAATGAATTTTTAAATTAAATCTGAAAATTCTAAAATGAAGAGGGAACTTGCTGAAAAATAAATTGATTTTATAAAGCCAAATAAAATTATTCGTGAAAGGTGTGCTGTTGAAACATTAGCAAATTAGGAGATGAAGCAGAGACTAGTGGGAACATTAACTTTTTTACTGATACAGTCAAAAGTCGTTAATCCGGACTCATCGGGACTTCGGCGATTACGGATTATAGATCATCAGTTTAAATCTGGTAAAATGGCATGCAGAAATTATAAAATTAAAAATATGAAACCGTAATTTACGAAATAAAGAAAATTATGATCTAAAGGGTATCAAAATTTACAAAAAAAAAAAAAAAAGCTTAATATTTATTTGTTTACTTTATTAAACATTTCTTTCAGTGTAAGTTGTTTAAGTTACTTCGTTTCTTATGTGATAATACATTCTCTTTAAACGGACATAATTTCTTGTTCAGTTACAAAGTTCCGCTGTTCAAGTCCTATAATTGCTGTGTCGAGAATACCGACTAATTTGTCAATCGAAATTTTTTCGTTTTCAATAACCTCTGTTATTTTCTTCGCTATCGGAAGCGAATTATCATGACGAGGCATTTGATTTAAATCATATCAAAGACGGAGTACATCGAGATGAAATACTACATTTAGTAAGCAATTATAAGCCAAATAAAATAAAAACATCTGCCCTGAATATAAGGATAGTGCTGACAGATCAACTTCCAATTCATTGCGCGCCGCGGCGTTAAAGATAAACAAAGGATATGCCTTTATCCATTTTTTGCAGCAATTCCACTTTTTGTTTAATGGACTCCGAAACATACTTTCGCTTTGTAGATCTTTTACATATTAGTAAATATATATCGGAAATTCTATTTGACATTATCGAAAGTTCAAGCTTACTTTTATAAAATTGCTCTAACAGTCTGCAAAAAATAATAAGCCGGATCCAATTCGAAGATTAAGGAACAACGCAATCTGCAACATTAACTGAGATAATTAGATAATTTTAGCTTAGCTTATACCGTCCGTTATACATTAAACGCGCATTCTTAAACGTATTTTGCGCACGCGCACACGCAAATTCGCAGCCGTAAAGGTCTTACGCGTATGCGTCAACGAGACGCATGCGCAGAAAGTTTGTAGCTTTGAGGTCCGGATTATGGGTGTCCGAATTAACGACTTTTGACTGTACTAAGAGAACTTGGAAAAGGTACTAAGGATAAGGAAAATGATGTAAATTAGCTAAAATATCGGGAAAACTTTCAAATTAAAAAGACGCATAAAATTTTGTTGTTTTTGTCGCTGTAAAACCTGTTTCGTAGCTTTTAATATATAATTGTACTAATATCATTTCAGAATCAGTATCATAAATTATAACTGCTGTAAAATGTTCTTAGTGCTTTTTAATGGATATCTTTTAGAAATGAAATTGTAACTATGTAAATCTATTATGATTGAGGGTATTTAACTAAGTAACTTAATTATTTGTAACAAACTGCTCACCATTAGAAGTTATATCTACATGTTAAGATGAGTTATTGCTTAATCCTTATTGTGGATGCAAGATATCACACAAAAGTGTAAAATTTAACATAAAACTTTATTCTTTGCAGCTAATGAGACTTAAAACAATCTAGCAATTCTGGTACTTCTATTTTATTTGAACTTTATATTAACTGGGTTATACTCCAGCTAATCTACACAAAGGTATGACACTAACTTGGTTAGACAAAGTGCAGTTAATTTTCAATTCCTACCAACTTAGGCATTTATGTCTATTCTGATCAGTGGCTTTCTGTTTCTAAGGGAGCAGCTTACGGTGGCAACAGGCAACCTTCTGTTACGAATCATGCTGAATGTTATTTTGCTTCATAATTTAACTTATGGCATTTGACAAAATTTGCATAAACCTCTGTATTGTGCGAGTATGTGGCGAAATGAGGCGTAAAAGAAAGAATCAGCATAAAGCTGCTAATTGTTAGTAAAATTTAAATAAAAAGCCACTAATCTTTAAAATACAGGGTGTCCAAAATTAAACTTGAAATATTTGCGAGCAGTCTGTAGCAAAAAATATGCAGCAGAATTGCATGAAAAGTGGGCAATGGCAGAATGAAATGATCGGAATTTTATAGAGGGTGGGGGGGGGAATGAGTTTCAAAAACCACCACTAGATGCCATTTTGCAGTGTAAACTATTGGCATAAGTCGTAACCATAGTTATCCTGTGAGTGCACAGCAACCCTATAAAGATGCGAGTGGCGAACCGCAGTCATACTCGTTTCCAAGTCAACGAAGATGGCTTTGACTCTCCAGAAAAGTGCTTTACTAGTGAAATTGTTTGGCGAAAACGAAGACTCTGCTACCGAAGCTTTGCGGAAATTTTGCAGCTGTTGCGGAAAGATCCACGCACTAGCCAAGGACTAACAAACATGATTAGGAAATTTGAAGCTACTGGAACATTGGGGATTCAGCTTGGAAGGGGACGAAAGTGTGTTGCAGCACAGATGTTGGATGATGTAACGACGCAAGTGGAGGAAGACATCGCAAACCAGTGGCAGCAATAGTGTTCGGCATATTGCAGCATCTATTGACCAACCTCGTTCCACGGTTCATAAGATTCTTCAAAAAGTCTTACGCTACTATCTCTATAAACTGTCGCTAGTGCAGCAGCTCTTACCAGCTGATCTGGATAGTTGACAAGCTTTTGCGTTGCGGTTTCTTGCGCGAGTTGAGCTTCAGGATGAATGGCCGTGGAACATTTTGTGGACCGACGAGGCCCACTTTCATATGGAAGGTACGGTTAATACACATAATTGCCGTATTTGGGCTGCTTCAAACCTACATCAATTCCTATAAATTCCATCACACTCTTCGCATGTAATGGTTTGGTGCGGCTTTTACTGCAATCTTCAGCGTAGGTCCTTTCCCCCCCCGAAGAGCATAGCGCCGCAGGTCCTATGACCGTAACCGGTCACCGATACGCTTCATTATTAGAGCAATCCCTTATTCTATCTCTTTAAGCAAGGCGATGTGATACTACAACCACAGTGTTTATGCAGGATGGTGCTCCTCCACATATCGCCCGTTTTGTGAAACAAGTGCTCTGCCGCTTTTTCGGTGACGACAGAATCATCAGCCGGCAATTTTCTACAGCTTGGCTTCCTAACTCCCCTGACTGGAATCCTTGCGACTTTTAGCTGTGGTCATGGTCTACCGTGATCTCAAGGTCATGGTCTACCGTGATCCCATCACATTTCTATCCGACCTTAAAGAAAGCATAGAACGCTATGTGCGTAGCATTTCCCAGTTCATTCTGCTTTCAACAGTCGGACATGTAATTTTATGCTTCCAGATGGTAGCAGACAATGGTTGACCTCATATCGAACATGTTTTGTAAATTTTTGTAGATTATTTATATGTTCTCAAAAAAGCTATGATACGCCAGCTAGCGGTATCATAGCTTTTTTGAAACTCATTGTTTTTTATTTCCTCGATTAAATTCCCATCATTTCATTCTGCTATTCCCAATGTTATAATTATATGTTTATACCCAATGTCTATACCCAATGTTCATGCTATTTCGCTGCATAGTTTTTGCTACAGACTGCTCGCAAATTTCAAGTTTAATTATGAACACCCTGTATATGGTAATATTATAATTTAAAATATAAATGTTTCAAGAAATTTTTCAATTTAATGCTTAAAAAATTTATTTTATTCTTGAGTCTGTTTTATATTTAAGTATTAGATTATGTATAATATTAATGCATCCTATTCTTACAAATTATAAAAGTGAAGTTCGGATGTAGATTTTCTTTTTCTCTTTTGTATTCACTTTCTATTTGCTTGATAGGTTCTTAATGTTTTTCCTTGATGGTTAATTTTCACGTTCAGAAATCTGTACGAAATCTGTTAAATTAAAGCAATTGTGAATGGCTGCTGTGTAGTAAAGCATTCATTTAGTTCGATTAAGGATAATGTCTTTCCTGTTCGCAAAGGGTTAACAGTTTAAAATTAGGCAAAAAGGAAGCCCTAAGTTTGGTGTAAATTTTGAATAAAATTATGTTAGTGTCGAAGGTTATCAAACACAGGTCCCTTTCCTTGGGGGGGGGGGATTATCTTTTACTTAAAATCTACAGCAAACGAAGTTTAGATTTTTTGTGCAATTTTAAATTTTACATTGCTGTGCTTCTGTTCCATTTGGTTGCATAATGTTCACTAAAGATACCAAACAGAGTAGGGTTATTAAAAAAATTTAATACAGTTCCCAGTTTCCTCTAATAGTTTTTACTTCTTTAAATAACTTCCTTAAATGGAGGCACGATTGCAGTCAATTAGTTTAAAACTATTGTAAGTCCCTGAAAGTCCTTTCTAGAACCTTTAATTTCGAAACTCTGGTTGTGACGAGATGTCGCAAACTTCCAGTTATATCGTTGTATATGCCAGTTTGTAATTGGAGTATATGCCAATTCGACATATAGTACTTCCAGTTACAAAATTGCAAAGATTCGTGTTTTGCCGTTTAAAATTTAATGTCATCCATTATATGTAACTATTACGAAATGTAACTGTTTATTTGTTTTTCTCATCCTTATATTTTAGGGGCACGTACTGATTATAAAAAATTTGTTAGTTATAAATTATACTTAAATTTATATAAAAGTAACACAAAATGTCTGTTCCCCGTACAGCAAAATTTAGTGGAGATATTTGGTCACAAAATCTGTGATTTTTTACGTCATAATCATTTGCATTGAGGAGTGTGGGTTGGTAAATAGAACAAAATGTGTTTTATTTTATTCCATTCAGTGCCGTTCAAGTACTGTTTTGTGATTTATTAGTGTCTTTATAATTTTATCACATTCGCTATGCCAAAAGGATTTTCACACAAATAATTTCGAGTTTTCAAAGGTTAAAAGTACATTATTAATATCTTCATGAAGTTTTATTACTTTAGAATTATAACCTGGTAATTGTACCAAAAACTTCGTTACAGTACCAATATTTTCCATTTTTAATTAATGTAAATAATACACTCTGTTGCAAAAAAATGTATGCACCCTGAAAAAATTGAGCCACAACTATGAAATGCGGCATGCAAATGTGGTTTGCCGAGTTGTGTAAATGATTAAACTTGCAGCACCAATCAGCACTGTGGAGCGATACAACGCCTGTCTGAAGTACGCAGGTAGAATGTAAAAAGGCAAATGCGGCGAATGACGGCTTGGGACATTCCCGGGCCACCGTTGCGCAACGCGCAATTAGAAGAGTTGCCATGCCCGCACCAACAATTATGTTGTCATCGATTCAACGCCATTTGCCAACTCGCAAATATCCAGAGATGTGATTTGCAGATGATTAGGTGATGCTGGGCTCAAATCTTGACGTCCATTAAGACGCTTGCCATTGACACTCCACCTTTAACAATGTCATTAGCACAATCCACCATTAGCAATGTCGTCTTATATGATGCCTCTCTCGCTCAAGCTGGACAGTAGCTGCGGTCGAAGAAATGTGATCTTCGCTTTTCTCTCAATGCTGATGACCGCTGCATACACATTTGAAGACAGAGAGGTGAGAGAGGTCCAGTGTACCATTTGTTACCGAACGACACATAGCCAGAACACAGAATGGTACATTCTTGGGGAGCAATCAGTTGGGACAGCCGTTCACCTTTAGCAGTGCTGTGAAGTACTCCGACTGTTTGCAGGTACTTTGACAACATTTTGCAGCCGACCATTCTGCCTATGCTAGTAGGTTGTCCAGGTTATGTTTTGCAGCAGGACAACGCTCGGCCACGATTTTCCGAATAATATCTTCGACTGTTAATGCCCTCAACTGTCCTGCCAGGTCTTTAGGACATGTCGCCTATTGAACATATCGGGCAGGCAAGTTCAATCGTATACAAATATGTCTCAACTCCCTGAGTAGTTGCTCTGTTTGTGGCACAATCTACCACAGAGAAACACTGATAACTTAATAGACTCCATCCCCAACCAAATATTGGCTTGTATATTGGCAGGGGGACTTTACCACCTGCTGGTTGTCACATTCTTTGTATTGCTAGTAGTAAATTAAAATGCTTTTTTCGCCCCAGTTTGTGGCCATTTGTTTATTTACTCACACCGTATGTATTGTGGCTCAATTCTTTCTGGGTGCATGTATATTTTTTGCTACAGAATGTATTACTAGTTGGTTATGTGCCAACACTGAAGCCTGCTAGTGTTTTCTAGAACACGAATTCTATAAAATTCGATCAATAAGGTATCCATATTGAAAAAAAAATATATTGACCAATATTTTTCACAATAATTTGCATAGAAATGCGATCTCCTAATATCAGAAACATTTTTGTTAATGATACTTTTTTTATAGTTTACAAATGCAAATATTTCACTCTTCAGTTGTGTATGGCCTCTGACTATGATTCCTGATCTTAATATCAAATATCTCAGCTAATGTTTGTCTTACGGGAGTCTAACTTTTTTGTTTATTTTTTTAGCCAAAAAGAAAAAAAGTTTCCTAGATGTGAATCTTAGCACCATTAAAATTTTTGTAATGGTAATACATGGCACTGCAAAGGCTGAAAAAGTAAAGGCCAGGTAAAGAGTTTTGTGGACGCAGTATATGGTTTCATTCATTCCTTAGAAACTAGGAATTTATCATATTTCTCATTAGACTACTAAATGGTAAGGTGTTTGATCAATTAATTTGATGAGTTGAATATAAAAATTAATGGTGATAGGCTAAATGGCGTATGTAAAAATCCATGATTTAATTCCTGATGTCGAGTAATATACATATCTTGCTTTCATTGTTGCTTTTATTTTTTTACGTGCATATTGATTAAATTATAACGCATGGTAATTCATTGTTTTGGAGAAATCTGAGGTTCATATTAATTTTTGTAGTTAAAACTTACCATGCCAGAGATCTTTTTTAATTTCATTTTTGTACTGTAGTAATTGACTTCCAGAAAAATTGTATTGTCTGTATGTCTATTTTGGAGTTAAGTGAACAACCGATTACACTATCGGTCTGTTTGATATAAAACTGATTTGGTTTTCTTTAGAACAATAATGAAAAATATGGTTGTGAGAAGAGATGGTGTATGTTTGTTTTGGTATTGATTGTACTCTTCCAAAGTATAATTTTTCATCTGAATCGATAGAAAATAGATAAACGTGTAGTTGATTAAATATAAGCATTTGGAAAATAAGATGTTGAGTTAAAAAAATGCAAGCCAAACTCATGTGTATGGAAACTTCTGACAAGAAGGGTATACTTCATAACAGGGTCAAAATTTTTAATTTTTTGTAAAATCATAGCTTGAAACAGATGCTTTGTAACAAATTCTGAAGCTGTTTCCTTTTTGTTGCTGAATCAAGGTGATGAGCAATAAATAACTCATAGTATGCATTGTTACCAACTCTTCTGATCTTTAATATTTAGACTTATGTTCCTTGCCAATAATTGAGATTTATTGAATTAATGAAACTTAAATTATGCAAATTCTGTTTCCCCCATCCCTAATGATTTTCTGCATAATTTTTCTTATTCAATTTTATTTCATTGCAATTGTCGTAATCTACTGTAGATATTTCACTGAAAATTCAACCAATGTTTAATCAGTTAAAATTTGTATTTAACTGCATTTTACATCAGTTAACGGTACGTTGCTAAGTTTAACCGCACAGTAGTATGTGCATTAATTATTAATATTATTTTCATCGTATTTGAAAGTGCTTAGATAAATAAAAGCTGTTTTTCCTTACTCAGGATTTTCTCTATAATATAAGATTGATAAAATTACGAACTGGAATTATCCGAAAAACATAAATTTTAGAGTATCTGTTTAAATACTAATATTTTTACATCAGAATCACATTATAAGTAGTTTAGTAATCCAAATGTTGCATTATGAAACGAATTTAAGTTAGTTTGTAGTTCTTTTTAAAACGGCATTCCCCGCTGTACGAAGAAACTCCCGATTTTTCAAATTTTAAGGTTGGCAACTGTGCCCAGGCTAAGAAACAGTCCCAAAATGGTATTGAGAAGCAAACTAAGAGATACAATTGTTTAATAAAAATACTGTGGTAATCCTAGATTAATTACTATTGTGCAGCAAGACATCTTACTGTGATAGAATTTATAATTTTCATAGGATTTGATGATACCATCATTATACTATTTGGTATTATGTATTTCTTCATACAGTTATGAAGTGCAAGGTATGCGATAAATGAGATTTACTGAATTAATGAAACTTAAAGTGTGCAAATACTGTTTCCCCCATCCCCAATCGTATTCTGCTGGAACTGAAAACACTACAGCTTTCTTTTTTCCTATGGGAAATCAGCTAACATTTCTTTGACTTCGTAGTAAGTTCTGCTCTCTGCAAGTAAAGTTATTGCACTGTGTCATGGCAACGAAGCATGGAAAATTTAGCATAAAGTTTTGGAAGAAGCTCAGAAGGTTTCCAATATATATAATGTTGAAACTTTTTAAAATGGCAAATGGAAAGCATCCGCTATTAAGGGTACAGGTTTTCAAGTACAGGAAAGCATTTTTAGAAGACCATGATGTTGTTGAAGATTACAGTCGCTGTTCAAAATCTTGCACATCCACAATGAATATAAATGTGGTAAAAGTGAGAATCACTTTATCATGCGAAGTGAAATATCATGCGTTTACAACATTGACTTAAGCAAAACATGCAAGAGCTATCTGCCAAACAGGGGCACTTCATGGAAACCCTTCTTAGGGAGACAGACTCGTATTCATATCGGCAAAATCATAAAAACATCCAAGCATTTAGGATCTGAACTATCATTTTTCAGCGGTCTTAATTACTCGACCAATGGTAGATCGACTGACGATGAAGATGATTAGCAGTAAACTAAACTGGAACCATTTTAAAACTGGACTTGGGCATGCAGAAGATATGTGCTAGACTTTATTTATTTATTTTTCTTTTAAGAAAAAGGCGGGAAAATCTCACATAGCAAAGAGAGAGAATAAAAAAGAAATGCATGTTTGAATCTTCTGTCATGCATCCAAAGTGACAAGAATTTCTTAAAGTGGGAACAGTGACGAATTTTTAGATGTAAACAAAACTTCGAAGCCAGGCATGAAGCGCAAATAGGTCAACATGTTTCTAAAAGTTAAAAATAAGAAAATCCAAAATTAAATCAATCAGTGCTTTTTCAACAATTCACAATTGTTCACAAAGTGTTCATACCAGCTTAGTGCCGTTCCCAAAACAGCCTTAATAGTTTTCCCCAATTTAGACTTCGAGAGAAGGCTTCAGTAATTTTATTCCCAGTTGAACCCGATCGGGAAATATTCCCTCATTTCATTAATAATATAGTTTGTGTTTTTACACCCGCTTTCTATAAATAAGAGCATGTAAAGTCAATGCTTTCAACGGTATAACATTTATTTATCGTAATTTATCTTGATGGAATATGAATATATACAAAAACAATATTGCATAAATATATTGATTTTAGTTTCATTTCTTATTATTTTAATGCAAGCTTTTAACCTCACTTAACACGTTCCCAAGATATGCCACAAGGTAGCTTGTTATCATTTCCCCAAAATCTTAGCCATTAATAATATTTTGTCATAATTTTGAAGCTATAAAGTAACTTTTAGTTTTATAGCCATTCGTATTAATTTAATTATGTTCATTTTAAGATTAAAATAAAAATAATAAAAAACGAAAATGCGTGCTATAAAAAGATTTGTGCAGCAGAGCATGGATTAATTCAAAAGGCTGTTCAGCTCTGCATCATGTGGCCATTCTATGCGGAATGTTTTGAAATTTATTTTTTAAGACGTGGCAGCACTTTTAGCAAACTGAGTTGAATAAGATAATATATGTACTTTTTAAGACTATTGTTAAGTTTGTTGCATTAATACAAATAACAAGCATTATTTCTGTGTATTATACCGTTATAATTAATAAATGATTTTAATTAATAAATGATATGTAGAATCGCACATTATTTATCTCCGATGCAAAATTTGTAGTGGCAACATAATTTAATTTTCTTTTATTTAATTTTTTTATAATTTATATATAAATTTTATATATTTATATTTTTATAATTTAATTTTTTTTAGATTTTCAGAGTGGCAACATAATTTAATGCCTTTTTGCAGCTATTAAGATTTTGCTAGTGGCAACATCTATAAAAAGTTTTGATCTTACTAGTTGTTCCATTATTATTGTTTTGTAAGCCTTATTCTTTAAAATAACCTGTTATGTTTTTTTTTTTTTTAAATCATAATATGTTTCTAATATGTATTAAAGATATATAAAAATGAATATGCTGTTTTAAAAGTTAAGAAAAAGCACTTCTTTTAATTATAAAACTTTGAATTTGTTATTTCGATTCAGTACTGTTTTCCTGGAACAACCATAAACTCTTTTAAATAGCATTAAAATCAGCTACCAAAGAAGACTTAAAATGATATATAAACTGTCGAAACTTTTTGTGGCAATTGCCCAGTAACAATTGCTTTTTCGTAACAATCTCGAAATGATTACGATTTCCCATTTTATCCGAGATAGCATCGGTCTTCATTTCCTTTAATAATATATATTATGTTACTACATAATAAATACCATATGCTATAACATGTTTTTGGAAAGGTTTTCGAAGTGCTCATAAATTAGTGTAAAATATATTAAGTAAACGTTATTTCAATATTTCTGTACATCAATTATAGTCTGTTATAACTACTATATAATCAGTCATAGTGTATTTGATTCCAACACCAATCTGCTTATTAATAACATAACGCACTCCAATTTCAGAAAGAAATCTGGGGAAATAGTAATTTAAGAAGTAAAGTAAAATACTAACTACACTGTCATTTTAATAATTTAAAATACTAATACAGCACTCAAAGATGCAATAAAACGAATACTTAATATTTATTTTGATACTATTCCGTTAGAGCGGCATCAGTTAAAAATGCGCCACTTCCCCCCCCACCAACTGTTGCCAAGTTTAAAATTATCAAACAATCCTCCCCTTCACATTTTGAAACAGTAGTTAACAAACACAGAAAAGTTTTTCCTAATTTAACAGAAGCTGTCTCGAAAGAATATCTTAATACTCAGCTTCCGACTAATTAAAAAGATCTCTCACTCAAATTAGAAAACGAAATCACCGATAAATTAAACTGTATTAAGTCTATGAAGACATTAACCTCCCCACCAGCGATAGAAGTGCGTTCAAAGTTACAAGAAGAAATTCAACAAAATCAGTTCATTTTAGCAAGTATTCAGAACACCCCGAAGCTCACAAATTCTAAAACAGATGATAAAACAATAAATCAGAAGGATTGGCAAACTCCAACGAAAACAGCGAAAAATTCCGAGTCTATGCCACCACCAGATATTTCGCAAAATAACAGATTTGAAACTCTTAACGAAAATAACGAAGCTATGGAAGTTACAGATGAAACCCAGACGACTACACACAGAATAACACAGAATAACGGAGAAAATAAAACGAAAATTCCCCCATTAGTCATTCCAGAAAATGATGTTGATTGGCCTGAAATAAACAAAATGCTCAGAGAAATATGTAAAAAAGAATCTGAAGTTACAATCAAAGCCAGACAGATTTTCCTTTCCACTACCACCAAAGTCTATTATAAAGCTACAGTTGATAAATTCCAGAAAGCACAGATTAGTTTTCATACGTACCAAATTTCCTCAGCCTCTTCAATTAAAGTTGTGCTTAAGAATATCCCAAGATCCTACACAGTGCAAGCAATTCATGCAGACTTAGAACGCAGAAGCTTCCTTATAATTAAAATAAAGCAATTCACGAAGAAAGCAGAAGACCAAATTATCCGTTTACCTATATTTTTCTTGAACTAAAAAGAAATTCTGCAGGAGAGAAAATTCATCAATTAAACAATATAATCAGATTCAATATCTCGATAGAAAAATATCAACCCAGAAAACGCCCAATTCAATGTTTCAATTGCCAGGAGTTCGGGCACTCCCAAAATAACTGTTCTAGAAAGGTCAGGTGCTGTAAGTGCGGACAAAATCACAGATCCAATACCTGTAAATTAAAACCAGATAAAAAACCAACTTGTATTTACTGTCACGAAAATCACGTTTCTTATTATCGTGGGTGTAAGGTATATAGAAAAAGATTCAATCATTTAGAGATGATAGAAAAACCACAAGAAATTCCCACTAAAGATGACTTCCCCGAATTCATTCAAGCTTCAGGCCAAACTAATCACGAAATGCCTAAAAACCTTTACAAAGTTAAGCAGAAAAACCCGCAGGAAAATTTAGCAGAAATCATTAACATTTTCGAAGATCAGAAAACCCTTTATCTCATGAAATCAATAACCACAATAGCTCAGAGAATTAAATCAGCGAAATCAAATATGCAGAAACTTTGTCTAGCTTTTCAAGCCATCGAGATTATTTTGAACTTTGCAGATCAAGATTAATTCGCAGCTTCGCTATAAACAAGTATAGCCGAGCAGCAGAAATCCTCAAGCTGCAAATCCTTTTACATCGTGGGGCCACGTTTACTTCTCTTCTAGAGACTCTGCACCAAGTGCAAAAAGTACGTTCCATCTTACTGGATTCAACTCATCATTAAAGACACCCTACTTATAATACTATATTGGTAAAGGCCGCATTAGGCCGATTGCCTCTTAATTGTGTTACGACATAGACATTCCAAAATCTTATTAAAAAAAAAAAAACATTCAAAGCTAAAATGATTGAGCAGTGGAACTGTGATTATATTTCTTCTGATAAAGGATCTGTTACAAAAACATTCTTCCCAGCTATTTTTGAAAGACTGAAAAGTAAGGACTTGTTGCTCAATTTTAAAGTTACGCAATTTTTGTTTGGACATGGTAAGTTTAATGTTTATCTTGAACGGTTTAAACTGATGTCTTCCAATTTGTGTTATTGAAATCTTAGCTTTCAGCAAAGGGTTTCCCACCTGCTTTTTGACTGCGCATTGCTTGATCAAGCAAAATATCTATTGAAATGCAGATTAAAATTAATTGGAATTCATTGGCCGCCGAAATGTTATGATTTTGTATCTTCAGCTTCGGCCTACCGAGCTTTCAACGATTTTGTTGACTTTTATTTTAAACATTGTAAATTATTTCTTTATACATTTTTATACTTTTGTATTTACTTTTTGTATGTTTTTTTTCTTTGTGTATGATTTCATTGTACTATAGAAAATTGATGTTATTACTTATAATTTTGCCTTTTTTACTTACGATTTGTAAGTCTTGTGTGATACTTTGAGGTGCACGAGGATTTATTTTTCTTTAAATAAATAAATAAAAAAAAATATTCTACAGTACCCCGCTTCCGTTCATTTCTCCATTTAGCACTGCCCCGTAATCGTTCCACAATATGCCCTCCGGTTTCGGGGTCTACACAATTATGATTCACAGTGAAATGTTCATACACTGAACGGCAGTTATCAAGCACTTCTTAATTCCTCTTTCTTATATCCTTACCAGCAGTCTGAAAATAATGCTGCCATCCGCCTTGTTTTCCTGAATGGCAGTTATCAATGCTGTAGCACAATGATCGGGAACGGCGACCATTCTTTATTTTCCCGGCATAAACCTCTGAATACCCATTGTCCCAGAAGAATAAATTCAACGTTACTTTTTCTTTTTGTGAAAAGACTTTTGTCTATTTCTACGATTTTGTCGTTTCCATCGATTTTAGTTCTTTTATGAGACATATTTGCACATACCTCTCTTAAGTACTTATTCTAATTTGCTGTCCTATTACGGCTGATTTCTAACTGAAGTTGGCAAAACTCGATCGACGTCAACTCCTGACACCACAGATAGATAAAATAAACAGCATTGAGAAAAGAAAGACGCGAGCCTGCAAACTATGTTTTGGTTCTCAATCTTTTTTTTCTTCCTGCAGTAAGAACGTATGTTAGCCATATAGTTGCTTTGTTGGAGTTAAAAGTTAACTTCATCAAATGATTTTGAGAACAAAGTCAATTGCCATGAATTATTTCTTTATCCTGAAGGAATCTCTTAGCCTCTTCGTCATTAAGTAATTTCCAAACTGTTTAGTCCATCTTAATAAAAGGAATGATGAAATATGGGGAAAAAATAACGTGCTACGATATTTCAAATGAAAACCGGAAATCTCGATCCACGATATTTCAAACGATAAATTCTCCGAGTCGCTATATTTGGCGTGTTGTTGTAGCATTGTTTTCATCTCATTTTATCTTCCTATTTAACTGACGCCGCTCTAACGGAATAGTACCATTATTTCTTTGAAATTTGTTATTCATTTCCTAAGATTTCATATCATAGCTTTACATCAAAGTTGGATACGCAGACACCTTACTATTTAAGTTGATTATATAGTTTTGAAATTTTTATAATAAAATATAGTTTGATACTTCTAAACATTTTCCAATGGGCATTTACCTAAAATCCTGGATTATCTGTTTTATTCTTTTGTGTATCCTACAGTATTTCTTAGACCTTCTCTGAGTGAAAAAATTTATTTCCACTCTGTTAACGAATTAAACTGTAGCAGGCTGCGTCTGCCTTTAAACACTATACTCAGGTATATCGGGTTGATTTTTCTTAAAGCTTCTATTTATTTTGCTATTCTAGCTTTCTAAAACATTCGTTATTCTATGGCGCTCATCACAAGAGTTCTGTTACCAATAAAAACATTGTTCAACTATATAATTATCGAAATTCTTATTTCGTCTTTTTGCACAGATCTTTCCCTTATATGTAGCCATGCGTCATCTACTGTTTCTAAAGGAATGTGATTCAGTGCAGAACACATTCGAATATGAGATTTAATTTCTGGATCACTTTTAACAATGGTTTACTAAACCTAAATGTTGCACCTTCCTTCTCAAGCATTGTTCATAAAAAAAGCTGAGGCCCTTCACTTCATCAAAAAGAAAAACTTTCTTAATAAAATTTTTCTTAATAGCACTAATAACAGATTATTCAAAATCGACTTTGGTGGACATGGTGGGGTTTTCCTGCCCAGTAAAGAAAAAAAATCTTTTCTAGGATTCTTTCTTCTTATGTGGATGCAAATATAACTGGCATTATATTTGTTACATCATCAGTACTTCCAAAATCTATGTGAAAACTATAAAACTAACTAAATTGCAATGGCCATGATTCTAAAATTCCGTCGCTAAACAAATCTCTAGTTTCTTTTAAAAACTATTCATAACGTTGTCGGTTCCGAATGCAAGAATTCCATTTTTCTGACCATCATCAAATAATAATCATAAAAAATTTCAGAACATATTTTCTGGAATAACTTCTACGTTGTCTGGATGTCTAAGAACCTTATGGCGATTTCTGTGCTTTGACAATTTTATGGATTCAAAGTTCGGTATACTAATAACAAAATATAAATTTTAACTATAGCATGGGCAAAGGTTCCTTTATTGTAAAGTCAGAATGGCTGTTAATTCTTCTAGATGGCTTCTAAAACAAGTCATTTTTGTGTTTTCTGTGCATAAATGTTTGCTTCTTTTCTTGCGCGTGACTTTTTGTTCAATATTCTCGTCTATACTTATGAGAATACTTCCACTGCAGTTGTTGAATTGTCTATTTCTACTCATTCTTAAGTCTATTTCTACTTTTACATGCATGTTTTTATCTAAAAGCATTAATTAGGGCTTTTGGTTCTTCTGAGTTTCATTATATGCAGTTTTCTAACACTTTATTAAAAGAGCTCGTAACATAATCAGTGCGGTATAGTGCAACAAGCTAACAAAAGAATAGAAGAGGGACTCAAGCTGCTTTATACACCGTAATCCAAAAAGGGTCTTCACCCGACCTTTATTTTCGCAAATGTTGGACACCAATCCTGTCCGGGGATTGTACTGCCCGGGACGTGCAGTCTTTGGGAAGGAGGCAATGTTACGACTTTCGTACATAGATAGATGATTTTAGTGCAGTTATATGTAAAATTGTTGTATTTTTCTGTGTAATGCAACGCGAAACGAATTTTAAGAGAAAGTTGATGTCTCTATGGTATCTAGGTGCTATGGCTATCTCTGTAATTTGGGGAGATATCGCCAAGCTGAGAACAGTTTTGGCGAGAAATCGCCAAATGTCGCCAGACATGGCGACCATTTGTTAACATTTTAGTCCGGTCCCTGTATCACCATAATAGGTATTGTATTTGAATAAAAGTAATTGGTCACTATATTATTTGCAACCGTAATTTGACTCTCGTATTGCTTTCCAGTAATTTCGAAATGCAAAAAGTGCTAGAAATATCTCGGCGACCGGCTGAAATCTATATAAGTCTGGAGAGAGAGCATCTGTTCTCAGTTGTTTAGTTAGCTGTCGTTGATATTGTTGCGAGTTGTTAGTTCAGCTTGAGATTGGATTAGCTTTCTCTTTAAATGCGCATTGCATTGCATTGTATTCAACGCTTTTAGTAGTTTGAAATGTAACTACTCATTATACTGTGTGATACTGTGAACACCTATACGAGTATTTCTGATGAAAATTTTTGAATTTTTTTATCACTTTGAAGTGTTTATTTTGATAAAATAAATGTTATTAATCTATCGTCGGATCTGTGTGCATTCAATCTATTACGAACCCGTACACACGCAACAATGGCTTTAAAAATGGTTTTTGATGTTAAGAGATTACATGACGAGCATTTCAATGCAGATTATTGTGAAAAATATATGATATTTGTGTTCTGGAAAATAAGGCTTCAGTATTGGTATATGGCCAACTCGCAATGTTATCTGCATTGACTAAAAATGAAAAGTATTTGTACTTTGATGAATTTTTTATGATTACCAGATTGTGATCCTGAAGTAATAAAACTTCATGAGAATATTAATAACGTTATTTTTAGACTTCGAAAATCTTTGAATTAATCACGCGAAAATTGTTTTGGCACTCCAAATGTAGCAAAATTATAAAGACACTAGTAAATCATAAATCACAAAAGAATATCATTGAATGACATTAAAGGGCAAAAAATCAACTTGAATTTATTATAATTTGTTTATTAACCTATCCCTTAACGTAAATTCAGAATGACATCAAAAATCGCAAATTTTGAAATTAAGTATCTCAATCAACTTTCGTTGTACGAGAACCAAACTTTCTGTGCAATTTTACTTCCTTGTACGAAGTAAAAAGGAAGTACTGTAATCGCGAAAAGTTTCAGGCAGCATATTTCAACGAAAATATCCATTTTGACCGCTTACGAATTCAATTTAACGATGTTTTTGCGTGATATCTGTACGTAAGGACAGAATAAAAGACTCTTTTCCTCCAAAAAAATTATAAAATTGCTTTAAAATGAATTCTGAAGAGAATTTTTCGTGGCGTCTGTACGAACATATGTACGTACGTACGTATCTCGCATAACTCAAAAACGAGTAGCCTCAGAACGTTGAAATTTTGTATATAGGACTGCTATAACATGTAGATGTGCACCTCGTATTTTGGTTGCAATCGGCCGGACCAAACGTATATAAATATATTTATATATATATCCAGTCTGTTACCGGGCTCAGTGATCTCAGATTCTTTACTCTTACATGTTTGTAAATTGTAAATTTTTTGCTTTAAAAAAATGATTGAATTATGTTGTTTTTATCTTCTGGTTAAGGTTTTTATACCTTTATTAAATCTGTACGCAATATTTTTAGAATTATCAACAATTTTACCACACATGCTATGGTAAAACCGACAATTGGAAATGTTTCTGATGGTCTTTGAGTCCTGTGGTTATTTTGCTTAAATGTTAATTCAGTTCTGGTTATACCTGAAGGCCAAACTTGAAAAAAACTGAAGGCTTGAACTACTATGTTTCAGGAAAGGCTGCAAAAGAAGTTGTTCATATATGGGTAATTCAAAGTATTTCACTGTTTAGCAGTACAATACTGCCATTTACTGTATTTGACGGCATATAAGACGCACCCTTATTTAGACGGCCACACACAAGGGAAAAAAGTTTCAATAGCGTGGTTTCTTTTAGTTCTCACGTTTCGTAAAAGCCAAATAAACAATTATTGAATGCAATTACCTTCACGTATAAGACGCAGGTAACTTTTTTGAGATCAAATTTAGGAAAAAAAGTGCGTCTTATATGCCGTCAAATACGATAACTACTCACCTTTCTCCATCACCAAATTTTGATTCAGAAAGGGCTTTTCAGTAATTCTACATACAATTCCGTTATTCTTCTGATCTGAAACCGTGGGCCTTTTTTTCCGTTTTCCCAGATTTAAAATCCTCTTTAACCATTTCGGCTCTGCTAAATGGCGTTTGCTACCATAATATGTAAGAGTCTATTTTACCGGTAGTAGGAATTGTTTTATTATTCACCGCCATAGGTCTCATCTGGCGGCTAGTTCGCATCTTTTTCCCACTTGTCTTGTGGATATTTGCTTTGAACGTTGTTTCTGGAAGATTTGTTAGTAGGAACAACTCAAGTAAGAACGTTTCATGTTACAAGGAAGTTCTTCTAACATCTAAACGCAATATTTTGTGTACGTTTCGCTCTTTAAAAATCCAGGACTGAAAAGATTAAAATGTTTTAACATTGCGGACAGTATTCAGGAAACTTTAATGGACCAGATTAAAAAAATTGATTTCACTTCTAATGCATCTCAGTAGTGCCTGTGGAAATGTTTTTGAAAGGAAACCAGTGATCTGAAACTTGAAAGTACATATTATATTTCATAAAATCAGTGTTATTACCTTATACTACTATCCCTAAATCTTTTTAAGTACATGCTTTAGCAACTTTGGTAATGAATTTCTGAACAATACCTAGCGGCAATGTGCTAAAGTCAGAAGAATTACTATTTGGTTCCAATAAGTGGTAATTATTTCGAAGCAGTCGCAAGAGTTTTTTCTCTTCAGCTGTGGTGTCGTTTTTATGAGGCCTTAAGCACTTAGAACAATTTGGTGTTTTTACCACCATATACAATTCCCACGTACCACATAAAATTTATGTATTACCACCACGTGCAGTTCGGAATTTCCGCCATAGAGTGAAGGATGCTTCCCCCCACAAAAAAGGAAGACCGAGTTTTGTGATAGGTTTGAAATAAATTTTTTTTTTCCTGAACTTTAGCTGCTGTGGAAAAAAATAATAATTCTACGAGGAGGATGATAGCAAGATTAATGATGAAATAAAGAATGATGACATTCATCCGTAATTACCTTTAGCAGAGGTAGAGGCTTTGGAAAGTTGCTAGAAAATTCCGAGTCGAATACTGAGATTAAGAAATTTGATTAATGCATATTAGGGTTAAGTATAATAAAAATATTTCTCCAGTTATTTAACCTACTATAATATTATTTCTGTGATCAGATTCTTTATAATTTATTACACTAGGATGTAAGTCGACAAGCAAATTTCAGTACCAAAAATTTTGCTAAAATTTCTCGTCTTATACACGGAAATATACGGTACATTATGAAGTTTTTTTCCACTGAAAATTTGTAATAAGTTTAGACAAGATAATAAAAAAAAAAAGACAAGTTGCTCAATTTTTTATGCGTTACATGTTAGTCGAATGCAGGAGGTCAGAGGTCAGTCTAAATATACACTTTCACCAAAAATATATCTTTTGATATTATTTTAATTAACGGAAAAATTAAAACATGTAAATTAATTAACAACTAGTTTAATTTTACTTGGCTTTAGAAAGCAAAACAAACCGATACTGCCTATCAGAATTTGAAACATTGGACGTCTATAGTGTTAAGAAGGAAGAACAAATTTAAAAATCCTAGTTTTGGAGGGAAATAATGTGAGGGATAACTGAAAATTAATTATAAGCATATTTCATCTTTCAACAAGGAAAAGTGTGTTCTATGACTCAGAACATTTTAGAGTAGCAGTACATGTAGAGGAAACTTTTCCGAAGATTTCGCTTTCCTGATAGAATTAAAAAGCTTATAAAAAATGTTTAACATTAGAATTATTTATTCACTATTTGCTATCACGAAATACACTGCAATTTTGTGGGAAACGATTTCAGTTATTTATTTTTGACTATGTTTCGATAGATTTTTTTAACTTAAACTATATGTTTATTTATTGTTTAATAGGTTGAAAATCTGGAAGCATGCGCAAAACTCGAAATATCCTAACTAATTGCAGAATATTCAAAAGGACCATGTAAAACCTCACAGCAAGTTATAATGAATTTTATTTAATTTTATTTACTTATTTGTTTTTATTCATCTTCATACAATTAAAAATTAATACTAAAGAAGAAAAAAAATGTTATATAAATTTTTAAAATGCTTTAAAACATTTTATACTTTAAAAAATGGCGAATTAAAACAAAAAGGTTGATAGAACATAATGACTGCAGTACTGCTTATTGTAGGGGTTCCCAACCCTATGCCCGCGGGCACCATTTTGCCCGCCTGTCGTTTAACGTATGCCTGCGGCTGTGCGATCACAATAAAAATGTTTTAATTTTCAATAAAATTCTACGTGAAAGTTTTCTCGTTTCTAATGAAACAAATATTGCTTCCAACACAGATAGAGACTATCAGAGACGAACTCCTGCACATATCGAAATGGCCTTTCAGGAATCAGCATCCATACTCCGGAGACCATCCGTGACAGCGCAGCCCTCGCCGTTTTGACTAGGCCATGACATAAATGCTACCGGACGTTATCCCGGCAGCCACAAGGGCAGTCGAAGATGGAATATCCTTCTCCCAAAGAAAACCCAAGGGGGCCAAACCACCAAGGGCAGTCACAATATCTAAGAATGTAGCGATCTCCTAGCCAAGCGGCAGGAAAAGGCAGTACCAGTACGATCCCTGCCGAGCCTGAACCATCTCCCGAATGAACGGAGGTTCTAGTACTATGAAGACTAATTACATACCCCTGTGGTTGAGACTGCCTAAGTACAGATCCTAGCCAGTACTTCCCAGGATCTCCTGAGTCAACCCCGGGAGGGCTTCCAACACAGATAGGTAGGTAGGTTACGGAGGACTGGAACGCCTGGTGCCTAACAGAGGTAAACAGGAATCCAGGCATCCAACACAGATAACAGCACAAAGCGAAATGTGACCGATGTCTTTTTATATGCATGTATCCAACTATAAATTCATCTTGAAAAGGTAAATGGTGCCGACCGTCCAACAGACATTCCAGAATGTGTTCTTAGGGACCAAAAGGTTGGGAACCCCTAGCTTATTGCATGTCGTAAGGCAAATACTATACCGACTGGGAGACAGAGCTGCAGTACAGCGATTAACAAACCCTTTTTAAATAAGAATCAAAACTATATATACCATCATAAATTTTAACTAGCATATGGCCAATACGGCCACCGCCATAAACGTCCATTTAAGTGCGACGTCAGGAAAATATACATGTACTTGAATAATAGAGATTAAAACAAAATATTAATATAAATCTTTTGTGTAAAAACTGTACACCAAAAATAATTTAATGTACCATTAGTGGTACGTGTCCCATAGTTTGGAATCTCTGTTTTGATATAATACACCAAGAGTAGACAAAAAGGACTTTGTTGAATTCAAAAATTGTGAGTATGCTAGACAGAGCGATAATTCACCGACACTTTTAGGAAGCAGTCTTAGCGAAATACGGTTTTAGGTTAGGTGAATAAAATTTGCGTATTAGTAGTAGAATTACAACGTAGAATAATTTAAGTAATAGAATTGCGAACGTGACTCTAGATAAATTTTGTCCTCTCTGTTGTTAGTGCAAAAGAAGGGTAACTATTTTTGCTTGAAAATTTTCTATCTGCTTGGAAACTATTAGCAATACCGATATGGATATACGACAAGGAAAAAAATGCTGTTTCAGTTTAATACAAAGAAATGGTGACTTGTAAGAGTAAGTTTCAATTTCTTCTCGCAACTTGGAGCGTTAAGATATTAGATATAAAAGAGTTACCTAATATTTTTAACCACTAAAGCATTTTTATATGTATTACATGCAAAGCTATTTAGCGAATAATTTAAAATAAAAGCGATGTACTGAATAGACTTTTACTTCTATTAGGAAATTAAAGTAAAATAAATAATTAAAATGAAAATAATGAATGACATGCTATTTATTATACGGACATTTTTGAAGCAATCTTCATAGTGAAACGAGGAAAGGGTATCTAAAGCAAAGCCACATTTTGAAGCAATCTTCATAGTGAAACGAGGAAAGGGTATCTAAAGCAAAGCCACATTTTTGAAGCAATCTTCATAGTGAAACGAGGAAAGGGTATCTAAAGCAAAGCCACATTTTTGAAGCAATCTTCATAGTGAAACGAGGAAAGGGTATCTAAAGCAAAGCCACATTTTTGAAGCAATCTTCATAGTGAAACGAGGAAAGGGTATCTAAAGCAAAGCCACATTTTGAAGCAATCTTCATAGTGAAACGAGGAAAGGGTATCTAAAGCAAAGCCACATTTTTGAAGCAATCTTCATAGTGAAACGAGGAAAGGGTATCTAAAGCAAAGCCACATTTTTGAAGCAATCTTCATAGTGAAACGAGGAAAGGGTATCTAAAGCAAAGCCACATTTTTGAAGCAATCTTCATAGTGAAACGAGGAAAGGGTATCTAAAGCAAAGCCACATTTTTGAAGCAATCTTCATAGTGAAACGAGGAAAGGGTATCTAAAGCAAAGCCACACCCTCGGATTTCTGGATCCTTCTTCTTTATGCCCCCCCCAAGTCTCTCTTATGAGAAAGAGATATATTGGTTTTTTGCCAAATACCTTAAAATTTAATGATTGCTATTTTTAATGATGTACAATGCTATTAAGCTTCAGTTTTGCAATGCACAATAAGTTCAGTTTTTATTATTAATTTAATTTAAATTTGTTTCAATATTCATTTGTTTGTTTGGGTCAGATTTTGCAGTAAATTTTCAACCCTCTTCTACCAATCCGATTTTCTTGGAAGTTTTCAAGCACATGAATTTATAAAGAGAATAAAATATTTTACAGGAATTTTTCAAAATTCGATTTAGTATTTTTCGATTAGTGCTGAATGCTTCTCACATAACTCTGTCTAGCAGTTAAATTAATCATCATAGTTTTCTATCTTTGCACCCTCCGATAAGTTGAAAAATAGTTCCAAAAATACATGTTAGTTAATAATATGTTAGTTCCACCATTATTATTAACTTCAAAAGAAGTGTTGAAGTTAATAATAATGGGGGATTTTGAAATCAAGAGAATTTAAACCTTCATTGGTAAACATCGCCATGATTTTAAGCGATGCTAAGGTCAGGTTTCTAAATTGATGAGAAACTGAAATGCATTTATGAATATGCTCGACCATAGGATAGATAGGAAAATCCAAGGTTAGTAGACAAACAAGGTTTTTATCTTTGTAACGTTGATGTCACTGTCTTACAGTAGGAAAAACGATTGCTTAGTTTTCCTATTTTCAGAGGATTTTTTTCCTTTCTTCTTTTTCTTTTATTATTGTAGTGTCGCTTCAGTTCCGTTACATTTCTAATTAAATTTAGTTAAAGCGGAATGGCAACACCTTCTAGTCTCCGCGAAGAACGAAGAAAACAAACTTCGAGTTTTTGTCACGCGATGTTACGTGCATGTAAAATGTAAATAAATCTTATGAATAAGAATCTATAACATCGTATGGAATAAAATATTGGTTCCATAGGAGTCAGAGAAGTGTTATTTTCCTGCATTTGCACACCAGACACTTCACTGGTGTATCCCGGC